>NW_022103928.1:6541628-6543315 GCF_000313985.2 Echinops telfairi
CTGTGGATTTGTTTCTCCAAAGTACCCAGACTAACACAGTCACACAATCCATGCTCATGGAAGCAGCAGCCAAGAAGTCAAATGATGCATTGTAACGGGTGACTCTGCTGCATAAGATCTCGTTAACATGTCGGAGAGCAAGGATGTCACTTGGAGGACCGAGGAGGTGGGCCGTGGTATTTTCAAGCACCTCATATTCATGTGAAAGTTGGCCATTGACTAAGGAAGGCTGGAGGAGAACGGAAGCCTTTGAGTGGTGGTGCTGGGCCAAGAATATGGAAAGTACCATGGGCTGCCAGAACAACAAACAGACATCTTGAAAGAAGTCCACCGCAGTGCTTTTCAGAGGCAAGGAGAGTGAGATCCATCTTACATACTTTGGACATGTTAGGGGGCAAGACCAGTCCCTGGAGAAGGCCATCATGCTTAGGAACAATGAGGGGTGGTCCAAAAGAGGAAGACTGTCAAGGTGATGGCTCGACACTTAAATGATCTCGGTGCAGGACCGCACAATGCGTGGTTCTGCTGCACTGTGGGCTGGAACCGAGTGTGTGGCACCTGGCCTCCAAGCCCTTCTGCCCAAGAATGGCAGCTTCCCCACGGTGGGGAACTGTGTCTGCTCTACACCTGCTGCATTTCCACAGCCTCCAGCGATGACCAATATGGAGTCGGCATTTTAACACTTTTGTAGAATGGATAAAAGTGTGGAACAGATGAATGGCAAGCAAGGGTGGTTCTTAGTGAAGTAAAGTTTTCTCTATAAATAATTTGAAGTTGAAAAGTTCCCACAATGTGATGAACTCCATGAAGGGAATAACAGCAAGGGTGTGTGTGGACACAGGAACAGCGGTACACATGGAGCATAAGGGTCTGCAGTTTGGAAAACATCCAGTAACTCAGTTCTGACAGCCATTCCAGCAGAAAATTCTGTGATCCTTTAAATTCTCCTGTAGCGTGTTCTTTGTTGGTCTGAAGCAGGAGGGGAGATGTGTCTTCCACAGTTTCCTGGCCATTGTGACAAATTACCACACGTGAGTAGCTTCGACAGTAGAAATATCCTCTCTGATGGTTCTGGAGGTCCAACATCTGATGTGAAGGCATCTGTAGCGCTGCACTTCCTTTGAAAGCCCTGAAGGCGTCCCCTTCATTGCCCATTCCAGCTTCTGGAGCCTCCAGGTGTTCCTCGGCTTGTGACTGCATCAGTTGACTCTCTGCCTCCCTACTGCGGAGGACCTGTGGGCCTGGATGCCTCCGCGTGTGGGGGGAGGTCAGATGCACAGGCATTCCTCCACTGAGGCCAATCAGTTGCCAGACTGCTGTCTCATCCCTCCACAGGGGTGGGCCTGCTCCCTGCCTCTGGGGACAATGGAAGGAGGGGTTTGCACCCTACTGATAAGGGTTCTTATGGAGACCTGTAGGAGGGGTTTGCACCCTACTGATAAGGGTTCCTATGGAGACCCAAAGACCACCCCCTAGACCACCCTCTCATTGCTGTGTAGCCTACAGTGCAACCCTTCCCTGTGACGTATGTCTCTACCTGTAATTAGTGGGTTGGCTTGCCCCCAAAAGGTATATAGGCAAGGGTCAGCAATATAGGGTCTGGGACTTCTCTCTCTGACTCTGAGCTCCTTGCTGCTCACCCCCTGGTCACTCCCCTCTCCCTTGTTCCCTTTCCCTCCTTCCCTTC
>NW_022103928.1:6543874-6545633 GCF_000313985.2 Echinops telfairi
GAGGGAGCAGTATGTGCAATGGCCCTAAAGTTAGAAAGAGCTCATCATTTAGCTCATCATTTAGGGGAGGCGTCCGTTGATCTGGGACACAGCTAGTATGAGTGAGTGTATGAGCGAGTGGCTCAGGGTTGTGGTGACTCAACTTTGCTGTGTTAGCAGCATATGCGCTAAAGGGAAGATGTTAATCAATGGCCATGGTCATGTTCACGTTCCAGAGAAACCCTGGTGGTTGTGCATTGGGTTACTAACCACAAGGCCAGCAGTTTGAACATGCCAGCTGTTCTGCTGGGGAAGCAAGATGGGACTTTCTACTCTCATTAAGAGTTAAAGCCTCAGAAACCGACAGGGGCAGTTCTACCTGGTCCTGTAGGGCTTCTATGAGTTAGGATCGACTTGATAGAACTTCACTTGTCAAAATAACTAAATAATAAGATAAAATGAACCCAGTGGCTGGATTGGCCTGCCTGGGGGCAGTCCTTGGATGGTGTCCGCTGTTACCTTGCTCACCAGCTAACCAAAAGGTTGGAGCTTCGAATCTACCCATGGGTGCCTTGGAAGAAAGGCATGGTGACCAGCCATCGGAAACCCTGTGGATCCCAGTTCCACGCTGACACACCTAAGGTCACCATGAGTCAGCATCCATTCCGTGGCACTGGCGGCGGTCATGTGGGACAAACGTGGAAGGGACAGGAGTCACCTGTAGAATGGGCATAAGAGTTCACCCGTTCTTGGTTAGCCTGAGAGTTAGCCCTGGTGAAGTGTTGCACGGGAGCCCCTGGCCCAGGGTAATCGCGCTCCACGTGGAGGCCCGGGCAGCTCCAATGATTACTACATTGAGCCAGGATTATCACACTTGTAAGGACAGGCTTTAAAACACGGAGGCAATATAGAGGCAATTAGTATAGCTAACTAAGTGCTGGTCCTCAGAGTGCGCTAGTGGCTGATTAAAATGTTTGTGTGTGGAATTGAATGAATGCTGCAGAGACAGCAATTAGACTCTCCTCTGTCCTCAGTCAAGCAGCATTCTGAAGGTAAATCTTTCTTGCAGGCTCTATTTCTGCCAATCCTTTTGTGCCATGGGGCCTTGAGTCCCCTCCTGCCATGGCCAGTCCAAATGACCTGCCCATCCTCCCTTGCGCCTGTTTGGGGGAAATCTTTTCAGCTGCCTCCGGCTGCCCCTCTGGGCTGCATATGAGAGTGAATTCGGCCTTGTTTACACTTTCCTCTCCCCAGCCCCCACCCTACTTCAGGGGAGTTTCTTTCTGATGGTTTGTTAGGAAGGAAACTAGGCAGGAAGGTAAAGGGGCTGCATTTCTTGATAGCTGGCCTGCGGGAGGGGAAGTGGATGCACAGAGCAAGGGTTCGGGGAGCTATCAGCTTCACTCAAGCCACCCCAGCATTTGCAGGCTGGAGAGCAGGGCACTTGACCTGGCCTTCCTGTCTCCACCTTGCCGGAGGGTCACCTGCAGGCATGTGCCCTCTGAGAGCAGGAGCTGGAGATAGGGGAGACACCTTGATTTGAGGCACTGCCGGGTGGGACCTGAGGAGAAGCCCCAAAAGGATGAGAAGAGCATCTTAAGGCTGAAAATGAGCTCCCTTGCTCCTGGGCCTGCTCTCCCAGAGCAGCTCGGGATGAGCAGGACCCACCCAGAATTCTCTGTTTTTGATGGCCTCGGGCTCTAAGGGGGACAATGCTGGAGACTCAGTGTTGGGACTGGCCCAGACTGACCCTGAGACACCGAGGCAAACCACTAAAAGC
>NW_022103928.1:6547229-6548316 GCF_000313985.2 Echinops telfairi
ATTAAGGTCTGCACCCCCAGGCTCCTCTGGATAAACAGACAGTAGAGTACAGCTAGCTCCATGATGATAGACCAGTGAGAGGTGGGTAGATGGCTCAATAGATCGGCCAGGTCTTTTCTATGCAATCAAATAAGAGTCATTGATGTTGTGATGAATAAATTCGCATGGACAACCTTCTCTCTGCCAGACATGTGCCAGGCACAGTTCACACAGTGGCACGTGGAGTAGACCCAGCCCAGAGCTCTCAGTGCCCTCCACCTATTGTGACATCGGATGCCTGGATGAACAGGGGCTCTTCTTATTCCTCTGGTTAGTTCCTAGGGTGAGTCACATCGCAGCCCACAACCAACCTGTCCCCATTGAGAACAAAGCGGAGGCAAGGGCCTCAGGGGCTGGTGCCCACATAGGTGCATTTTGAGAGGCTGACAGGCTACTATTAAGACCCACCCAGACTCTAATCCCTAACTTTGCTGCTTCTGAGCTTTGCTGCTGTGTGTGAGTCTCTTCCCGCATTGGCTGCCTCCCATGGGCCTTTATTGTTGATTCGTGTTCCTGTTAAGTACTAGGCATTGCTCTAGGCACTGAGGGTACGGCAGTGAGGACGGTGGCCAAGACCCAGACTTTGCAACTCACATTCTAGTTGGGAGGCAGACCGAGAACAAATGCCTGGATCCATAGAGGACCAGCTGGTGGTCGGTGGAATGGAATGGGGGTTGTCAGGGTGGGCTGGGGAATTTTACTTAGAGCATATACCTGAAGGAGGGGAAGGGGTATGCTGTGAAGTTATCTGGGGGAAAACAAATTTTTGGCCAAGGGAATAGCAAGTGCAAAGGGCCTGCGACAGGAGGGCAGGGTTTTGAGATGAGATTATCCTGGATTATCTGGCTGTACCTGATATAATCACAGGAGTCTTTCTAGGAAGGAAAAGGAGGCCTGGTGGTGCTCATGGGGTGGGAGAAAAATGAGGCTGTTTTCTCCAGTCAAGATTTATAGCCCCAGAAATGCTATGTAGGATTGCTATGAGTCGGAGTAGATTCGATGGCAGTGGGTTTGGCCTTGGGCTATAAGAAGGCATCATCAGAACAAA
>NW_022103928.1:6549677-6553834 GCF_000313985.2 Echinops telfairi
GAGGTGCCCCTTCTGGCTCCACCCCACTCCTTAGCTCAGGGCTTCCATCTGCCCTGGTATGTAAATGCTTGTTTCAAATAGTTCCTATGTGTGGAGGCCGCAGAAAGGAATGGGTGTGAGCCAGGCAGGGCTGCTATGAGGAACCGACCAGGCTGAGACTGGTGAACTCTCCTGACTGGTGCCAACTGGAGCTGAACAGGTGGCAGCAAGGATGCTACCCATTACCAGAGTCAATTCCAACACAGAGTGACTTGGTAGGACAGAGTAGAACTGCCCAGAGGGTTTCCAAGGCTGTAATCTTTCTAGATGCAGGCAGTCTCCTCTGTCTAAGGTGGCTTAGAACTGTGGACCTTTCAGTTAGCAACAGCTTAACTGCTTGGTCACCAGGGATCCTTGGCCAGTGTGCCAAGTGCTGACCAGTCGATTATGACTCCTGGTCACCCAGTGTGTGCCAGATTAGGGCTGTGCTTGATTGAGTTTTCAATGGCTCATTTTGCTGAAGCAGATCACCACCCCTTTCTTCTGAGGCACCTTTCAGTTAGCAGCCACAGGCCTTCAGCATTTGTAACCCCCGGGGCATTTGGCAACAAGCCTGGGGGGTTGCTTCTGGTCCCCGGCCTCTTTCACATACCAGGAAACTGCTGAAGGGCAGAGGGGCACATTCTTTGCTCCCTGAGCCTTATGTTTTAAGCAGACATTGACTGTTTTGTCAAGTCCTCACTGTGACCCTGTGAAATGTGCTATGAATTTACAGATGGGAAAATTGAGGCCCAGAGAGGCAAAGTCACTGGCCCAAGGTGACAGATCTAACAAACCGCTGAGTGGGAGAATGTGAACCCTGGTCTGCCTGGTCCTGAGTCTGAACTCTTCTGCTTCTGGGGTGCTGTCCTCCGAGGGCAGAGACTGGGCCTTCTTCACTTGATTCTGGTGCAACAGAATCAGAACCCGAGCTTGCTGAACAAAGACATTAATGAGGAAGGAATAAGTCCAGAGGCCATCTCGCTGTTCCCGGGCTGCGACTCTGGGATGCCTCCTTACCTGGCTTGCTGTCATTCGCAGCTATGGGTGGCTGTGAGGCTCAATGCAGCTCACTTCAGCAGCAGCCCTTGTGAAGCAGCCCGTGCGTTGCAGGTTCTTTCTGGACTGGCACACATTCATGGGAGTTGGAATTCACTTGACAGCGCTCAACACCACCACTTGGGTGTTAGGCCTCTGGGGGAAACTCCAGTCTTGCCTCTGAGCCTCCCTCGGCCCAGTGCAGTGTAGCTTCTCTTAGGCGGAGCCCTGAGCCCTTGGGTCTTCCTGGAAGAGGCCCTCTGCCCCACCAGGACTAACCATGACATCTGGGCCCTTGGTCCTTCCTGGGGGAACCCCAGAGAATTGTCTCCTCCCTGTCCCCAGGGGGCAGGCCTCAGAGAGTTCTAGACTCCTCTCAGTGCAGCACAGGGCCCCACTGAGCTTATTGTGGGGCTGCTGCCTGCTTTCATTTGGGGACTGAGTTTGTGGCTCCCAAAGCACACTCCCATTCAAGATCTTGGCTGATCCTAATAGAGATCCCGTGGGATGGGTATTTATTGTCTGCAATGCGCACGTTCGTGGTGGTTTGTGAGGCAGGCAGTGGGCTGAGATCATTACCTGATTATGTTTCCTCCTGGTGAAGATTGACAGAGGGCTGTACTAAGTTAGTGCTGTTGGGGAGTGGGACATCTGAGGCGCTTAAGGAACCGTCCCTGCTTGAGATGGCTCAGTGAGGCAGGGGAATCCATTGGAATCTCTGTTCACTGGATGAGGAGATGGGAGTTCAGAGGTGTGTGGAGTGGCTTGTTCAAGGTTGTCAACCCTGCCCCTGATGACCTGCTGCTCAGCGCAGTCAGACAGTGAGAGAGAATGGGGACACACCATTTTCTTAGATTCTACCCCTGCAAAGAGTTGCAGACGCAGAACCCCCAGGGGCAGTTCTACCCTGCACTGCGGGTGGCTAGGAGTCAGCCGTGACTCGATGGCAGTTTGGGTCAGTTTTTCTAAGTGCCCTGGGCCCTCATGGGCCATGAGCCCCTGTTTGCTGAGCTGTGAGATGATGGAGGTAGCGGCGATGTGGCTAACATACACCTTTCTTCTTCCTATGTTTTCCGCAGCCCAGCCTTATCGAGCCCTGGAGTTTCTCCGGCAGCGTCTGGCTCCAGTTCAGGCCCCATAAACATCAGTCAGCCAGCAAGGCGAGATCCATCCCCATCCAGCTGCCCTTTCTCCCTCCCCCACCCAAACACCTATAATTGGAGTCCTGTTATTGAGTTATTGACTCAACGTTTTTATAGGCTCCCCGGCTCCCTCCCGCATCCCTCCCAAACAAAGGCGCTGTGAGACTGGAGTCAAAAGCACGACTCAGAAACTGTGCCCATGACCCAGCCACGGCTTTCCATCTGGGCCTGCTCACCTTCTGCGGCTCCTGCAGACCTGTGCCTGTTCCTGTCTCACAGCAGCCGCTGTCCCCTCCAAGGGCAGGAGGGCCAGCTACCCGGCAGGGTGCTCCAGTGGCTCTGAGACAGGTAGAGTCTTCATTGACAGGCCGACCCAGAGGCAGCCAGCCAGGACAGCCAGTCAGCCTGGCATTGTCTCACAGCCAGACTCTGTTAGACGGTCGGGCCACACAGTGAGGCATGAGCCACCGTCATGGCCAGCAAGTCTCTCACTACCTGGCCAATCTCATCTGTCAGCTGGTTAACACACCCAGCCAGGCAGGCAGTTAGCCATTAGTTAGGCAGTCAGTCAGACACAACCGCCACCATTCACACTGTGCAACACAGTGGCCGTCAGCTGGTCACTTGAGTGTCCAGCCAAGCTCAGTCAGCCAGTCCATGAGTCACCGTTTCACAGTCAGACACTGTTACACAGTCAGACACGGCCCCTCCCACTGTGAGTCAGAATCGAGGTAAGCAGGTCTCCTGCCACCTGGTCAATCTCAGTCTGTCAGCCGTCAGCTAGTCAATCTGTCAAGGCAGCACCAATTAGCCCAACTCCAATAGCTAGCCAGGCGCCTAGTGGCCATCAGACCCCCAGCCAGGCAAACAACAATGGATCAGCCAATTGTCACATTCTGACCAGTTGGTGAAACACTGTCACACAGTCAGACTCAGTTACATTGCTCAGCCAGTCAGACACAACTGTACATCCCATTTCTGTCAGTCAGCCACATCTCCATCAGTCTACCCATCAGTCCAGCCAGTCGGGCAGTCAGTTTCTGTCAACTGAATAGTCAGTCACAGGTAGTCACAGGTCAGTAGCCTGGTTAGTCACTAGCCAGGCAGACAATCTCTGCGTCAGACAGGATCTCAGGTCACAGTCAGACATCCAGTCACCCACGTGGTCTAAACCAGACAGCTAATCACCTGCTCAGGCAACGTCCCTCACTCATCCTGCCAATCTAATCAGTCAGCCAGATAACCCCATGGAAACAGTCAAAATAGTATGTTGCAGTTGGCCACATGGTCATCCATTCAGTCTTAGTCAGTCAGTCTGAATTTGGTAGTCACCTACTAGGCAGTCTGATTACTCCGCTAGTCACAGGCCTTATTACTCACTCAGTGTGAATCAGTTCAGCCAGTCAACCACTTACCACAACCTATTGTGTCAACCAAATCTGTCATGTGATCAGTGACTCAGTCTCCTGTTAACCAACCGCCTAGCCAGTCAGTCTCCATCATCCAGCCCTCCAGCAGTCAGCCTGGCCAGTCATAGTCTTAGTCCAAATCAAGTGAAGTTCAACCCTCATCAGTCACTCCTCTAACCTTGTCAACGCCAAGGTGCAGACCAACAACCTATAGGACCAAAGGAGCTCATCAGTGAGTCATTAATGGAAGCCTCGAGTCACTCTGAGGACATACCTTAACCTCCTTCAGTAACAGCCAGACTCTGTGGTCCTCCACTAGCCGCCTGTTCCTGATGCACCAAGAAGAATGGGGGAAGGACAAGCTGGCTGAAAGATGAGTTCAATGGGACCCACTTGTTAGTCAGAGGCCATCAAAGTCTGTTCCAGGAGGGCTCCCTGAGAACAGCAGCTCCCAGTGACCTTGTGTGTTCGTCTGGGAACTTTAGAGAAACAAGTCCACAGAAACTCAGGTATAAGAGAGAGTTTTATGTAAAGGGTAAGTGCACATGAA
>NW_022103928.1:6554180-6555521 GCF_000313985.2 Echinops telfairi
CTCTGGTCTGACCATCAGAAAGCAAGGGACCCGAGAACTAGAAAGGTGAGACTCATTGAACCATTTATCCCTCTGCCCTTCAATAAACCTTACATGTGTTTATCGGCCAGGTTGGCACAATAAACTAACTATCTCATCTTCCTAGTGAAAGAAGTTGGGGGACAGTGAGCAATGAAACTCTCCCCGACATTCCTGGCAAAGGCAGCCTCTTGCATTTCCTTCCTCCTCCTACCCTCCCCCCATTTCCACTTCCTCCTCCACATCTAGCTCCTTCCTTCCCTCTCTCAGTACTACTTCCCACTTGCTCAGCCATCACCTAGGCCTCCCCCTCCCCATTCACTCCAATTCTGAGCCCAACATCCTAGCGTGCTGCCTTTCTCCTCTTCACCCACACACCTGGTTTCTTGGCTTGCCTCCTCATCTGAGCACATCCTGTTCCATACAGCCGGAGAGAAAGCACGCAGGCTGCCCTCAGCCCCACGGCCCTCCCCCTTGCTGTCTGCCATCCCCTGTCTGGCTGGAAGCCACCCCCCTCCTGGCAGGAGCATCCTTATGCTCCTCAGTTGTGTATTTTCCTACTGCAACTCCTACTCCTGCAGCAAGTAGGGTGCAGAGGGAAGACGGGGAAACCTGGATGGGGGTGGGGGACTGTTTGCTCACTTAATTCCTGTGCCCAGGGCCTGGGGCTTTCCCTGGAGCCAAGCAGGGCTTCCCAGGGCTTCTTGTTACCTGGCAAACGCTGGCTGGAGTCCAGCTCAGAGAGTCAGGCCAGGATTTCTAAGCCTGAAGGGAGAACTGTTCATCTCTGAGACTGGGGCTGCTTTCTGCTGGAATGGGGTACGCTCTTGGTGAAAGATGGCTGCTTCTAGCACCTGGGCTCAATCAACTGCTAATTAGCTGTTTGACAACACTGGGCACATTCAGGAGGTTTGGTAACAGTCCCTATCCGCCCCGCCTCCTGTCCCCACCCCCTACCTTCTCTTTATTCATTTCTCTTGTTAAATACTTTTCTGCTGTCTGGGTGAAGCCTTACAGAGCCAAGTGGTTTTCCATTCAGCAATTCAGATACATTTTGTCTGGTGACATTGATCACACCCCTGGATAGCACTCTTTCTGCTTCCTCCCGCTGTCTCCTGTATCCATTCGTTCCTCTTTCCAATCTTTTCCTTCTAGCAGGGATTTATCCCTGGGGAAGGGCTATTCTTTTGATCCAGTCTGGTTGGTTATTCTAAGGAGTAAGTGTGAGTGCCTCCCCGGAGTTACTGTTCACCTTCTAGACCTGTTCACTGTTTGGCTAGAAGTGGAATCATGGAGCTGAGTTCAGTTCCAGACTTGTATTTG
>NW_022103928.1:6556303-6556803 GCF_000313985.2 Echinops telfairi
TAGACGTGCTGTCAATGTTAGCATCTTTCATCCTCGCCGTTGACCCATGAAGTCGGTGTACTTACCATCCTCATTTTACAAATGAGGAAACTGAGATCACAATAGCTGTCATTTGCCCAAAGCCACTGCTGTTGTGTGGCAGAGCCAGAACCAGTCAATTTCTAAGGTCCATGTGGTGGCATATGAGGGTAACTGAAAAAGCGTTGCTACAAAGCCATAGAAAAGTAATTAAACAAAAATATCAAATTGAGAAGTTATTGTAGCTTGACATAGCCTCCATTTAGGACTCTACACTTTTGAGGGCAGTATTCCCATTTTGTTAACACTTCCCTGAAGAATATTGATTCCTTTGATTAACAACATGTCAAAACAGTAGTTTGGAAATCCTTAAGGGACTCAAAACATGTTCCTCCTCCATGTTCTTGGAGTTCAGGAACAAAATGAAGTCTGAGGGAAAAGACAAGGCCTGTCAGGTGGGTGGGGAAAGGTTTCCCACTGAG
>NW_022103928.1:6557128-6561051 GCF_000313985.2 Echinops telfairi
AAAAAAAAAAAAAAGACTTCTTGGCAAGATGGTGACTGAGTAACACACACGCTGGGACTCCATGGAGAACAGTGCAGCAAGGCACTGAATAGAACCACTGAGAGATAGAGCCACCGAGAAAGATATCCTACACTTCAGACTACAGGGTTTTCAGCATAAAGAGGAGCTAACTGGGGAGATGGTGGCAGCCAAGGAGTAGCAGAGCTTCAGGAGAACATAATTCTAAGGGACCAGCCCAGGGCAGATAAAAATATAAATAGTTTGGCTCTCTGCCCAGGCCACAAGAGCCCCTCTGGCCAACCCACAGCCATGGTTCCCCTATAGTGGGCTTCCCTCTCCCTGAGTTATAGCTTGGCACAGCTCATTCACCCCCACCCCCACCCCCCATACCAAGACCTTAAGAAACAAGGCCACTCTGAGGCTTTATTTTTTTTACTTTTTAAACTTCTCTGGGATGCAGCCATCACACACTTGGTTCATTAAGAAGTTTTAGCATAACAAAAAAGGAGAAACTGCAGCAGGTTTTACAAACTCCTGAGCAAAGCTTAGAGCCCAAACAAACATACACTAACAGCTCCCTTGCATCTTACTCTAGTATTATTTTCCCTGTTATCATCCTTAAAACTTTCATCTATTGCCCCTTCCCATTAATTTTCCTTTCTTTAATCTAAATATCTAAAGTTTTACTTCATAACACTATTAACCTATCTTTTAGTTTTACTTTTCTTCTTGTGAAAACTTTTCTTTTATTCTCATCCTCACAAAACCCAAAACTGGCACTATTCTTACATTTAAAAAAATCTTTTTTTCCCCTATCAAATATTAGTAACCATTCCTACATCACTGCAAATTGGGCATTTTTGTGGACTAATCTGTCTTCCTTTAACCTACCAAATAACACTACCAAACTCCCATTTTTTAACCTACTGTTCCTTTTCCTCTCCTTCCTTTAACCATTCCTCCCCAACTTTCTGATCACTTCCCTAATACCTAATCTTACACACTCCCCCAGATACTTAGTACAAACTGTCCATGACCTCTCTACTGCACCACCTCACAGAGTTAATCACTCCCACATAACATCACCTAGCCAACACCTCTAATAGTGACTACACGATGTCATGGAACCAACACAAGATGTTGGTGCACACACACACACACAAGAATAGATCACCCAGTAGGCCATAAATCATGCCTCCACAAATACAAAAAATATTGAGATCCTATAATCAATCTTCTCAGACCACAAAGCTATAAAAACAGAAATCAGCAATAAAAAGATCAGAAACATAAAGTAAAACACATGGAGATTGAAAAACAGCAATAAAAAATGACTGGGTAATAACGCAAATAAAGGAAGAAATTTAAAATTTCTTTGAGACAAACAATAAAGATAACACAACACGTCAAAATCTTGGGACTCAGTGAAAGCAGTAATCAGATGCCAATTTATAGCCATTAACACACACATGAAAAAAAAGGAGAAATCTAAAATCAACACCCTAGCACAACACCTCAGCTGGAACAAGGACAACAACACAATCTCTCTAATTAAGGATGGAAAGAAATCATAAGAATCAAAGCAGAAATAAACAATATGGGGGCGGGGGGGAAACAATGGAAAAAAAATCAACAAGACAAGAAACTGGTTCTTTGATAACAATGAACAAAATAGACTGACCACTGACAAACTTAACAAAGGGAAAAAAATAGACGCAAATCCCCAGAATGAGAGATGAAAATGGTAACATTTACACAGACCCAAATGAAAAAAATAATAATAACATGCTACTATGAAAAACTGTATCCAAACAAATTTGACAATCTAGAACAAAGGGACAGATAGCTAAAAACACATCACCCACTCAAATTAATGCAGACAAATATTACAAAACTCAAAAGACCCATAACAAAAGAAGAAATAGAGCACACCATCAAGAAACTACCAACGAAGTAAAGCCCAGGACCTGATGGTTTCATAGGGGAATTCTACCAACTATCCAAAGAAGATCTGACACCAATCCTACACAAACTCTTCCAGAGCATAGAAAAAGACAACAACCCCCAAACATTCTCTAAAGCCAGCATAACACTGGTACCCAAATCATGCAAAGACCCCACAAAGATCGAAAATTATAGACCAATATCCCTCTTGAACATAGATGCTAAAATCCTCAACAAAATCCTGGCCAACAGAATACAGCAGCATATATTTTAAAAAAAATTTTCACCATGACCAAGTGGGATTCATTCCAAGAATGCAGGGATGGTTCAATATTGGGAAAACAATCCAGTAATCCACAACAAAAACAAGGCAAGGAGAAAAAACCACAAGATCGTATCAATAGATACAGAAAAGGCATTTTGACAATATTCAACACCCATTTCTGTTCAAAACACTCAACAAAATAGGAATAGAAGGAAAATTCTGTAACATAATGAAGGCCAAATATGAAAAACCAACAGCCAACATCATGCTCAATGGGAAAAAGCTAGAAATATTCCCAATGAAAATGGAGACCAGGTCAGGATGTCCTTGAAATCAAGACATCAAGGTAACACAAATAGGCGGAAAAGAAGTGAAATTCCTGCAATTCACAGCTGATCTGATCCTATATATAGAAAACCCAAAAGTCTCCACACAAAGCTGCTTGAAACATTCCAGGAATTCAGCAAGGTAGCAGAATACAAAGTTACTAACCAGAAATCAGCTGGATTCCTGTCTGCCAGGGAAGACAGCTATGAAAAACACATTAAGAACTCAATCCCATTTACAATAAGCACACAACAGATGAAATATTTAGGAATAAACTTAGCCAAGGAAACAAAAGAAGCATACAGGGGAAACTACAGACATTACTACAAGACACTGAAAGGTGACTACATACATGGAAGAATGGCCCAGGCTCATGGCAGAGTTAACATTGTGAAAATGACAATAACATCCTAAGCAAACCATCAACAGACACAATCCAATACCAATTCAAATCCCAAATAAATTCTTTAAAGAAATGGAAAAACGAATGACCAATTTCATATGGGCAGGCAAATGACCCAGGATAAGCAAAGAACTTCTTAAAAAGAAAACCAAATAGGAGACCCTGCCTGACCTAAAAACATAGCGCTGGTAGTCAAAACAGCCTTGTACTGGTACAACAGAGGAACACAGACTTATGGATCAAAACAGAAAACCTAGACATAAATGCATCAGCCTACAGGTCTAATCTTGGACAAAGAACCTGGAAATATCCAATGGGGGAAAGACCACCTCTTCAACAAATGGTGTTGGACACCATATATAGAAGAATGAAATAAGAGTTATATCTTTCCAAAAGCACAAAAATGAACTCAAAATGGATTAAGGACCTAAATGTAAACCCCAAGGCTCTCAGGATCATCAATAAGAAGGCTGGAACAAACTTGGGCCCTACTCTGGGGCATGCATAGATTACCATGTACAGTGGAGGAGGCACATACAGCACAAGACAAGATAGATGATTGGCACATGCTGATATTACATCACTTATGCACATCAAAGGACTTCATCAAGAGTGAAATGAGAGCCCACAGAGTGGGGAAACATTTTCTACCAATGACACATCAGACAAAGGGCTAATTATCAAAATATACAGAAGTCTACAACAGCTCAATAAGAAAATAGCGAGAGCCAATTAAGAAATTGGAAAAAGACATGAACAGAGAGTTCACCAAAAACGAAGTACAAATGGCTAACCAACACATGAAAAATGCTCATGACCACTAGCCATCAGAGAGATACAAATTAAAACCACAGTGAGATACCACTGTACACCCACAATGCTAGCCCAAATCAAAAAACTAGAAAACATCAAAAGCTAGAGAGAGTGTGGAGGGATTGAAACTAGTATACACTGTTGTTGGACTTGTAAATACATACAGGTGGC
>NW_022103928.1:6565232-6566022 GCF_000313985.2 Echinops telfairi
GCCAGGCTGGCACAATAAACTATCTCAGTGGTCTTTTCTTTCTTACTCATTATTTGTATTTTTATCTTTATATTGTTATTATTTTATCCTTACTACTTTATTTTTATTTTTATTGTTTTTAATGGGTTTCCCAATTTGTGAAAAATAGAATGAGTGGGTGCATATAAATAATGACTAAAGCAATAAGTGGTTTTAGGGGATGCATGAGTGAGAGGTGGGAGATAGGGAGGGTGAGGGAATTTGGGTAGTAGACTATGAAGGTCAGAGGGGGATAGGGAGCACTAGAATTGATTATGATTACATAACTCATTTTAAAGGCGATTTAACCTGGGGCAGGGATGGGGATGTTCTAAACTTGATTGTGGTAATGATTATGCAATTCTTCTTGATATGATTGAACAATTGAACTATTGAATTGCATATGTGGATTAGGTGCCAATAAAAATGCAAAACATAATAACTTACCTGAAAATGTTTAACAATAAAAGAACATTAAAAACTGAAAAGAAAAGAAATTAACTTTTTATTGTGAATTGGGTGAAAGTTTACAGAGTAGATCAGTTTCCCATTGAACAATTCATACACAGTTTGTTTCATCTCATTGATGGCAATCCTTCCATATACCTTCATGTCTCCCCATCTTCCCTGTGCTTCCTGTTTCCTTTCCTTTCTTCCTAACTAACTCTCTTGAACTTTGAGTAAGTGCTGTTCTCTGGTTTCAAAATGGTTGATTATTCTAAGGTGTGCATCCTTCACTGGTACTATTGTTCTTATAGACCTGCTTAGTGTT
>NW_022103928.1:6568445-6570245 GCF_000313985.2 Echinops telfairi
TCCCAAACTGGAAGGTCAGACAGAAACAGTCCAAATGCTGTGTCCAGAGTCCGAAGCCAAAAATGTCCAAGTCTTTTTGCTTCTACCAAAGCTTAGTCAGGAAATAGAATTATGACTTTCCAAGTGATGTGATGTGATGAACTGTACAGTGATTCCATTCTATGCACCCCATCTAAGGAAAAGAAAGCATGGGGTCTGTGTTAGGTCTGATGGTCTTAGAGAAACAAATCCAGTGACACTCAGACAAGTATAAGAAGAGCTTTATGTCAAGAAGTAATTCTATATCATGAAGGCATCCCAGCCCAGTCTGATTCAAGTCCATAAGTTCAATGCCAGGCCATAAGTCCCTCTTCAGACTCACATAGCCACATGCTGGTGATGCAAAAATGATGAACCGGGAAGCAGAAAGATCACGGGTTGATGAGTGCAGAATAGCGTGGAACCAAGGTCCGTGGGAACATAGCAGGGCACCGGCAGCTCTCCATGTTGGGTGGCCCACATGAAAGAACCCCTTGAAGCAGGCAGAGTTCCAGAAGGCAGGAAGGTGGAGGGGCAGTGACAGAGTGGTTCCCAGAGTCCCGCACTTTTATACAAAAGGTCATGCCCCCAGGAGGTGTCATCAAACTACCACTTGACAGGCTTGAGTCCACACCCAGCCGTGAGTGTCCAGTTGACATAAGAATCTTCAACTCCCACAGTGTCTTTACCACATCCTCTACTAAGGCAGTCTTAAAGATACCACCATGGAGCAGGGTGTGACTTGGTCCACACCTTCTACTTAAGTAGGGCCTTAATTCCACCCTGATCTTGTTCATTAGTACAGTAGAGCGCACCCTCGAAGATGGGATGATCGTCACAGGAGTATAATGGCCAGAGTTATAATATGTCACACAGGGAATTATAACTAGAAGAGCCACACTAATTGACTGGGTGGAGAATTTCTCTCATGAGTTCTGTGTCCTGGGAGCCCCGAGCTGACTGTCTTGGGCTAGTGACTGTCTTTAGTCATCGTCCGTTCTGTTCTCCTTCTTCTCCTTGTTCTCTTATTCTCCCCTCACCGCTTCCCCTTCCCCTCCTTCTCCCAGCTCCTCCCCTCTCTCCTTGGTACCAAGTCCTCCTTCTCTCCTCCTTTCTCATCCCCCACCTCCTCCCATTTCTACCTCTCTTTTTCTGAGTCTCTCTGGAAGTCCATCTGTCCTACCTTCATCTCCTTGTCCATCTCTCTCCGGCATACTTCCCTTCTCTTCCCTTCCTGTAAGTCAGTGGTTCTCAACCTTCCTAATGCCACGACCCTTTAATACAGTTCCTCGTGGTGTGATGACTCCCCCAGCCACAAAATGATTTTCATTGCTACTTCATGACTGTAATTTGCTACTGTTGTGAATCATAATGTAAATAACTGATATGCAGGATGTATTTGCATTGTTACAAATTGAACATAATTGAACATAATTAAAACACATTGATTAATCACAAAACAATATATAATTATATATTGTGCAATATTTATGTGTTTCCTGATGGTCTTAGGTGACTCCTGCGAAAGGGTCATTTGACCCCCAAAGGGGTCATGGTGGAGAATCGCTGCTGTGAGTCCATGTCCCTCTTTCTGCCTGTTTGTGTCTGCCCATGTCTCCTTCCAGCTCTTGCTCCCGCCCCCTGCTCCTGGTGAATCTATGCTCACAAATTCCGGCTCACAGAAGCTGCCAGATTTCTGCACAGTCTTTCTTTTTTTCCAGTGGAGAAGCATGTATTATTGAACACACAGTGCTTGGACTGCACATCCTATTTTAAAGTAGC
>NW_022103928.1:6572924-6598132 GCF_000313985.2 Echinops telfairi
CTGACTCAAGCCATGGTATTTTTGATTGCCTCGTGTGCATGTGAAAATTGAACACTCACTGTAGAAGAGTGTAAATGCATCGATAGATTTGAACTGTGAAACTGGCAAAGAATGTTGAAAGTACCATGGATTGCCAAAAGAACCAACAAATCTGTCTTGGAAGAAGTAAGGCCAGAGTGCTCCTCAGAGGCAACGATGGTGAGTCTTTGTCTCACATACTTTGGATATGTTGTCAGGAGAGACCAATCCCTGGAGAAGGGCATCATGCTTGGTAATGTAAAGGGAAAGCAAAAAAGAGGACAGTCCTCAATAAGATAGATTGACACAATGGCTGCTGCCGTGGGTTCAAGCTTAGGAACAATTGTGAGATGGCCCAGAACTGAGCTGTGGTTCATTCTATTGAGCACAGGGTCACTAAGGGTCAGACCCACTCTATGGCACCTCACAACAATATAATACATTCGCATGAGTCCACTTCCAATACATTCTCTCTGGCAGCAAGGCTATTCATATTCCTGGTCAATGGTCAGAGGGGATTCTCCAGGGACTTAATCCCAGTGGACATCTTGTGAATGGATTTTGGGCTTTCACTGCCATCCATAGCCTTCTGCAAACTGGGTGCTCAGAATTCAAGCTCTAATACCATTTCCTCTTCCAGTCTTGGATTTGATTCTTTATACTCCTTGGGTCAAACACACGGGTGTGCTTCTTCCATCTGGATTAGCTGTTATCTCACTTAGATGGCTGCTTGTTTTAAGACAAATTTTTAAGAACTTGGACATTATGTTCTTTGATAGATGAGAACCATATGATTTCTTCACCACACTCTGCTATCGCCCCCATATCCCCAGTGATCTCTTCATGAAGGCGGGTATCAAGTAAGGCCATGCCATATGAACTAATTGTTCTTAGATGAGGTCTTCAGTTAAGTGCTAGCTCAAAACTCATTCTTGTTTTTTTTTAAGCATTTTATTGGGGGCTCATACAACTCTTATCACAATCTATACATACATCAATTGTATAAAGCATATCTGTACATTCATTACCCTCATCATTCTCAAAACATCTGCTCTCTAAGTAACAAAATTCATTCTTGTATCTATCATTCTTACATGTTGTGGGTCCACTTTAGAGACATCATTATCTTTTATTGGGGAACATTAAAAATCACCTCTATGGGGCATATAATAATTCTATTGATAGTGTCATTAATTTAACCAATGTTATAAGATTTCAAATACTGTATGGAAAAGAAAAGTGTACATGCATAAGACAGACTTTTAAACTTAAAAACATATTGTTGATCTATACAGATCCAAAAAACCCAAGAGACGACACTATTTATGCAAACAATGAGGGTTGGAGATAGGGCAAAACTTTATATAGCTTATTCACAAAGGCAAAACCATGCCTGCTAAATTAAGATATACGTCTTCATTTTCTTGAAGATCTTCTAAATCTGACATCCAGCCCCAGCCAACTATGGGGGTGGAACAGCCTCTTTCAGTCCCTATGCAGCCACCCAGGGACCTTAGGAGACAGTTACCCAGGTATTCTTTCCGCACTTGGGCTGCCCAGGCTGCTGGGTGTCCACCTTTTGTAGTCATTCAGCATTTCTCCTTCTAAGGCACAGTGGGGTTAGTGGTCAGTATCGGAGCCCAGCCTCCTGAGAGACATCTCCCTATCTCTATCCCTCCTGGTCATCTCCCTATCCCAGACCTTGCCACCTCGCTCAGGGAGCCCTGAACATCTTCCTTCCTCATTTCTATCACAGAGAATCTTCCTTGTCTTGCTGTTGGGAACCCAACCAAGTCATCTAGCTTTCAAAGTCGCCAGAAGAGAGTCGGTCTCCAAATCCCGCAGGAACTAACTCTGTAGGGCCTGCCTACCCTGTCGGGCCCCTTCTGACCCAGCCACGAACAGCTCTCCTCCTACTTTCTGATTTGTCCTCTGGCAGCAAGGCTAAAACAAACACAGTTAAACATTTTCTCTCCAATAGCCTTCCTTCTCTGCTCCCACATCCTCATTGGCCGCACCCTTGGTCTCTTTTCTAAACCATGCCATGGGGGTGGGGGGATGGGGGAATGGGTCGCACTTAGACCCACCAGGAAGCACTCCACCACAACCCCTAGCAGAGGTCATTGGCTGATTCTGCCAGGATGACCACCTCGCCTTCTTGGTTCTTTCCATAACTGGCAGTGTCCATATTAGTACGAGCTGATCTGCAGGAGAAAGACGGGCTTTCTATGACCGACTGTAGAAATGTTGCAGTGTGGAAATCCACAGGGGTGGTTCTACCCCGACTTGTAGGGTCTCATGCATGGAATCTGCCCCCTGGCAGTGAGGGCACGTGGGGAACCTCCAGAAACCAAAACACTCACTGCCATGAGTTGGTTCCAAAGCATAGTGACTCTCGGGGACAGTAGAGCCGCCCCGTTGGGTCTCTGTGCATATTTATGGGAGTAGACAGCCTTATGTATCCTCCTCAGGGAGGGCCTCATGGTTAACAGCTCAATGGGTGCCACTGAGGCGCAGTGAAAGAGAGCTTAGGTTTCCAGAAAAGTCAGCCAGACCTTTGGAGATGGGGTGGGTGAGCGTTTTTTCCTCTTCACAATAACTCTTGCCCCCAGCTCCTGCTCTATATCAGCTGTTAGCTGCTGCGATGCCCATCGACAGTTCATTGATTTGGGACTGATGAGTCGTTGATTGGCTGTCAGTGGAGGGAGAAAGCTCTCAGAGGCTGGGACCAGGCAGTGCGGGCAGTGGGCGCTGCCTCAGCCAGGAGGGCCTGTGGGGACTGGTTTGCCTGAGGACTTTGGGTTTAAAAGGAATGCAGGAAAGGTCTTCGATGCTATCAGGGAAAAGGCAGCTGGTTTCCAAACCTCCAGCCTTGTAGCCTTGCTTAGATAACAGGGGTCTTAGTAACAATGCCTTCCAGGCATCAGGCGCCCAGGGGGCCACCCAAATGGATAACGCCTTTCCATTAGCCCCAAGGACCCAGTCACCCCAGGCCTCCTGGGCGGCTGGCTAGAGGGCCCTGGCTTGGAGAGAGTCCCTTGAGGGACCCTCGGTGGACCCCTGAGAGCTCAGTTTCTTTATTTGCAGTCACACTTGCCAGTGATTACTTTTGGAGGGCCTGCGGGTAGAAGTCATCAACTGAAGCCCTTAATTTCTGAACCCCCTCCAGGGGGCTTCGCTGAGACAGTGCCTCTCCCGCTGAGCGCAAACCCAGCATTTCCTGGGCTTCCAGGCTCCAAGGAGGAGGGGCCAGGCCACAGTGTGAAATGCTCTTAGAGGTCTCCTGCTGAGGTGACAAGACTTGTAAGAAAAAGGCAGATGGCTCCCCACCGCCCTGGGGATGTCATCCAAGTGCTGCCTGCCCGGATTCACAAAGGCTGTCCGCTTCCCGCTTTGGGCATTGCTTGGTCTGTGCCCTTGCCACACGCTGCTCCTGTCGCTCCAAACCTTTTCAGTCCTGGGAGCAGGTCTCCTAGCATGCCAACTTGCCCTCTCTACAGGGAACACATCTCCCTTTAGGTAAAGCAGTCAAAATTTAGATGTCATTTCCTCCGGGAAGTCTTCCCAGAATGCCTCAGAGTAGAGATCCCCTGCAAACCCATTGCCTTGGCGTACATTCGGCTCATAGTCACTTTCTCCCTGCCATCGAGTCAGTTCTGACTCCTAGCGACAGGGTAGAACTGCCCCTGTAGGTTTCTGAGACTATAACGCTTTACAGGAACAGAAGCTCGTCTTTCTCCCAAAGAGCGGCTGGTGGTTTCAAACTGCTGACGTTGCTGCTAACAGCCCAACACATAACCATGATGCACCAGGGCTCCTCAGTCATTCTCTCACAGAGCATACTTGTCCCAGGGTCAGTCCCCTCAGGTCAGAATCCATCTCTGTGACCTTGTGTGCCTTACATAACTCCTTTCCCCTCCAGTTTCCTCCTCTGCTAAATGAGGCTGGTGACAGGGACAAGCAATGCTCCAGCATACTGTGAACTTTGGGGCAAGGTTGGGCTTCCAGGGCTACCTGTGAGACCTTGGAGGAGCTCCTCACCTCCCGTATCAGCTGTCTGTGGCTGCAAAAACAAAACAAACACAAGCCTCCAGGCAGAGTAGCCTCAAATTTACTCATGATTCTGCCATATGGGCAAGGCTTGGTGGGGACAGCTTTCTTCAGCTTCCCTTGACAGAAGCGATGGCACTTGCCTGGGGCTGGAGGATGTGTGTTCTAGATGGTTCCATTGCATGACTAAGCGAGCAGGTGCAGGCTGGCGTCTGGGAACTCAGCCAGGGCTGAGGGCCAGAAGCATGGCTCTTCTCCAGTGAGAGTGTCTTTTATGGGGACACTTGGGTTTCCTCGTGCCCTGGTGGCTGGGCTTCAAGAGCCAGCAACCCATGAGGGCCATGTGAGAGTTGTACTGCCATAAGGTAGAGGCGGGATGCAGTCTCCAGCTCAGGGTATGGATGAGGAGACTGAGTTTCTGCCAGGTGACTTACTCCAGGTCGACACAGAGCAAGAATTCGTTTGCTGTGGAGTCCGGCCCTACACCCGGACAACTAAGGAAGAAAAGGATGATACAGACAGTGGGGCATAGGGACCCAGCTTTCCTGATGTTAGGGGTCAGGAGAAAGAGAGCCAATATGTTTTCCAATGGGTTTATATAGTCTTGGGGCATTGCGAGCCCCACCAATCACATAAATAGCAAGGTGGGCAGTATCTTAACCTTAGATGTCCCTGAGCTCACTGGGGGACTAACCCAAGACCAGTAGTGGAGGCAGAGCATCAGAAAAGGGTCAACTGATCTTTGAGCAGGGAGGATAATAGAACTTGTTGGCTCTCAGAGATAGGTAGACTTTGGCTGCATAGAGAGCAGCCATGTGCTTGTAAGAGGTACCTTTAAAGTAGCACTATTATGGGGGAATATTGTGGGGATGGTTTTAGTCTGAAGGGTGCTACTGGGAGTCATCTCTACCTCACAATTGTGAAGGCCTTCCTCCACAAGAGTCGGCCCACGATTATGAGCGTGGAGAATTTGGTTGCATACATTCTCTTCCACGTCCTCAGTTTGCTTCTAGAGCCTTCTGTTACTCAGATGGACAGCCCTGGCCACTGCTGTCCAGAAGTTCCTGGTACCCTGGGAAATGCCTAGAAACACAGGGGGACTCTGTCTCTACGCACAGCTGCACCTGGATGGACGTGTGTGGTGATTGTGATGGCGGTAGGGGCATGTGTTTAAAAACAGGGCCTGAGTTCTGATTCTGGCCGTCACAGGCTATCAGTTCACATCCGAGTACAAAGAGCTATCCTTCACCACGACCCCATTTTGCAGATAAGAACCCTGGGCCTAGAGAAGTGAATTTGACTTGTCCAAGGTCACCGAGTGAAGGGAGGCCCCTGAACCCTTTTCCCATGAGCAACTCCATTGATGCTGAGTCTGTATGAAATAATAGCATCAATGGCTGTCTGGCTGGTGAGAGGACCCAGGGTCCTCTGGGCTCTGCCCCAGCAAGCGGGCAGGAAGGAGTAGACTGGTGGCTAGCTCAAGGTTCAGAAGACTCCCGACTCCCAGAGATCTGGCTTGGTCTGGTCTTGCCGCTTACTTGCTGTGTCACCTTGAGAAACACATAACCCCCCTGTGGGTTCAAGTCCCTGTCTGTAACAGGGGCTAATAAGAGCTCCTTTCCTGGCTCACTGTGGATCTGAAGCAGGAGAATGCGCGTGGACGGCTTTGCACAGGGTCTGGCACATGCAACATGCTCAGTACCGAGTGTCTATTTTTATTCCTATCTCTCGTCTCCTGGACGCCTGTGATGGAGCTGGCATCCAAGGTTTGGCACATGATGGTGCTTTGTAACTATTGATTGCCTGCATGATGATGCCCATTTTCTAGAGATGGAATCTGAGATCCAAGAAAGCGAACGTTTGTTCCTACAGTGACAGAAATGCAAGGCGCTGGGGGGAACGAGTGACTATTTTCTGTGTTGGGCTGGGTTCCTTCTAAAGCATATGGAGTCAAAGATTTGAACACCAGTAGCTTCTGTGAGAAGTGTCTCTGAGAAACACCGGTGGGGTGTGAGGCAATGAGCCAGGGAACGGAATACAGCAATGCAGGATGCAGCAATGGGCAGGCCACTGTGGTGGGCACTTGGGACTCACTTGGGGGCAGGTGGCAATGTGGACATATCTTTGACTCATCCGATCTGCAACTCAAGGTAGCTGACTGTCTAACCACCAACTCCCATCTGCTGTAGGTTGAGGCTGTTAGTAGAGGCCTGGACTCCATGTTGTCTGTGCGTCTCCATGTTCTGTTGCGACAGAGCTCCATAGACCACGGGTCGCAAAGGCTGGTTGAAGAACCCTTTTGTGCCACAGAACAGTGAGTGCCAAGGAGGAGGTAGGCGGGCACCAGCAGATCCCACTTGGGCTGTGTGGCCTCCTTGACTCTACTTCCTTGGTCTTCTGCCCTGGTTGGCTCTCTGAGGGGCCCCACAATTGTCTGGTGTTGAGTGAACTTTCCTCCTAGTGACCGTCTTCTCTAGCTCCCCTGAACCAACCCCCTGTAGCAAAGCTGTCCATCTGGAGAGCCAACCAGGCCTCTGAGGCGCTCGGACTGGCTGACAGTTTGGCGGGTGGGTCTGGGTGGAGAGGTGTTTTTTTTATCAGGAGGGCACTGTCACCATTTCTGACTGCAGGACAGATGGAGGTTCTCTGATGGGGTCTGGGGCTTGGGAGACCTCCAACTGCCTGCTGTTTGCTTGTCTCACCCGCTCTGTCCAACCCCAGGGCTTCAGGTCTGGCTCTAGGTCTTGCAGAGAAAGGCTGTAGTTGCCTTGTTCTGTGAAGATGGGTCAGCTGCCTGCTTAGCCCAGCCCCGGCGCATGGCACTCACTCTGGATTTGCAGTGAGGTCTCATTCTAACCCTGGCTCTGTCCATTTCTGGCTCCGAGCTTGGACAAGGTATTTTCTTCTCCAAGTTTATTCTTCTGGGTATGTAGAATGAGGACAGTCCTTAATGCTCACAAAGCTACATTAGATGTAGATGCAACACACGGGAACGGTTGCCCTAAGCATCTCATATACTAATGGCATATCTCCCCTGTGCAGTCTGGATCCTGAACTTCTCTGGAGTTGTCCTTGAAAAGGTTAGCCTTTGAGAATCCTGGGAGTCATGCACACCATTGGCCCCGATGTTAGGGTCCACTTGGCATCAAGATCTTGGCATGGGCATGGAAGTTTACCATTGGGGTCTAGCAAGAAGAGGCCTAGCAAGTGGACATTGGTGAAAGGGTCTGCAGAAAAGAGGAGGTCTGGGGGAAAGGCTGCAGGTTCATAAATCCTATAAGATTCACCTTGGCAAGTCCAACACACCAATAAAGGACAACTCAGCAGGGGACTAAATGTCTGAATGGTGTGTGCAGGGGAGGTGGGGGTAGTGTTAGCTATGAAACCCCAAAACCAAACTCACTGCCATCGAGTCAAATCCAAGTCAGTGAACTTATAGGACAGGGTAGCATTGCCCCTGCGAGTTTCTGAGACTGTAACTCTTTATAGGAGTCACTAGCCTCGTCTTTCTCCCATGGAGCAGCCTCCAGGGTGTAGAAGGAACAAGAGCAGTCACTAGTATCTACTGAGCACTGACGAGGTGGCCAGCACCATGCTCAGTGCTTGACATGAAAAAGCCTTACTTAAAAAAAAAAATAATTCTCATCCTCAAAGCAATGGGATGAGGTTGGAACTATTATCATCTTTCTTTTATAGAAGGTCATATTGGGAAACAGATTCCCAGGAATGTCTGCCTAAGCTTGGGGAGGGCATGGATTGGAAACCAGGTCTGGGTACCTCTACAATCTGGGTCTGAGCCATGAACACCAGAAGCAGACACCCCTGCTTTGTTCCAAATGGGAGGAGGACAATGCAGTGGAGAGCCAGGCTAGCACAGGCTGTAGATTGTGCAGGCCTGGGCAGCCTTCGTGCGGTGGGACACTGAGGTCTCCGTAACTTAGGAGCTCAGTTGGCAGCAACCGATATGTTTTGTGTGCAGAGCAGGACTCGCTAGTAGGGCTGGCTGTGCAACCAGCAGGATCGGGGCAAAGTAAACGTGCAGGGTCTCTGGTGAAAAAATGACGGAGAATTTTTAAGGTGGGAGCAGCGCATAATGAGCCAAGCATGGGCTCCTCGCCTGCTCATCTGCACACCTAGGAAGTCGACCCTGCTCCCCTGCTTCCTACAGTGGCTGGGGCTCCCCATCACCAAATGGTTAGGGGTCAGATAGCCTGGCTTTGAACCTGGGACTTCCAGCTTCCTAGGTGTAGAACCCTGAGCAATGGAGCGGTGCCCATCTTCCTAATTGGAGGGCTGGAGAAGCACAGTGCCTGGCTCACTGTGTGCAGCAGCAGCAGGTGCTAGACCCCCCACTGGGGCAGAGGCCCTAGGGTGGTGCCAGGCCCCGCTGTCATGGCCTCTGCCATTGCTGCTCAGTCTGGGCCAGGATCTTGGAGGCTGCAGCCACCCAGCTCTGGCAGCCCCTCCTCCCCTCCCCATCCCCCAGGCATTTAATGAGTTTAGTATTTTCATCAAATCATTCTTCCCACAACACAGGGCTGGGGGAGGCTAAAAATAGCTCCCTGAGTCACATGACAGCTCCAAATGCGGAGGCTCCCAGCAAAGGTACAAGTGCAACTCCCTGTTTCCTAGGAAATGAGAGTCACTGTGCTGCCTGAGCCAGGCCGCCGTGGAGGCGAGCAAAGGCACATTGTTTCCTGTGACATCCCGTGTGTGACAGGAGAAGGGGGAGGCAGCTCCGACTCCTGCTGCCCTTGAGCCTGAGCCAGGAGCAGCCTTCAGGTGCAGTCAGCAGTGAGGGCCTCTTCACAACCTGGACCCACAGAGTCCGCCCCCTGAGCCTGGGACGTGCAGGAGAAAGGACTTCTTCCAGTTACTGCATGCCCCGCTCCCAGGCCCCCCTTGGCAGCTCTCTGCAACTAAAGGCAGTTTGTTATTTGGGTAACTGAGACAAATCTGTTGACACACATTCTTCCCTAGGAAGCTTTCTGGACCCAGACACCCCACCCCCACCCCCAACTGTGGATGTGGAAGAACTCACACACCACAGATAGGTCTCAGCTGTAAACTGGATGTCAAAGAGTCCCGGGGCTTCTTAAAACCCGGAGTGCTGCTAACCGACTCAAGGGAGGGTATTGTTTATATCTCCACAAGAGAAGGAGAGCGGGACCAGACCTCAACCTGATGCACCAAGATGTGAATGCAACATTCCGGCATGAAGCAGGGAACCAAAAGAGAGGTGTGTGGACCAGCCCCAATCCCAACTACGTGGATACCCCTCAGAAGAATGCACTTCAAGGGACAGCACTGAAGCTACAGCTCAGGAGAGGGGCTCCTCTGGTCAGAGCATACAGAAGCAAACCAAGAGGGAAGGAAAGAGAGTGGAACACATCCTGGCCCACCAAGCCCCAAGGACAATATTCCTGCTCAGAGCAGCCACTGCACAGAGAGGACCATAGGGCCCCCACCACAAGACACGATGTCCCTCACTGACCTATAGCACTATGGGGGACAACACTGGAGACACAGTGCAGGGATTGTGCCTTATCTGACTCCATCCCATGGGGGCGAAACACTAAGGGTGTGCAACAGAGCAGGAAGGGGAGCAAAACAATGAAGTCACTGGGGAGTACCAAAACTAGACTTTGGGGCCAGGCATGGCACCCCATCAGACTCAACTGGAAAACAGTCCTAAAGATCAACAAACAGACCTGGAACTCTTTATGGGCTTTTCTTTTTTTGTCATTTTTTCCCTTGTTGTTGCTGTTGCTTTGTTTTGTTTTCTTTTGCTCTGTCTTGTTTTTGTGCTTATTATTCTCTGCATGTCTATCTAGATAAGATAGGCGGGATAAACAATGGAAGAAAACAACGGGACTGATGGTTCTAGGGGGACATGGGACAGGGGGAGGCAGGGCAAAGGAAGGGGAGTGTCAAAACCAACTCAGGGACAAGGGAACAACAAGTGATCTAAAACAGATGGCAAAGAGGGTATAGGATGCCTGATGGGGCTTGATTGAGGACAATGTAGCCGAGAGGAATTACTGAAACCTGAACATGATAGTGGGACCAGAAGAAATAGAGGAAAGTAAATAGAGGAAATAAAAAGAAATAGAGGAAAGAACTTGGAGGCAAAGGGCATTTATAGAGGTCTAAATACAGGCATGTACATCTGTAAATATATATAATGATAAAGAAATAGATCTATGCACATATATTTATATGTTAAGTATTAAGGTAGTAGACGGACATTGGCCTTTACTAAAGTACTCCCTCAACACGAGAACACTTTGTTCTAATAACCCAGCATTCTGGGCTGCTCACCTTCCTGATTGCTGAAGACAAGGAGGGTGCATAAGCAAATGTGGTGAAGAAAGCTGATAGTGCCCGGTTATTAAAAAATATAGCATCTGGGGTCTTAAAGGCTTGAAGATAAACAAGCGGCCATCTATCTGAGAAGCAACTAAGCCCACATGGAAGAAGCACACCAGCCTGTGTGATCATGAGGTGTTGATGGAATTAGATATCAGGCATCAAAGACCCAGAACAAAAAAATCATATCAATGTGAATGAAAGGGAGTGCAGAGTGGAGACCCAAACCCCATCTGTAGACAATTGGATATCTCCTTATAGAAGGTCACAAGGAAGAGATGAGTCAGTCAGGGTGCAATATAGCACCAATGAAACATACAACTTTGCTCTAATTACTTAATGCTTCCTCCCCTCCCACTGTCATGACCCCAATTCTACCTTACAAATCCAGCTAGACCAGAGGATGTACATGGGTACAGATAGAAGCTGGAAACACAGGGAATCCAGGACAGATAACCCCATCAGTACCCACAATGAGAGTAATGATACCAGGAAGGTAAGGGGAAGGTGGGGGGAGAAAGGGAGAACCAATCACAATGATTTAAATATAACCACTTCCCAGTGGGATGAACAACAGAAAAGTGTGTGAAGAGAGACAGTGGTCGGTGTAAGACATGGAAAAAAAATCTAAATTATCAGGGGTTCATGAGGGAGGGAGTGGGGAGGGGCAAAATGAGCTGAAACCAGTGGCTCAAGTAGCAAGAAAATGTTTTGAAAATGATGATGGCAACAAATGTACAAATGTGCTTGACACAATGGATGGATGTATGGATTGTGATAAGGGCTGTACAAGCCCCAAATAAAATGATTTAAAAAACCAAAACAAAAAAATTTGAAGTGCCGGCCCCCCAGTCCAGCTTTCCAGTCCAGGAGGTGTGGGGGCAGGGCAGGAAAGCGCATTTCTAGCTGGTCCCAGGATTTGGGTGCTGTGCTCCAGGGAGTTAATGTGAGGAACCAACTTCTTGGAGGCTCTAGCCTCATTCTTTGCTCAAATATTTCCTTTCCTTAATCTTCTGTGACTTGCAGCGATCCTAAGTTACCTATTCAGCGGGGGCTTTCTGGTCTCTGGCTCTTTTCTCTGGACCTTGGAACTGCCCTAGAGGCCCCTCAGCCCCACTTCACACTTGCCCACTGGCTACTCATGCTTTAACAGCAAGAGCTCACACAAATGGGTCACTAAGCCCACATGCACTGTGAGGTAGTTAGTTTATTGTGCCAACCTGGCTGATAAACACATGTGGGCTTAATTGAAGGGCGGAGAGATAAATGGCTCGGTAAACCTCATCTTTCTAGTTCTTGGGTCTCTTGCTTTGTGATGGCCGGACCAGGGTGCAGCTGCCTTAGCAGTTCCCTGCTTCAGCTTGCAAGGCTGACTTCTTGCCCCAGTGCAGGCCTGGGTGCTGGAGCAGCCCTGTGGAGACTCCAGCCAGCCCTGAGATGCTTACACGTTCACTGGGCTTTCCCCCTGTAGTCGGCATCATTGTGTCTGTTTTGTGAGATGGAGGAGGACTTTTTGGACAGGTGTTGGACATATGGGTTAATGTTGGACTTGTGGGCTTGGGCAGCACTGGGTTGGGATGTTTTCTTGAGGCTCAATTGACCTTTATATAAAACTCTCTCTTATACATAAGATTTTCTGTGCATTTGTTTCTCTAATGTACCCAGACTAGCACATACTGCCTCTTCACAATTCTATGTAGTAAGCATGGTTATTATCTGCATTTCAACAGGTGAGAAAACTGCATTCAGAGCTAGGGAGACACAACTCCATGTGTCAGAGCTAAAAAACACAGCTGAGATATAAAGTTTCCCAAATTTCAAGCCCGTAGATATGATAGCTTACTAGCAAAGCCTTCCTGAGATTTCCAGGCTGGATTTCCTGCACCATCTGGGAGCAGGCCTTCTGCATAACCGTTTGCAAACTTACAGCACAGTTGCCTGCTGTTGCACCGGTCTTCTTACTTAGACTTTTTGTTGTTTACACATGATCTTCATCCCAATCCTCATACCCCAGGTGCCTGAAACACAGCCTGGCTTTTCTTAACACTAGCTAGCTGACTAACTGACAGAATAATAGGTGTTCAAGTGTTCATTGAATGAACTAATAAATAATTACTGATCAGTTACTATTAAGTGAGTGGCTAAGAATTCTGCTACTCAGGTGCATAAGCAAATGTGGTGAAGAAAGCTGATGGTGCCCGGCAATCAAAAGATATAGCGTCTGGGGTCTTAAAGATTTTAAGGTAAACAAGTGGCCATCTAGCTGAGAAGCAACTAAGCCCACATGGAAGAAGCATATCAGCCTGCGTGATCAATAGGTATTGATAAGATCAGGTATCAGTCATTGAAGAACAAAATATCATATCATTGTGAATGATTGGGAGTGGGGACCCAAAGCCCATCTGTAGGCAACTGGACATCCCCTTACAAAAGGGTCATGGGGAGGAGACAAACGAGTTAGGGTGCAGTGTTGCAATGATGAAACATACAACTTTCCTCTGGTTAAATGCTTCCTCCCCCCTACTATCATGATCCCAATTCCATCTTACAAATCCAGCTATACCAGAGGATGTACACTGGTACAGATAGGAACTGGAAACACCGGGAATCTAGGACAGATGATCCCTTCAGGACCAGTGGTAAGAGTGGCAATACCAGAAGGGTGGAGGGAAGGTGGGGTAGAAAGGGGAAACCAATTACAAAGATCTACATATAACCTCCTCCCTGGAGGATGGACAACAGAAAAGTGGGTGAAGGGAGACATCGGACAAAATAATAATAATTTATAAATTATCAAGGGTTCATGGGGGAGGGGGGCGGGAAATGAGGAGCTGATACCAAGGGCTCAAGTAGAAAGCAAATGTTTTGAGAATGATGATGGCAACAAATGTACAAATATGCTTGACACAATGGATGTATGTGTGGATTGTGATAAGAGTTGTATGAGCTCCCAATAAAATGATTTTAAGAAAACACACCAAAAAACCCCCAAACCAGAAAATTAAAAAAAAAAGAAAAGAATTCCAATACTAACCAAAATGCCAGTGGTTTGGTCCCACCAGTGGATCCACGGGAGAAAAGACCTGGTGACAGGATCCCATCTGTCACAGGGGGTCACTGTGAGTCAGAATCAGCTCCATGGCACACAGCTACAACAGGTGCTCATTGCTGAATAAATGAATATTTATTATTCATTTATTTATTATTTTTGAATATAATGAATATTTATTATTCATGTTGGTTGAATGAATGAATGAACAGCTCTTATCAAGTGTTGAGTGGCTGGCTGGGTGAGTGGGTAGGCTGACTGCTACATGGCTGGCTGCATTTCCTAGGGTTAGTATCATAAAATGCCACAAAACGGATAGTTTCATAGAACAGGATTTATTTCTCACAGTTCTGGAGGTAGGAGTATGCATTCAGAACACTGACAGGACCATACTATCTCCATTGCAAGGGGAACAGTGTTCCTGTCTCTTCCAACTCCTGGTAGCTCCAGGTATTTCTTGTCATTCCTCAGCTTATAGGGATCTTTACCTCGCCATCATCTTTGCGGCTCTCTGTCCCTGCGGACATTCTCCTCTCTTAGGAAACTCATCACATGGGATTAGAACCTACTCTACTGCAGTGTGACCTCACTTTAACTTGAAAAATACGTAATGTCTTCAGCGCTGCTATGTCCAAACCAGGCTACATTCACATGTACAAGGGTTCAGATTTCAATACCTTACTTGTAGGGTGGGGGTGGGGGACACAATGGATTTTTTACCATCAATGGTAAAGGTGGGCCTACCAAAGATGGGAAGGGAGATGAATGGATGAGTGGATAGATGGAGTGATGAGTGGTTGGGTTGGTGACTGTATAGACAAAAGGTTGGTGGTTAGGTGGGGGACAGGCCCATGGCATTGGCCTTATTAACCAGGACACATCCTGTATGATGCCGACCTTGGCAGAAAGATGACAGATGTAGCTGATCCACGGAACCTGAGGGCACGTGGAGGGTTCAGCCAGCAGAGTAGTCTGAGCATTCTCTGGGCCACCAACTATGGACTGAGAAACAGATGGGTGCTGCCTCAGGAGGGGGCTGTAGAATTCTTCCAAATGTCAGGATGTCTCCCAGATGAGAGATTGGGGTTTGACGTTTGTCATGTCCCTGAAGCACTTGTTTTAATGACTAATTATTTTCCCTCTCTGACATGGCTTCTTGTGAGGGGAACTGGGTGCTTGGCTGGAAGCTAGAGACCCTGCAAGGCAATTGAATTCACTAACAAGGCAGAAGTGAATTAACCCTGCCTGCCAGCTGTGGAGCAGGACATGGAGGGTTGAGTACCCCTGCCCAGCCAGGTGCTGCTCAGCTGGGAGCTCCTGCCAGCGCTGGCTGTGGCATCTGCCACGGATCTGAATGATCTAATCCCAAACCCAGGGCATCTTCTGAAGGTTTGGGGAGAGGAAGTTGTTGACAATAGAGTTATTTACTTATGACCTACATGAAAAGATTAACCATGGTTAATCGGGAAAAGAAGGAGGCAAGATGACAAACTGGGCTCCTGAAATGATTAAAAATGGTGATAGAGTTTCCATCGGGCCCACTTGCTCATGAGATACATGCCCTTGTTGTCCCAGGGCTTAACGAAAAAAGACAGCTGCTGCCCTGAAGCTGCCATGCTGGAGAGGCTCTATGGATGGGGAGATGGTGTGTGGGGGTAGATAGATAGATGGACTGACAGACAGATAGATGGATGGCTAGGTGAGTGAATGGATCGATACAAGTTCAAATAAAAACAAAAGTGATTCACTGTCATCAAATCGATTCCGACTCATAGTGACCCTATAGGACCGAACAGAACTACCCTGTGGGTTTCTGAGAAGGTGGCTCCCTGTGGTAGTTACATAATCTGTTGTCAATTTGATACTTAAAAGTGAAGGGGTGGGCTGCAGCCTGTCAATCAGGTCGCAACTTTATGACCCATTTGAGGCACTGCAGAGATAAATAGCTCCCTGGAGGCAGGACACATGCTCACTCTCTGTGAGACATTCCTGACAATGAGCCTGTTGGAGCTATGCTGATGCAACAAGAGCCCTGAAGCCGAAGGAGCCACGTGGAGACCCCTGTCAGTGCTGAGATGCTTACACTGCCACTGGATCCACAAGACTTTCCACCCACTGGCCTGTGATCTTCCTGCATTCGGCGTCATTGCATGTGATGCATGAGTCTGAAGAGGAACTATAGACTGGTATCAAATATATGGGCTAATATCAGACTTATGGACTTAATCTGGACTGGGATGGATGTTTTCTCAATATTCAATTGTACTTGTATATAAAGCTAACACACTCCCCATGGGAATAGCAAGCCTCATCTTTCTTCAGTGGAGCAGCTGGTGGTTTCAAACTGCTCACATTACATTCAGCAGCCCAATGCATAACCCAGTACAGCACAAGGAAAAAAAGTGAAAACATCCATTCATATGTAGATGTGTACATACTTACCTACCTACATACATACTGCGTTTGGCTGTGTTGTCTAGAGAAACAAATCCAGTGACACTTGCATAAAGTTCTTATATCAAGAAGCAATTAAATATCACGAAAGCATCTCAACCCAGTCCAACTCATAAGTCCGATGCTGGTCCCTAAGTCCTTCTTCAGACGCAAGTAGCCACATGCTGGTGAAGCAGGAAAGTGAAGCAGGAGGCAGGGCGATCACAGTTGGGGGTGCAGAGTCATGTGATAAGAGTTGTATAAGCCCCTAATAAAATGATTTAAAAAAAAGATGATGTGAGAGGAAGCCTTAGGAGGCCAGCCCTGGCTACCCTTGTGTGAAAGATTCTTAGGATGCCACCCCCTATCCCCACCCCAGTAGGCCAGCCCTGAGATCCAGGAAAGAATCGTATGATGAGAGTTGTGGCCTTCAAAATATCTATAAAAATGTAGTGCAAGGAAATCTACTGTGTTATAAAAAACCATCCCTCTTGTATAGTTGGTTACAACCCCAGAAACATTCTTAGTAAGGCCATCTTGCATGTGTCCACCTCCCTACAACTCTGTGCTAACTTACTTTACGCAATGTCTAATGTGCTCTGCCAGAGCTGCCACGCTCACCCGCTTACAATGGTACGCAGTCGTGTGGCTGTCTCTGTACCTGCTGCAAGAGCACAGTGTTTCTGTGGTTGCCGATTTTGTCAGGTTGTCGGCTGTTTTAGCTACAATATTGTGCTAATTAGTATTTGTGAACCTACATCAACAACTTTTTTGAGAATGAAGTAATAATTAAAGGAAAAGGAGAGTCATCCAGAAAGCCTTCTGCTCAGTTAGTAATATAATATTGTAATTCAATGGAGCAAGATTTTGCAAAAGAATGAACGATTTTGTTGTTAGTATTCATATACTCCAAAAAATATAACATGTCATCTATTGACAACTAGGTTTATCATGAATTCTCTGATTAAAATTGACAACAAGCATAACTAAGGATTCTGCAAGGTGTATTGTTAACCATGAGTTACTGTACCATGTGACACTAAGCCAGGGATACCACTGTCTTTACTCCCTGGAGGGTTAAGGAGCCTTCCACAAAGACTTACAGCCTTGGAAACTTTCATAGGGTGCTATGAATGGGTTGCTCTGTTGTGGGTGTTGTTTGTTTTATGTTTGGCTGGTTGTGTTGTGGGTCAGGTGTTGGAGTCCGCAGTTCAAACCCAGCGCCACTCCCTGTGAGACCCTGGATACTGTAGTCTGCTCCTGTAAAGGTCTGCAGTCTGAGCCGTGGTGGCATACATAGTGGTTACACGTTGGGCTGCTTACTCAAAGGCAACAGTCCCAAACCACAGCTCCTCTGTAGGAGAAAGACAGGGCTTTCTCCTCCTGTGACAAGTTACAGTCTCATAAATTCACAGGGGCAGGTCTACTTTGTCCTTCGTGGTCACTATGGGTTGGCATCCACTCCATGGCCGTGAGCTTGGTTTTCATTCACCATCAGAGTTGCCTATAGCCCTGTGGGGAGATCTGTAATACGCTCCAATGAAACAACAGTGAGGACTCCGAAATCAGGGACATAGAGAATCAGCCGTCGTGTGAATGGATTTTGAGCTCGCACTTGATTGTGGCCCTAATATAAGAAGGTCTTCAAAGCCCACATGGAAGAAGCACACCAGCCTATGCAACCACGAGGTGTCGAAGGGATCAGGTGTTAAGGCATCATCAGAACAAAAAATCTTACCATAGTGAATGATGGGGGGAGTGCGGAGTGGAGATCCAAAGCCCATTAGTAGGCCACTGGAGATCCCCTTGCAGAGGGGTCTCGGGGAGGAGATGAGCCAGTCAGGGTGCGATGTAACAATGATGAGAAATACAACCTTCCTCTAGTTCCTAAAGGTTTCCTCCCCGCTCCCACTACCATGACTCGAATTCTATCTTACAAGTCTGGCTAGACCAGAGGATGTACACTGGTACAGATAGGAACTGAAAATACAGGGAATCCGGGACGGATGAGCCCTATAGGACCAGTGGTGTGAGTGGCAAAACAGGGAGGGGAAAGGGAGAATGGGTAGGAAAGAAGGAACTGATTACATGGAACTGTGTGTGACCTCCTCCCTGGGGGACAGACAACCGAAAATGGGGTGAAGGGAGACGTCGGACAGGGCAAGATATGACAAAATACCCATTTATAAACTATCAAGGGTTCATGCGGGAGGGGGGAGCGGGGAGGGAGGGGAAAAATGAGGACCCAATGTCGGGGGTTTAAATGGAGAGAAAATGTTTTGAGAAACGATGTACAAATGCGCTTTACACAATTGATGTGTGTATGGATTGGGATAACAGTTGTATGAGCCCCTAATAAAATGTTAAAAAAAAAAAAAGAAGGTCTTATAGTTGCTATGGCAGGGCCCTGCCTGGTATACTCGCCCTCATGAGGAGATCGTTAAAGACATGGGTGCCATAGCAAAGTGTGGTGAAGAAATAAGATAGTGCCTGACTATCATGGTGTCTTGGGTCTTATAGACTTGTCTTAAAAAAAAAAAGCAGTCATCCTCCCCTCACAGATGGGTCCCCAGGAAGGGATGAGCCAGCCAGGGTGCAGTATAGCACCAAAAAACACACACAACTTTCCTCTAGTTCTTTAATGCTTCCTCCCCCCGCCCCCGCCTCACTATCATGACCCCAGTTCTACCTTACAAATCTTGCTAGACTGAAGCATGTCCACTGGTACTGATAAGACAGATGGAATCCAGGACAGATAAACCCCTCAGGAACAATAATGAGAGTAGCGATACCAAGAGGGTAAGAGGAAGTGGGGGTGCGGGAAAGGGGGAACCAATCCCAATCATCTACATATAACCCTCTCCCAGGGGGACTGATAACAGAAAAGTGGGTGAAGGGAGACAATGGTCAGTATAAGACATGAAAATAATAATAATTTCTAATGTATCAAGGGTTCATGAGGGAGAGAGGGAAAAAAGAGGAGCTGATACCAAGGGCTCAAGTAGAAAGAAAATGTTGTGAAAATGATTATGGCAACATATGTGCAAATGTGCTTGATACAAGTGATGGTTGTTATAAGAACTGTAATAGCCCCCAATAAAGATTTATTTTTTAAAAAAAGGCCATCATCTAGGTGAACAATCGGTGAATCCACACTGAAGAAGCACACCAGTCTGTGTAACCCAAGGATTACAAATAATAAGATCCAAATCTTGAGAAGGAATTGGGACCAGTGCCTAAATTCTAAATACCTGTGGAAAGCTATGGATGAAAGGAAACAGGGTATAGACTGGAAACAGGACAGGTCAGTGTTTTGTTTTGTTGTGGATATGGTTGCTCTGGATCAGAACCGACTGGACAGCACCTAACAGCAAAACCATGGTGGTGACAGTGTGAGCCCAAATCGTTCACATTGTTGCTGGGTCCTTATTTGTTACTTGCTCTCATATTGTATGTTTATCTGTATAGGGTACCTAAACTGGGTGCCTGGAGTCAAGGAAGGGGAGTGGGGGGGGGATGGGGATGGGGAATCAACATCAATGGATACAATCAAACAGTTTCCAAAGTTCATTGTGATGATGATGGCACAACCCTTCTTGATATAAATGGACTATTGGATTGTATCGTATGTTAATTATAGTTCAACAAAAATTTAAATAATATTTATAGTCTGAGAAGCCCTACATAGGGTCGCTATGAATTGGAATTGGACTGAATGACAGTGTGCTTTTTGTTTTGTCTTTAAGTCAAGCACTAGTGTTCAATACCTGTTGTCTAGTAAATATATGTCTTATTTCATGTAACCCCACCTACGATTACTCATGTGTCAGTTCAGGTTGAAACTGAAGGAAATGAAAACAAGTTCATGAGAACCCAAATAAGTTCTTGAGTTGATCCCATCTGAATTTCAAGAACATCTTAAGAACAGATTTGACACACTGAACACCAGTGACAGAGACCCAATAAGCCATGGGATGACATCAAGAACATGGGATGACATGAAGAAGCAAATGATCATGAAAAAGACAGGAGAGAAAGAGAAGATCAAAGGGGGTGCCAGAAGAGACTCTGGACTTGCTCTTAATCACAGATTTAGAAGAAAACTCAGGCCATCCAGTCAATACTGACTCACAACAACCCTACAACCCAGCAGAACTGTCCCTGTGAGCTTCCAAGCGGTCACTCTTTGTGGGGACAGAAATCCTCATCTTTCTTCCTGGTAGGGGCTGGGGTTTTGAACTTCTGACTTTATGGTTAACTGCCTAACATGTAACCACTACACCACCAGCACAGCTCTACTCCACGTAGAGCAGCAAATAAAAGAGCTGAATAGAAAATTTCAAAGGGCAGCAAGAGAAGACAGCCACATATTATAATGAAATGCACAAAGACCTAGAGTTAGAAAACCCAAAAAGAACATGCTCATCACATCTTAAACTGAAAGAACTACAGAAAAAAAAATCCAAGTCTTGAGTTGCTATATGGAAAGAGTCTATGGAATAAATAGTGAATGATAGAGGAAGCATCAAAAGAACATGGACAGACAGGAAAAGTAAAATTAAAATGGACTACGAGTCTTTATTGACAAACAAATTCATCCCAATCAAACAAAAAAATATAAAGAACATGGAAAAATACAGTCATTGTAACTAAAAGAACTAATCAACTGGGCTCCTACTTAACTCTAGCCCCAGTCTAAGAACAGCTAGTTCTGATTCATGTCCCTGCTTGATACTCACCTTCATGAATGATCACTGAGGACACCGGATGCTACAGCTAAGTGTGGTGAAGGAAGGCAGGTGGTGCCTGGCTATGGAACAGGAGTCTTAAAAGCTTGTATTCAAGCAAGCAGCCATCTAAGCAAGGAGTCGACTAAGTCCACATGGAAGAAACACACCAGCTTCTGTGATCCAATGATGACAATAACAAAATTCAAATAGGACGAAGGGAAAAGTATCAGAGCTAAAATTATGAACACCAATTGGTAGAAGGCTATGGAGGATGGTGGAAGCCCAAAACCCATCTGCAAAGTAACTAGTTAGATTAAGCAGCTGGCACCCCCTACTAGCCACTGGCAAGGGTCTCGAACACCCTTACTATCAGACAGAGATCATTGTAATCTTGATTATGCGGAATCTAACTTGATACTTGGTCAGCTGATCTCCCTATTGACCCCACCTGAATTTGCTTTAGGTGCAAGTATCTCTTGCGTGTTCCATGACAAAATTCTCCTCCCTGGCTTTTTAAATATTGAGGGTGGTCTTTTCTTTCTTATTAATTATTTTTATCTTTATATTATTCTTCTTCTATCCTTACCACTTTATTTTGATTTTGGTTTTTATTGGGTTTCCCAGTTTGTGAAGCACAGAAGGAGTGGTGCGTAGAGATATAATAACTGATACAAGGGTTCATAGGGGATGCAAGGGTGGGGCGTGGGAGATAGGGAGGGGATGGGGACTTCTGTAACAAACAGTGAAGGCAGGAGGGGGGAGGGGAGGAAGCACTAGAATTGATTGTGATTACACGACTCATATTAAAGATGATTTAACCATGGGGGAGAGAAAAGCTGTTCTAAAATTGTGGTGATTATTGTACAATTCTTCTTTATATAATTGAACATTTGAACGATTGAATTGTATGATGTGTGAGTTAGGCGCCAATAAAAAGGTACCAAAAATCCCCCCAAACTAGTCAACATCCAACAATTTCTAGAGGTAGCATATGATCAAGAGCCATTGGTACTGGAGGAAGAAGTCCAAGCTTCACAGAAGGCATTAGCCAAAGTCAAGGCTCCAGGACTTGACAGAATACCAATAGAATGTTTCAACAAGCTGATTAAGCACTGGAAGCACTCATTTGTCTATGCCAGGAAATTTGGACAACAGCTTTCCCAGACCAATTGACTGGAAGAGATCTGCATTTGTACACTTTCCAAAGAAAGGTGACTCAACAGAATGCATAACCCAGATACAACAACATCGCGAATATCACAGGCAAGTAAATTTTGCTAAAGATCATCTACCGGTTGCAGTAGTGCACTGACAGGGAGATGCCAGAGGTTCGTGGCAGATTAAAAAGAGGATGTAGAACCAGAGATATCATTGCTGATGTCAGAGGAATCTTTGCTGAAAGCAGCGAACACCAGAAAGATATTTACATGTATTTCAGTGACCATGCAAAGGCATTCAACTGTGCCTCATAACAAACTATGAGTAGTAGCCTTAACATAAACGGGAATTCCAGAACACCCTATTGTGTGCAAGCAAAACCTCTACATGAATCAAGAGGAAGTTGATTCTGTGAACAGAACAAGGGAATACTGCATGGTTTAAAATCAGGAAAGATGTGTGTCAGTGTTGTATCCTGACATCATACTTTTTCAATCTGTATGCTGAGGAAAGAATCAGAGAACCTGGATTATAGAAAGAATAACGTGGCATCAAGATCGGAGGAAGGCTTATTAATAATCTGCGAAATGCAGATGACAAAACTTTGCTTGCTTAAAGTGAGGAGAACTTGAAGTACTTTCTAATGAAGATCAAGGGTCGCAGCTTTCCACAGGGATTACAATGTAAGACCCAAATCCTCACAACTGGACTCGTAGGTAGCATCATGACAAACCGGGAAAAAGTTGAAGTTGTCAAGGGTTTTGTCTTGCTTGGATCCACAATCCATGCTCATGGAAACAGCAGTCAAGAAATCAAACAATGCATTGCACTGGGCAAGTCTTCTGCACAAGACCTCTTTAAAGTATTGGAAGCAAGGATGCTACTTTGAGGACTGAAGTGTGTCTGGCCCAAGCCACAGTATTTTCAACGACCTCATATGCACGTTGGACATTGAATAAGGAAGACCAAAGAATCAATGCGTTTGAGTTATAGTACTGGCAAAGAATATTGAAAGTATCATGGACTGCCAAAAGAACAAACAAATCTGTCTTGGAAGAAGGATAGCCAGAGGGCTCCTTAGAGGCAAGGATGGTGAGACTCTGTCTCACCTACTTTGGACATGTTGTCAGCAGAAGCGAATCCCTGGAAGAGGACGCCATGCTTAGAAAAGTAGAGGAAGGCCTTGGAAAGGGTGGATGGACACAGTGCTGCAATCACGGGCTCAGCGACAAGAACGATTGTGGGAGGGAGTAGGACAGGGTGATGCTTCGTTCTGTTGGACACAGGGTCACTATGAGATGGAACCAACTTCAAGGCACCTAACAACGACCTTCAACTGTAAGCCCCCTGAAGGCAAAGATTTGCTGCAGTGCCTTCAGCTCCTGGCACTTCAATAGGTGCCCCCAAATATTTACCCAGTGGATGTTGGCTATTATGCTTTTAGGCGACCAGGTAGGAAGCAAATGTGCTATTTGAGGTGAGGACAGCATTACGCAACAGAGGTGGAGGGGACAGTGCATTAAGTGCAGTCTGAGCTACGGAGTCTGGTGGGGAGAGGGAGGAGTAGGGTGACTGTGGTCCTCCCTGAGCAGGTGGCGATGCCACCCTGTGGGTGGGAGAGGCAGATGAGCTACTTGTTCAAGATCAGCTAAGGAGTTGCAGGGACGTTCGTGTGAAACCCATGGAAGGTGAGGCGGAGAGGCCAGTCATGGAAGAACCCTGGGAACCCCAGATGAGGGGAGAGGGGGAGGGGCTGGGGAGTGGAGGGAGACAATGGCAGAGTCCCTCAATGAGCTGCCGGTGGGAGTTGGGCAGGACCCATCATGGAGCAGTGTGGTCTGTGGCAAAGTGTGGGGCCTGGTTCCTACTGTAAGAGGCAGTGGTCTCTCCACCACTTTCCACTTGCTGCTCTTTGGGAAGGCAGCCCTGGGCTCCTGAGAGCTTCTGGATTTTCAAGGAAAGCCAGAGTCTGGAGTTTTACTTGAAGTCTCTTCTTCGTCTTCTTCTTCTTCATCTTCTTCTTCTTCTTCCTCTCTCTCTCTCTCTTTCTCTCTCTCTCCTTCCTCTGAGGCATTTCATTCAAATTTTGTAAACATGCTGGATGGGGCAAATCATCCCCATCTGTGTGCTGGACTCGGCTGGCAGTCGCTGGAGTCAGAGTGCTGAGAAACAGGGCTGGAGCGGAATGGGGTAGGGACGGGCTCACGGGGCTGCTGTCCTTCTGACTGAACACACAGCAGTAGGCGTCTTAGAGAGGGAGTGGGTCAGAGCAATGAGTATCCATGCGAATTTGAGAACCGAGTTTGGCCCTTAGGCTACCACCTGAGGGCTTGACCAGAGCAGGTGCGTGCTGTGGTAGGGGCTGGGCCAGAGCACTCTGGGAATCACGGACCGCCAGGTCCCCCCTCCCTTACATGGGACAATGAAGGGAGACAGATGGCACTGGCTGCTTCAGAGGAGACCTGCCCCTCGAAGAAGGTGGGGCCCTGTGTGAGGCAGATCCTTGCCAAAGCCCTTGAAAGAAAACTTAACTGTCCTCATCTCCCAGAGGCCTCTGGGATCATATGACTCACAGACATTTGGAAATTAGATGCCAGTGATGTTCAGAAAAGGTGAGTCCATCTCGCTGTTCCCAGACACTCCACTCCCTCTGCTAAGTGCAAGACCTGCGCTAAAGCGGCACTGCCTAGGAGAACTTCCCACACAGGTGAGCTTTCTGATGCCGACGGAACTAGGGCCAGGTGAGGGCCCCTGTGGGTTTCAGAGCCTGTGACTCCTTAGAAAGACTTCCTCCTGCGGTTTGCAGCCCAAGGCGTCACCACAGTGCCACCGGCTCCCCGGGGCAAGGTGTTCTCTATCGTGCACTGCCCAGTGCAGCAGCCCAGCTGGAAATGACATGTGGTTAGGGAGACTGAGGAGCTGGACCTTCGGACTGGTCTAATTGAAATAGCCTAGTGTGGCCCTGCCAACACCTTGACTTTGTCTAAGTGATGCCAGTGCCCGGCTTCTGGCGTCCAGAGCGTTGACAGCGTGCTTTGTTGTAGGGCACTAAGTCTGCGGTCTTATGCTATAGCAGCTTCAGGAAACTACCCCCTCTCTGAGGGGTGGATGCCTCTCCCTGCTCTTGATTTTGTAGAGCTGAATAGCTCTGAGGAGGCTCAACCCGCCTCCACAAGGCTGGGGTGGCCATCTCTGTCTTTTCTTCTTCTCAGGGGCAGCTCTGACACATGGTCATCCTCAAAGCCTAGCAGACTGGGGAAGCCAATGTAGGTCACAGGCACTGGGCCTCAGCTTGGTGGACTAAGCCCAGGGCTCTGCCCAGCCTGGCACCGGCCCAGCTCCTAATAAAAGGGCCAATTTTAGTTTCTTGCCCTTGATCTCTCATGTGAGCTTGTCACCCA
>NW_022103928.1:6598671-6618942 GCF_000313985.2 Echinops telfairi
ATAGTCTTGCATCAGTAAACAGGCAGGCCCCTCCTTTTAAAGTGGCTGTGTATTATTTCACTGCTCGCTTGTGGAATGGACTAGTTAATCGCTCTTTGATGGAGAGGAGCCCTGGTGGCGTAGTGGGTGACACTTTGGGCTATTAACTAAAGGTCAGCAGTTCAAAACCACCAGTCTCTCTCCGGGAGAATGAAGCTTTCTACTGCCGAAAAGAGATGGTTTCGGAAGCTCACAGGGGCAGCTCTATTTTGTCCTGCAGGACTGCTGGGAGTTACGAGAGACTCAATGGTAGTGAGCTTTTGGTTGGTTGATGGATATTGTTTTTTCTCCCTCGTTTTCAGTCTCACAAACCCTGCTTCAGCACACATACAAACCTCTCCAGGAGAGAAGATACTTCTCCCCTTACCCCACTCCCCATTGGCACCAGGCTTGGCCACATGACTGATTTTGGCCAAAGGGATGAGTGTGGAAGTGATAGTGGCTGATTCAGAGCCTACCTCTGCGTTTCTACTTCCCTTTACTCCCTCAAGTGCTCCTTAGAATAGTACACCCAGGGAGTTACCGCTCAGGGCGACAGCCTGACCCGCCCAGCACGTCAGCCAACTCCAGCCAACCTGTGAACAAACACACCAACAAATGTTTGCCGTGTTTTATACAGCTCACGTTGGAAGGCTGTTACAGAAGAGATGTTGCCTGATACAGGGGTGAACACAGGCAGGGCTTTTAGTCCATTCAGCTGTTTAAGACACATACCCTTGGGCCCAGCTGTCCCACCTTGAGCAAGGCGGTCAGTGGCTGCTGAGTAGACCTGGCTCTCGGCGGGTCTCAGGTTCTCAGGGCTGTGAACTTTCACAAGCAGATCACCAGCTCTGTCTTCTGAGTGTGAACCTTCTGGCCAGCAGTCGAGCGCTTAACCTTTTATGTCACCCAGACACACTACCGAGTAGACAGGACAAAGAGGTGTGCACGATGACCTTGAACAAACTCCCTTGGAGAGAAAGGGCATCAGCTCAGGCCCAGGTGATGTGTGTCTGTTACATCCCTAAGCATTGAGCTGTTACATCCCTAAGCAGCTGACACAGGGTGTCAAGGAGAGGTTGAGAAATCCAGAAAAGAGATTTGGGGCCCAGCTCGCCCTTGCTCTGTGTGACAGTTTTAGGGGCAAAAGAGCTCCCAGAAGGACCCCTGCATGCACTGCCCCACCTGGCCTTCCTTTGGCGGCAGCGTTGGACTGATTGACAGGAGAAAGCCTCTCAGGGCACCGATATTAGGGGCCTTTCCTCAGCAGGATCCTTGGCCTTGCACAAGCAGTTCCCCTCCCTCGGGGGCTGCGGGGCCTAAGACTGGCTGGGAACGCTCATAAAGCAGAATGCCTGGGGAAAGAATAATTTCCCATTGGATTGAGGTTGACTGTTTTCCATTCACCCCCAGACAGCCAATCCCTTTTCTCCAAGGAACTGCATTTCTCAGACAACCCTCCACCCCCACCCCCCTTCTCCACCAGCCTCCAGAGTCTGGTCATGTGGAAGCCTCCGTGGAGGGAGAGCTGCTGGGCCTCCTGCCTCCTCCCTCAGCCGCTCCCCAGGGCGGAGGGCACGGAAATGGACTCACCGCAAGGCCTCTCCGCGGACAGCTCCGCGGAGAAATCCGTCTTTTGTTGGGGGGAAGCCCAGATGGAATCCCTGCGCTGGGAAATAGATCTGTTTGCCTGCCGTCCCTACTGGCCTCTCGGTGCATCTGTCACTGTTAGCTCAGTGCTGATAATGCCGTCGTGGAGTTGGAGCGCTCGCCTGGGTTGGCACGGAATGGAGTGGAGAGGGATGTTTTCCCTCCCCCTCTGCAGAAACTCGTGGCGTCCACGGTTGTGGGGGCGCGGGCGGGGGGTGATGCTGTTCTCAGAGTTTTCGATGGCGGGGCATCACGGAGGGGGGTTGAACCGTCAGGCTTTCCTGCCCAACCAAGATTATAGGCATCTGTGAGACAGCCCAAAAGTGCTTGTCCCCACCACAGCTCAGGGGTGAGTAGAGGACACTGTACCCATCATGCGTCCTTGGCTGTCCTACTGCCCATCCTGAGAGAGCTGCTTCTGCCCAGGAAAGCAGCTGTGGAGGGAGTAGACGCCATGGCTTGCATCCTGTGAGCCCCAGGAGCCTCAGGCTGACGGCCACAGGTTGGTCCGTGACCTACAAGGTGCCAGGAACACAGAGCTCTGCCGCACGGTTACCACACCCTCCCCCTCAGGACCACCATGCTCTTCCCTTGGAGTGGGGACATGGCTGTTGTCTGCTGACCCTTGACCACCCTATGCCCCACAGAGGGCACTCGTGTTTCTGAGGGGTGTCTTGGCTATAATCTTTACAGGAGGATCCCTGGTGGGTGGGGGATTGAGTATCAGCTGCTAACGAAAAGGTTGGAGGTTCAAACCTACCAGCCACTCCTCGGGAGACAGATAAGGCAATCTGCTTCCATGAAGCGGTTCCTCCTAGGAGACCCTTTGGAGCGGGGCTCCTCTGCCCTAGCGGGCGGCCTGGAGTTGGACACTGCCCCACGCCACGTCAGGGGGGGTGCTCAGGCTTGGCTTGGGCTCGCTATGGAAGCTGCTCCCCAGGCCTTCCTTTGCTGGTCTCCTGGTCAGGGGGTGGGGTGGGTGTGGGTGTGAGGTATATGGTAGCAGCCTGTTCAACCATCAGGACAACTCTGTGTGGTCCAAACTACAATCACCTGGTACAGTTGAGGAAATGGCATCTCAGAAAGACTGAGACACCTGCCCAGGGTCCCACAGCTGGTGAATGGCAGATCCAGGAAAGGAACGGCCAGCCCCCAAGGGCACTCCTGTTAACCACTGCCTCCCTCAAGAAGACATGGCGAGTGAGGGGGCCCAGCACAGGGGACATGTTCTGAAGCCGTGCAGTTGACAGGGAAGAAAACGTGCCATGCTATATAGCAGCCAGGAAGGTCAACACAACTGTTCCTTAGGCCCTGGGTCGCTTAAAGCTCCAGACACGGCAATAACTGTCCTTTTCCCTCAGGGTTTGGGGTAACTACTGTGGGCTTCTGGCCACTGTTGGTAAAAGAGAGAGAGCTGAGCGAATGCAACTGGGTCCTAAGCCCTTGGGTTTGGCGTTGTTTGCTTTGGACTGAAATACCCAGTTGAAGCACGTTGCTCAGTTTGAATCACAAAAGCCAAGTCCCTCCTCGACTCATTTTTCTAGAAGGAAGCCTTTGCTGTCCTCTCCCCTCCTCCTGCAGTGACCTTTGCCACAGTCAGTCCCCTGAGCACGTGCCAGCACCAGCTCTTGTTCTGTTACAATGGAGAGCCCAGGGCTGACCCTTAGCTGGTCTCGGGGCTATGAGCTGGGAATAAAAATGTTGCCAACTGAGTTCTCTTCAGCCTCAACCTCTTGCAAGCTGCCTGGAGCCTCGGGAGGACCAGGCTGGGGTGGTCTTCTGCCTGGCAGCTCCTGGCGACATGTGCTTGGAACATCACCACGCCCCATCTCCTGCATTTAGCACTCCCAGGCTGGGCCAACACTAACATTTACATTCGAAGGCCAGGCAGCAGCCCAATGCTGCTTCCGTCCTCGCGGCTCTCCTGGGCCCAGGAGATGGATGTGAAGGGTTGGGTGTTGGGAGAGAGCCTGTGTGGGCTAGGCAAGAGTCACACGAGATGCCAAGAACTCTGCTGGGCAAGGAAATAGGCCCAGGGCCTCAAATGATAAAACTATAGTGGTAATAATAGCAATTATTTATAAAGGGCTTATTTTGTGCCTGCTGCTGGCATATGTCTTTCCTGTGCCTTTCTGATTTGATTTTCACCGCAGTGCTCCAAGGCAGGTACATCTTCACTTAAAGTCTAGAGGGCAGAGGTCCAAAAGTAGACAGCTTCTTCAAAGTCAACCTGCTGGCAAATGATGGCCCTCGGTGGCCAACCTTAAGCAAACATAAACCACTCACTGCCATTGTGTCGATGCCGGCTCATAGTGACCCTATAGGAGAGAGTAGCCCTGTGAGTGTCTGCGACTATAACTCTTTGGGGAAGTAGAAAGCCCTGTCTTTCTCCATCCAGCCTTGAGGGTTTCAAACTGCTGACCTTATGGATGGCAGCCCAACTCGTAAGCACTATGCCACCAGGGATCCTAGGTGGCCAACCATAGAGCCTTGGCAATTCTAAGATCAGATGCTGACAGAGGCTGGGCAGTGTGAGGTAATCAATGAAGCCTGGTTAGCATAAGGCAACAGGGAGTGGTGGAGACTGGAGCATCCCAGAGAGTGAATACCCTGGTTGCTACAAACAGCCTCCACTCAGAGGCACCTTGGCATACAGGCCTGAGACCCTCACGGAGCAGTTCAGTTCTGCAGAGTCAAGACCCAGTCTGGCTGCTCGACGCAGTGTGAGGTTCTCAGTGGTTGTGGCCGAGTTCAGATGTTGGACCCCTTGGAGGAGGCCATTGGACTTTCAAGAGAGAAAATCTTAGCACATTTGTTTTTATAATCAGGGGGAAATATGTATTTATACATCTACTCATTTTTGTTTGAAGTCTTACAGTGTTTAAATGTTGGCACACATTCCTTTTCTATAAAAACACAGCAGGAGCCAAGTCAAACATGTCTTCGGGGGACAGCGCTGCTCAGCTTGTTCTGCCCTGTGCCCAGCTTGCTCGTGCAGGAGGCCAGAGCGAGACGAATGGGGGTGGGGGTGCTTCCATGGTCTGGCCATCACTTCAGACCCCTCCCCCCTTCTTGGTGGAAGTCTGCAGGCAGAAAGCCAAGCCCTTTAGAGCCGTTCCCATCAACCCCTCCTCGAGCTGAGTCCCTTCCACAAGGTGGACAGTCTGCTCAGCCCAAGGGACGTGTCCCCCAGAGCACACTTCCTCTCCTTTAGACCACCTTTGAGGCCTAGAGGCCCTAAGGTTTTCACCCAGAAGGCCTTTCAGTTATGTGCTGCTGTATAATACACAGCTGGCCTTCGTGGGCTCGGTGAAGTGGTTCTCTCTGATCACTCCTGAGACCCAGTCCGACGGTAGCCAGGGGAGAATTGTCCGTGAAATCTTCACACTCACATATCTGCAGTTCATCCTGACTGTTGGCTGGGTTCTTCAGAACACACACGCTCCCTGGCCACTGGGTTCGAAGAACAAGTGTGCCAAGGGAGGGACCCAGAAGAAGAATCACCTTATATGATCAGCCCTAGAAGTGACACTAACCACCCACCTGCCCACTTGTCCTATTGTGGTGGTACCAGAGACCTCATGCAATTTGGAGTAGAAGCAAGTGGCACGTTGGAGAAGTTGCTTGTGTGGTCATGCACATGGCAGGGTGGCAGGGTGGTGTGAAGGTCGGGTGGGGAGGAGGAGGGATGGGGGCGGGAGTGCCATAGTTAGAGTGGTCAGCAATTCAAACCCAAGTGCTTCACAGGAGAAAGATGTAGCAATCTGCTTCCGTAAAGATTACAGCCTTGGGAACCCTGTGGGGCCGTTCCCCTAGTCCCGTGTGTTTGCTGTGAATCGGAATTAACTGCTAGCCCTGGACGCTGGTTTGGAGGCTGAGCCCTAGTCTGGGTAGACTTCCTGAGCCCCTCAACCGTCCTGGGCATAGTATGTGCTCTTCTCCCCTCCGGACTCCCTCTTCTCCACCAAGCTCACCCCTGCACATCTTTCATGTAGAGCTGAGATAGCACTTCCTCCAGGGAGTCAGGACCACTGAGTGTTGAATTCGAACGCTGATGCCTACTAACACTGAGTCCCTAGGCAAGTTATTCAACCTCCTTGACAGCCAGTGTCCTCATGGTCAGAATGGAAGTAATAAACCATTCTCCAAGGCTCTGGGGAGGGTTAAATGGATGGTGCATGTTGAACACCTAACGTAGAGCCATGCTTAAAATTCGACCTCACAGCAACTCGACAGGACCCTGTAGAACTGCCTCAAAGAGTCTCATAGACAGTGATCTTTCTGGGAGCAGATTGCCAGTTTTTTTCCACCCAAAGAATTCCTGGTGGTTCCTAACCACTGATCTTTCAGGTAGCTGCCAAGGCCTTGGAACATTGTACTTCCCGGGCTTCTCCAAACAGGTGCTCACAATACTCAGTGTTCACGATCCCTTGAGCATCCCTATCTGTATTACAGTTGCCTGTTTGTCTGCATGCCTCCCCTTCGAGACTATCAGCCCCTTGAGGGCCGATACTACACCCACCAAGTGCTTAGTGCTGAGGAAGAGCAGTAGGAACTGCTAGATGCTCACCAATATCGGTTTGTCCCTTCTTCCTTAACAACAAGTGGAAGCAGCTACAAAAGGTCGTATTCTCCAGACTCCAGTCTGGCAAACAAGCTTGCCTTTGGTTGGGTTCCTGCAGAAGCAGACTCTTGAGGCAAAGATTTAAGAGCAAGTAGCTTTTTTGGAAGGTGGTCTCAGGAAGGACGGTTAAGGAAGTGGGGAGATGAGAATGGAAGAGAAGATGCCAATTCAAGGTATGTGAGCGAGCAAGTCATCGCTGGGGGCAAGTGGGGCTCAACCCCCTGGGATTTCTGAGAGATGGGGGCAGCAGGCTCCATATTGTCTTCCCATGGGGGGGGGGGGAGCTAGGCTGCTTACCTGTCACTGAAGGTCACTGGTTGAGGCTCTTCTCGAATAACAAGAACTCTGGTACTTGTGTCTTGCTCTGTGTGGCGACCTGAGTGAGCTCTTGGGACTGAAGCCAAGCTTTGGCAAGATGAAGCTACTAACTAGTGTGCCGCTGTGATGAGTGCCGATGGGATGTGGATGGGAGAGGCCCCCACAGTGCCTGTGCTGAGGACATGCGGATGGAAGTGGTGGTGAATGGCTTCCAGTTCAGCCTCATAAAAGGCTTTAACCAACAGAAACATAGTCTCTCGACAGTTCTGGATGGCAGAAGTGCACAATCAATGTGTCAGCAGGGCTAGTTCCTTCTGGAGAAGCTGGGAATCCATACCACGCCTTCCTCCCGGCTTCTCCTGCTGTCAGCAAGCCATGGCATTCTGGGGCTTGTGGACACAGCAACTCTGTCTCTGCCTGCGTCTTCACAGCGTCTCCTCCGCAGTGTCTTCTCTCTTCTCTTCTCCAGCCAGCATTAAATCAGATTACATGTGATCAGTAATCAGCAGAATGTTTGGCACCTGGTAAATCCTGAATAAAGATTACTTGATTATTTGTTGCTTTTGTTATTACTAATAAGTCTCTCTACCAGGCTCCGTGGAAAGTAATCAAGACATGATATCTGTCCTCAGATAGCTTACGACCCAACAGGAGGGACTCATTGGGTTATAAGGAAAGTAAAGACTGTTTTCATTTTATGGATATATTTTGTGATATATTTTGCTCCTAAGAGGAAGTTAAAATGTTCCCCAAATCAGCAGGCTGGCTTATGGTGGGGTTCTCTCTGCAGCACATGAAGGGTCTCAGGAGGAACACTAAAAATATTGTCCCCTTTGGGGCAGATTCAGGAGAGGAATTGAGTGATTTGATCTTGTTCCCAAGACCGACATCCGTCTGACAATTCTGTGATGGTGACTCCGAGCTCAAAATGGCTTCGCCTTGTTTCCTCCCATCCTCTAGATCTCTTGTCCTCCCCAAATCTCTTTCTGCTCCGAACTCGAAAATGCCATTTTGAATGAGCCCGGAAGGGATGAAAAGGCAAGGAGAGTCTTTTTTTCGCAAGACATTGACTAGGAAATGTCTTCCCAATTAGGGGGAGCTGCTTAATTTTGCAGACTAGTCACTGAATGGACTTCCTCGTTCTCCGAACCCGCCGGCGTCCTGGAGGCCGAGCCCATCACACCAACAGGAGCGCTGCCCATGGTGCCTTGTCTGTAGCTGGGCCCACCCACAAAGGGAGAAGGGGCCTTTCCCTTATCACATCACCTGGTTGGAAGACTTCCCCAAACCCGTGAGGATATTTCCAAAGCAATTGTGTGCTCACTGATGAAGGTGTTTACATTTTCTTGACTAAATAGTACTGGCATTCACAAGAAGCTCAGGCTTGGAGCCCATCAAACTCTGCAACAGATAGGCTTCTTTGCTGGCCTTTAGAATGCCTCCCAATTCCTACATGATGTTATTTCAGACACTCTGGAGACCAGCGCTCTGTCTTGTCCCATGGGCGAGGGCCTCATGTGATCACCCTGCAAGAGAAGAGCCGGGACAAGCTGCTGGGAAGGCTTGATTCCTCACGGCCTCAAGAAACTGGTACCTGATCCCAGCAGTGTTGGGCTTCAGGACCTCCTTTGATAGCTTGATGTCTTGGGGTTCAAGGCAGGGATACTACTTCCGCCCTCAGCATCTTACTTCCAAAGATAATTTTTCATGACATGTTCCCACAGGCAGATCTCTATTTTTCATGAGACTAACAAAAATCATCCTAATAAGTCTTGACATAACTTTAGAGTATGAGATAGGATATGAATTTTGAAATATTAACCGATGTGTTTTCTCTTCCCGGTGTTTCCCTCTTCCCTGCCCCTTCGCCCATTCTGCTAGCTGTGCATTTTGTGCACATTGCCTCCAGGAAGGGATGAGTCAGCAGATACTCTGAGATAAAAGAGAGTCAGCTCTTGGCTTTGAATTTCAGAAGTGTAGGCCTCCGGAGGATGGGTAGAACAACGGAGGAGCATAAATAATATTTGGGAGAATCGTTGGGGAAGAGGGCAGTTCTTGACCTGGAGATGGAAAAGATTCCAGGAGGGAGGGAGAAGTTGGGAGGTCTGGGGCTTAACCACAGAGAGAGGTCCTTACTGACTTGGGAAGTAGACTGCCTCTTGCAAATAAGGCATGAGGAATTTCAAGATGATGACAAGAGAGCATGAAACCAAGAATAAGGCCCTTCTGGGCACTGACCCCAATCCCAAAAGGAGGTCTGGGATGCTCTCAGAGGTCAAATGAGTAGGCGTGGGCTCAGCACCAGACACTGCTCACCCCACCGGAGAGAGATACCTGAGGGAGCTCCGTTAGCACTTCCAAATGCTTCCGTTGCTTTGTGTGGTTCCAGTATACCCATGGCACACAGGAGCTGCACAGAGAGCCAATCTTGAGGATGGTCAGTGAGCACCTCCTGTTGGGGGTGCTTGTTCCAGGGGAACCTCCACCAGTGTCCTGAAGTCTTGTCTGGCCCATGCACATAGTATCATTTCTGAGTTTGAGGGTACGTGTAAACCATGGAGATGGCTTGGGATCCTGGACACTTGATGAGTGAGAGCAGAGATAGATCAGACTCCCTCATCACCACCACCCCCCTCCCCCCCAACTGCTGGACCCTGCCAAGATGGACTACCCCAGGTGGGGCAGTAGTGAACCACGTCTCTGAGAAGTCCGTCAGTTACAGAGGCCCACAGGATGCTGGGCATGGTCTCCTGCACATCCCTCAGGACCAACCGTGGACTCCTTACCCTACCCCTTTGCTCTCTTTGGAAAGCTTAATGCTCACAAATGTGAGGAAATCTTCCTTCCTCCCTTGCAGAAGCTCTGGGAACTCAGCTTGCTTTATCAGCTCTGCCATCTCAGCCCTGGGGACTCTCCTCTTCAGCTAATTGCCCAAGAGGGTGCAGTCTCCTAAGAGCCCCTGCCTTTCCCTGTCCCTTACTCCCCCACCCCCCACCAGTCAAACAAGTCCACTTAAAGAGTTCATTGCCAACTGCTACAGGAAACAGGCGGAAATAACAAAAATAGTAAGCAAGGAGACTTCCAAATGTTCCAGAAGTTTAGCGTCATGATCTCAGGCCCACAATTAAAGGCTTCCTTCTAAGAGGATAACCTCCTTTGGCTTGGCAATGATCTCAGCCACTGTCAGAACTCCAGAGATGAGCCAAGCAGGAGACAGTCACTGTTGATGGGAGTAGAAAGCCCGGTCTTTCTATTTGGAGCTCCTGGTGGTTTTGAACTGCTGACCATTCAGATCGCAGCCCAATGTGCAGCCCAATGCGTAACCACTACACCGCCAGGGATCCTTCATGACAGATGACAGCAGGCCAGTAAACCAAGGGCAGGGCCCCTCCGAGCACAGGTCACATGCCCACAAAAATCATCTCTGTTAGCGAGCTGAGATAGCTGATCCAAAGTCACAATGACGCTGCCATTGACTGGAGCTTTCTTCAAGGACAGTGCAGAACTGCCCAGGGAGTTCCCAGGGCCATGAATCTGGAAGCGGGCTGCCACATCGTTCTTCATCAGGGCAGCTGGTGCATTCAAATCGCTGACCTTGGAGGTTGGTGCTCCAGCGCGTCCCCTGTTGTAGCGCTGGGGCTCCTTCCGTGCAGGAGCGACAGACCCAGCTCCTGGGACAAGGTCGAGTCAGTGTCATTTCCAGGGGCCGCTGATTGCTGGCAGCCCCGGGTTTGTCAGGAGAACATCTCCAGAGAGAGTTCATGGGCATGTTTTTCAGAAAGAGATTGCCAGGGTGTTCTTTACAACCTGTCAGTTAGCAGCTGAGCGTAGGACACATTTGCACTTACAGCCTATTACAGCCTTAACTCTTGTGTTCCATGAGGCATAGAATGCCCACCTACAATTTCTGCTTCTGGAGTTCAGTGGGAAGCAGCTGTCCCACTTTTAGTGCAAGCTACCCTCTGGCAGGAACCAGGATAACCTGGTGATCCTGAAGCAACAGACCTTATCTTACCAATGCCAACACCAGAGCCCCTTGGGACATGTGTGACCCACTGATTGCACAAAAAAAAAAAAAAAAATCCACATTCTCTCTAAAAAAAAAAAGAAAAAAGATGTTCATTTCAGTCAAAATGCCTTCCTGCTATGGAAAAACATATGGTGGTGGAGAGCAAATGTTTTGAGAATGATGAGGGCAGTGAATGTACAAATGTGCTTTACACAATTGATGTATGTATGGATTGTGATAAGAGTTGTATGAGCCCCTAATAAAATTATTTAAAAAAAAACAGATGGTAACAGCAAAAAATGTAAAGCAGTAAATAATTTGATCTCGAGAGGGTTAAGCTGAAAGACGGCACCTCCTCACTATTTCCCTGGAGACAGTCTGGCCCTCCCTCCCTCCACAACTGCTGAACAGGAGGCTGTGCCCCTTATCTGTATGCCTTCAAAAGAAAGGCGTGAGGTTAGGGCATTGACATGACACAAATCTGGATGTTACTCAGCAGCCCTTCGGCATTTGCAGAACTGGAAGCTGAGGAGATCACTGGGCCTTGTCCCTTCCCCATTCAATTAACTTGACAAGTCAACAATTTTGAGACAAATGATTCTCATTTTCAATGCCGTTAGAAAGTCCCCAGGGTCAGGAAGAATACTCGGGCTCGCTTACTTCAGGAAGTGGCATCTTCAATTTATGTGGACTTTGTCTTAAGGAACCTCCGTTGGCTTGGCCCACACAGCTAAATCTTCTCCATGGAGTATGCATAATGCAGGGTGTGTAATGTGCTTTTGGTGCAGTATCTTCATACATGTCCTCAAGGACCTATATTTGTATTTTATTCCACTGTCAGAGTGGTCTTCAACCCCCAGGCCATTTGGCAGTGTCTGGAGACATTTTTGGGTGCCACAACGAAGGGGGGTGGGGAATAGAGAGAAGCCCCCACCACAAAGAGTTAACCAGTTCTGAGATGCCAACAGTTTTGAGATGGAGCAGCCAAGATCACCATGAACCCAATAGCTGGAATCTATAACAGCCTGCCCTTAGGCAACAGCATGCTGAGTGATGCCAACTGAATTCATAACCACAATACAAGACCTGCCTGGGCTACCAATCAGAGGCCTCTTGAACCTTAGATAATCCTCACAAGAGCCCCTCGACATGTGCAAGGTTATCTCTAATTCGCCAATGAGGAAAGGTGAGAAGTTCCTAGGGAAAGAATGATGGGAGATGAGCTTCACCCAAAGATGATGTCACAGAAGAATGGGTGTTTCTTTTGCCCTAAGAGGTCAATTTTTGCTTCTGGGCACTGCACCAATTGGGGTCACCAGTTGATGTAACTTGGTAGCTACATCAAGTGGGAGCGCCCTCTTCCTTGCCTCCAATTTAGCAATCCCTATCACCACCCCCACATTGCCCTTGCCCACCACAAAGCCCGGGCTTTCTTTTCATCCACCCCGCCTCCCTCCTGCCTCTTTACTCCAAGCTGGAAGAAGCCTGGTGATGGCAACAGTGTATTAAGTCCCCTTGGCCACAGTGGTTAGTCACATGGGCTCATCTTAGTCAAGGAGAAGCCTTCCAGAGGCTGGTGGCTCACTGCTGTGGGAGAGGACCAGCCTCAGGGCAAGTATCTAGAGGGAGCCCAGTTAAACTTGACTTTTGGGAAAACAATAAGTTGTTTTTTGTTTTTTCATTTTCTCACCTCCAACCATCCCCATGAATACACTTAAATACTAAGTGTATCGGGTTGAATAGTCATCATCCAAAAGATACATCCACATGGAGCCTATTAACTAACCTAATTTCTTTAGAAAAGAAGGGTCTGTGTCGATATAATTAAGACTCAAGTTAGGATCCTCTGGGATTCCATGGGCCCTAAAACCGATGACAAGTACTGTCGAGGGGACCAGAGAAGATACTGAGGAGGTGATCCTGTGAAGCCTGGGGCAGACATTGTGTAAACCGAGGAGCACCAAGGATTGCCGACAACTGCCAGAAGCTAGGAGGGAGGCACAGAGCAAATTCTTCCTGGGGGGCAGGGGAACCAGCCCTGCTGATACTTTGATTTTTGGACTTCTGGCCTCCAGACTGGAGGGTCACCTCTATTTTGGTGAGACCACCTGATTTGGGGTGCTTTGCTGTGGTGGCCCTAGGAAACGAATACAGCAAGTGAGTCTCAATTATATAGTGGGACAGGTTCACACTAAGAAGCATGTGTGGTGACTGGACAGCCTGTAATTGCATTTACTCTATCCAGCAACCTGTCAAAGGAGGAAGCCAAAGGGAGGGCTCCTGGTGACATTATTTGAGCTCCCAATCAAGCCACACCTAAATGACCCATGGATTTGTGTCTGAAAGATTGCTATGGGACTTTTCTGGGTTTCCCAAAGTCTTCACTTTTGAAAGCTTAGAAAGATAGCTCTCTAGGGCTCTCCTGGACCTCTCCCCCATCCTTCATGGGGGTCCGTGTGCAACCACAATGGGACTTTATTGAAGAACGCAGGCCATGTACAGAGCACCCTGTGGCTGCCGCACAAAATGCTATTGACATGCTTATTAGAACAGTGTCTTCTACCTCTGGAGACCAGATGTTCGAATCCAGCCATGCTCTCTCTTCTAAGTCTCTAGAGCAGTGTTTCTCAACCTTCCTAATCCCTCGGCCCTTTAATACAGTTCTTTATGTTGTGGTGACCCCCAACCATAAAATTAGTTTTGTTGCTACTTCATAACTGCAATTTTGTTACTGTTATGAATCATAATGTAAATATCTGATATCAGGATGAATTTTCATTGCTACAAATTGAACATAATTAAAGCCTAGTGATTAATCACAAAAATAATATGCAATTGTGTATTGTGAAATATTTATTTCTAATTACAAATCAATGGAATTTGTCTTGAAGCATGATGTAGCATGGGTACCAGTCTTCACGCCAGGTACTCATATGTGGGTGTATCTGCATGTGGGTGGACCCACCTGGAGACGGATAGAGGAGCGGTGCCTCGGGTTTCCCATGGTCTTAGGTGACCCCTGTGAAAGGGTCCTTGGACCCCCAAAGGGGTCGTGACCCACAGGTTGAGAACTGCTGCTCTAGAGGAAGATGCTTTCCTGTCTCTCTTCACTTCTGGAAGTTCCAGAGTTCCTTGGTAGCACCACTCAGGTGGGATTAGGACCCACTCTGTTCTGGCAAGGACCACAGGGGAACTGACAGGGTCATGCTCACAGCTCACGTTCAGGAGTTTTCAACATAACTGTGTTAGTCTGGGTAGACTAGAGGAACAAATTCATGGATGCACTCATATGTGCTTAAGAAAGAGGTTTATATACAAGAGCAGTTGAATATTGAGAAAACATGCCATCAAATCCAGATCAAGTCCATAAGTCCGATATTAACCAATATGTCCGATACCAATCTATAAAGTCCTTTTCAGACTCACGAAACACATGTAATGATGCCGAATGCAAGAAGATCACAGGCCAGTGAGTGGGAAATCTTGTGAATCTGGTGGCGTGTAAGCATCTCAGCGCTGGCAGGGGTCTCCATGTGACTTCTTCAGCTCCCATGGCTGCTTCAGGGTAGGTCCATGAAGCTTCTCCTCAGGGATGTCTCACAGGAAGTGAGCCTTGTCAGTAGAGTCTCCAAGGAAGTGAGCAGAGAGAACTGTCTCCCTCTCCAGGGAGGAAAATCAGGATTTCCCAGAATTCTCAGGAGAAGGCCACGCCCACACCGGAGCCTCATTGGCTATGACCCAATTGACAGACTAGACTCCACCCCTTCACTTTTAATCCTCCCAAGTCCCAAATTGACACCAAATTCTGTGACTACCACAATAACTTTCTTTTTAAATGTGTGTGTGTATGAGGATACCATTCAATAAATAACATTCCCTTATAATAATAACTATTACTTTACTGCTTTCTTGAGCACTTTTTGTGCCAAATATTGTGATGGGAGCTTTACTTGAACTACTTCCTGCCTTCAATTATATTCAAATTAGTGACATCACTGCCATTTCTGCAGGTGAGGAGCAAAGAGGTCGGAAAGGTGACACATTCGTTAGCATAGAGCACAGTCCCTGTCACCCCAAACCTGCCCTCATTTCTTTTCAGGGGGTCCCCACAATCTGCTTGCTGGTCCCTTACTTCCATGGATCTCTTCTTGGCTACCTTCCTCCAGATCCCCATTAGCTACCCATCCCCTTCTTTGAAGCCCTGGGCCATTTCTGAGACAACCTTCACCTTATAGCTCATGGGAATTCTTGCTCCAACTGCTGTACCCTGAACAGCCCAGGCACACAGGCCTCTGGAGGCCAGACCTGCCGGCAACATCTGCTTCTGCTTCCGATTACCTACAGGCCTCTGGAAACAGGGCAGGCCCCTGGCCCCTGGTTTATGGGTTTGGAGTGAGGTCTTGCTGGCTTGAGCATGTGAGTGGCAAGAGGCTAGCAGAGCAGAAGCTATGCTTCCTCCCTGGCAAGTGGGGTCACCCAGTGAGCACCATCCTGTTTATTTCAGATATCAGACATCTACCAGGACCATTTCCTGTGTGCAAGATTCCCAGTGCTTCTTGAACATCCACTCAGCTAAGCCTGTCTCCAAAGGAGATGCTATTTCCACCCCATCTTCTGCTTGGACAATGGAGGCCCCCAGATGTTGAAAGAAGGTACCTAACTAGGAACACAGGCTTAGCTAGAGTTAGAACCCAGGCTCCAGAGGCTCCAGTGTTGAATTTAATTTTGACTCATAGCAGTCCGATAGGGCCGGAGAGAACTGCCCAGAGGCGATACATCCTTATGGAAGCAGATGGCCTTCTCCTCCCTCAGAGCAGGCTGGTGGGCCCAGCTGATTGCTCTGACCCGGCACTGCCAGCAGAGCTCCTCGAGTGACGCGTTGCCAGGCTCTGTGCCAGCCATGCTCACAAGGGTTCTGCTTGTTGCAGCCACTGTGCCAGTCAGTCTTGTCAAGAGTCCTCCTATTCTTCGCTGCCCCTCCATTTTACCAAACATGATGTCCTTCTCCAGGAGTGGGTCCCTGCTGAAAATGCTGCCCCTGGAATGAAAGGTATTGAGAAATGCCAATTGAACCACTGGATTCCCAGTTCAGAACCCCGATGGCTTTTATCCACAGAGAGAATAAAGCAAAGTCGTCGTCTTGTCAGGTCTTGGCTGAGGTCTCTTTTTGCCCATGTTGCTTCAGCATTTGGGTCATTTCCTGTTTCTTTTCTTTCTGTTGTTTTTTAAACAGTTTTATTGAGATCTGAGTCATATACCATGAAGCTCACATATTTAAAGTGTACAATTTTTATAGTTTTTATTTTATTGTATCCATAGAGCTGCACAAACCATCTCCTCAATTGAATTTTAAAACATTTTCATTATCCCAGTAAGAGACCCCAGAGAGTCATTTCTCATTAGCCTCTCCCTCCCCAGCCCCAGGCAACCACTAATCCACTTTCTGGCTCTGCTGATGTGCCTGTTGTGGGTATGTCATAGCCGGGCTCGTGTCATCTGTGTGGTTGTCTGTGATGGCACGTTGCCCTGGGCATGTGGTCTCAGGTGCTGTGGCTATCAGTGTATCAGTGCTTCGCTTCTTTTTGTAGGGAAGTCACGCTGCATGTGCACTACATTGGACATAGAGGCTGTTTCCACTTTTCGTCTGCCATGCAGTGTTGCTCTGAGGATTGGGGTACAAGGTCTTATGAGATGCCTCCGGTTTCTAGAACATACTAGGCATGGAACATGCATTAGCCTGGGTACTTTAGAGAAACAAATCCACAGAAACTCATGTATAAGAGAGAGTTTTATATAAAGGTTAAGTGCGCAGCAAGAAAACATCCCAACCCAGTGCTGCCCAAGCTCACAAGTCCAACATTAACCCATTAACCCAAATGTCCAACACCAATCCACAAAGTCCTCCTCCATCTTACAAAACAGATGCAATGATGCCGACTGCAGGAGGAAAGCTGAATTAGTGAACATATTAAGCATCTCAGTGCTGACCGGGGTCTCCACATGGATGCTCTAGCACCCAGGGCTGCATCAGGGTAGGTTCATGTGGCTTCTCCTTGGGGATGTCTTGCAGGAAGTCAGCCTTGCCAACTAATGCAGGGAACTGGCTAAGGCAGCTGCACCCTGGTCCGACCATCAGAAAGCAAGAGACCCGAGAACTAGAAAGTCGAGGCTCACTGAGCCATTTATCCCTCTGCCCTTCAATTAACCCCACATGTGTTTATCGGCCAGGTTGGCACAATTAACTACCTCAGAACATGTCTTCTCCACATCTTCCTGTGGCTCCTCCACTCCCCCACTTCATGACTCTGCCCAAATGTCACCTCCTTACACAGGTTCCCCTGACCACTCTTTCCAGCGCCGTTCCTTTCCCACTTTACTCCGCTGGAGTTCCACTGAGGGTCGCTGTCACCCCCGAAATGACATTCTCCATGTGGTTGAGGTGTGGTTTCGTCCATTGGCAGAACCTTATGCCCCTCCGTTCATGGGCAGACTTGAATGTTTGACATACCGAAAGGAAGCCAACCAACAAGCCTACTTCCATGAAAACAACTACAACAACAACCCTAATGTCATATTCTGACTCACAGTGACCCTCCACAGGGTTTCTGGGCTGTCCATCTTTGTGGGAGCAGACAGCATCACTGGCTTGTGGATTTGAACTGCCAACCTTGAGGTTAGCAGCCCAACACTTAACTGACAGCACCAGCAGGGCTCCTTCAGAGCAGGTGAAATGATGTTTGAATCCCTGGCTCCCCGCCTTGTAACTGTGTGTCCCCGTGTACCTGCTGACTCTCTCGGAGCCTCAATGGACTCACCATCGGTGTCACGGGGAGGACAGGGTCAGCACACGCAGCGGTGTCTGGAGGATACCAGGAGATAATGTGTAGGCAGCTCCGTCAGGTCCACGTCAGCCCGGTTCCTTGAAAGAAACCCTCTCTATTCTCTAAGCACCTTGACTTTCCACGTCTGCCCACGGTGCAGCAAAACCACCAGTGCTGGTTAATTGTTAACGTAGTTTAGGTGTTAACATAGGTTAGGGTTTGCAGAAAATTCCAAGTTCCCTTGGTCCTTTCACCCCGGGCACTGTTTCTCCTGCGCGTAGCATTTGTTAGGCATTTGTTAAACGTCAGGGACCAACACGCACACATTATGATTGCTGACGACCAACTCCAGAGTGCACCTTGGGTGGAGTTCACACTTCTTGTCGGTCAATGCTGGGGTTCCGACAAACGCATCATGCCATGTGGCCCCTGTGACAGTGTGAGACAGTGCGAGGCACTGCCTGCCAATGCCCTGCACTGCTCTAGCCCCCTAGACGCCCCCAGCCACCGAGCTTCCTACCATCACCATCACTTGGAGGCAACCATTTTTGAAACTAGAGTTGCTGCTTCGCAAGATGGAGCGACACTTGGGAGGGCCGGGCTGCTGTGGTGCAGGGAGAGGGAGCAGACCTGCAGAGCCTGCAGGGAAGTGCCTGTGCCTTCCCACTGGTGAGGGGGAAATGAGATAAAAGAGGTCGAGCCCTTGCTGCTTCCTGTCTCCCTGAGAAGCCTAAGGAACATTCCCCAGCCTCCTCCTTCTCCCTCACCCCTCCTGGGACTTAATTGGGCAGCTGCAGCCACTCAGCACTTAACCTTCTCCCATCTGTACTCCAGGGAAAGAATTAACGCTAATCCCTGAGCTGCTGTCAGGGCAGTGCAGGGGACTGGGAACCTGGAGCCAGGTCAGCTCAGGCCTCCCAAGAAGTGCAGCTCCGTTGAGCTGTGGGGCCCCCTCTGTCCCGGAAGCAAGAGGAGCTTGGGGACCGCCCTGCCAGCTGTCTGGCACCTTTCTCCCACCCACCCTTGTCTCTCCAGCCCAGCACCATCCAATTGGCAAACCAGTTGGATAATTTAAAAATGTCTGCTGTCACATTAAAACACAACCAGAGGAAAGGTTATTTTGGCATTTAAATGGATATTAAAATTTTCAAACATTTAACTTCAAAATTATTTTACCCAAATATTACCATCTGAACATATAACCAATATAAGCAAGCTGGCTGCCTGGAAAGACAAACAGACAGACAGCAAGAAAGCCAGAAGCTCAGCCTCCAATCTGCCTCTCTCTGCTTTGCTTTGCCCAGTGGTCAGACCCATGCATTCAAGGGAAACAGGGCGGTCCATGCAGGAAGTCCTCTCCTAGCCTTTGGGGGCTGGGGATGCGCAGTTCTATTCCATTCAGGGGTGGGGCTGGCAAAGGTAAATATAACATTTATAGAGCCTTTACTAGCAGTCAAGGAACCCTGGTGGCATCATGGTTATGCTTTGGCCTGGGATCTGCAAGGTCAGCAGTTTGAAACCACCAGAGGCTCTGCCCAAAAATGGCCGGGCTTTTTACGGCGCAAAGAGTTACAGTCTCAGGAACTCGCAGGGCCAGATCAACTCTGGCCTGTAGAGTCTCTATTAGTCAGCATCAGATAGATGGCAGTGAGTTAGATTTGGTTACTAGCCAATGGGTCAGCCTCTGTTGGGAACCCTTGACATTCACCTAGTCCTCTGACCCTCATGCTAAGTGGTAAGTATCATCAGCATCTTACCTGGGGAGCCAACCTGCACAGAGCAGGTGAAAGCCTTGCCCAGGTCGCCTAGCTAGGAAGAGGTAGGGCTGGGGCATGAACTTGGCTGTCAGGCTGTAGAGTCACACCTGTTCTTCTGCCTCAAACGAATGTAGACAGGTGATGAGTGCTGGGAAGGGAAACGTGGCAGGAAAAAAGATCATGGGGTCACAGGCTGACCTTTTCTCCAGGCTAACTTGCCATTCCCCAACACTCTTTGCAGCCTTTTCAAAGGTCTACCATGCATCCTGCTTTGGGGGCTGAGGGAGGTCAAGGTCAAGGTGTGCAGAAGTAAGGGGGCTGGGGAGCTAAGACCTCTATTAGCCAGGCAGGAACGTGGGTGTGATGAGCCTGTGGCTGTGCTGGCTGGGCTTGCTCTGCGGTGAGGAGGGGTTGGGCATCCTCACTGCCAAGCCCAGCTCAGCCCTGCCAGGCAGGTGTGTCATGCAGGCCTGGAGCCAGTGACCGATAGCTACTGAGTTGAGCCAGACATGTGCCCAGACCTCAGTCAACAGCAGCAGCACAAAATAGCTCTGACTGAGCACACCTCCTCCTTCCCGCTTCTCTTTCCCTCCTCGGAATCGCTCCCTTTCCTATCGCCCCTTCCCTTTTGTCTGCCCCATCCTTTCCTATCCCCGTCTCTTATCTCTCTCTCCCTCTCCTTACTGCCCCCATACCCATTTCATCCGTCCATCCATCCTCTCTTGTTTCCACTTACTCATTCTTCTGTCCACCCAGTCCACCCAGTTTATCGAGTGTCTGCTGCATGCCGGGCACGGTGTTAAGCTCTAGAGCTACTACAGTGAATAAGACACTCCGGTTCTTAAGAAACGCTATCACCAGTTTGGATGGACTCATAAGGAAACCTGTAATATCAGTTTAGACAAGAGATGTGCATTCTTTGAGGTGGGTTTTGGATATTGGCTATTCTTTTTTTTAAAAAAACATTTTATTAGGGGCTCATACAACTGTTATCACAATCCATACACACATCAATTGTGTAAAGCGCGTTTGTACATCGTTTCTCAAAGTATTTTCTCTCCACTTAAACCCCCG
>NW_022103928.1:6620607-6634778 GCF_000313985.2 Echinops telfairi
CTATTTGGGGTCATCGTCCTCAAGGCCTGGTGGGCCAGGATGTGCTCCAGTCTCTCCTCCTCCCCCGTCATCTGCTCCTGTGTGCTCTGGTCAGATAGATCCTTCTCTCGAAGCTGCAGATTCAGTGCCATCCTTTGAAATAAATTCTTCTCGGGGGAGTATTGGCTATTCTATATGCTTGTACTCCCTCGGCTGGGCAAGGGGTCCACGTCTGGGTATGGAGCCATCATTCAGGGGCCTGCCTTCGAGCTGCACTCTCCTCCTAACAAGGTTTACTTGTTCCTCATGTTTCTCTTTCTAAAAAATGTGTCTTCTGTTCTACATGGGAGGCTATGCCCTGTGATCAACTTTCTGGGCAGTGATGAAGGTCACACAAGAGCAGCAATGCTGATGGGAGTAGTTCTCTCAGGAGGTGCCTGCGAGTTATCAAGCTCCCACTCTCAGGCTTTTTGTTCAGGCCACCCTGGGGAACAGGAAGGAGTCCCTGTTCTCAGGGACGCTGAACCCAGCATCTCAGGGATGCCCAACAGTGGAGAAGCTATGGCTCTTCAGGGTGACGTGGGAAGCAAGAGGTTGACTAGGAGCCATGCTCGTGTTAGCTGTGCTGCAGCCACGAAGGTCCACACAGTTCAGACAACTAAGGGACAGGAAGAGAAGAGTAATAGCTAAGGGGAGCCCCAGAGCAACAGGATCAGTTAACTGAGTGGAAAAGGGAGGGAAATATATTTTATATAGGGAGAAGGGAGAGGAACATATTTTATATAGAGGGAAATTTTTGTGCAAAGGCCTCAAGACAGAAATATTTACCCCCCCTCCCCCCACACGCCCCAACCCCACCCATACCAACCTCACACAAACACTTTGGCCACAGAGAAATTACAAGGCACAGGAGTCTGAATTAGCAAATCCCCAAAATAAGAATGGCTCAGCGTATGAAGGATCTAGCCAGGCCACTCCAAGGAGCCCTGCTGGCACGGTGGGTTAAGCACAATGGGAAGGCCGGGTGAGAGCTGTTCCAGAAGAGGGAAGGTTTGAGTTTAGGTTGAATGGTGATGAGCTTGAAGTCTTTGTCGAATCTCTCTGTGGAGGTGTGTCCGGGAGGAAAGAGAGCGGTTAGAAGCTGCGGTGGAGATTTTTAGGCTGTGGATACCAAAATGAGAATTACAGGTGAACCAGCAGAACTTGGAGCAGGGAGGGGCAGGACTGGTTTAGGGAGATTGTATAAAATGAAGAAAGAGGAGCAAGAGGCAGGAGACCCCTGAGTTCTTATCTTGTTCCCTTACTGGCTGTTGTCTCAGAGCTCCGTTTCCCCCACTGCGACACCCTCTGATCTGGACATGCTCAATGATCTTAAGAGTCCCATCGAAGTCCTTCAGCATCCATAGCAGGGCTCTGTTGGTCTAAGGTGGTTATGACTGGGGGCCACCATCGCCCCATCTTTAAGCACACAAGTTCGGCTTTGGTTTAGTCTATAATGTGGCCACTGACTAATCTTTGATTTGCATAAAGGGCTCCAAAACTCAAAAAGAGGTTTAAACTACAGGGAGAGATGCCCTCTCAGGTTCTATCTGCTGGGAGAGCAGAGCCACACTCAGTGGGGAGTTTTTCTGATGCTAGAAAGAATGCTAAACTCATGCGTCAGAAGGAATCATAGCCTGTCAATCTCAAGGCACCATTTTGTACTGGCTGCAGATCTAGGAAATACTCATGACCAGGTGGTAAAAGTTTACTTCTCTGAAGTTTTAGCATCACTGTGCTAGGCGGGCTTCTTTAGAGAAACAAAACCAGGACACTTATGCATGTATGTATGTATGTATGTATGTATGTATGTATGTATGTATGTATGTATATGCACACACACACACACACGCATGTGTATATCTATACAGTGAGAAGGAATATTATGGCGAATTAGTCCACACAGCAGCAGTACAGAGGCCTCAGTTCAACTCACTTCTGTGGAACAGTTAATATACTGAAGGTCCTTCAACTCACTCGGACTGCCAATCCAAGGACAGGGAAGGAGACATCAGTCTGTCCCTATGGGGTCAGATCCACCAGCAGCAGGTCTCAAAGGTGGTGAAGCAGGTCTCAAGGGAGCTACATGATCCACAGGTTGCCTTGGCCCAGGTAGTGCATTTTCCCACTAGGGGAGCACTGAGCAACTCCCTCTGAGTTAGTGCACCCAGTGTTGCCTGGGAAGGTTCTCTCTGGGAAGGTTACAGTGAATGTTTTTGTAAAAGCAGTTTTGCTAGAACCTCTCTTTTTGTGATGGCCAATTTAAGAGAACAGCGCGCAGCTGTGAAATTTTGTTTCCTGCTCAGGAAACATGCCGCAGAAACTGTTGGGATGTTGAACACAGCTTACAAGGACCGTGCTAAGGGAAAAACTCAAGTGTACGAGTGGTTTTCTCCTTTCAAAAAAGGTTAAATGTTGATTGATGACAAACCTCATTCTGGACGCCCATTAACTTCCCTAATGGACAAAAATGTAGACTTCTAGTGTATTTGGAGTTCCACCAGGTCAGACTGTTCATCAAGCTTCCTAGTTTGAGGTTCTAAAAAGATTGCATAACAGTGTGACAAAAAAGGCCTGATTTGTCACAGAGGGGGGACTGGTTTTGCCACCATGACAATGCACCTGCTCATGCAGCCATTTCAGTGGGCCAGTTTTGGGCAAAAAACAGTATGCCTCTGAGATAGTTTATTGTGCCAGCCTGGCTGATAAACACAAGTGGGATTAACTGAAGGGCAGAGAGATAAATGGCTTGGTGAGTCTCGCCTTTCTTGTCTCTCGCTCTTTGATCATCGGACCCGTGTGCAGCTGCCTTGCTTGTCCTGTGCCTCAATTTAAAGGCTGCACTACCTGTGGGACACCTAGCCTGTGAACTGTGTCGCTGTAAGTTGAGGTCCCTTTAAGAGATTGCTGGAGCTGGGGACTGGCAGTTGGTGACCTGGCTGGCAGTTGGTGACCTGCCTTCTGATTGGCTGCTGTGCTGACATAGCCTAGCTCTCTCTATAAATAGAGGAAGATCTGGCATCAGGACTGGACTGGAAGGACTGCTAGTCTCTCATATCTCTCTCACGGCAGTGAGTTGAATTGAGCCATTTGTAGTGCTTTATAATTTAACTGTTTCTTTCTTGTATTATATATTTATCTGTATATGATTTAACAGTTCATTCCTTGTTATATATCTAATTATCTGTATAAATAAATATATTAAATTATCAGCAATTTGGTTTTATCTCTCTAGAGAACCCTGTCTAACACACCTCTCTTGCCCCATGCACCTTACGCACTTGACGTTGATCTGTGCGACTTCTTTTTGCTTCCAAGAATGAAGAGGGACCTGAAATGACAGTGTTTTGATGACTTAGAAGAAGGGAAGAAAAAAATGGAGGAGGTGGTGTCAGCCATCGGAACAGATGCGTGTGAAAACTGTTTCCAAGAATGGTATCGCAGATTTGACAAATGTATTAAGTGTACTGGAGAGTACTTTGAAGGTGATAAGGTTGTTTTGTAAAAAATTTAAATATATAGCTTTGGGGGGAAATTCTGGGGTTTTTTTTAGGGGGGGTCCCCCTCATATGTACCATGCATGTGCTGGCTTTGATCTCATCTTTGTTCCCCACAGGGACCTGAACTCTTTTATCCTCCCCGGAGCCCCATGCTATTCTATTCTCTTCTTTCTCCTCTCACTGTGGAGCACTTCAAAGGTCTGCCCTGGCCTATTTCCCAGTAGACCAGTCACTTCAGGAAACTAATGGGTTGTTCTCTGGAGGAAGCCAGATCACTCAATGAGTTTCCATTTCTCCAAATTTAGCTGGTTAGTCATGTTGGCCAGGGGTAGTAGGTGGGCTCATGGCCAGGGAAGCACAATGCTTCCTTACTAAGTCCCCAGGGTGTGAACCTTGTTTCTAAGGCTATTCAAAGCCATGTATAGGAGGCTGTGGACACCACCCTGGTCCTGCATGCTGCATTTTAATGAGAGATTGCCAACACTTATGGTGAGGCTGAAGACACTAATAAGGCACCCCCCCTCCAAAACACACATACACAAAAAACAAAACAAACAAACAAACAAACCTGCCATAGGGTCCAGAATAGTTTTACTATCAGATAGAGATCATTGTAAATGACAAAAATTTCTTCCTTGGTTTTAAAAAGCCATTATTTGTATTTTCAGCTTCATATTATTATGATTTTATCCTTACAACTTTATTTATTCTTATTGTTTCTGTTGGGCTTCCCAGTTTGTGAAGAACAAGAGTAGGTGCATAGAGATAATAATTGAGGCAAGGGTTTATAGTGGACCGGGGAGGGGGGTGATTGGGGAGGAAATAGGAGGGCGAGGGGATTTGGGGAGCAAACAATGAATATGGGAGGGGGCAGGGAGCACTAGAACTGGGTGTGATTACACAACTCATTTAAAAAATGATTTGACCATGGAAGTATGTGATAAATAAATGCTATATCAAGAAAACTATCTTCCTATTAAAAGAAATGAAGAAACCAAACTTGACCAATGGTTATCATAGGTGAAGGGGAAAGGGTTGTCATGTAGGGAAACTTGAGTTTATGTCAATGGTGGTAGAACAATTGGGAAAAGGACATCAGTAGTGGCCGTACAAAATGAAGAGTACAGTCAGTGACATGGATTTATACAAGCAGAAGTTGTGAAATTGGAAAAAAATTACTGAGGGGCATGGCAGAGGAGGTTTTCAGGAAAAGGGGGTGCTAACAACAATGAGTGAGAAGAATATGCTCTGAAATTGATTGTGGGATGATCGCACAACTCTTCTTAATATTATTGAATGGTTAAATTGTATGATATGTAAAGTAGATGTCAATAAAACTATTAAAAAACAAAACAAAAACCCAACCCGCCATTACTTTTAAGCCTTGGAAAAGTCATTTCCATTACATAAGTGAATTATGTGCCATAAAACACCGATCAACACAAAGAAGAAAAGTACAGCTACCAGCCTAGACAACAGACAAAAGCAAAAGAGGCAGTCTCCAGGTTACACATGTCTGACATATGGACAACTCACATTTGCCCTTTAACATTATGTAAATTTGCCCTTGTTTTGAAATGATTAATCAAACCACTACTTGCAAAAAATTCTCCATCACTATCATGGTTGATGTTATGTGTCAACTTGGCAAGGCTACGATCCTCAGGTTGCATAATTGTCTTCCATTGGGGATTCGATGCAATTAGCCTCCATTTGAGGGTATTATATAATTATGTAACTTCTAAACCTCGATATGGTAATGAGGCCATATTAGTATAAAGTGTATCTTGAGTCATACTTTAATCAAGTCACACCCTTGCTTGAATAACACCCTTTATCTTCCAGAGATAAAAGAATTCTTGATCATTAAGCTAGTAGAGAAAGGGGATTGATTACTATCTGGAAGACAGAGGAGCAAGGAATGGAGAACCTTCTAGGCCCACAGGAAGAACCTGTCCTCAGAGACAACAGAGAAAGAGACTCTGAAAGAATACATTTATGTTTGGTAAAGCCACCCACTTGTGGTTATAGCAGTAATCGATAACCAAGACAGAAATGGGTAAGGTGAATTTCTAGAGAAACAAAATTGTTTGGATGAGTTTTCTAAGTTGGTTATCGGCACTAGTACTGAAGGTGTTGACGACTCTGCCTCCAGTTATAAAGGGGCTCTGAGAAGCTGTGACGAGAGAGGGGAATAGAAATAAATAAAACATCACCACCAGCAGATTAAAAAAATGTGAACAAAAAGGCTCCAGGTGATGTGTATTGAATACTTTTTAGCAGTTCTGTCAGAGTGTGAAGTGTAAGAAAATTGGTTGGTTGGTCCTTACTTCTACTAGCTAAAGTGATGAAAGAAAAAGATGAGCTCAGGGCTCTCGCGATACAGTTCAAGAACCGTATTGAAACACACACAACAACGAAACATGAAAGCGACCGATTGTTCCTAGAAAGACAGGCTTTATTTCTTATAGTAACACACTTGATCTTGCCAAAAATTAAACCGAGAGACTTATCATAAGAGTGCCCAAATTTCAATGTTAATTGAATTTATAAACTTGAATGGGGTCTAAATTTAAAGTGAGGGCATTGATTAGGAATCAAGGGGACCCTGAAACTTGTAGTGGGTGTGTATTGGCAGATAATCAGAAAATGGAAGACTCTGGTTCCTGAAATTATGTTGAAATCCTCTTGCCAACAGCATCACCATTTGAGATTATTCCATCTCTTTTTTTTTTCCACACTCACTAGAAAGGCTATTAAAATTAAAAAAAAAATCATTTTATTAGGGGCTCATACAACTCTTATCACAATCCATACACACATCAATTGTGTAAAGCGCATTTGTACATTCGTTGCCCTCATCATTCTCAAAACATTTCCTCTCCACTTAAACCCCTGGCATTAGGTCCTCATTTTCCCCCTCCCTCCCCGCTCCCCCCTCCCTCATGAGCCCTTGATAATTTATAGTTATTTTGTCATGAGATTATTCCATCTCTGTTTGCTAAACTAACCTCCGATTAAAATTATTATCTCTTATACCCCCATCTGGTGAGATTAAGCCACTTGTGCTTAAAGGTCCTTTGTCTGAATTGCTGGGCCATACAATGGGGAATTGGTGAATGTCCCTGGGAGCTACCCAATTTTGCTTCCAGACTTATAACTAGACTTACTGTATATACTCAATTATAAGCTGACCCAAATAACAGCCGAGGCACCTACATCAAAATGTGCTGAAAAACTCAGCTTATCCATGAGTGTATATGGTAAGTTCCTGCAAGTCCCAAGAAGTTAAGTGCAATGTGTGACTATGGAAGAGGTATCCTATACTCTAAAAGAATGGCTAGATTTTTCTAAAACATACCAACAGAAACCTGTGGCATATGTGTGGAAATGGCTACTAAGGATGTGGGATAATTGTGCAAGGAGTATAACGTTGGATCAGTCTAAGTCTATTGATATGGGCCCACTAAGCATACATTCTTCAGCTTAAGAAGTTAGGAAAGGTTCGATTCCTTTATTTGCTTGGGTCACTGACGCATGGATTAAGCAGTGGACTACACTGTTGTGCCAGACTTGCTTTGGTGTGCTGTAGAACATAGGTTCCCAAGTTTATTGGGCCTACCACCCTCTTTCAGACCAACCATTGCTTAGTGGCCTGGCAAGGAGAAACTTTGATGTAGGATACAATGTAGGTATCTGGTTTAGCAGCCTCCCTGGATTGTTCCAGTACTCCTGGGGCAGCATTGCCCACTTTCAGAAACACTGTTGTAGAAGAAGGTATCCAAAGGCTTAGGGAAATTGGCATGTTTATCAGATCTCATGTACACGTGGAATGCCCTGAGCATATACCTCTTACCACAACAGTGAGAAACAAATTTATGAGGAGCTGCAGCATCTTTCAAGACCTCTGTGCTTGCTGTTTTATTATGACACCAAACCACCACAGGGCTGCTTGCACTCCCCGGTGGCAGCACTTCATCCACAAGGTCAAGGTAGGCACGGGACTGTAACGGTTAGCAGGGTCAACGTGGGGCTCATGTTGTCGTTAGGGTCCACGGAGTTGGTTCTGACCCATGGCGACTCTCTGCACAACAAAATCAAACACTGCCCCTTCAGTCGTGCACCGTTCACAGTGTGCGCCTATGCCTGAGCCATTGTTGCAGCCACCGGGTCAATACATCGCAGTAAGGGCCATCTTCTTGTTCTCTGGCCTTCTACTTTACCAAGCAAGTCCTTCTCCAGAGACTGGGCTCCTGACAACATGCCCAAATATGAAAGATGAAGTTTCACCATCCTTGCTGCCAAAGATCTGAACTTCGGTACTCTGGTTGCACTTTTTCCAAGACAGATTTGTTTGTCGTTTTGATAATCCCTGGGATGCTCAACATTCTTCACCAGCATCACAATTCAAATGTGTAGGTTTTTCTATGGTCTTCCTTATTTAATGTCCAAATTTCACATGCTTAAGAAGTGATTGATACCATGGGTCAGATTAGGTGTACCTTAGTCCCCTGCTTTTGAACACAGTAAAGAGGTCTTTTGTGCTGCTTATTTGCCTAGTGCAATATGTTTTTTAATCTCTCAACTTCTGCTTCCATGAGCATTGATTGTGGTCCAAGCAAGATGAAACTTTTGACTACTTCAATCTTTTCTCCATCTATCACAGTGTTACCTATTGGTCCAGTTTTGAGGATTTTTGGTTAGTTGTTTCTTTTTTTTCTCACGTTGAGCTGTATCCATACTGAAGGCTACAGTCTTTGATCTTCCTCAGCCAGTACTTCAAGTCCTCCTCAGTCTCAGCACACAAGGTTTTGCCATCTGCACTGTGTAGGTTGTTAATAACCTTCCTCCAATCCTGATCAGAGTAATGTGATACATATAGACTTATGGCGCTGGCTGCTTGGTAATGGTATCTCCAGGGGTGAACTAGATGGAAATGGACTAAACATTTACTTGATCTGTACAAGCAGAAGATTTGTAAATTGAGTGAGTGGCAGTCTACCTTGACTTGCCACAATAGTCAGAACCCCCTCAATAAATTCCTAGGCTTAAGTAACTTTACAGCTCTATGACCCCATAAGTGAAAGGGAGGCTTAGGCCCCAGGAGAAATGACTACTGTACTGCAAAAAGTTTATACTGATAATCTTTAAAATGGTCTTCTGCAAAGGAATCTACAGTTTCTTACAACAGTGGCATTTTTTTTTTTTCTGGGGGAAAAGAAATAATCAAAATTTTCAGGAATTGTTGGACACTGGTTCTGAACTGACAGTAATTCCAGGAGATTCAAAATATCACTGTGATCCACCAGTCACAGTGGGAATGTAAGGAAGTCAGCTTATTAATGGAGTCTTAACTCAGGTTCATCTCAAAACTTGTCCAATGGGTCCGCCAATCTACCCTCTTTTTAGAATGCTTGATTTCCTCAGCTCCAGAACACATTATTGGAATATATAGTCAGCAACTGTCAGAACCATCCCGATGGATCTCTGGCTTGTGGAGTAAGGGCTATTTATAATAGGAAAAGCCATTATAACGGTTTCTACCCAAGAAAATAGCAAATAAAAAACAATGCCACAGTCCGGAGAGATTACAGAGATTAGTTCCACTACCAAGGGCTTGAAGGATGCAGGATGGTGATTCCTGCGATATCCCTACTCAGGTCATTTATTTGGCCTGTGAAAAAACAAACAAACAAACAAACAAAGAAAGAAACAGATGTAACTTGGAGAATGATAGCAGATTCTTGTACATTTAATCAGGTGGTGATTCCAACTGCAGCTCCTGTTCTTGATGTAGTTTAATTGCTTGAATAAATCAATACATCTCCTGGGTTTTGGTATGCAATTATTGATCTAGCCCAGGTGTCCTCAAACTATGGCCCACAGGCCACATGCAGCCCGTGGACATTTATGCGGCCGGGTGTTTTTGCCCCATTTGCTTTTTTACTTCAAAATAAGATATGTGCAGTGTGCATAGGAATTTGTTCATAGTTTTTTTTTTAAACTATAGTCTGGCCCTCCAGCAGGTTTGAGGGACAGTGAACTGGCCCCCTGTTTAAAAAGTTTGAGGACCCTGAATTCTAGCCAATGCCTTTTTCTTAATTCTGGCTTTGAAGGATCACTGAAAGCAGATTACCTCTGTGGGCAATTCTAGCAATGGACCTGTACTGTCCTACCTCAAGTCTACATCAAGTCTACTGCCTATGTCATAATTTAGTATGCAGGGACCTTGATTGCCTTTTCTTTCCATATGGTGTCACACTGGTTTATTACAGTGCTGTCATTATGCTGAGTGGACCCAGTAAGGAAGCAATATCAATGATTTTGAACTTAGTGGTAAGGCATTTGTATACTGGAAGACAGGACATCAATCCAACAAAAAACCAGGCACCTTCGTACTGGCTTCTCCAAAATGGATCACATTAGAAGGTCCGTAATCGATGGGGAGGAAAATTTGGAACAATCCTCTATCAGGCTCACTGGCCTGAGAGGGATTAGTGGGATCCTCAGGACTGTGGCACTTAGCCACACTTGAAGACTGAAATGGGTTTCACTTCAGTGGTTCATTTTCAAACAATAGACAGCTTTATATGGTGAAAAATTTATAAGAGCACTCCTTAGAGCAACCAACTGGTCCCCATCAAAAGGGCAGCCTTTGCCCAAGGGCAAAGTTCCAAAGCAGGAAGGTTTTTGAAAGAAGGCGGGAGGGTAGTGATAAATATAAGGAGAAAGGGAGGGGTGATGTTAGAGCGGGAGGATTAGAGTCAATATCCCGAAACAGAGTGTGTATGAATTGTTGAATAGAAAGTCAATTTGTTCTGTAAACCTTCACCTAAAGAACAATAAAAAGTTATTTGTTTGTTTGTTAAATCAGTCATCTTCCATGTCAGCGACATTTCTATGGCTATGGGACATGTTAAACATTCCTTTGAAAGTGAAGGATCACTGGTTATTGTGGGCCCTCTTACAACTAAAAAGGAGGTACAATACTCAATAGAATCCTCTGGGTTGTGAAGCAATATATCCCTCATTTGGCTGTGCCACTTCCTCTCATTTCTCAAGTGACTAGAAACAGCTCTAGTTTTGAGTGGGGTCCAGAACAAGAGATTGCACTGTCCTCTGATCTGCGGGCTTGTGTTTATCCACCCTGCAACCACATGAGTCCAGAGAAGCCTCCCTCCTGATGTCTGGCTCCCAGAATTGGGGCTTGGCAGCTTCCACAGCTGTGTATGCCATTTCTGATATCTAGATCGACACGCAGACACACACACACACACACACACACACACACACACACACCTGATTCATTGGCTTTGCTTCTACACACACACACACACACACACACACACACACACACACACACACACACCTGATTCATTGGCTTTGCTTCTCCAGAGAACCCAACTTAAGAAAACCCAATCACCTTCACGTGCTGCATGTACAGCCTTAAAATCCCTGACCAGACCATGAGCCTCTTGTACTAACCCGCTGCCGTCACGTCGTTTCCAGCTCATAACAACCCCAGGGGCAGAGAAGAACTGCTCCCAGCGTTTCCGAAGCCGGAAGTCTCTGTGGAAGCAGCGGAAAGGCTGAGGGGTTTCCATGTCTACCTTTGGATTCGCAGCTGGGCACTTTACCCACCTCGTCACCAGGACTCCTTTCCTGGCACTAAATTAAGGCATGAAGAATCATATGCAACTCACATACAAATGCTACCTAAAGCCACACTTAGGAACTGGTTTCATTTGTAGCCCGAGGACTGCCTGTCTGTTGGTGTTTATTCTTTTTGACCTTACAGTCACAGGCACTGACCAATAAGAATAGACAATAGCGATAGCCCCGGGGGCAGGGGGATGGGGATGAAGGTCCCCAGTTTACCAGCATTAACTCTGTGGGGGCTAATCATGGGGAGATATGGAGTTTGGGGAGGTGGGGCCGGGGCAGTGGCTGATGGGTGGTTCATGCAGCAATTTTTACTAACCAGAATGGAGTTAAATGAACAATTTGAACTCCTTTCTGGGTGGCTCTCTTTGGTGTCTCACACGCCTCTGTAATTGGCCCCACTGACTGGAAGTAGGCCTGGCTTAGGAATCTTGTGAATGGGCTGAGTGGGGATCACTTGCCATCCATCCTTTCGTGGTCCTACATGTGTTCCCTTTTATCTTCTTTCACGAATAGTTCTTTCGCCTATTCTTTTTTGCACAGAGACTGAAGAGTGCCTGCCTTGGGAGAAAGGAATCTAGGACTGCAGCTTTACCTTGGAATTCAAGGGTAACACCTAACTTACCTTGAAAACGTGGCAGGCTTCAACTAAGGCCTCATACTCAAAAAGGGTCCAGGATTCTAGGTGAGATTGCCCCCCTGGGAGGGGGACAGTGGGTGAGGGGCTGGACAGACTTCCCATCAAGGCGTAGGTGGCTGGAGACAGTGTTGATTCTGAGCAAGGGTTGAGGTGGGATGTGGACCCTCCTGATGGCGCCCTCCACACTGTGCCAAGATAAAGACAGCTTTGCTGTAGGACCCTTCCTGCTGACAGGAAGGAGGAGTGATCCCCACATCAGACCAGATGGGACAGAGGGGTGTTTCCCAGGCATCATCTTCCATAAACCAGCTCATTTTCGGAGTGCAGTCTCAAAAGGTCTGACCAAACTTCCCCTCTCTCAAGTGGCAAAGATGCTCAGGACTTCGTTGACAAGTAGTTTAGCTTGATGCTTCAGAACACAGATTCTGGAGCCAGACTGCTTGGGTTTGAATCCCATCTCTACCACTTGTTAGCTGTGTGTCTTTGAGGAAGTGACTTACCCTCTCCATTTGTCACTTTCCTATTCTGTCAAGAAGGGAGCCTAGAGTTCCTCTCTTGTAGAGTTGTTATGATGATCAAATTCGTTAATATGCATCCGATGCTTGTAATGTGATGGATCCTGTTTATCTGGACTTTGTTACCATGGCCTTATAAGTCCTACTACATCATCGGGTGGGACTATGCAAAGAAATGGTGAAACTTGGTCTCATGTACTTTGGACATGTTGTCAGGAGAGACCAGTCCCTGGAGAAGGACATCAAGCTTGGTAAAGCGGAGGGGGATTAAAAAAGAGGAAGACCCTTGCACACGGACTGACATAGTAGCTACAAGAATGATCTCAAATATAACAGTTGTGAGGCTGGCTCAGGACTGGGCGGTATTTCATTCTGTTGTACGTCCGGTCACTTTGAGTGGCATCTAACAACAATGCAAATACGGTGCTCGCTGTTCACCTAGGGGATGGCATAGTTTGCTAATAATGCAACTGACGTGTGTATCACCTTTGTGGGGTGAGGCCATGCAAATAAGATGTACAAAAGCCTAATGAAAAGATTGGTTAGTTTTGCCATCTTGTTAGGCTTAAAATGAGCCGTCTGTAGATGCAGAAATGATGTGAGCAGAATACTTCTTTTGGACCCAGGATCCCTGTACTGAGAACATCCTAGCTTGAGGGAGGTAGGAGAGAGGGAGGGAGGGAGAGAGTGCCTCCCAAGGCAAGCACTCTTCAGTCTCTGTGCAAAAACGAATAGGCAAAAGAACTATTTGTGAAAGAAGAGAGAGAGGAAGAGAAGAGGAGGGGAGGAAGGGGGGAGGAGATGCGAGAGAGCGCACAGTCAGCGAGAAGCAGTGGCTGCGGAAACAGGAGATGGCTGTGAGATGGCACGAGGGACTTCCCAGTCCACAGAGCAAGGCTGAGTGAAACCTTTGAGGCAACAGCTTTCTATCGGAGCGAAGTGCTTCCAGGCACTTGCTGATGGAGCGAGGCTTGGCTAACCCACGGGGTGAGAGAGCTGAGCCCCCTTGGGCTGAGGCTTCCTAATGAAGTGGGATGCCTTTATGCATTTCTTGGTGGAGGTAAAGAGTTTTGTAGCACTTGCCAGAGCAGAGCAAAGTCTGGGCTGAGGGGCCGAGAGAGCGACCTGCGTGCAGCCATGGCTGAGACGATGCTGCCCTGATTGAATAACTGTATCCCGAGTCATTCTTGTTCCTGAACTATAACCTATTGCTTTCCTAATGAACCCCATAAGTATAAGTTTGAGTCAGTTCTCTGTGGTCATTGCACCCAATGATCCATTTGGTGCTGCTGAGGCTGATACTCTATTGCCAAGTTAGACAAGCAGATGGGTTGCTGCTGATGCCACACCATCTTTACTATGATATAGGTGCGGTCTTCCAGAAGTCCACTGACAGACAGAATGAACGGATACTGGAATTACTTCCATGAACTTGTCAAAGCCTCCTCATATAAATGCTTGCTAAATGTATTTTCTAGCACATAGGCTTCCTCCTTGGAGGTTGGGGTGGGAGATTTGAAAATGCACGGTTTCAGAAAGGGGATCCTGGACTAGCTTGGAATTCTCGTTTAATTGGAAGGTAGCGTCTGAGTTTCAGAGTTATGGGTCTCAAAATTGGAACTACATCAAAACCACCTGGAGAGCTTGTTCTAAGCCTGGATAGGCTGCTGGGCCCACCTCTGTGGCCCTGGATAAGACTGGAAACCTACATTTTTCATAAACTCCCAGCTGGTGTTCATGCTGGGGACCAGGGGAGCACATGTTGAACAACACTGGTTTTGAATATTGAGATAGTTAAGGTTTATTGTGCCAACCTAGCCAATAAACACATGTGGA
>NW_022103928.1:6635163-6636222 GCF_000313985.2 Echinops telfairi
TTGGACATATGGGCTAATGTTGGACTTGTGGGCTTGGGCAGCACTGGGTTGGGATGTTTTCTTGATGTGCACTTACCCTTTATATAAAACTTTCTCTTATATATGAGTTTCTGTGGATTTGTTTTTCTAATGTATCCAGACTAACACAAATATCATTATAAATGCACGTTGTTTCTTCTCTCAGGTGGGAAACCTGTACCGGCTACCTGTTTCTGTTTACTGAAGATGGGGTTTTAGTTTGTATTTTCTTTTATGACCAGACAGCGAACTTGACTCATGAAGGTCAAGGGATAATGACCTTACTCACTAGGAGACATGACTACGTAGCTTCTAACACAATACCTGGTTCGTCCAACACTGCAGCAGCCACCAAACAACCCTCTCCCGTCAAGACGATTCCGACTCCTGGCTACCTTGTGGGTGTCAGGGTTCGATTGTGCTCCCACGGGTATGCATACAGATTTGTCTTTTGAAATGGGTCACCCCAGGCACTTCAGTGTGAGGGTGGGCCTCCCACCTTCCTCTCGGCGGCTGCGCCCATTGCTGCTGCTCTACCCCGGGACATCTGGACCATGGGAGGCGCCCCGTAAATCAGTGCCAGTGGAGGGGAGAGGGAAACAGAACCTTGCTCTTTGCACTCAGGCTGCTTGTGTGCTTTTTCTGAGTTAATATTCTTCCACAGCAGTGTTTGGTTAGCTGCATAGTTTGCCCTTGTATGGGTAAAGCAAGAGAACAACTTCAGCTTGACCGAGCAAAAAGGGAGAGAGCGTGTTCTCAGGATGCGGGTGTCTCAGAGACTGGGGTCAGGAGTCGCAGGACGCTAGGAGCTGCGCGGTCATCTGTCTCATGGTCGTTCATCTCTTTCTCCCTGTGACAGCTTTGTGCCCTGTCCTTGTTTACGGCCACAACGCCTTCCACCTGACAGCCAAGATGGCTGCCTGCATCTCCGTGTCCTTTGGTGACAGCTTCTACCACGTGGAGACCCTGCAGTCTGCCTGTCCCTTTCTTTCTCCCAGTCATGCCCAGCAAGGAGGACGCTAATGGACCCTTCTGGGGTCC
>NW_022103928.1:6636322-6645318 GCF_000313985.2 Echinops telfairi
CACACACACACACACCCCACCTTCTGACACCAAACGGTAAAGATCATTTCGATTCTGTTATCAGTTCTGTTCGGCTCTGCACCACTTCCGCTGGGACACCGGCTGTACATGCAGCACTTCTTCCGCTGACCCCAACCACGGGACTGACAGGCAAGTTAACCACACACTTCTCCAGATAGCTCCATTGGTCCAAGGCATTGGGCACCAGCTGCGAGCTTGAGAGTCCCCTGACAGCTCCCACTCATCTGCCTGCCTCAGTGTAAACACAGGGTTTCCCCACCACCCCATCAGGGTGACAACGGTAAGCTCTGGGTCCTTAGATGCCCCTCACTTCTGGCCTGCCAGCTCCCACTACACCTTTGGGTTTGACAGCACATTAGAACAACCCCCTCACTGAACACAGGAAAACATAGGACTCGTCTTTCTGCCTGCAGTCCCATGGCAAGGAGGACCCTAAGGAAGAGACTCACAGGGTACTTCTGTGTCCCAAAGGAGGGCTACCCTCCCTCAGACATCGAAGTTTCTCACCAACCAGGAAGTCCATGGTGCTGCCTTGTCCACAACTCTTCTTCCCGGAAGTTCATAGACATCGGAAGGTCAGTATCACAAGGTGGTCTTTCAGGCTGGTTCTCACAAGAGTCACCTCATTAGCATAACTTATGAGGTTGGGTGTGATCTGGGACCCTCCTCAAAGACATATACGATTCCTGGGGAGATTCCAAGGTTCTAGAGTTGATCTCTCCGGAACCAAGGACAGAGACCAACTTCCTTCCCTAAAGTTAACCCCACAGTCAAGGATTCCCATACCCATGGCAGGTGGGGGTGTACCGAGTGGGTCTTGTTATTGTTTCCAGGTCTGTTGGGGCAGCTTCCCTCTCTCAGGGGTGCACAGGAGACCTGCTCCATATGAAGTGGACCATCAGGCCTTCTTCTGAGCTGTCCCTTGACAGCCAGCTGACTTGAACAGCCAGTCTTTGAGCAAGCTGTCCGGTGCTTAACCACTTACAGCACCTGGGGACCCTCAAATGTTCCCTTCATGTTGCCTTTCATCCATCACCCCATCTCTCCATTGAAACCCAATTTCCATTTCAAGCTGGGGACTAGGATTTGGTTCCCATAGACATTCCTGGGCTCAGCACAGGGATCTGACTAACTTAACCCATCTCTCATTCATTATGATAATGGCCTATGGCAGCGTCCTTGGTTTGCCTGGTGCCTTTGAACATTTAATCCATGCAACGTGATTTTCGAGGGAGACAGGAGGTTTCACCCACCGAGGCCTGTTTAGCACCAGCAAGCCTGTTCATGATCTGAAATGCAGCTGAAAAAATAAATACAATTAAAAAGATAACTCTGGCCAGCGTTCCCGGGGAACTGTTTTACATGGGCGCATAATGAATGCTAAGCTCAGTGTAGCGGTGCCAAAAAGCAAAATAAATTCCTGGAGTCGGTCTGTTTCCTGCCTGCAATACATTTGCCTGTTCCAAACAAATATATTTGTCAATACAACACAATTAGGAAGGCTGAGCCAATCAGACCATCAAATACCTAGGAAAGCAGAGCGTGGCTTCCATCTGCCCTGCTCGAGGGAGCCAAGGCCTGAGTGTGCTGGGACTAAATCAATTACGGCCCAGGCAAGCTGGCTTTCCCGCCAGGACAAGCCTCCTCCTCTCTCCTGGTTGCAGAACAAGCTCAGCTATTGCCCCGAGCCGCGACCCCTCCTTCTCAATGTTGCTCATAACCCTCCAGGCAGCTCCCCCAACTCCCAATAGTTTAGGTTGATTTGCGTGCTGTCTTTTCTTTCTTTTTGCCCCCCAAAGCTGGAACCAATTGCTGACACATGTAGTTTTTAGAATGAGGACCTGCCAAAATGAAACTAATAATTAGTTTTAATCCTAATCCAAACCCAAACTCCCTGCCGTTGAGTGGATTCCATCTCAGGGAGACCCTGAGGACTGAGTAGACCTACCCTGGGAGAGCCCGAGACTGCAGCTCTTCACGGAGTAGAATGCCTCCTTATTGCATAGACGGGAGGCTCTTGATCGGTAGGGTTTCTCTGGATCTTTGTGTCCGTCCTGGGATCCGCAGTAGCGGTGGTGTTGTGAGGGCCATCGATTTGGCATTAACTCGCTGACTCATGACAACCACACGATCCTCGTCCTCGTTGGCTGCTTGAGGGCATTGCTGTCCTTACTGTGATTTTGAGCAGCTCCCAGGCCAGCACATGAGCAGGCAAGGTTCTGTTGTGACCCAGAGCGTTTTCACGGCCTAACCGTTAGCTATACACTGCTGGACCTTTCTTTCTCATCCGTCTTAGTCTGGAAGCTCTGCTGAAGCTGCGGGTGACCCTGCTGCTGTCTGCAATACTGCTGGTACAGCTTTCAGCACGATGGCAACAACAGAAACAAAAACCCCAAATTCACTACCAGCGAGTCGTTTCTGACTCACAACAACCCTATGGAACAGAGTAGAACCTCCCCTGTGGGTTTCTGAGCCCCTTACTCTATTTGGGAGTAGAAAGCCTGGTCTTTCTCCCACAGACCAGCTGGTGGGTTCAAACTGCTGACGTTGTGAAAAGCAGCCCACCACACAGCCAGGACACCAACAGGGCTGCACGAAAACTGTCCTAGTACCACAATGGACAGATGAGAAGCCATGAGTCTCATTTTATAATAGGGAAACTGAGGCTCAGAGAGGTTAAAGGGTTTGCCCAAGGTCACACAATCCAGTGGGTGGACAAATAAAAAATTTATTTCTGGTCTCTTTGATGCCAGAACTAGTTAAGAATGACCTATGTTGAAAGAGGTAGAACTGAACTCAACCTAACATTAAAGGACAGAAGGACTAAATGGCCTTATAAAGAAAACCCAAATCCTCACAACTGGACCGATACGTAACATCATAATAAATGGAGAAAAGACTGTAGTTGTCAAGGATTTCATCTTGCTTGGACCCAGACCAATGCTCACAGAAGCAGCAGTCAAGAGCTCAAAGGATACAATTCATTAATTAAATCTGCCACATGAGACCTCTTCAAAGCGTTGACAAAAAGGAGGTTACTTTGAGGACTAAGCCATGGTATTTTCCGTTGCCTCATACACATGTGAAAGTTGGACACTGAATAAGAAAGACCGAAGAAGAATTGATGCATCTGAATTATGGCGTTGGCAAAGGATATTGAAAGTACTACCAAGTGAGTAAATACATTTGTCTTGGAAGCAGTACATCCAGAATGTCCGTCAGAGGAAGGATGGTGAGGATTCATCTCACTTCCTCTGGACATATTGTCAGGAGAGACCGGTCCCTGGAGAAGGACATCAAGCATGGCAAAGTAGAGGGGCAGCGACACAGAGGAAGCCCCTCCACAAGATGAACTGACAATGGCTGCGACAACGGGCTCAAAGAAAACAATTGTGGGGATGGCGGTGGACAGGGCAGCATCTTCCTCTGTTGCGCATAGTGTCCATCAGGGCTGGAGCCGACTGGACTCGATGTATCTAACAGCACCGACCACATGTAACTTGACAGCCCAGACATGGGCGTCAAGCAGGGCTTAGTCGAGCCACTCAAATGATGGCCCAAGGACCTGGCTTCTCTCTGCTCTGCCCGCCTTTGTCCGTAGGCTATATCCCATTGGGCTTTATAGCAAATAATCCTCAGTATTTTTCCTCATGGAAAGAAACAGCAGCAGCAGCACACACTTTAAATACTCAAGGCACACCACCCTTGGGGGAGTGGGGAAAGAGAACTTCCTCTCTGGTATCTCCCATGGCAGAGAGAGAAAAACTTCTGCTCTCAAACTCCTCTGGTCTCCCATTTGCTTGGCCCTCTCAGACCCAAGCCTCCTGGGAGAGGGAGGACATGTTCTGATAGAAGCCACACAACTGCCCAGCACCTGGCAGCTTTTGTCTGGACATAGGGAGTGGGCTGGCAGAGGTGAGGGTCAAAATATCTAACCATCTGGCTTGGCACAGGCACTGTCATTTAGGACACAAGCTGGCCAGCAAGACCCACCATCACTTTGCTACTCAAAGTAGCAGCAGCTGCAGCAGCAGCATTTGGGAGCCGGTGGGCAGTGCAGGGGAGTGTCCGAGCGGGGTAGAAGGTCACATGCTCAGTTAGGGGCCAGAAAGGTGGTCACGCTGAACTTCCCCGAGAGAGACCAGAAGACTGGGCTGAAATTGGCTCCCAAAAGGCCACAGCTTTGTGACCCCTGTGAAGTGGTTGCACTCTGCAGGCTGAGGTCTCAGTGAGTAACAGCTACTGAAACGCAGAATCAGAACCAAGATCTTTGGGGTGGGGGATAGGGCGGCACAATGGGGTGGCAGGAAGGGCAGTTTCTGAGTCAGACACAGGGATTTCCAATGCCAGCCCCACCCCTGCCCGCTGGGCGACCCCCTCATGAGACTATTTGCTATAGTTTTAGCAGATTACCTGGCTGGTGATTGGCATGCAAGACAGAGTTCCTTCGCCCCCACCTCCAATACTGACAAATGGGGAAAGAAGTCCAGAGGGGTTTCTGCCTGGCCAACCCAGAGACAGATTCTAGGCGCCCTGAGTGCCAGCTCTGGGCTTTGCTCTGCCGGGGGCACCAGGGCCTCTCTGCATGGCCACACATGAGCCGCACCTGGGGCTCTAATGCATTTTCACTCCTGGTTTCCAAGCTGGATGGGGAGGAGGGACCCACCACACCACCCACCGCCATCCAGTCAATGCTGACTCATCGTGACCCCCTGTGGGTTTCGGAGGTGGTAATCTTTATGGAAACAGACAGCCTCATCTTGCTCCCTTGGAGAAGGTGGTGGGTTTGAACTGCCAAACGCAAGGTTAGCAGCCCAATGCTTAACCCACTGCGCCACAAGGGCTATTCCAGGTGCCAGTAATTCGGTCAGCTTGCCAGGCATTTCCAATGTGCAGGTGCGGTGGGGTTCAGCGCCAGGCGTAGGGCCCTGGCTTTGAGAAGACTTCAGCTGCTCACAGGCTTCCCCTTTGACTGCCGCTAGCTCAGGTGGTGTGGGGGCTACGCACTGGGCTGCTGAAGCTGGGCCAGCCCTTCGAGAGCACCTGCTGCTCCTGTTCTGCTTTCTTGGAGGTGACTGGTTGAGGGCCCTCTGAGGGCTGAGGGCTCATTCCTTCAAGCCCTGAGCATGTGTTCTGACTTGGCATGGCTGCGGACAGGGAGGGATGTGTCCCGACAGGAGCTTCTAGTCAGGCCTCAGCTTAGGAGCCGGGGGAACAGCCGGGGGGGACAGCTTTGACCCTGGAGTTGTTGGGCATGTCATCCATCCCTGCGCCTCCACCTTGGCTTTATATTTGCAGCCTGAGTGAGAAGGGAAGGGTTGAGACATTCTAGACCCTTCTATGGGTCCTCTGGCATCTGGTGAAGCTTCCAGGTGCTTTTCAGAAAAACAAAGACACTTTGCTTTGGTTCATATGGGCTGGTCATGCGTTAGCCTGGTCCAAAGTGAAGGGATTCAGAGATGCCCATCCCAGCTCCTCTCGTCATCGGTTCTAGAACCTGGGTACGTTATTTAACTGCTGGGGCCTCATTTTCTTAATCTGCAAGGTGGGGATGCTAAGCCTTTCAAGGTTTGTGTGACAAAGGAATGGTTCTTTGGGGAGCTGTTCAATTGGTTCCAGTGATGCACAACAGCAAGAAGCACTTCCCAGTGGCCTGCCATCCTCCCAGTGTTACGTTATGAAATAACTTAAACGCAAACTCACTGCTGACTCAGAGTGGTCCTGTGGGACAGGGCAGAGCTGCCCCTGGGGATTTCCGAGACGCTAACTCTTTATGTGGAGTAGAAAGCCCCGCCTTTCTCCTGAGTAGCAGCTGGAGGTTTCAAACTTGGTGGACCACAGACCAATCCGTTACCACTATGCCACTAACGCACAATGCCTGGCAGAAGAGCAGTGGATTTCCTGTGGAGCATGTTGGCCTTACCCTCTCCAAGCCTCGGTTTCAACATCTGTGAAACACGCCACTCTTAGTGCCAACTTACTCAGGGCAAGGGGCCTTGCAGTCCAGGAGCGTGGCTGTTTGCCATTGCACGAAGGCCTGTCCCGGACTGAGCACTCAATGCCCAGTGGCTGAGGACCTCAGAAACTCTGTGGGACACCAAGTCTGGCAGCTATGAAGCCAGCCTCTTGGGCTAGACTTCCTAGACAGGGGGCTTACTGGTTACCGCTTCCAGGGCAGCCATGGAGGATGCATGCGGACCCTCACTCTCAGGTACCCTGGCCGATGTGCACTGAGGGCCCAGGCCAGTCCTAGGCTGCATGGGAGAAGGGAGGTAGGAAGCAGAGACAGGGTGCAAGCACTTGAAGAGCTCTCTAGCCTCTCCACTCTGGGTGGAGTTTCTAGGTGCGTACTTGTGCCCCTCTCGTGGCACCTTGTCCTAGCCTCAAGCCTACCGCAGCACCACCAGAACCCCCTTAGCGGTCTGCAACCCTGCTGTTCTTAGGAGAACTTGGCTAGAGGGTCCAAGGCTTGGTTTTGCAGGCGCCCTTAGTCATTTTGAAGGCGTCCTGTTTCTCTGTCTCTCTGTCTGTATGCGTGGCTGACCCTGTGCCCTGCCTTTATTGTTCTCTTTCTTGGTCTCCCTTCCTGGCTGGCCCTGCCTCTGTCTCTCTCTCTCTCTCTCCAAACTTGCTTCTCTTCGGCCCTGTCTCTCCACCGTCTCTTTCCGCTGTGTCCCCCTCAGTTGTCTCTTCTCAGCTCCCTCTTCCTCTCTGCCTCTCCCTCTGTGTCTGCATCACTGTCTTGCTCCAAGTGTCCCTGCGGCTCTCTGTTTGTATATGTATGCTGGTCTCTCTGTGTGGGCATCTTTCTGTCCATCTCCCTGCTGCTCTCTCTGTAATCCCTGTGTGTCCACCATCTCAAGACCCCCGCAGACTTCAGAAGACCAACATCCAGAGTCCCGTCCATTGACACTGGTGACTGGAAGGGAAATTCGGTAGGGAGCTTCACCCCCATGCAGGGCCAGGGTCTCAGGAGGAACAGACAGGGCTGAGCACTTCAGGGGCCCGGGTCACCGCCACATGCAGTGAACCTTAGCTGCTGTTTGCATTTGAATTAGAACATGAATTCCTGGAGGACATGACCATGCTGAATTTCCACAGAATCACCAGTCACCAGCACCGACTCTGGCCCAGAGTTGACACCCAGTAAGCATTCATCTATATAGACAAATGGTAGCGGCATGGAAGAAAACGCTTACAAGAGTTCTGACCCAGAACAAAGGAAAGGGCTCTCCTGGCTCGGCTCATCCTCCTCACACGTGGCGTAAGCAAAGGAGCAGGAGGGGCTGCCAGGAAGTGCCAGGCAGCTAAGTCCTTAGCTTTATCCCTGGTGTGTAGCTGCCAAAAGACAATCCTGTCCAAGGACAAAAAGACCACCCAACATGCAGGCTGAGGGGAAGGCCAGCTTCGGAAGTCATTCCCAAGAATGCCTAGCTGGCCGGGCCTGGGCTGGGGCAGGCGCCGGCACCACAGCCCTTGGCCTTCAGCAAGCTCCTATGACAGGTTGGTTCTCAGCCAGGCTGAGCCTCCGGCAGAAATATCAGCTACCTGTTCAAACCAGTGGTTCCCCCACACCCTTCTTGTCCTTTTCTCACTAGGAGGAGGGGAGATGAAGGACCCGGGAGCCCTGTGTGTGCTCCTGTGCCTGCTTTCTGTCTCAGAGCTCCTAGTTATCCGAGTGAAGCATGTGGTGTGGTGCCAATTGCCAATGACACGCCTCGGTCCTCCCTCATCCTCCCCCAGTTCTAGCGGGTTTTCATAGCAGCGCCTTTGTGGGCGCTCTTGAACGGCTGCCATGCCAGGGAGGCCAAACATTCCTCCAGCGGCGGCCGCCCTTGGCTCTGCGGAAATCTGCCTGCGGCCCAGCTTTGCAGGAGGTGGGAGGCCTTGTCGGAAACTGGCTCTTAATCTGCCCCTCTCCCCTGGAGTCCCCAGCCTTCCAGGCAGGAGGGGCTGAGATAAAGCCACAGGCAGCAGGCAGGAGATTATGAAGAGCTGCTGTTTTTATCACTGCAGCCTCTCAGTCTCCGGTAACCTGGGTGTTGGCCAGCTGGGGGGTTGGTGGAGTAGGGGTGGTGGGGGGAGGTGTGGAGGGGAGAAGGAGCAGAGGGAGAAAGCCTGGCAACACCCTGCCCTGCAGCCATCTCGCCGTTGGCTGGAATCAGTCATGGGCAGCTGCAACCAGGATCAAAATCATCTGGACTGTGGCCTGGGAATCTGAGCTTTGCATAAAGGCTCAAGGTTGATGCTTCAAATTCAGGAGCATGAGATGTTGCTGTGATGGTGGGAACAGCAGGGAGCTTTGCGTATCTGCTGCATGCCGGCGGGCACGGAACAAAGTCTTTTCTCACTTGACCTTAATTCATCCTGACAGTCAATCTGTAGGGAAGTACTATTGCCTTGTCTCCCAATCTCCAGGTGGGGAAACTGAGCCGCAGAGAGAGTGAGCTGATAGTCTCAAGGTGGTAAGCAGTTAGAGGTGAGACTTGGGCTTCGCCTTGGGCAGCACAAATGGTTGGCACTCAACTATTTTTTAAAAAAATAATTTTATTGGGGGCTCAGAGAGCTCTTATCACCATGCATACATGTATCCATTGTATCAAGCACATTTGTACATTTGTTGCTATCATCATTTTCAAAACATTCTTTCTACTTGAGCCCTTGGCATCAGCTCCTCATTTTTCCCTCCCTTCCCCACCCTCTCTGCCTCACTGCCTCACGAACTCTTGATAATTTATAAATTATTATTTTTTTAATGTCTTACACTGACCGATGTCTCCCTTCACCCACTTTTCTGTTGTCCGTCCCCCAGGGAAGGGGTTATATGTAGATCATTGTGATCAGTTTCCCCTTCCTCCCCCCACCTTCCTCTTCCCCTCCTGGTATGGCTACTCTCATTAATGGTCCTGAGGGGTTTATCTGTCCTGTATTTCCTGTGTTTCCAGCTCTTATCTGTACCTGTATACATGCTCTGG
>NW_022103928.1:6646201-6657588 GCF_000313985.2 Echinops telfairi
CACTTCCTTTCCCCTGCCTCCCCCTTGGAGCCATAAGTCGCATTGTTTTCTCCCCTGGATTGTTTATCTCACCTATCTTATCTAGATAGGCATGCAGAGACAATAATAAGCACAGAAACAAGACAGAACAATGAAAAACAACAAAGAGGGTGGGGGTGAGGGGAAGCCTATAAATAGTTGCAGGTCTTTTTGTTGACCTTTAGGAGTGTTTTCCGGTCAAGTCTGCTGGGGTGCCATGCTTTGGCCCCAAAGTCTATTTTTGGTATTCCCTGGGGACTTCATTGTTTTGCTCCCCTTGCTGCTCTGTTGCTTGCCCTTAGTGTTTTGCCCCATTGTGAGCTCAGATTGCATACAATTCACGCACTGTGCCGCCAGTGTTGTTCCTCATAGCAACAAGGGTCAGTGAGGGATGTCTTATCTCATAGTGGGGCCGGCCCTATGGTCCTCTGTGCATTGGCAGCTCTGAGCAGGAGTATTGTCCTTGGGGCTTTGTGGGCCAGGATGTGTTCCACTCTCTCACTTTCCCTCTTCGTTTGCTCCTGTGTACTCTGATCAGACGCACCCCATCTCCCGGAGCTGTAGCTTCAGTGCTGTTCTCTGTGGTGCATTCTTCAGGGAGGAAGGGGAGGTGTCCATGTAACTGGGATTGGGGCTGGCCCAGCACTCAACTATTAACCTAAAGGCTGGGTCCCCCTCAAACCATTCAGGCACCCTGGGAAAAGTCTTGCTTATTGGCTTCTGCCAAGGGTATAACCAAGAAAGCTCTAAGGCAGCGGCTTTCAACCTGTGGGTCACGACCCCTTTCACAGGGGTCACCCGATTCATAACAGTAGCAAAATTTCAGTTATGAAGTAGCACTGAAAATAATTTTATGGTTGGGGGTCACCACAACATGAGGAACTGTATTAAAGGGTCACAGCATTAGGAAGGTTGAGCAGTTTCTATTCTGTCACCTCTGGGGCTGTCATAAGTCTGAACCAATTCAACAGCAATGGGTGTGGGGGTAGGGATGGGGGCATGGGAATGGGGATAAGAGTGGAGGGGGAGGTGGAGGTATGGATGGGGATGGGGATGGGTTGCAGTAGCCTGATCAGAGAGAATTCAGATTGTACACAATCCCTTAAAGCTGGTATAGGCTAGAGTTAAAAAACAAACTCACTGCCATCAATCAAGTTGATACTGATTCAGAGGAACCCTGTCGGAGAGGACAGAACTGCTCCTGTGAATTTCAGAAACGGTAACTCTCTAAAGCAGTGGTTCTCAACCTTCCTAATGCCGTGACCCTTTCATACAGTTCCTCATGTTGTGGTGACCCCCCCCACCCATAAAATTATTTTCATTGCTATTTCATAACTGTCATTTTGCTACTGTTATGAATCGGGTGACCGTATGAAAGGGTTGTTTGACCCCTAATGGGGTCGTGACCCACAGGTTGAGAACCGCTGCTTTAGAGGAATAGAAAGCTTCATTTTTCTCCCTTCAAGTAGCTGGTAGTTCCAGCTCAACACATTACCACTACCCACCAGGGCTACAGTAGACACTACTAATGATGGGCTGCTCCTGGAGGAACTTGACTTCAGCGTAACAGACAGCTTCTGGCTCCGACACAGCTGAGCTATTACTGGGTTAGTCACTTCACCTCTCAGAGGCCCAATTTATTCATAGGTGAAACTGGGATACTAACACCTACCATATAAGCTGCCGGTGGGATTAAAGCTGTGACATAAATAGGTGGCTAATGTGATGTCTGGCATGGTAGCAAATGTTATTGATGTGACACCCCTCTTCTCCAGGCCACCCTAGAGATCACCTGCGACTTGGTGTATGAAACAGGGAACCTAAAACATCTGTGTCTCTGTGCACAGAGGCTGCCCACCCATCCTCCAAGAATACCCTGTCTGCATGTTGGGTACTTTCTCTTCATGGCCCTGCCCCATTGTCAGAGTAACCGCCTCTGACATCAGGGGGTCTGTAGGAGCAATTTTACGCCACTAACATATAAAGAATATAGTAAAGTCATAGAGGATTAGAGAAATAGGAGAGAATATAAAATAAAGGAGTCAGACGCATTTCATGGTAGCATGCTCACCTCAGCCCCTTTTGGTTGTCCACATGGAGGTCAGGGATGAGAGGAGAGAGGGAATATATTTCTGACCAAGGTTTATATATACCTGGGGGTGTGCAATCCCCCCAGATTACAGGTCTGAATCTGTCACAGGAAGGGGTTGTACTATAGGCAATAGCACAATCGGAAGGGGATGATCTAGGGGTGTACACACAATAGGAAGAGGAGGGATTAGGGGTACACATGTGACAAGATGGGTGGATCCTAGATTCAAGATGGCAGCCTAATCTAAGTTGTCCTTGAGCTGGCTAGACCAGTTCCCTGGACTCTCCAGTGAAACAATCGCTATCCTTATCAGTAGGGGGTGAGCCCCACCTATGATTGCTCTGGAAGGCTGATGCCTTCAGGGAGGAAGCTTCTCAGCAGCAGGACTCACAATGAGCTGGCAAACATCTTGACAACCGGGGGGGAAAAGCCTGTTTGTATCCCACACCCCATGAAGATAGTCCCAGGGCTACATTCTCTTGCTTGTCCAACACTAGAATGTGAGCCAATTTCCCATGCTGCACCTGGGAGCATGGCATGTAAGGGTGGCTGCCCTGAGGAAGTGACCGCCTACAGAAAATCTGCCTTCCACTCTACATAAGCATGGAGGGCAAGGGCCTCCGCCTTTCAGAGGGCATGGAGATGAGCTCCTGGCATGGGCTCTGCGAGTCTGAGGACTTAGGAGCTGTGTTGGTGGCAGCAGCGTCATTCCAAGGGAAGCCACCATGATGTGGTTGGACATTGCTCCTGGCTGCAGAGCTTCAGAGCAGTCCTTCCAGGGAAGTTAGCTCATCTCCAAGTTTCTTTTTTTCTGCTTCAACAGCCCTGAGCGAATCAGTTATTTGTCCCCAACAGCCCTGCCTAACATGAGCCCGAGTGGCTCCCAAGCTTCAACAAGAATAGCAGCATCTACTAAGGGGGTTACTATGAAACTGGCTAGGTCTGAGACACCTTCCAAGTACAATTTCGGTAAATCATCTCAACAGCCATGGGTGATGGAGGGGGGAGCAGAAGGCAAGCTGAATCTCCGGGTCTGTGCGATCTAAAGCTTTTGAGTGTCATTGCCTTGTGGAACACCCTCCTGCGTCCGGAGCACGTTGATGTTGGTCGCTGTTCAGTGGGTTCCAACCCATGGCGGCCCCTTGTGTGCAGAATAGAACTGCTCTACCAAGTCTTCGGTGGCCAAGCTTCAGCTCTGTCGCTAAACCGTTGACGCATTCCTGGGACCTCGAGCTTAACTAATTCATTGCCATCAAGAGTCCAGACAACAGAGTAGAACTGTCCCTCTGGGTGTCCAAGACTTTAAATCTTCATGAAAGTAGTCTTGCTTTTCTCCCACAGAGTGGTTTGTGGGTTAGAACCACCGACCTTAGGGATTATCAACCTAACATGCAACTCACTAGGCTACCGGGTTTAGTACATCAAATAATGTAGAGGAGAAGGGTCGGCGGTTGGGAATGTCTTGCTCATAACAGAGTTTCACTTTTCTTACATGTAGCTGAGTGGAAACTGAGACCCAGGTTTCCATCCAGCTCACACTTGTCTGCTGGTGGAGGCTGATGTGCTGTTGCTGTGGTGCTGCACAGGTTCCAGCGGAAGTGCCACACTCAGATGGACTAGGAAGAAAGGCTTGGCGGTCTCCTTCTGAAAACCAGCCAGTGAGAGCCCATTTGCCCACCCTCATGCAAAGGGTGCAAGAGCAGGCGGCATTTCGTTGTGCTGTGCATGGGGTCTCTGTGAGGCAGAAACCAATTTGAAGGCAGGTACCAATGGCGACACATCCAATATGAACCTTCCCCTACCCCGAACTCCAAAAGCAGGCCATCATCAATATTCAATGGTCACCAAAGGGTGAGCTCAGAGGTCATTGTCTCTAAACACTTCCCAAGCCCAACAGTATTCAGGCGCCCGTGGAAGAGGATGTCAGTTTCCAGTTGTACCTGCTGTTTAATGACAGCATGCAGAGAAGAAACAAAAAGAAATAATAGCCAACATACAAGGAGCCCGGGCAACACTGGCTGGTCATCGTTGGACTGCTAACCTCAAGGCTGGCAGTTCAAACCAGCCAGCTGCTCCTTGGAGAAGGATGAGGCGGTTAAGATTTATAATCTCAGAAACCCTAGACAGGGTTGATTTGTGTGGAAACTGATTTGATGGTGGGTGTCCTGAGTCCACTGCCTGCCTGGCTAATGCTCTCTTTCACCTATTGTTGATTAAAAACAGAAACAATACAAAAAACACGCAACTCACTGCCATCTAGTTGATTCTGACACACAACGAGCCTACAGGCCGGGGAGAGCTGCCTCTGTGGGTTTCTGAGACTGTCATTGCTTGTGGGAGTAGAAAGCCTCCTAGTTCGTCTATGGAGTGGCTGGTGGCTTGAACAGCTGACCCGCAAGACCGATAGGCGTCAGAATGGACTTCTTGGAAGTGAGTTTGGTTTGAGAGTGTCCCCTTGGGAGAAAGGCCCGGCGATCTGCTGCCATAAAGATTGCAGTCAAGAAAGCCCTGTGGGCAGCTGCAGTGCGCAGTATGCGCGGATCTCAACTCCAGGGGCGCCCAGCAAGGACAACACTGAGGCGCACAAGCGCGTGGTGTGATCACAGCTGGCCGTTGGCGGATGGCGGGTTCAGCCGCGCCAGGACTCCAGAGCCTTGCTCTTAGCCATCGTTCTTAACAATCTCCAAAGAAATACTTCCTTAAATCCTCCCATCGATTTCCAGTCACGTCTTTATTTCCGAAATGTTACAAAATGAAGAAGCACGTGTCTTAGAGGTGAGGAAATATGGAGCCTCTCCGCCTGCGGAGGCGGCCTGGCGAGCGCCCTCTAACTCATGCTGCGCCCCCCTCCTCCTTCCCAGGAGCAGAGAGGGCAGGGTCTGTCTCAGGGGGCTGGTGGCTCCGCGAAACCCATCCATCTCCTGCCTCCCGGCGAGGCCACCACTGCCGCGGAGTGCGCCTGCTCTCCGGTTCCCGCTGGCACCCGCCATCCGTGCCCAATTCCTCCTGGGCGATGCCCTGCTGGGCTCCGCGCTGAATCTGCAGCCCCAGAAAGCCTCGTCAAGGGGCCGAATCGCACTCCCCTTCGCTTAATTATTCAGGACCTGACACGCTGACTGGGAATACATCACTCAGAGTACGTGGCTGGTAAAATTAAATATTAGAGGAAACTCTTTTAATTAATTTTTAATGCGCTCTTTAGTACAATTCTTCATACCTAATCACACACACTGAAACACAGTCCTTAACAGAAAAATTAACTGGTAGGGTCTCATGGGCAGGCAGGTCTGTTGGTTACTCGGAACGACTTGTGGGGGCACACAGCAGTGACATCCACGGCGCAGTGTGGGGAGACCATGTGCCCTGGTTTTATTGGGCCAGGTCCTGTTTTTACCTGTTGTATGGTTACTAATAGCCAACCTGCGGCTGAACAGCTGATTCCTACTCATGGCGACCCCTTGCCTGGGAGAGCAGAAGTCTGCTTCACAGGGCTTCCAGGGCTGATGCTTCAGAAGTAGTTTGCCAGGTCTTCTTTCCTTGGTACTCCTGGGTAGACTTGAACCATCACCCCTGTGGTTAGCAGCCGAGCACTCAACCATTTGTACTACCCGGGCATGCCAATTATTAAGCATGCCTGACCTCAGCTCCTAAGGAGCCCTGCTGGCATAGTGGTTACGCATTGGGCTGCTAACTGCAAGGTCAGCAGTTCAAAACCACCAGTGGATACTCAGGAGAAAGGTGGGGCTTTCTCTACTCTACTCCTGAAAGCGTTACCGTCTTGGAAACTCACAGGGGCAGTTCCACCCTGTACTACAGGTTAACCATGAGTTAGCATTGACTCAATGGCAGTACGTTTTTTGTTTGGAGGGGGGGGTTGTTACTGCCTTAAATGTTCCAGTTTAGAGACTAAATTATAGGGTCACTTTCCTTAAAGGTCACCACTCTGGCTTCTCCTGCCAATCACAGACATCACTAGTTGATCACAGCCCCTTCTGGCTGATTCCATGTCCAGCATCCAACTCTCTCCCACCACTATCTCCTGGGAGCTGCCTGCACGGAGCAATGAAGGTTGCCATCAAGGGGGACCCTACCTTTTTTTTTTTTTTTTTTAAGTCATTTGCGTCAAATTCTCTCTCTTTTTTGCATCAAATTCTTATGTATCTATTTCACGTTTATCTTTTCTTTCTTTTCCCCCCCACATTTATCTTGCGACAACTTTTCCATTCAGGCATTAATTTTAACAGAGGTCTTCACATGCATGACTATACTTTGTGTGGGTTGAGTCTTGGCTGTAGGTGATTAGTTCAAGCATTAAACAGCATTTAATACTACACCTAGTCCCATGGGCATAAATGTCAGGAGCACACTATATCCTCTCACCAGATCTGCTCCTGTGACCAACCAAAATACAGGCAGTCTCCTGGTTCTGAACATCCAACTACATACCCCACAGTTCTGTAAAGCCTGTCTTCTTAAAAACGGACAGTGTAAGATACGAAATAACAATAATAATATGTAATTGATCAAGCATTCACGAGTGCAGGGGGTAAGGGGTGGGGGTAGGGAAATGAAAAAGAGCTGATACCAGGGGCTCAAGTAGAAAGAAATTGTTTTGGAAATGTTGATGGCAATATACGTACAAGTGTGCTTAAGTTAACACTATTGAATGATGGATTGTTATAAGATTTGTAAGAGCTCATCAATAAAATGATTAATTAAAAAACAACAACTGAGGTACGTGTGTACAATGGCTTGTAATAACAGACAGGCACTATTTCTTTTTTTTTTTATAACATTTTATTAGGGTCTCATACAACTGTTATCCCAATCCATACACACATCAATTGTGTAAAGCGCATTTGTACATTGTTTCTCAAAACATTGTCGGGTTTACCCCGACATTAGGTCCTCATTTTTCCCCTCCCTCCCAGCTCCTCCCTCCTGCATGAGCCCTTGATAGTTTATAAATGGGTATTTTGTCATATCTTGCCCTGTCCGACGTCTCCCTTCATCTACTTTTCGGTCAGACAGGCACTATTTCAACACACTCATCAAAACATCACTCTCCAATGTGATGCCATTTACTCAGTTCCTACCCCCAGTGATCCCACAGTACAGACCAGAACTGCCCGTGTGGGTTTCGGAGCCTGCAAACCTTAACAAAAGCCGAAAAGCTGATCTTTCTCCTGCCGAGCAGCTGGTGGCACCGTTTGACCTGCTGACCTTGGGGTTAGCAGTCAAACTCAGAACCCACAGGGCTCCCTTACAAAGTTATTACTGTATTATTGTGCAAAAGATATTTTAGTGTCATCTGGAGTGTTTCTTTATTTTTTTATGCATAGAAAAGTACACTGTACACTAAGCTAAACATTTGATTAACTGATGCAAGAAACTAACAGTACCTATGGCTATTCCAGTTTACAGACAAATTCAAGTTAAAGGCTGACTTGGGAACTACCTGTATGCCCTTCACACATCTGGGAAACCTCCAGGAGAATGGTAATACTGCCATGAAGTGTGAATGAAACAAAACAATACTGGTCCTCAAACTGCTGTGGTGGTTGTCTGGGGCTGGGTAGTAATTCCCTTTTTCACCCCTGTCTGCAATTTGATGGTATAAAGAATACTCTTTTCTGAGTTGCTCACTGTTTTGCCATTTTGGCAGGGGTTGATTGGGCAGCTCCACTGGGGTAAAGTTTCTTCTAAGATCTTACGCACACAGCGGGCAAGCCGGTGCTGGCTGTCAGCTGCAGGCTCAGTTGGACTGTTCACTGGGGGTTTCCGTTCTTCTTTATGTGGGTCTCTCTACAAGGGCTACTTGGGCTTCCTTATTGCACGGTAGCTTGGTTTCAAAAGGGGGGAGTAGTAGTTGCCAGTGAGCTTAAAATTCAGTCTGGGCCTAGGGCATAGTCACTTCTTCCATCTTGCATTGGTTAAAGCAGCTGCAAGCACAGCCCTGATTCAGCTACAGAAATACTTATTAAGGGCGCAGAGTTGGTGGTGCAAATATAATGTAGGCGATTGTCTACTCACCAGCAGTAGCTGGACCTCGTACAGAGGAAAGGCCAGGGCAGGTTTCAAAGTGTCTTTTGCAGTTTTCAGAACCTGTGTACTGCAAACCAAACCAGACAGACTCCAAGGAGCTTTTGACTTTCATATGGCTGATGCTGGCATTGTCCTCCCCTGTCTGAGCTATGTCCCTCCGCCCATGCTTCTGCCACAGCCCCAGTGCACAGAAACGGGTCCATCTTCTGTTTATTGAGCAAGACCAGGTGGCGGGCACCACGCTGGGCCTTGGGGATTGTGAGGTTAATGAGACGGGAGTGGCCTCTGTGTCCATGGTGCTCAAGGGGGCCTTGTGGTGCCCTCACAGCCTCCAGGAGAGATGACAATTTAATTGCACAGATCGAGAAAAAAATGCTACGAAGAGAGTACAGGGTGCTATGGTGTTCATAAGATGAGGTGAAGACCTGCCAGGGGCTTACAGGGTGGGATAGCATCCCTCAAAACCCATGCCAATCTAGAACCTGCGAATGTGACCTTACTTAAAATAGGGTTTTTTGCAGATGTAATTGAGTTGAGACGAGGTCTAACTGGAGTAGGGTGGGCTCTCCTTATAAGGAGGGGGCAGTTCGGACTGAAGATGGAGACCCCCAAGGAGACTGCGATGAACTAACGGCGGTCAGCAGTGAGCTGACAGAGATAAGATTGAGGACCTGGCCAACAGGTCCCCAGGAGCTTGGGCACGGCAAGGAGGGACGGTCATCTAGGTCCTTCAGAGGGGGGCTCTGTGGACACTCACACTGTTGGGCTTCTAGCCTCCAGTGTTGTGAGAAAATAGATGGCTGCTGTTATAAGACGCCCGTTTACAGTCCTTTGCCAAGGTCGTCCAAGGAAACCCTGGAAGGTGTCCCTAAGGAAATGACACTTCCCCTGAAGCTGAGGGATGAGTTGCAAATAAGGAGGCCCCCAGGGGACGGGTAGATGCTGCAGGCAGCATGCCACGCAGACTTCTCCAGGAGCCGGGGGCCAGCTGGCCGAAGGATGCCGAGTGCTGAGGGAAAGGAGCAGGGCGGCTGCTCTTTCTGCACCTCTTCTGAGCCCAGTGGAGCACATCGCTCCGGCTGTAGTGTGGAGACAAGACCCGAGCGCATTTGAGGAGGTGGTCAGGGACGCTGCCCACTGCTGAAGCCCCACTGTCTTTTAGGCTTCCCTCCCTCCAAGGCCACCCCTCTTCCCATCTGCTGCCCCACGCCTGACTCCAACCACCGCCCTGCTCTGGGGCTCCACCTTTCCTTCCCAGGATGCGGCCCTTGTCCACAGAGCACACGGCCAGGCCCCGGGTCGGACAAGTGAAATCATTTTGAAGCAGGCAGCCATGCTTGGTCTGCACCACGGAAGCTGAGCGTGAGTGTCACCTTCTATGGCGTACCGTGGATAGCACATTGACCTCACCTCAGTCTTGGGCCTGCATCTTGGACCATGTGGATAAAGGGACATGCTAAGGCCGGGGGTCGGGGAGGGGCTCTTTCATGCAGGTTTATCATTGTACCCAGTGGTGAGATAGGAAGGTGGGGGGAGGGGAAGCACGTCCCCTCTCTTGAAGGGCATGGCCCACGACTGTGCACATCACAGCCCTCCACATCCCATTGGCCAGGACATAAGCAGGGGCCACCTGTAGCGCCAGGAAGCTCCATCTTGGGTCTGGGCAGCCACGTGGGCAGCCAGCCCCTGGGGCTCTGCCACTAGGAGAAGGGGACACACATTGTTGCAGACCACTTCTGGATCAGAGAGCTTCCCCGCTGAGGTCGCGGCAGCTTTGTGGATGCCTGGGCTGGCCGCCAACTCCAGTTGACCTGGCAGAGAGTCTGGGAACGCCGTCTCGCCTCTGGTTCCAGCTTTATAAATGAGGATCCTGGGGCTTCCGAGGCACGGACTGGCCTCGGACGACGGAAACCGCAGCTCCAGGGGACTGTGCTGTCCTGGGCTGTTCCCTGCGCACGCAGACCGCATTCCTGTGGGAGATGAGTGGGCGTCCTTCCCGCTTGGAGGTGGGAGGAGTCTGGAGCCTTCTGGGCTCCAGCTGAATCTCCAAGTAGCTCTCTTCCTCCTCGTGTCCCTAGTCCCCGCCCCCTCTTACCCCTTCCCCTCCAGTTGCCCCTGCTAGTCCCCTCCCTCCACCCCCTCTTCCCACCCTGTCTGCATGCTCTCTCCTCATTTCCCTCATGCCCTTCTTCCCGGACTGCAGCCTTTCTTTCCCACAGCCTCCTCTGTCTGCCTTCTCTCTGCTCTTATCTCAGCCTTCTTCTGGGCATAGCTTCTTCCTCTTCCTCTTCCCCCTCCTCCTCCTCCCTCTCCTTCCCATTCTCCTCCTTGACTCCCTCCTCCCCCTCCTCATCCTCCTCTTCTTCCTTTCCCCTCTGACCTCTTCCTCTTCCCGCTCCTCCCTACCCTACACCACCCCCGCCCCTCTCCAGCACACATCTTTTTGTCCCTTTCTGCCAGTGGGGAGTCTGAGGAACAGCTCTGGGAGGAAACCCTTGGATTTAGCACCTGGAGTGAGAAGAATCCTGTAAATCCCACACATTATTGTGGTTGGGAGACAGGGAGGAACAGAGTGTTGGAAGGCTGGGAGTGGCTGGCTGCTCAACTGCCTTGACTATTGGGATCTACAAGGCTGGGCCTGTTGGCCTCAGTTGGGACAGCCCCTTCTCTAGGGAACACTCCTTGACTCGCCTCCCTGTACTCCCCCAGACTATTTCCCTCCCTGTGGGAGGCCTTGGGTGAGCAGGGGGAGGGAGGGAGGTGGTGTGGCCAAGGGCAGTGAGAGGGCTTTCTTGTAGTAGGAGGATGGAGGGTTCTGTTGGAAACGGGCATGTTAACAGGGAGCAGTGCAGGCTCTGTTTGAGCTTTGTCTGCAGCCCCCTCAGTTCTGCCTCTAATGGCCCCCTCTGCTGCCCTCTCTTCCCTCCTAGCTCTTCTCCCTCTTCCTCTCCTTCCTGTCTTCTTTCTCTCCCTTCCATCCTCATCCTCTCCTTAGCACCCCTTTTAATGTTCTGTTTCCTTCTTCCCCTCACCATTTCCCTTTTAAACTTAATAAAATGCTAGTAAGAATGATATGCTATGCGCAGTGCTAAGCACCTTGGGACAAGGTAACACATCTGTTTCTCTTACAAACCCTACAAGGTGGGGTACTGGTAATGTTGCCTTTTGCCAGATGAGGAAACTTGTCTAGAGTCACCCAGCTGGGAGCTGACAGGGCCAGGCTCACACCCAC
>NW_022103928.1:6659501-6668445 GCF_000313985.2 Echinops telfairi
GGGGGGGGGGGTCTGTGATAGCTGGTGGCTTCTCGCCACACATGGCAATGGAGCACTTGACATGTGGCCCCGGCTAACTGACAAGTGCTCACAGTATAAAGTACACACCGAGTTTTGAAGATTTGGTAGGGAATATATATATATATGTAAAATACCTAAATGTGTGTGTATATTTTGTGTACTGAATATAGATACCCAAGTAACAACATTTTGGATATATTAGATTAAATACAATATATAAAAATGAGTTTCACCTGTTTCCCTTTTTAAATTGTGTTTTCACGACAATTACAATGCCTGTCTGTGGCTTGTACGGACAGCCTGTGTTACATAGGACAGCGCTGGCTCCATGGGGTTCGGGGTTCCAGGAAACAAAGGCCTGAACATAGAAGGAATTTATTATTTCACAAAAGTGAAAGGCTGGCAGTAGGTGGGCTCAGAGTTGTTTTATGTAGCTGCTTACTCTTTCAGCAAGACCTGGTTTGACATCCTTCTCTCCATGATCACAGAATGGCTGCCTCGGCACCAGGAAACTGACACAGACATGACAGTGCCCAGGGGAAGAAAAGAGCGAGGCTCTCCCTGGCTATTGCCTTCTTTCTACTTGATGCCCCTGGCAGGTTTCCACCATTGCATGTGGTGCCATGGATTGCATCACAGGCCCTGGCAAAGGACTGGAGCCCACACTGGTTCGACAAATCACCCCAGGGCTCCAGATTACAGGAGTGCCTGTAGGAAGGTGGAGACTGGAACAGCAGGGCTCTGTGCCTCAAGGAAAGGAGGGGCTAGAGTTGGTGTAGGCATCCGTAGCTTGTCTCTACTGAGGTAGTTCTGGGCATTTGGGTCAAAGTACTTTTTTGCCTCTGCCAGGATGAATGTCTCAAGTTTAAAGAGCAGGGCCATGCCCTTGGAAGTCCCTGTTTGGTGTACTTGATTAATGTGCTTGGCTGCTAACCAAAAAGTTGGAAGTTCCAGTCCACCCAGAGGGAGTCTCAGTAGAAAGGTCTGGCCATTCACTTCTGAAAAATCAGCCATTGACTTTGAAGCACAGTTCTATTCTGATACATGTGTGTTGGCATGAAGGGAAACCAACTCAATGGCAACGAGTTTAGTGCAATGAGCTTCTATTAAATGGTATGAATGGCTTGAGCCAAGGACACTTGTTATCTCTGTCCATCCAGCATCTTTTACTTTTCTTTTATTTCCTGGCAGAGATGTTAATGAAAGTGCCTCAGAGATACGTACATGTAGGGACATGAGTTAATGCTCCAAAAGTGGCCATGTTAGCTGAGCAGGAACACCCTATGTGTCCTCCTGCCCACCTGAATGATTCCCTTCCCACACAGATAGGCAGCAAGCCTCATCAGCACAGCCAACGGCCTTGTGGATGCTTTAATCTGAGTTTGGATATGTGAGCATCATAGTGTAAGCAGTCAGTGGGTTTGAGAAGTCCATCTATAAAAGAGAGCTTCAGTATGAATCCTTTCAGTGGAAATTTTCCTGGGTGTGTCCTTCATGGACAGTACTGGAGGTCTCTTAATCATCCCCTAACTACCTTGGTCAGAAGGCCCTGGACTAATCTTGTAAGCTCTTCTATTTAACATAATTTATATTGCCCTGTTCCTGAACTGTGATGTATCCATTTGCCACCAGCTGTTTGTAACAATGTCCTTTATCCCATCCCTGGACACCATTGTTCATGGCCTCCTGTATCCAGAAGATGCATCTGTGTCTTTGTGTTGCTTTGTCTCTTTTAACACTTAACACATGGGACCAGATTGTTTGCTGGGGAACTCTATCAACCATTTGGAAAAGAGTTAACATCAGTCCTACATGAACTATTTCAAAATATACAAATGGACAATATACTACCAAACTTATTTTTTATGAAGCAAGCAAAACCCAGATTCCTAAGCCAGGCAAAGATATCAACTAGAATTGAAAATTATAGACCAAGATCCCTGATGAATACAGGCACCAACATTTTCAACAAAACTGTAGCCAACAGAACTCATTAAAGCACCAAAAAAATAGTACATCACGATCAAGTGGGATTCATACCAGGTATTTAAGGGTGGTTTAATATTTGAAAAACAATCAATGCCACCCACCACATAAACAAAATAAAGTATAATAAGTAAGTATTATATCAATCAATGCAGAAAAGGCATTTGATAAAATTAAACACCCATTCTTGATAAAAAAGACCCAACAAAATAGGAATAGAATGGAATATTATGTTTATTCCTAAACATAATAAAGGCCATATATGCAAAACTAATGGCTAGCATCTCACTTAATGGAAAGGAATTGAAAATATTCTCTCTTTGAACAAAAGCTAGACAGGGTTGCTCTTTATCACCACTCTTATGTAATCTAATCCTGGAAGTCTTAACCAGAGCTATAAGACATCAGGAAGATACTAAATGCATACACGTTGGCACAGAATAAAAATGAAATTATTTTTATTTCCAGATGAGAAAATTCTAAGTATAGAAAACGCTAAAGATGCAATTTTTAAAAATCCCTGCAACTAATTGTAAAATCTGGCAATGCAGTAGGCTATAAGATAAAAATATAAAAATCCATTGGATTCTTGTATATTAAAGAAGATGACACCAAAAAGGAATTTAAAAGAGCAATACCATTTGCAATAACTACCCAAAAGATGAAGAATCTAGGAATAAATCTTATGAGAGAAACAAGACTTACACAAAGAAAGCTATAAAAGAATTCTACAAGAAACTCAAAGAGAGAAAAAAAAAAAAAAGAAACTCAAAAAGACACAAATGGAAGAACGTGTTGTGCTCCTGGATAGGAAGACTAATATAGTGAAAATGTCAATTCTACCAAAAACACTTTATAACTTCAATGCAATTTTGATCCAAATCCCAGCACATTTCTCTAAAGAAATGGCATTATCTTATATGGCAAGGAAAGAAACCCAAGAGTAACAAAGCCATATTAAGCAACAAAGACAAAGTAGGAGGCTTTTCACGTCCTGATTTTAAAATCTATTATATAGTCATGTTAATCAAAACAGCATGGTACTGGTACAACAATATTTATGAAGATGAATGGATTAGAATTGAGAATACAGAAATACAACCAAGTACCTACAGACACCTGAACTTTGATAAAGGACTAAAACATATTCAATGGGGAAAAGATAGCATTTTCAATAAATGGTACTGGAAATATTGAATCTCCACCTGTAAAGGAATGAAATAGGACCCATACCTCACACCATGTACAAAAATGAACTCAGGATAGATTAAAGACTTAATGTGAACCCCAGAACCACAAAGACCATCAATGAAAAATTGGGACAAACTTAAAAGCCCTCATACAAAATGTAAGTACACTGCTAAACATAATGAAAAATATCCATACTACAGAAGATAAAATAGAGGACTGGGGCCATCTAAAAATAATGACATTTATGTACATCAGAACACATCATCAAGAGAGGGAAAAGAATCCAAAGATTGGGGGGGAAAATTTAAGCAATTATATGTCAAATAAAGGGCTAATTTAAAGAGCTATAGAAAACTATAGCACCTTAATAAAAAAAAAGTTAAAAATTAATTTAAAAAACTGGGCACAAAGCATGAGTAGACAATTTACTAAAGATGACATCAGGTGATAAACGATCATGAAAAATATTCACATTTATTAATCATAAGAGAAATACAAATTAAAACAACAATGAGATACCCCACCCCACATACACTCTTAGCAAAAAAACAAAACCAAAAATAATAAATGCTGGAGAGGATGTGGAGAGATTGTAACACTGATACATTGCTGGTGAGACTCTAGAATTGTACAACCACTCTGGAAATCAGGGTGGTGCATCCTTATGCAAATGCAAATGCAAGTACCTTATGATCATGCACAATCTCTACTTTGTATATATGCTAAAGAAATAAAGAACACGACATGAGCAAACATATACACACCTATATTTATTGCAGCAATTTCTATAATAGCAAAGAGATGGGAAAAAATATAAAATCAGACTACAGAGGAATGGATAAACAAACTCTGGTACATTTATACAGTGGAATATCATGCATCCTTAAGAAAAAACAACGATGAGGCTGTTTCTGAAACACCTTAAGGCAAGGTCAAAATTAGAAAACATTATGTTCAGCAACGTTAGTCAATCTCACAAAAGTAAATATTCTAGGACACCATTATTATAAAGGGAAAAAAAGAAGAAAAATGGTTTTACATTCCCTCACAGAAGGGTCACAAGGAAAGAATGAGACAGTCAGGGTGCAGCACAGCACCCACGGAACACACAACATTCCTCTCTCTAAAGCTTCCTTCCCATCCCCAACCCCCCCTCCCCCCACTATCATGACCTTACAAATCCGGCTAGACTGGAGCATGTACACTGGTACAGATAAGAGCTCTCGACACATGGAATCCAGGACAGATAAACCCCTCAGGAAGAGCAATGGGAGTAGTGATACCATGAGGGTAGGGAGAAGGTGGGGGGCAGAAGGGGGAGAAACGGGGAATGGACTATAATGACTGACTATAAACACCCCCTCCCCAGAGGGACGAACAACAGTAACATGGGTGGAGGGAGACAGTGGGTGGTGTAAGATATGAAAATAACAATAATTAGTAATTTATTAGGGGTTCATGAGGTTGGGAGGGTGGGGCAAGGAGGGGAAAAAAGAGAAGCTGATACCAAGGGCTCAAACAGAAAGAAAATATTTTGAAAATAATGATGGCAACATATGTACAAAATGTGCCAATAAGAGTGAGGGCGGGTGGGGGAGAAGCATAATTGGGTGTGTGTGTTTAATGGGCTACTGTCACTGGTTTAATGAGATGGGCTATGCAACTGCATAGAGTATGCATTTATTTGTATGTATTACAGTCCAGAAACAAGAGGGAAAACATTTAAAACTATATTGATGCCTGGGTTATTGAACTTCCCACTACTGGAACAGCGAAGTTCAATAATACCTGTTCAGTGTTAGTCTGTAACTTAGCACGGCAGTCAACCAAAACTCTGACTTGAAAACATTATGCAGGCTGCGCGAGACACTTCAGTCTTGCCACAGACTTGCCATCACAAAGGGGTGATGCTTCAGCCTGTGTCGCTCAGACAACATACAGTGCTTGTATTGGTGCTTCAAAACACTCATCGCTGTCATTTTTTGGTACTTCGTCTGCCTAAAATACTGTAACCATGGCTCCAAAGAACGTTAGTGACACCATCAGTAAAGCTAAGGGGAAAATTGTAAGAACCACAATAGAGTTACAGAAAGAAGTCATTGACGAATTTGAATCAGGTTGCTTCTTGTCTGAATGGATAGCTGAATACAACATGGCTAAGTCGACATAATTAACATTTTTTTTTTAAAGTGATTAAGATTAAAGTGGCTAATGTTGTGACAGGTGTGAAATTGTAATAAAGAATGCACAAAAACAAAGAATCCACAAAATAAAGAATGCAGACCATAGAAGCAGTTGAAAACTTACTGTGAATTTGGATAAATCAGACACAACTGGGTAACTATAGTGTATTAGAGACAATGATATATGAGAAGGCTAAAATCTTCCATAGCGATTTAAAGTCCTGGGAGAATGAATTTATAAGTGTACATTTTGGGCCTCAGAACCAATGATTTGATTTTCCATTATTTCTTGTGGGGAAAATATGCTCAGTTCTCAATTTTTTTAGTATCTGGACATGAATTTGGAATGAATTGAGTTTGACCACCAAGATTACACACACACACACACACACCTTGGTGGTACACACACACACACACACACACACACACACACGAACAAATAAAGTTAACATTTAAAGAGAGAGAAGGGTACGGCCTTGACCCCCACCCCCACCCCCATTCCTCACTCCGCAGATCTACACAGTTGCGTGAGTGGCAATAAGCGGACAGTAATATGGAAATGGACTTGGATTCTTTGGTGACATCCAGGCTGGTTACAAATAAACACTTAATAAATGTTCTCCTTAACTTATATTTGAGATTGGGGTCTCTTTTGTACTTGAAAACAGGCTAAACCATGATTTTTACATGGTTTTTACATGCGTGGGTTCGAAGCCTGGCTGGCTGTGGGCCAGTCAGGAACAGTTGACTAACCTCTCTGGGCTTTAGATTTCTCTCCTGCACAATGGTCTTTATTATGAAGATCTCTTTCTCAAACAGTGACTAGGAGGATTAAATGAGATAATCCCTAGTTCTCAGAATTATACGCCCACAGTAAGCACTGTGTAAGCCATGTGCCTACTGCTCTGATACCGACTCCTACTGACCCTATAGGACAGGGTAGAACTTCCCCTGAAAAATGTCCGAGACAGTATCTCTTTACTGGAATAGAAAGCCTCTTCTTTCTCTTGTGGATTGGCTGCTGGCTTCCAACTGCCGCTCTTGCACTCTAACCCAACTCATAACCACTACACCACCGGGACTCAAGGGTTAAATGAGGTTGATACCGACAAAGTACAAATTCTGCCCACAGGATTTCCCAGTTCTCCAGGTCTTTTCTGCTGTAAGAGTGGTGGCTAGTGCGTCACCATGCTGCCACTAGAGCTCCTGGAAGATGGGTCTGGGCAGGGTAAAATGGGTAGGGGGAGGGAGTTTAGAGACCACCCAGCTGAGAATGATGGAGTCCGCAGAAGAGCAACCGATCCTTCTCACTGGTGTTGGCAGTACGTTTCCACAGCACCCCCACAGTCTCGTTGCCCATTGATTTCTCTTTCCTCTCGAAGACAATGCAGTTGCTTGCTTAAACAGCCTCCACGGAGTGCTCACGTGACTGCACCCATGAAAAATCTCTTTGCATAACCATTATGTAGTGAGAGACATTTGTGGTGGGTTGGGGGGAGAGCACTGATTTTGAAAAGAAAGGGGAACAAAGTGCTTTTATTTCCTGTTGAATAAAAAAAACAAAACAAAAAAAAAACAACCAAAAAACTTCCAAGACTCCAGTGTCAAATCATATCCTCACTTTCTCCCTCAGCAATTTGCTAGAAACCCTGGCAATGAACTGCACTCTGACTATTGTTCTGGTGGGGATATCTCCTGTTTGACTTGCATTTAAACTGTGGACCCTGCCAAGAGATAGGCCCGGGGGTCTATCTGCTAAGGGTCTGTCCTGCTGTCTCTGCACATCCGCTGTGGCTGAAGAGAGCAATGATTCTGCCTTCAATCAACAGCCTCCCTTGGAGACACCAAACCCACATCCCTCCTCCTCCAAAAAAACCGTGAAACACAAACCAAAACGCTCAGCCATTGAGTCCATCCTGACTGATACTGAGCCTTTCGGACAGAGTAGAACTTCCCCTGTAGGTTTCCAAGACTGCAAATCTTTAAGGGAGTAGAAAGCTTCACCTTTGTTCTGCCGAGGGCCTGGTGGTTTAGAACTGCTGACCTTGTTGTTTGCAGTGCAATAAGTAACTCCCTACACCAGAGGGAAGTCCCCTCCAGACTAGCCCTTTGGGGAAGTAAGAGGAGCTCCTTCCCTGCACATTTTGTTGTTCCCCCCCTAGGCCAAGAAGTTGTCAAGTCCATGCAGATTCCTGGTGTCCCCCTGTGAGTCTGAGTAGAAGCTTGGCTGGCTTTCAAAGGGCTCTGTGTGGACTCTGTGTTAGAGATTACGTTCTGAGCAAAGGCTATGGGTAACAGTGAAAACCTACATCCATTTGCACAGCTTCCACTTGAAGGGTGTCTCCATGAAATTCCTTCAGACCATTGACCAGGGATGTGAACAGCCTTGCCCTCAGGGAGACTGCACTGCAAAGTAGTTTACCTTCAGACCGCCCAGAGAGCGGCAGTCTCCCTTAGGGACTTGCCAGGGGGTGTCGGTGGTGGAGATCATCTTACTGTGGGTCTCATGGTCAGGAGTCAAGCCCTGATTGCCTTAGTCAGAAGGCCCTGGGCTAATATTGTAAATTCTTCTGTCTAACCTAATGTATGCGTCCCAATCATGGTCTTGCTCCCACTTCTGTAGTCTCACCTGTCAATGTGATGTGTTGATCTTTTGCCAGTCGTGAGTGTATGACAATTTCCTTTGTGTTCCATGCCTTATTTAGGTATGAACTTTTGGATGCCATTATCACCTCGTGGTCATGGTCACCTGCATCCAGGTGGTATGTTTTTCTTTTCATCTTGTTCTTGTCCATTTTAAGACTTAATACGTATATTAGGGAGCTGAAGTCTCTTTTGTATCCTAAAACAATCTGAACTGGTTACAGCTGGGCACTGTAACCATTGGCATCAATGAGTGACTCTCTACCTTAGTCCAGACTGTCCTAGTGACCAGAGAGAAGGGCAGGTTTTCCACTCCCAAAGAACTAGGAGATTAGAGATTTGTGGCTGTGTCAGGTAGATCCGTTAGGGGTAATGGGGGGTTCTGTCCCCCAAATACCTGCCTAACGAGCGGACAGGGCCACAATAAAGGGGTCGCAAGGAAGTCAGGCACCTGTTAGACACCAATGGGAAAGCACCCAGGCAACAGCGATGTGCTATCGATAGCTCACAGATGCACTTGAACACAGCCAATCAGGTCAGCCAATACCATCAACTACACCTCCCTAGCCAGTGGGGAGGGGCGGAAACAGCCTGCAGACGGGCCTCGGGGACCCCTCTTCATGTGTTCCAGGGTGTGCTCCAAGAAGAGTGTGAGATTCTTCCCGTGGGTGAACCTGCGTGCCTGCTCGTGGCCCACTCACTCTCTTTGAATTTGCTGCTCTTGGCTCCCATTTTTCTGAGCTCCCCTGAAATGGCCATTCTCAGTCTTGAACTTTCCCATGCCCCCGCAACGCAGCCTTGCACGCTTTCCAGAGATAGCATGTCCTTTCTGAGATTGTAATACCTGGAATTTTCCCTTCCCTCATAAAAGTTAGTTGGATTTACAAAAGTGCTTCTGCCACATGAATTCTTTTTTTTTT
>NW_022103928.1:6668545-6692526 GCF_000313985.2 Echinops telfairi
AATCGTTTTATTAGGGGCTCATACAACTCTTATCACAATCCATACATACATCAATTGTGTAAAGCGCATTTGTACATTCATGGCCCTCATCGTTCTCAAAACATAATTCTTATAGCGCTGTGAAGCAAGAACTGAGATAAACCACCCCAGGAACCTAACAGAGGGAACCCCAATGCTATCTGTTACCTTGGCCAAGTTTCCCTTCGCTTGTATGTTAAGAAACCAAAAAGCCAAACTCGCTGCCAGAGAGTCAATACTGACTCATCGAGACCCACAGGACAGGGCAGAACTGCCCTGTGAGTTTCTGAGACTGTAACTCTTCACTGGAGTAGAAAGAGGCTTTCCTGTGTGGAGCTGTTACGTAGCTAGATTTAGGGACCAGGGTTGTCCCTCCATGCCTGCAAAGGCTCCTAAAAGGTTGGGAAGAAATCAGGCAACCATTAGAAGCCTATGAAGACCTCCAAACTGAGCATGCGCCTATTCAAGCCCCTGAGCCAGGTGGGAAGTACACCTGGGCAGTCCAAACTAGGCCCAGGCTCATGATGTCACGCAGGTGGGCTCAACCCAGCCAGTGGGGTCAGCCAGTACCTTCACTCATGTCTTCCCCCAGTCAGGGGGTGGGCTAGAATAAAGGCAGGGAGCAAGCTCTGCCTCCACTCCCCTCCCTCTCTGGCCTCCTGGGATCCTCTCTTGTCCCATATGTGTGAGTACGCTTTTCTACGAGGTTGCTCGTGCCCAGTTGTGAACCCCTTTGAGACTGTAAAACCTGAAACTTGTCCTGTCCTTCTTAGAAACCCACTTGGATTACAAAACGGGCTTTGCAGTGAATTATTTCATCGTGGGAAGCCAAGAACGGAGGTATTTCCCATCCGAGAACCCTTACAGAGCTGCGGGTGGTTTCAAAGTGCTGACTTTGCATCTAGCAGTCCAACTTGTAGCCACTGTGCCACTAGGGCTTCGATGATTAAAAAAAGAAAAAGGGCATTAAAAACCGCAGAATTCAAGCAAATGTTTGGCTGTAGGTCCTCTGAAGACTACAACCAAACTTCAGTCTTCTAGGGTGTAGACGAAAGCCGGCTGTGTCTACTTTTGTAAATGTAAGTCAGTTGGAACCCCGCCATGCCCATTCTTCTCCCTGTTGTTGATGGCAGGTTTTCGTGGCACAGTAAAGACAAGAGTTGTGACTGAGACTGTATTGCCCCCAGAGCTGAAATATATATTCAGTCTGCCCTTTCTCAGAGAAAGTTTACTGACCCTTGCTAGGGGACTGTACCTTGGATTGATTTACTATTTATGTAAATATGACCCACGGGGTCTCAGACTGGGGGAAGTTTGATGCTAATCTATGGAAGATGGATAACTTGCAAATGATTTTGGTCCAATAGTCATGAACATGATTTCTGTCCAATATAAAAGCTATCTCCCAAGCACAGGGTTTTATTGGCCGGCAGTACATTCGTCATTGCTGGGTCTGACTGCGATGGTGCCCAGCATGCTTTGCCATCGACTGCATTCATCTTGGACTCTCCGTTCTCCTTTGGCCTGGCTTTGCCACCCTGCTGGGTCCCTCATTAGGAGGTCAAATAAATCTTTTGACACGTTCTCATTAGTTCCTGCATGTGTGAGAGCCAATAGTTAGGGATTGAATTATGTCTGGAGAAAAGTATGTGTTGGAATCCTAACCCCTTTCCCAGATTTCAGCCCATTTGGGAACAGGGGCTTCTTTGTTATGTTAATGAGGTCATACCAGTGTAGGGTGTGTCAGACAAAAAGAGCCTAATGAGAGAGAGAGAGAAAGAGAGAGAGAGAGAGAGAGAGAGAGAGAGAGAGAGAGAGTAGCTGGCAGAGAGAAAGCCTTCGCCCTGGAGCTCAAAACACCCAAACCTCAAACTCACTGCCATCGAGGTGTTTCGGACTCATAGTGACCTCATGCGACAGGGTAGAACTGTCCCTGTGGGTTTCCAAGACAGGAGTCGAAGTCTCACCTTTCTCCCTCACCGAGGCTGGTCATTTAGAACTGCTGACAGGCGGTTAGCAGCCCAAAGTGTAACTACTGTTACCAGAAGGAGGCTCAGAGTTGTAAGCATCTTCACTCCTCAGTCCGGTTAGGCAGCTAGAGATAGAACTAGGGTTGTCCCTCTACAGGTCAAAGCCTCCCTCCGCCATGACAGGACGTTGGAAGCTGCCTGTGGCTGAAGGGCATGCTCACATTCAGGTCTTTGAGGGAGGAAGCCAGCAAACTGGGTGGGAGCCCCGTCTGGGCCAGGTGGGCTTAGTTCAGCCAATGAGGTTAACCGGTATCGTCGACCACGCCTCCCAAAGGGGATGGGGGGCGGGGACCTGAAAAGCCAGAAGTTTCTCTCATTCCGTTTTACTGTAACACCTGAAACTGCTTCTGTCCTTTATTAAAAAATTCACTTGGATCACAAACCAGGCTTCGGTGTGAATTCTTTCTCGTGCGAAGCCAAGGAACGAGGTATTTCCCACCTGGGGAAATCTAACAGTTCTTGTCCTGATCACCAGAAAGATTTCAGGTGAGAGACAACATTCAGACACGAGTCAGAGAAAAGGTAGTATGAATAGAAAGAGTGAGTTTATTGAAGGAGGATACTGTGGAAAATTCCAAAGAGCCCTTAGCTAGTCTAAAGGCCCAACAAAACACAATGTTTAATGGAGGACTTCCTACCCAAGGCTGGCTTTCTGGGCAGTAGGTCCTCTGGAGTGCTCCTCCCCCTTCAGGTATGCAGATTCCAGCACTCGATCCACCCAGTCCCCAGAGTCATGCTGTGCCCTGGTCTGGGACTGTTCAGTCACCGTGGGGCTTGTGTGAACATCCTGCCTTTCTTCCTGACCAGGACATTGTCTCCAGTATCTCTGGTCTCTTCCATTGAAAAGGACATGTTCGCCCTGCACCGTCCTTTGTGCTGGAGTCCGTGTGAGCAAGCCCGTCTCCCCCTTTTGTGTTTAAGATTCCTGCCAGTTTCCTTCCACTTAGCACCTCTTCACCCCTTGCCAGTTTCTGGCTAGCTAACAGCCCCAGACCAGAGCTGCATGTGCCCCACATTCAAACATCTTGCCTCCTAATAAATTTCTGCTCCTTATAGCCACCTACTTGTGATATTTCCATTACAGCAGCACGAGATTCCTAAGACAGCCATGTTCTGAACGGTTGGAGAATTGTACTTTGACATGTGCACTGAGGACACTGGGCCAGATCCCCAGTGTGCAAGCTGTGCTGTGGGGAACCCCGTGTCTGTTGGAGTGAGCTCGAAGGGAATTAGAAAGTAAGAGGTAGGGGTCCCCTGCCTCTGCAGCAACCAGAGCAGTTCCAGTTCTGAATCTGCTAATATAAAGTGAGCCTTCAGAAGTAGAATTCCTTGTTCATTGCCTCACTTCTCACAATAGCCACGATGCAGAAACGCCTGCGTGTGTAACAAATGAGTGGAGTCTATCCCCAATTAAACTCTTTTTAAAAATGGAGAACGGATGACAAGGATCTACATGTGACCTCCTCCCTGGGGGGTGGACAACGGAAAAGTGGGTGAAGGGAGACATTGGACAGGGCAAGATGTGACAAAATAATAATTTATAAATTGTTGAGGGTTCATGAGGGAGGGGGGAATGGGGAGGGAAGGGAAAAATGAGGAGCTGATGCCAGGGGCTTAGGTGGAGAGCAAATGTTTTGAGAATGATGAGAGCAATGAATGTACAAATGTGCTTTACACAATTGATGTATGTATGGATTGTGATGAGTTGTATGAGCCCCTGATAAAACGATTGAAAAAAATGGAAGCGTTTTACTGATTGGTTATTAGCTACCCCTTTCTCCCTAACCTCCCCTCCTCTGCCCTGACTCCAAGAAACCATTAGTCCAGTTACTGTATTGATTCACCCACCCTGGATTTCATATAAAGACAACTATACCAAAATAAAAAACCACCCACAACAACAAAATGAAACAAAGAAAACCCCAGGTGAAAAGCAGACGATATTAAACACTGAAACAAATTTAAAATGAATCCAAAGGGAGGCCGAATGAGAACATCTTAATTACATCTGCATCCTGACTCCCACTTTCCAATACATCCTGGTCCCAAGGCTGTTCCCATTCCAGTCAATGGAGACAGGGAACTCCCCAGAGGCCTCACCACGTGGGTACCTCGCACGTGCATTTTGAGCTTTCACTGTCATTGATAGCCTTCTGAAAATCAGGCGCTCAAAACTTAAGCTGTTCCCTTCTCTGGTCTTGGATTTTATTATTTCCAGTCCTTGGATCACACAGGCTTCTTCAGCGTGGACTTAGCTGATGCCACCCTTAGATGGCTGCTTGTTTTAAGACAGGCTTTTAAGACCCCAGATCTAACTCAACTTTTAATTCACTGCCATCAAGTCAATTCTGACTCATAGAGACCCTATAGTACAGAGTGGAATTTCCCTTGTAGGTTTCCCAGACTATAACTTTCTATGGCCATAGACCTTGTCATTCCATTTCGGAGTGCCTGTTGGCTTTGAACTACTGACCTTGTGGTTATCAGCCCAACATGTAACTTGCTATGCCACCAGGGCTCCAGTAGATGCCTATAACGGGATATTACTCAGCCATAAAGAGGACTTGGTTCCTGAACAACATTATGCTGAGTGGAGTTGTTAGGTAGCCAGATTCAGGGACAAGGGGGGTTGTCCCTCCCATGCCTGCACAGGCCCCCTAGAGAAGGTTGTAAAGAAATCAGGTGACCATTAGAGGCCTATGAAGACCCCCAAACTGGCATGCTCAAATTCAAGCCCCAGCCAGGTTGGAGGTACACCTGGGTGGTCCAGACTAGGCCCAGGAGGGCTTAATTAACCTAGCCAATGGGGTCAGCCAATACCATTAACCACGCCTCCCCAGCTAGATGTTTGAAATACTCTGGCTGTGGGAAGGCCACACTCTTTTACCCTGCTCCTGGTCAGTGACCGGTCATAGGGTGAGGGTCTCCCTCCCGTGTGCGGGCACACGAGTCCACTCTGGGCCTACTGGAACTTCCGAGCGGTTTCTGCGCAGCTTGGCACACCTCCCAGGATAGCGGGTACCCTTTGAGACTACAACACCTGAAACTTGTCCTGTCCTTCATAAAAAACAAACAAACATTTGGATTACGGGCTTCGGCATGAATTCTGTCATCTTGCGAAACCAAGAACCTAGGTATTACCCACTCGAGGAATCTTCCAGTCAGTCAGTTCTGAAAGGATGGGTATTTTATGATTCCTCAAAAAAAAAAAAATCTCCCTGCTATGTCAAGTCCGACTCACAGTGACCATATAGGACAAATTAGAACTGCCCTGGTGGGTATCTGAGATTGTAACTCAAAGAGGATCAGAAAGCCTCATCTTTCTCCCACAGAGTGGCTGCTGGGTTCAAACTGCTGACCTTGTGGATCGCAGCCCAATGTGTAACTCACCATACCAGCAGGATTCATGAACTATCTAGTATGGACAAATGCAGAGACAGAACGAACGGCTGAGGCTGCTGGGCTGGAGGAGGGAGTGGGAGTCACTGCTTAGCTAAGGGCAGGGGGTCTTTAGACGTGGTGATGATGAACGTTGGGAATGGTGCTGCTGCTTGTTTGACATAGTGAAGGCAAGGAGTGCCGTTGAATTGGACCACCTAAAAGGGCAAAAACGGCAAGTATTCTGTTTTGCCTATTTTATCACATATTCTTCAAAAGCAAAATTCTTTGTAAAAGGAGAAAAGCCATTTGTTGCCAAGAAACATCTAAGGGTTGCATGCCAGCTTAGGTAAGATGCAGGTTCCACGACTGCCCCCAGAAGCTAAGCTGTGCATTCCAGGACCTGGCTGTAAGGGCTCCCAGTCAGTCTGGGGCTGGCAGGAATGCTGAGTATTTATGGGCCATCAGAGAAGGAAGGGGCCTCCTGAGACTCAGCTTGAATACCAACAATTCCCCCAGGTCTTCCCCAGGAAAAGGTGGGGGAAAGTGAGCCTTTCCTTCCTAATTGTGTTTCTTAGACAAACGTAACAGGAGCTGCACAACACAGAGCAGGGTTTGTGGCGTCTGATCCTTCACCATTTCTCAGGAGAACATCCCAGAAGCCAGCAGGTCTTATAGGCCAGCGAAGCACAGGACTCCGAGCTCTGGGAGGGGCTGGTGAGAGCTCTCTGTGAGCCTCTGAGGGTGCTTCCTCTTTTATTTGGGGGCTTAGTTCTTAGGTGCAGCTCAGGGCTGTAGGTGGGGAAGAGCCATGGGGCTCAGGCCAGCCACACAGTCTTTCTGAGAGGAAGCCTGTCTCCTCCCCGGTTCTCATCTGATGGGAGCATCATGGCAGCGCTCACGGCCCTCGATCTCCCCCCCTCCCCCCACCGTGCTCATGAAGTCACACCCCACACGACAAAGTCTTGCCCACGTGTTTTGGGGTATTCCTGGTGGTGTCCCCAGATGGGTGCTCGGTTCCCGCTGTCTGGTGCAGTCTCCCTTTGCTCCCCTGGTGGACACAAACCGCTGACACAGCTGGGAGCCGGTTGGCTGAGCTTGCCCAGTGATCTGGACGGGGCGCAGTGCCCGGGCTTCATTACACGACGGACACCTTGCCGTGCCATGAGGGTTCTTTCTTTCTCCCCTGCTCTTCTCTCCCCCCCCTCCCCCAGGTCCCCCGCCCCCCCAGCTGGTCACTTTCCCCGGAGAGGACATGCTGATTTCAGAGACATACGCAGCGAGATCAGCTTGTGTCCCTTTGGCCAGGACTTTCTGGCTTCAGCTCTGAAATCCAGCCTCCTGAGAAGCCCCCGACTTCCAGGTGAACAGCCTGCCTGTGAGCCGCAAGAGCCCCTGGTGGCACAGGTGGCTCATGCTCTTGGCTGCTCACCAGAAGACAGGCGCTGGTGGTCTGCTTCTGGAAATTCAGCCACTGGAAGCCCTGGGAGCACAGGACCCGCCTGGGGCTCATCCGTCAGTGGACTGAGTTTTGCCTCTGGTTTTGCGCATGACCTGAGCCCCAGAGCCTGCTTAAACACTCAGATCTGACTAGAGGTTAATCGTTGTTTCACTGGGAAAGGAGGAGGGCTAGTGACCAGCTGTCTGGACCTGGAGCGGAAATCTGGGTATCTCAATTTTCTTAAAAAAAAAAAAAAATCGAATCATCTTGATCTCAGGCCCACCTGGCTTTCTGGGGTCACAGGCCACATTGCTTTGTTTTCCTTTACGAGGGGCCCTTGCCTTCTCTGCTTTGGCCTGTTGGTCAGAACTCATGCACTTGCTTTGCAGCTTCCAGGGGATGTGTACATGAGTGTGTGTGTGCATGTGTGTGTGTTGGTGGGGGTGTTTGTGTGTGTTGGTGGGGTGCCTGTGTATGTGTGTTGGTGGGGGTGCCAGTGTGTGTTGATGGGGTATGTGTGTATGTCTGTTGGTGTGTGTGTGTGTGTGTGTTGATGGGGTGCCTGTGTGTGTGTGTTGGTGGGGTGTCTGTGTGTGTCTGTGTTGATGGGGTGCCTGTGTGTGTCTGTGTCTGTTGGTGGTGGTCCCTGCGCGCGTGTGCGTGTGCGTGTATGTGTGTGTGTGTGTGTGTGTGTGTTGCACGCAGCTCTTGCTTGCTCTTCCCTCTGGCTCTCTTTTGTCCTTGTTAACTTATTTATGACTGCCCCCACCCACTTGTTTGCTCTCTTGTTAGTCATTCTCAGGAAGGAGCAGAGAAAGCCACATGTTTTATCTGCCATGCTGGACAGGAAGTCTCATTTCCTCAACTCCTGAGGTGGATGCTCAGGGTCAGCCCGACTGGGGCCCCCATGTTGGCCTAGTGTCTCCCAGCTGAGTGGCTGTGGGCAAATAGATTGACCCTTCTGAGCCCAGTTTCCTTTATAGCTTGAGTTCTCTTTCGAGGGGCATGCAAAGCTGGGATCGCTGGAGAGGCACAGCCACTGATGCTTGCATGTGCATGCTTTTACAAAGAGAGTTACAGCAAGACGTGCCTCACAGTTGTAGAAGTGAGTAGGTCCAGTCTGGTTCAAATCTGTGAGTCAGATGGTAAGCTGGAGGCTTCTCCTGACTTGTGTAGCTTTGGGGGCTGACGGATTAGGAAGCAGGGAGCTGGCAGATGCAAAGTTGAATGAATCCCAAGTCTGATGGCAGTCTTCTGATGGTTCTTGGCATCAGAAGGCAACAAACATGACAGGAGGTGGAAGAACCAGATGCAGGATCCAGATCCAGCAGAAGGGAAGTTTCCCAAGGGACCTGCTGTAAAAGGAGCAGGCCACACCCCCAAGGAGTCTTTCTTCCAATTGTATCAAGGCTGTGACCTAATCCAGGGGACTGTATTCCCCCACATTTTGGGGCTGCTCACAGAGTTCATTACTGTTAGACTAGAACCCATCACGAAGTTGATTGCATTGTGTTAGATCACATCTGGAGGATTACTGCCAACTCTGAGAACCCTGGCCCAGCCAAGTTGACATAAAACCTCCCACAAGGAGAGAGGGGGTGTGGTTCCCAGGGCTTCACTATCAAAGAACCACAAACCAATGGCACGGCCCAGCAGTCATTTATACACCCACAGGGCTGGAGGCGAGGGGCACGAAGTCAAAGGCGCAGCACTGCCATCCTCCTGCTGAGCTTCCGGGAGAGGGCTCCTTCTTGCTTCTACCTTTGGTGGTGCCAGGCATTCCTTGGTGTGTGGCAGCATGACTCCATCCTCTGCCTCAGTCTCCTTGTCTTCCTTCTTCCTCTGGCCTGCGTCTTCACATGGCCGTCTCCTCTGGGCACCTGCTCGTCTCTCCTCCTCTTTCTCTATGTCCACCGGCCAGATTGGTGGCCCACCCTGCTCCAGGATGACCATCTTCAGCTTTACAGCCAGGTCACAGCCCCAGGCGTGGGGGTTGGGACTTGAGCCTATCTTCTTGGAGAAACAATTCTTCTTGGGGAAAGAAAGCAGAGATAACAACAAGCCTGAAGAACATTCCTGAAGACCTGGGAGAGGGAGGAGTTATTATGCAAATTCCCTGTCAGAGCCCCTATTTCCGGGGCTCAGACTGTGTCGGTTTTCCCAGTACTAATCAATAGTCCACAACTTCACATTTCTCACCACATCAGAGATCCTGCTTCTGGGTATGGTTGGCCAACCTCACAGCACTTTCTATAGAATCAAAACCCTTTTTTCAAATGTATAATCCGTGACAGGGATGGAGTCCCAAGTAAGCATGATGAAGATGGCGTATCCAATAAGCTCTGCCATCAATCCCCAATGCACACCCCCCTCCCCTCCCCTCCTGCACACTCACTCCTCCTGCTGCTGCCAAGGGGTGAGTCACCAGCCCACTCTCCCACAAAGACCTGAATTTCCACAGCAGGAGCACCTGCTTTCCAGACTCACCTCTGCTCCACTCAATAGCTCTTCATCCACCCATTCTCGGTGAAGCTCACAGCACCTGCCCTCAGGAAACCTTTGCCGAAAGTGGCTCCCACAGGCGCCCGCACACATGCTCTCTCAGGGCGAGGCAGTCCAGTCCATGGCTCCTGTATTGTCCACTTGGGTTTGGAGCTCTGCTCTACCCCTGATATTGTTAGGTAGGCCAGCATAGGACTGGGGGATGTCCATCAACGCGTGCCCAGAGGGTCAAGCTAGGGAAACAAAGGAGTGCGCACCGCACATGTTCAGGGTTCCCGCCGGTAGGCAGGGGTGGGCGTGAACTTGAATTGGATCACCTAACCAGGTAAATTCAATTCAGCCAATGGGGTCGACCAGGGGTCTTCCACCACGCCTCCCTGTGGAATCCTTGAAAAGGCAGAAGCCCGGAGGAGGAGGAGGGAGGACAAGAACCGAGACGGGAGAAGAACCTAGGAGAAGGACCTAGACGGAAGAGAGAGAACTCAGGCGCAGAGAGCTTTGGCACGCGTTGCGGGGACGCAGAGCCGCTTCCAGCTAGGCCGCATGTCCGAGAGGAGCCCCTTGGGTGCCGTGTAAACCTGAAACTTCTTCTAACTTTCATAAAACTCACTTCGATCATGAACCAGGCTTCGGCGTGAATTCTTTCTCGCGCGGAGCCAAGGACCGAGGTATAAATCTAGCTCCAGAGAGATCTAACAATATCTGTGCTCCGCACTCCTCTAAGCCTCTGCTTGCTCATGCTCTAAGGGGAGATCATCATAGTCCCTATCTACCTCATGGAGGACCTGGGTACCACACAGCTGTTGACAAAAGGTTGGGAGTTTGAGTCCACCCAAAGGTATCTTGGAAGAAGGGCCTAGTCATCTATTGGGCGGGGCAGGGGTGGGGGCTTCCAAAAGCTTATGGAAAATGGCACAAAAAGAGGGAACCAACAAGGAGCAATGGGTACAAGGAAGAAAAAGTGCCAGTGTTGATTATGGTGATGATTGCACAACTCTTCTTAACATGCTTGATCTATTGAATTGTATGATATATTAATCACATCTCAATCAGATGACTTAAAATAACAGTGGAGTTTCCCATGAACTGTTGGAAGGTGCTGGTACTCCCCTGAACACAGCTACAGAAAACCCCTTGGAACTCAACTCTTCTCAGACACACAGAGTGCTGACAGACTCGCGGCAGCACAGCAGCCGCTGGCAACCTCAAACTCACTGCTGCCGAGTTGATGCTGACCCCTGGGACAGGGAGAGCTGCCCCTGTGGGTTTCTGGGAGTGTATGAGGGTCAGAAAGCCTTGTCTTTCTCCCATGAGCAGCTGGTGGTATTGAACTGCTCACCTTGCAGCCCAATATATAACCTACTGCACCATCAGGGCATTTCAGAGGAACAGACGTGACGCATGTAAAGAAAGGGCAGTGCCCAGAGGATATCCATGGACACTCAATCAAAGTGTATTTGGGTTGCTTCTGTAGGTTTTGGCTTTCACATTCTAATGACCGCCACACTGTCCAGCCGTCCAGCCAGGACCCAGCGTGGAGAGCTTGCCCTTTCCTGGGCAGTCTCACCTCAGTGGCCCAGGACAGAGAAAAGCCCTGGAGCAGGAACTCAAGGAGGGGCAGGGAGTGTCCTCCAGGGAGTGACCTTGGGCAGGTCATATGACTTTTCTCAGGCACTGCCTTTGGAGGTGGCTGGGCGACAACTTCCTGCTGAGCTGAGCAGAACAGAAAGTGAACAAAAGAGACTGTCGCTTTAATGCATGTTTCTATGCTCTTCCAGAAGCTATGACACAGCAGGCTGGAGAACCTCCCCTCCTGAGGGTGGCTCGGCTCAGGTCCGACGGGAGAATATCATTGTCAGTGGCGGGGGCAGGGGTTAAAAAGCATTAAATGCCAGGGTCCAATCTTAGATCTAGGTGATGAGAATTTCTAGGAATAGCGTCTGATTAAAGATACCTTTAAAAGCTGATGCCAATGCTGTGGGTTCAAGGTCCATGCTTTGAATTGTGAGGGTCTACACAACCCTTCTACACCCCCAGGGGTGTGTGGGGAGGTCCGATGCACAGGCATTCCCCCCCTCAGGGCAATCAGTTGCCAGACTGCAATGGGCCCTGCTCCCTGCTGCTGGGGACAATGGACAGGCTCCTGTAGGCGGAGTTTACACCCTACTGATAATGTTCCTGGAGACCCAAGGAACAGGTCAAAGTTAAGCTGCCATCCTAAATCTAGGATCCACCCATCTTGTCATATGTATACCCCAATCCCTCCTCTTCCTATTGCGTGTATGTCCCTAGACCACCCCCTCATTACTCTGTAACCTATAGTGTAACCCCTTCCTGTGACGCATGTCTTTACCTGTAATTAGTGGGTGTGCATGCCCCCAAAAGGTATATAGGCCTGGGTCAGCAATATAGATCTCTCTCAGATCTCTCTCTCTGGCTCCCCTCTCTTCCCTCTCTCCTCTCCTCTTTCCCTTGTTCCCTTTCCGGTCCTCCTTCCTCCTTCCCTTCCCCCTCTCTCCACGTGGACCACCAAGCTGGGCTGAGGTGAGCAATGCTACCATGTAATGTATCTGACTGCATTATTGTAATATCTCTCCTCTAACTCTCATACTCTCGATGACTTTAATATAATACTTATATATCTCAACCATACAATTGTGCTTACTGAACCCGTGGGTAGTAGCAGCAGGTGGGGCTGGCCCCCCTACCCACCCCAAACTTAATACTACACAGGGGGACTTGTCAAGCACCCGAGTGTGAGTCAGCATGACCATTTTTCTATGCCAAGCTCATCCAGTGAGCTTTGGTTTGAATTCCCCCAAGCTAAGGGACTCACTATTTCCCAAGGGTTTCCCTTATAAAGCTTATCTGTTGAACATTGACTTGGAACCCCCCATGGACAGGGAATTCCCCCTCTTTCAAGGACCGGACTTCCAGGTGTTGCAGCAACTTTGAAACGTTTTCCTTCCAGTGAGCTGGAAGCAGCCTCTCTGGGGTGCCACTCCCTCAGTCCTCACCGGGTGTGGCGCACCCAGCCCAGGAACACCATCTTACCTGAGCTGACTGCCCCACGTTTGAATGACTGGGTGGGGATGGAACATCTGGGTCACTCAGAATTCAGGGCTCAAAAAGCAACCTTGTGGACTCAAAAGGCCTCCATTCAAATGCCCTGAAAAGAACCATCCTCCTAGAGATGGAGTAGTCTAATATTTTCCAACTCTGCCTGCAAAAGGTCCTTCTAGGCAATACGTTCAAAAGAACCTACTGAACCAGAATCTCCAGGGGAAGGTTGTGGGCAGCTTCTTATTTAACACTTGCCACAGGTGAGTATTATGGCTAAGAAGTCTGAGGAACACCTGTGAGCTGGTTAGCTCGCTAGTTCTGGATGCAGAAGTTTCCAGGGGACCAGTTCAGAGATGGGAAGAGGCTGGGCTTAACAAGCGACAGCAGGTGCCGGCAGAGGGTGGCGTTGGCTGGCTGGGGCTCCTTGGCTGGGTCTGGGCCTTGGGCAGGTGGTTTCTACAGGACAATACTGGATAAGCTAGGCAAACCCACGCGCCAGAGTTGGTTCTTTTCTGGATAGAGAACATTTGAAAAGTAGCCTTTTGAAGCCCACGAGATGGCTTTGGAGGCTTGCCCTTTGAGCCGGGGGCTGCTCTTCCAGGCAATATCTGTATACTTTGTACTGATACTGTGAGTAGAGGGGAAAGGATTCCACTTTTCTGAGGACTCGAGATTGTTGGTGTAAAACACCCCTCACCAATTTTTTCCACCTTCAGCTTGGAAGCACTCACTTGTCTATGCCAGGAAATTTGGAAGACAGCTACTTGGCCAACTGACCGGAAGAGATCTGTTTGTGCCCATTCCAAAGAAAAGTGACCCAAGAAAATATTCAAACTATAGAACGATATCATTGGTGTCACATGCAAGTAAAATTTTGCTGAAGATCACCCAACAACAGTTGCAGAAGTACATTGACAGGGCGCTCCCAGAGGTTCAGGGCGGCTTCAGAAGAGGATGTGGAACAAGGTCTATCATTGCTGAAGGCAATCTTGGGATGGATCGACACAGGGGCTGGAACAATGGACTGAAGATGCTGGTAACTGCGAGGTGACTGTGAGAGTGACACACGAGGGGGCAACGCTTTTCGTTGTACATAGGGTGCTAAGCAACCATTCAGCCACGCATCCACTCATCCATTCGTTCATCTGCCCTTCCATCTGTCTGTCCAGCCACCCACCCACTCATCCATCTATCCATCATCCATCCCCTTTGGTTTTTCATCTTGTTTTCATTGGGTTTTGCTCTAGAATAAGAACATTCAGCCTTAGGACACAATGCCGTCTTCCTGAGGACTTTTCAAGTGTTTAGGTGGGTTTCTTAGTTATCAAATGCAGAAATACCACAAGTGGTTGGCATTAAATAAACAGCCGTTACTTCCTCACAGTCTAGGAGGCTAGAAGTCGGAGTCCAGGGCGCTGGTTCTGGGGGAGTCTTCTCTCTCTGTTGGCTCTGAGAGCATGTCCTTGCCTCGTTGCCGCTTCTCCTCTCAGATTCTGAGTCAGAATCGGTCCCCCGGCGGGGAATTTTTGGAGCTCATGTGGCATGTGCCTTCCGTGCTGTACATGTACACTTGATCATGCTGCTTCTTCATATCTTAGAGAAGCTGGTTTAAGACATAGCCTATGCGCCGACGGCCTCACTGATAGAATACAGGAAACCCATTTGCAGTCAGATGGGGCTCGGATTTACAATACATATTTTGGGGGTGGGTGGGGAAGAACACAATTCAGTCCATAGCAGTGGGGGCAGAAGCATATGTTGAATGGGGGTCTGGAGGGAGCAGTTTATACACAGAGGTGGGGGAATAACAAAGAAGTAAGGCTAGAACCCCATCCCCACCCCTCATTAACTGACTGACTTTGGTTACTTAAGCTCTTTACTATCCTGTTTTTCAGTTTCAGAAATCTTTTCTTATTACCCTGTTTCCCTGAAAGTAAGACATCCCCCCAAAATAAGACCTACTTACTGTTTTGCCTCTCGCTGAAATATGACATCCCCCGAAAATAAGACCTCCCTGAATATAAGGGCCCCCCAAGCTACTATAATTCTGGACTTTGGACAGTAGTGGCGGGCGCCACAGCGCAGCTCACTGTTGGCTGCCGCACAGCTGGAGCACACAGGAAGTGCAAGGTCTCTTTTAATAAAACAATAAATAATAAATGTGTACCGTATTCTTCTTCATGGAAAAATAAGATATCCCCTGAAAATAAGACCTAGTGCAGCTTTGGGAGCAAAAATTAATATGACACTCATATTTTCAGGGAAACAGGGTAGTAGCTTGCTCTTGTTTAAAGGATTTAGTATCTTTTCTTTCTTAAAGACTCAACCTCACAGGCATCCAGCTGACTCTGACTCCGAGCCGGACAGGACAGGGTGGCAGTGCCCCTGTGAGTGTCCGAGGCTGGAGCTCTCCAGGGGCAGGGGCGCGGACAGCCCGTGGTTTCTCACCGCTCACCATGCACTTCGCAGCCCAACGCGCAAACCCCTCGGGCACGGAGCTCCTTCTACGGACGCTCTAGAGAGCAGTCCTCCTCTCTTTCTGTTGCCCCGTTTGTTTGCGTTGGTTTCTGCCCGTCAAACTGGAAGCATTCCGTGAGTGTCTCAGGGTGTGGTCAGACCGGGAAACCTGTGGGTGGGCGCCTTCGGTCAGGGCACTCACACAGCACCTCTGCAGCTCTTTGGCTCGGTCACCTTCTCCAGAGAGGAGGCTTTGCGTAGTCTGCCTGGGGCTGGGCCCCGGTGTGTGCGGAGAGCGCACGGGACGCTGTGGGTTCTGGAGCTTAGCCGGGCGCAGGGACAGAGCCACACTCTTCAGGAAACAGACATTCTCTTCATTACTGAGTCTGAACCCAGCTATTCATGTTCACTGTCAGCACAGCCCGGGGACCCCCCTACAGCGTCTCCCGGGTGGTCTACAACGGAGGGCACTGGGCAGCAACCTGCTTGGGGGCAGCCCCCTGGGGAGGGGCTAGGATGTGCACCCCACCCACTCTGAGGGTGCTGCTCCACAGCCTGCTGTCAGCCCCTCCCTGCCTCAGCGTCCCTTCTGACTCAGGCCGCACTGTGGGACCACCGAGGAGGCTGTCCACCTGACTCCCCAAGCTTCCGCAGTGCAGGCCAGCTTGGCCCCTTATTGCTTTGCTCCCTGCACACCCTGAGCAGAAAGGAGCAAGCCGAGCTCCACGTGTCCCCCGCCCCCCGCCCCCCACTGCTGGTGGCCGTCCCTCTCCCGTGTTCAGGGCTGTGAAAGTCCTCTTCCTTCGGCTCTGATGAACAGAGCAAACGATCTGGCACGATTGACTCAACCTCCCTCAAAACCTCAGCCTCCTCGTCTATAAAATGGGGCTGATTATCATTCACTTCTACTTCAGAGTTTGGGGGTGCAGGGGGTTCAGTGAGGTGCTGCCTGTAAAATGTCTAGCATGAGGTTTGGCACAAAAATGCCCAATTAATACTAGAAACCAAACCAAACACAAAAGCACTGGCTGTATCCGAAGGCCCTTGGAAAACCTTGGAAAGAATGAGGGAGTACCTTCCAGGTCCCTTTCCCATCGGGTCAAACACTGGTCTGGGTGGTCGTAAAAGGGGGAAAAGACACATTGAAGCTGCTGCTCAGTGCTCCTGGAGCTCGGGCTAGCGTCAAACTGGGTAAAACAAACAAATGAAAAGCAGAATGAGGTCGTTAGGACCAGAGGGAAGGGCTCATAATTTAAAATTCTATGTTTGGCCTCTGTGGCTTGCCACTCTCCCGTTCCCCACCCACCCCGCCCCCTGCCACTTATATTAAAAAAAGCCAAGTGTGGTATGAATCTACTAGGACAGGCGGGTTAAGCTTTTACACATTCACCAGGAGGCTTGTTAAATTGCTGTCTCCCACTCCAGGACAGTGTGGATCTGCAGAGATTCTGGTGGTCCTGCTGCTCCCAGGACCACACTTTGCATAACAAGAGACTAAATGAGGGAGCTTACCAGTCAACAATAAGCAGACCGCCATAGGAAGATGTCAGTTGGGGGCACTTTTGTCTGGTGACCTTTGACTAGTTCTCTTTCGGAACCCAAACCCACAAGACATCATATGTGCAGACATGAGTCGGCCCAGAAACGTTCCGGTGCACATGTCAGAGTGTATCCCTCAGGGCAGGACATGAGAGGTGGCAGTTGTTTAATCAAGGACCAGCCCTGGGTCAGACCCCCTTCCCTGGTGCTCAGGACAGATGTCAGGCTGACAGGCAATCCTTTTCTTCCCTAGACGTGTCCCTGGTGTCACATGGGCACTAGGAATGAAATCTGTCATGAGGTGAGTGTGGGGGACCAGTCTCCCCATATCTGAATGGGTCTAAGGAGTGGTTGTGTAATTGAGGGGTGAATTAAAGAGACATCAGACAAGACAAAGCATGCAAGGGCTCCCCTACTGTCATGACTTCAGGAGCCAGGTCTGAGCAGAGAGTATAATGTAATCTCATGAGTTTGTATAATTTCAGGCACACAGGTCACAGTAAGCACCTATGTAACAGGAAGGGGTTATACAATAGACATATACGCAGCATGAGGGGGACCAGCTAAGGGTATATATGAAATAGGAAGGGGTTGTACTAGAGGTACATATGTAACAAGATGGGCAGACTTTAGAGGCAAGAAGGCCGCCTACCCTTGATCATCTCTGAGCTGGCTTGGCCTTGAGTGTCTTCTCCAGGGAAACAATCTATTATCCTTATCAGAAGGGATTGTGTCCTACTTAGGGTGGGACAAACAATTGCCTGATTGCCTTAGATGTCTGACAACCATCAGGCAGATGACCTTCAAGAAGTTGACCCTCAAGAGCATAATGAGCAACCATGTGTTTGCAGGCAGCACCTTAAATTTGGTATTATTATGGGGGACGTTGTGGGGAATAACTTTTCCTTAGGAGAATGCGAGTGGGACGCATCTCCAACCCAGGAACGTGAAGGTTCCCTCCATGGGAGCCCTGGCCTCCCAGACTCATTAACGTTTGCATGTTGAGAGTTTGTCCGCATACACTCTCTTCCCAGCTCTGTTTTCCACAGGCGAGACTGGCTCTTTTAGAGACATCAAGGTTAGCATCCCCACGGAGTGGTTCTCAGAACCACAATTGAGATAGGTGCTTTCCACCAGTCTGCTTGAGAAATCTCCCTGACTGGACACTGGGCCCCTTCTGGACACTGGGAAGACAGCATGAGCAAGGCTTGATGTGGTTTGCAGGAAACCTCTGGGCTTCTTTGTCGTGGGTTGGCTGGCCAACCCTCTCCTCTTCCCTTTATAAAGCCCCAATGGAACCTTGCTGGAAATGAGCCAGTTGGTCAGATTCTGACCTCATGTGTCAGGGTAGAACTGTGCTCCAAAGGATTTTCAACGCTGATTTTTCAGAAGTAGATCACCAGGTCTTTCTTCACCGGCACCTCTGGGTGGACTTGAACCTCCAACCTCTCGGTTAGCAGTGGAGCATGTTAACTGTTTGCACCACCCAGGAATCTCACTGGCAATGAAGGGGAGTGGAAATGGAGCTGGCTTGCTGCTGGGCAGGGGAATGAAGAGTTGAGTGAGAGGTCACCCGGCTGGCAATGTTAGTTCTTTCCACTTCCGAACTATTGGAGAAGTGACGTCCTTCTTGCCAGGCTAGGGGCTTTGGGTATGTTCTTCTACCTAGTAGAGATGTTCATGTTAATTTACTCTCACCGGCACCAGACAGAATCATACGAAATTGCTGGTTGTCAGGAAAGGGCCAATATTGACAATTTCCCACCATCCTGCGTAGACCAAGGGTCAGCAGCCTGCAGCCTGTGGATCAGCTATGGCTCCACCCTGTTGCTGTCCATCACGTTTTATTGGCACACAGCCATACGCATTCCTTTCACACAACCATGACGGAGCTGAGCATTGCCCCTGGGGCCTTCGAAACATTTACCATCTGGCACTGTACAGAGAGGTGTAGACCCTCGTAAAAGTGAGAATCCATATATGAGCTATGTTTGTAGCTTCCTTGCCTCCCACCTCCCCCAGCACTTCAGTCTGTAAATGTTGTTGTTACTGTGAGCTGCCAACTCATGGCCACCCTGCACAACCTAGCAATGCTGCCCTGGCCTGCGCTGGCTCTGTGAGGGATGAGGCTTGGACTGTGGTGAGCGTTTTCATCAGCTACTTTTTGGAACTGTACAGGCAGGCTTCTCTGCCTAGTCCATCTGAGTCTGGAAGCTACACGGAAATTTGTTCAGAATCACAGCAACACGCAAGCCTGCACTGACTGATGGGTCACCAGCAGGAATGGAACCCACTTTCTTGCACATGAGAAAGGAGAGTTTGACCACCGAACTACCACTGCCCCATTAACCTGTAAATGCCCAAACAGCCCTGGCCTGTGGGGCAGTCCTGACTCTAGAGGGGTTTTGATTGTAAATTTTTACCGTCTTTCTCCCTTAGAGGAAGGTGACCAGACGTCCCGCTTTTGGCGGGACAGTCCCAATTTTTAACAATTTTTCCCGTGTCCCGCGGCATTTTTAAAAAGTCCTGATTTTTGGAAAGAATGCACGACAAGCTAGGGTATGCGGTTTTCGGCTGCCATGTGGCTATATCACCAGGATATGAGTTTTATCAATGGTGTCCCGCTTTACCAATGTTAAAATCTGGTCTCCTTACCTTAGAGTGGCTGGTGGGTTTAAATCAAGCATCCTGAGGTTAGCGGCTCGTGTTTACCCCACAGCCACCACCCGGGATCCTTAGCCTGTAGATAACTCACAGCCGTGGAGTCAGTGCTGAGTCACGAAGGCCCTATAAGTCAGGGTAGCACTGCCCTCGTAAGTTCCCAAGACTGCAACTCTTTACCGACGTGGAAAGGCCCATCTTTCTCCTGCAGAGGGGCTGGTGGGTTCTACGCAGCCCAGTGTGTCACCAGGGCTCCTAGCCTGTAAAGAGGAGGTGCTTAATACATCCAGGCTACATCCTGGAGAAGAACCATGCCAGATTGTTGGCCTGCTTCTCCAGACCTTTGGCTTCTGTATCTGACTCACTCACAGCCGTTTGGCAGGCAAACTCCTTCTGCTGCCAGTAACAGGCAGCTTCCTCTTTTCAGGGGGTGGTGGGGGGAGGGAGTGGGGAGTCTCCCGGGCCTTTGGACATCATTCAGCTAGCTCTTAGAGCCGTGTGCATGGGCTGTATTCGTGAAGTCAACATATGGATTATGTACATAGGCTTAGGAAGTAAGTGGGAAAGTGCTCTGCAAGGTTACCCTATTGCTTGGCCATCTCTACAATTGTTTAGGGAAAGTGTGACCTGTTTGATAGAGATCAAAAGCAGAGTGAAAGTCACCTCTCTTCCCAGACTAGGCTGAAGATCCAGAGAAAGGGGGCTGAGGTTCATCCACCTGAACTGTTCACTTGAAAGGCTTCCCAAGTCTGATTCTGAACATTGGCTGGCAGCTGTTTCTGCCCAGCTGGGGGGATATTTTCCCGTCCCCCTGGTAGGGGACGAATGGAAGCAGTGGTATCCTTTGCTAAAGTGGTGTGTTCTTTTCCCTCCTCAGGGTTGTCTGGTGTCACGAAGAACATAAAATAACCCCCCAAATGGCTACACACCATTACCTGTTCATTGTCAAGAAAATAAGAAGACACGGGTGAATGAAAAGAAGAAAATAACAATTGGTTGGGATTTTACAGGATGGCCAAGTGGTATGCTTGCCTATTCCAGCACAGGAAGAAGGAGGGCAGAGCTGGAGGTAAATATTTGGAAGTAAGAAGTGTCTGTCTCTCAATGTCAGTTATGTTGTAGGTTGAAAAGGCACGAGAGCATCTCGCGCCGGGGCCTGGAGACATTTCCTCGTTTGGATCCTGTTTTCCGTCTGTCACGTTGGCAGTTCCAAGGATCCTGCCAGTCTCTCAGAGTATGTGCCGCTGAGCTATGGGGAAAGCCTGGATTCTGGCAATGAGCACCAGGAAACGGGGAATGACTCAAAGCCAACTTTCTGTGGGCCTATTAGACTTTCAAATCCCTAGTGTTTTGGGCCGAAAGCGTGAAGGGACAAGGTTGCTGGCTGAATAAGGTGGTTTCTTGCTCCAGTAAACATGGGAACTGGGGAAGAGGAGGCTGACTCCACACTAAACTCTGTGCTTCTTATCTTGTTCCCCGGCTGATTTTATTGCTTCTTGGTGCACAGGGAAGACCACACAGAACAGTTAGTCTCAAACACTTCCCAGCCTCCTATTTCCTTTCTACCTCCCAGTTTAAAGGCGAGAAAGCCAGACAGTTGTTTTCCCAGCATCCCTTGCAGCTAAGGTGACCTGATCACACGGGCCTAGCTGTTAGGTCTACCACTCATCCGTCAGTTTGTCCTGCTATCACAGCTTGCATGTTGCTATGGCAACGGAAACTGGGCCACCAGGATTTCAAATGCCAGCATCACTCATGGTGGACGGGGTTCCGCAGTGCTTTCAGATCAAGACTAGGAAGAAGGCTTGGTGAGCTACTGCTGAAAACGCGCCAACGAAGGCCTTTTTGTTTGTTTGAAATTAGCCTCTCGGTCACAAAAGAATTGAAGTAAGTTTCAATGGTACTCTTCCTCCTCTTACAACCCCTCAGACCATGAGTCTGATGGGTCAGGAATCTAGAGAGTTGTTAGGGTTGTGACCCTTCTCTATCTTAAAAAAATAAATAAAAAAAAAAATAAATATATATATATATATATATATATTCATTTTTATGTTTTCCCTTTTATTTGTGGACTACAACACATACAAAGGAAAAGATACCACAGCCCACTGCCTCAAAGCAGTGACGGTATCCCAGTAACCCCTGTTCATGTGGCACGTGGTTTCTTCTTCGTCTGCCTTGTCCCCACCCCATCCTCCATGCTTACTTCCCTGCCCACCCCATCCTATCGTGTTAAAAACCACTTTATTTTTCTTTATGATAATGTTCCCAGGAAGTATTCCTCTTACTCTCCTGAGCTTAATGTCTTCCAATTTTGTTCCCGCTATGAGGTATTCAACAGAATCATCATTGTCTCTTTAAGGATGCATCATATTTCATTGTGTGTGCGTCCCAGAGTTTGTGTATCCATTGTTTATCCACTTCTCCATGGGGGTTTTGATTGTTCCCATCATTTTGTTATTATAGGAATTGCTGTGATAAACATGGGTGTGCATATATCTCTTGGTGTTTTGTTCTTGATTTCTTCTGTGTATATACCATGAGACCGATTGCAGGATCATAAGGTATCTGTGTTTGCATTTGTCTAAGGAAATCAGTGGAACACTTATGAATCGCAACAGAGCAATGTCCACCTTGCTTGCTTTGGACAAGCCACTGGGAGGGATCAGCTGTAGAAGCCTAGCTAGGGCGTGAGAACCCCTGGGAGACGGGTTAGACGCGTGCTGAGCATTTGGCAGCTATCACAAGATTGGGAAACATTTGATTTCAATGTACACAAGGTCAGCATGAGTTGGAACGGACTTGATGACAGCTTGTCTGTGTGTCTATCCATCCACCCACCCACTCAGCTACCTGCCAAGTCTGTGAGAATCCACTGGAAAATGTTTCTCATTCCTGTGCAGGAATGATTGATGATCTATTGCTGGTGTATATTATTGAGTATGAATGAGATGCCTAGAGCTGATGCAGCGTTTTGTGCCCATAAGAGAAAAGCTCAGAGAATTATAGAACCTTCCCTGGAGTCATTGACATCACTGTTTCAGACTACTTCTCTCTAGCCCTTTTGATATGCGAGAAAAGAGTGACCGTGAGTTTTTCTTTTTCCTTCTTTTTTTTGCTGCTCCCCCTCCCCTTCTTTTTCCTCATTTAAGCCATTGTAAGACAGGCTTTCAGTTACTTGCAACCTAGTGGCATTTTAGCCGATGTGCTGTGTGACCTGCTCAGCTCAGCATTGAGACAGGTGCATATCATGATGACGGTATGTAAGCTTATGTAAGCTTAGCTGTGGCAAAAATAAACTTTAGATAATGTTCCAAAGTTAGTGGCTGAGGCTAGCTCTCCACAGGGAACTGGTGATATACTCCAGTGGAATAAAGGAGCAGTGTCACAAAGGGGCCATTGACAAAGGTGAGATCGCAAGGGGTAGTACTGCAGGGCCACCAGCAGGAAATGGTTTCCACTGCTGGGCCTAAAGAGGTCAGAGAGTGAGTGGTTACCTGAAGCCAGGAGAGCAACTGACTGCCGAAGGCTGCCGAGAAGAGCTGTGGCCTGTGGTGTGGGGACACTGCCAACTTGTGGTGTCCAAGCAAGGGAATGTATACCCCAGCCTCGCCCAGCCTCGCCCTCTTCTCTTCCATCTGACCTAACCGGAAACCAAAGAGCTCTATCCTACACAGGGTAGCTCCCAGGACACAGGGTGGATGGAGGATCTGATGATGGGCCTCCAGCTCAGGGGCTTGTCTGTGAAAGGCTGTAGGCATCCCAGGGTCCTGTGCTCCACCAATTGAGACCCTCCTTGAACACTTTCCCCTGGAACTTTGAGGACTCTGGTCTGTGACTCCTCTTTAAGAATAAGTCCTAGGGAACAACAAGGGATTGAAAATCAATGGTGAGGAGGGTGTACAATGCCTGGTGGGTTTGATCAATTGTAATGTACCTGAGAGGAATTACTGAGAGCCGAATGAAGGGTGAACATGATAGCGGAGCAGGAGCAAAGTAAAAGAAAATTGAGGGAAGAACTAGGAGGCAAAATCTATATAGAGAGGTACAAATATAAGCACATATGTATGTAAATATATTATTATATAAGGATAGGTTATTGGTCTATCTACATATATTTACATGTTAAAGTATCAAGGTAACAAACAGAACTTTGGGCCTTAAGTCTTCCCTCAACACAAGAACACTTTATTCTAACAACCAGGCACTGTGTGATACCTACCTTTCCCGACACAATTACTGAAGACAAAATGGGTGCTTAAGCAAATGTGTTGAAGAAAACTGATGGTGCCTGGCTATTAAAAGATATTACACATGGGGTCTTAAAGGCTTGAAGTTAAATAAGCAGTCATCCAGCAGGGAAGCAACAAAGCCCACATGGAAGAAGCATACCAGTGTGTGTGGTCAGGAAGTGTCATTGGGATCAGGAATCAGAAGATCAAAAATAAGCCATCGTATCGATGTGAAGGAGTGGGGTCAGAGTGGAGACCCAAAGCTCCTCTGTAGACAGTGGGACATCCCCTCACAGAAGGGTCCCAAGGAAGGGACGAGTCAGCCAGAGTCCAGTTTAGCACTGATAAAACACACAACCTTCCTCTCGTTCTTTAATACTCCCCGCCCACCCCCATCATGACCCCAGTTCTACCTCACAAATCCTGCTAGATAGGAGTATGTACATTGATACAGATAAGAGCGTTCCACACGTGGAGGTCAGGACAGATAACCCCCTCAGGAACAGTAATGGGAATAGTGACACCGTGAGGGAAAGGAGGTGAGTGGGAGGGGAGAAAGGGGGGACCAATAGCAATGATGGATGTTTAACACACACACACACCCTGCCACACTCACACGGGGGCAAACAACAGAAACATGGGTAAAGGGATACAGTGGAT
>NW_022103928.1:6693008-6694083 GCF_000313985.2 Echinops telfairi
AAAAAAAAAATCTAACTCTATTAAAATGCTCCTGGGGGTTCAGAACAACCTTGTTAAACCCAAATCCTCGGCATTCAGAGACCAGAAAGAAGGACGTAGTGCCTGCTGTTCCAGGACTGCTGCTGAGTGCCTCACCTTCGTGATTTCCTTGAATCCACACTGGTCCTACCCCGGTGTCGTGTAGGCTGCTGTGATGCTAGAAGCCATGACAACAGTATTTCAAATACCAACAGGGTCATCGGTGGTGGACAATTTCAGTGGAGCTTCCAGTCCAAGGACAGAGTAGAAAGAAGGAATAGGTGGTCCACTTCTAAATAACTAGCCCCTGTAAATGTTAGCTGTGGGACATTGTCTAATGTAGTCATGAACAAAGAGCCCCTCCACTGAGGAGGCACTCAAAATACAACTAGGGGGAGCGCTCAAAGTAGACTGGACTCAAAGTAGAGTCTTTCTTCATGACGTGATGGAGCAAAGCTCCCAAGACTTTCATTTGCAGATGAAAATAACAGAACCCAGAATGTACGAAATACATTTATAAACAGAACATGGAATGTACAAAGTATGACTCGAAGGAAATTGAACCTCATAAAAGTGAAATGGAGATTGCACAACCTTCTTGGGTGTGATTGAATTGTATAATGTGTGAATTATATGTCAATGAGACTGCTTAAAAATAAAGTGAAATGCATAAAGATCAATATCTTAGGTATTAGATGCTGAAATGGACTGGTATTGACCATTTAGAATCAGACAAGCACATGATTACTATGCTAGGAATTACATACTCAAGAGGAATGGTGTCACATTCATCATCAAAAGAGCATTTCAAGGTCATAATCTGGAAGTACAATTTTGAGTGTAATAGGATGAAGTGTACACCCTGCAAGAAAAGCCAGTAAATACAAGTATGATGCAAATTTACCTACCAACCACTAAAACCAACGATAAATGGAAGGATTTGACCACTTCTTTTTCCCTTTAAATCATTTTATTGGGGGCTCGTACAACTCTTATCACAATCCATCCATCGTGTCAAGCACATTTGTATATTTGTTGCCATCATCATTCTCAAAAC
>NW_022103928.1:6696076-6698296 GCF_000313985.2 Echinops telfairi
GAAAAGCCAGTAGATAGTTCAAGGACTGTTTGTTGGCCTTTAGGAGTGTTTTCTGGTTGAGTCTGATGGTGTGCCACGCCCTGGTCCCAAAGTCTATTTTTGGTATTCCCTGGGGACTTCCTTGTTCTGTTCCCCTTGCTCTTCTCTTGCCCGCCCTTAGTGTCTTGCCTCAGTGTGGTGGGGTCAGATGGGGCACAATTCCTACACTGTGTCTTCAGTTTTGTGCCCTGTAGGACTATGGGTCAGTGAGGGATGAATTTGACTTCTTCATTCTGAAATTGACAAGATTCATTGATATTTATTGGTGATTGGAATGCAAAAGTTGGAAACATAGATCTTTGGAAAATATCTTTGTGAAAGAAAATAAGCTGACGATAGCATGATTGAATTTTGCAAGACCAGGGACTTCTTTCTTGCAAATATCTTTTTTCAACAACATAAACAGTAACTATACACATAGACATAGACTATATACATACAGATACACATAGATGAAACACACGGGAATAAAATTGACTACCTCTGTGGGAAGAGATGACGGAGATGCTCAAGGAGACCAGTGAAAATGAGGCCGAGTGCTGAATGTGGAACAGACCACCAGTTGCTTATATGCAAGGGCAAGTTGAAGCAGAGGAAATTTTTCTAAAACCCATAAGAGCCAAAATATGGCCTTGAGTATATCCCACTTGAATTTTTTTTTCCCACTTGAATTTTGAGAACATCTTAAGAATCAATTTAATGCACTGAACACTATTGACAGATCTGATGAGCCGTGGTATGATATCAAGAACTTTATACATGAAGAAAGCAAAAGGTAGTAATTTAAAAAGTCAGGAAAAAAGAAAAGACCAAAGTGGACATCAGAAGAGGTGCTGAAATTACCTTTAAATATAGAATAGCTAAAGAAAATGGAAGAATTAATGAAGTAAAAGAGCTGAACAGAAAATGTCAAAGGCTAGCTTGAGGATCCCAGGTAAATGCCATAATGAATATGTAAAGATCTAGAGTTAGGGAGCCAAAAAAGAAGGACACACGCAGCAGATCCCAAACGGAAAGAATTAGGAAAAATATTCCAGCCTCAAGTTGACATATTGAAGGAGTCCACAAGCAAATTATTGAATGATGCAGAACACATAAAAAGAAGATGGAAGCATCCTTCATCTAGGTTACAATAAAAAGTAAACTAGATCAAAAGCACATAATACCTTTGCAGATTCAAAAACACCAGCACAGTGAAAGCTAAAGAGAAGAAAAAGAGAAAATGGAAAGAATACGCAGAGTTCCCGTACCAAAAAGAATTTATGTCCAAACATTCCAAGAGATAGCATAGGATCAAAAACTGATGTTTTTTGTGATCGGTAGGTTTATTGTGCCAACCTGGCCAATGAACACCTGTGGGATTAATTGAAGGGCAGAGAAATAAATGGCTCAGCCAGTCTCGCCTTTCTTGTCTCTTGCTCTTTGATGATCTGACCAGTGTGCACTTGCGTTAGCTTGTTCTCTGCCTCAATTTACAAGCTACACTACCAGCGGGACACCTAACCCGTGGACTGCATCGCTGTAGTTTGAGGTTTCTTCAAGACCTGCTTCGTCATGATGCTGGAGTAAACATTGCTCGATCTGGGGACTGTCGGACCCTGTCATCTGGCTGGTGGTTGGTGACTTGCCTTGCTGTTTGTTGCCTGTGGCCAGATAGCCTGAATTGCTCTACAGAGGACTCAGCTGTCTGCTTCCTTGACTTGCACCCTCGGCCCTCAAGACTTGAAGAACTGCCAGTGTATTAACTGTCTCCTGGACATTTTCTCTATAGATTAATTAGCCATTTTCTTATGTTATATACATCTATATAAATATATATATAATCATAAGTGTCCTGGTTTTGTTTCTCTAGGGAACCCTGTCTAACATAGTATTGAAGAAAAGAGTCCAAACTAAACTGAAGGCTTTTGGTGAAAAACAAGGTTCCATGAATTGACAAAAGATCAATTAAAATGATTTTCTAAAAATCAACAAACTAATGTGCTAGAGCCTTGGTGGCCTAGTTGTTATGTCTTGAGCTGCAAATCACAAAGTTTGTACTTGAAAAACCACCAGTGGCTAAAATTGAGGCTTTCTATTCCAGTAAAGAGTTATAGTCCTGGAAATCCACAGGGGTAGTTCTACTCTGCCCTATGGGATCACTAAGAGTCAGACTCAAGTCAATGGCAGTGAACTTAGCTG
>NW_022103928.1:6698493-6708146 GCF_000313985.2 Echinops telfairi
AGAATGTGGACATCATCGAGCAATATTATTACTATCACTTGTAAATAAAATTTTGCTGATGTTAATTCAACAACAGTTGTAGCAGTACATCTCCTGGGATCTTCCAGAAATTTAAACTGGATTTAGAGGAGAATGTGGTACGAGGAATATCATCGCTGATATCAGTTGGACCTTGGCTGAAAGTAGAAATACTAGAAATGTGTTTACTTGTGTTTTATTGATGCTACAAAGACATTCAACTCTGTGGAACATAACAAACTATGAGTAAGTTGTGAAGAACAAGAATTCCAGAAGTCAATTGTGCTTATGTGGAAGTTATACACAGACCAGAGGTAGTCATCCACACAGAACCAGGGCATACTCACAGTATTGCTTAAAATTATGAAAAATGGGCATTTCAATATGTACAATGCATTCCCTATATATATTGAGTCCGTGTGCTGAGCAAATCATCTGAGAGGTAGCATCAGCAGGGTGCAAGCCTCATGAACACTGCAATGTGCAGATGATACCACCTTGCTTGCTGAAAATGAGGAGGGCTTGAGGCTGATCAAGTACTTCAGTATTAATTATGTATAAAGGTAAAGAAAAAATTCTTAAAATTGGACCAATAAACAATGTCATGATAAATGCAGAAAAGATTGAAGTTGTCAAGGATTTATTTTACTTGGATCTACAATTAACATTCATGGAAGCAGCAGTTTAAAAAAATCAAATGACATATTGAGTAGGGCAAATCTGCTGCACAAGACCTCTTAAAAGTACTAAAGAGCAAAGGTGTCACTTTGAGGACTAAGGCTCACGTGACCCAAGCCACTGTCATTTTCAGACATCTCCTATGCATGTGAAAGCTGGACCATGAACACGGAAGACTACAGAATAATCGATGCCCTTGAATGTTGATGTTGGTGAAGAACATTGACTCTGCGGTGGACTGCCAGAAGAACAAACAAATCCATATTAGAAGAAACGGAGTCAGAATTACCCTTAGACTCCAGGATGGTCAGCCTTTATTTCACGCCCGTACTTTGGAAATGTTGTCAGGAGGGACCGGTGTTCATAAAGTAGGGAGTCAGCAATAAAAAGAGAAAGATGCTCAACAAAATAGATCGGAACCGTGGCTGCAACAATGGCCTTAAGCATCGCAGCAATTTTGAGCATGCGGTAGGACTGGGCAGTGCTCTCTTTCTGTTGGACACGGGGCAGTTTGGGTCAGAACTGACTTACGGGCACCAAACAATAACAACAACACTACTACAGAGGGGCGTGACTTGCCCCCAAACTCACAGCTCTGAGGAGAGGTGTGAGGAATTGAACTGGGGTCTGAGGACACCTCCAGGGCTGGTGCCAACCCCTCTCTCTACTGTGTGCTGGGCACTCACTGCTTGGACTTTTCACCGTAACCTCACTTTGTGAGTTGCCATTGCGAACAACAGACGGAAACACTGCCCTGTCCTGCCTGAGCCTCGGGAGCCCGGGTCTGACTCCCTTCCTGTGGCCATTGTGTATTGTTTGTGCCTTCACTGTAGAATGCTCTGTTGTGATCCAGGCGGTGATGCTGGTTGACTTTTGGAAGTCGACTTCCAGGCCTTTCTTCCTGTCCACATTAGTCTGGAAGTTACCCCGAAACCTGTCCGTCAGGACCCTGCTGGTACTCAAACTGTGGTGGCAGAGCTGCCAGCACCCCAGCCAGCACAGTATGACAGCCCGAGGGACAGAAGGCGCCTCACTTCTCAGGAGAGGAAACTCAGTTTACAGATCTGAAGTCCCTTGCCCATGGCTGCAGCTCTCCCAAGTGGCATCACCTGAAAGGAAACTGCTGCTTTGCATTTAAATTCTCCACCTTTCAGTTTAGTGATCAGGTAGTTACATTGTTAGACACCTGGACCAGGGATCAATCAGCAAATGTGGCTCAAGAGCCACATACGGATCTTTTGGTTCTTAAATGTAGCTCTGAAGTTAAATCGAAAATGAAAATAAAACTATGAGCCAATGGATGTATGTATGGATTGTGATAAGAGTTGTATGAGCCCCCAATAAAATGTTTAAAAAAAAACTATGATAGTTTTATGTAAAAGATATCCCTCAGATTACTGGTGATTCCATTTGTTTATCAAATATATATCTATGGTTCTCAAACAACTTTGAAATTGCTGAGAGGGACAGATTTGGCTCTTCTGTCTCAAGTCTGCGGGTCTGACCTAGACCATGCTGGGTGCCTGGATCTTAATCCTGCTGAAGAGACTCTGGCAGTCAATGTCGCACATGCGCTGATGTAGCCCAACCTAAGAGTAAAGAAGCTGGGTGCTTACTCACCCACTCTCATCATTCCTTGGTTGAGGGCTGCTCTGGGGTGGGGTACGGAGACGTTGTTGGGCTGTTAAATGCAAGGTCAGCAGTTCAACCCCCGCCCCCCCCACCGCCCCCTCCCCGCCTTGTTGCTCTGTGGGATCAAGATGGGGCTTGATCAACAGAGACAGTCCCACAAATTTACAGGGCATCGAGAGTGTGAATCAGCACTCACTCCAGGGCAGCGAGAGCTGGGGTGGGCTGGCTTATTCCCTGGCATGCCCAGCTGGCTGTGGATCACACCTTAGGGTGCTAACCACGAGGCCAGCAGTTCAAATCCACTACCCCCTCTTTTGAGAAAGATGAGACTTTCTGATCCCGTAAAGGTTCTCAGCCTCAGAAACCCACAGGGATAATCCTAGCCTGTCTTACAGGGTCGCTATGGCTCAGCATTGATTCTGTACCGGCGAGTTTGGTTTGTTTCTTTCCGTGGGCTCGGGAACTGGGCCGGCTGGCAGCCTGAGAGAGTGCTCAGGAAAAGAGATGCAGGTGTTGACAGTTGATGTCAGGCCAGCATCGTGGGGTGTGGTGAGGTGGGGACACGTCAGTGTCTCTGAGGCTGCCCTTGGGGGGGTTTGTTCCCGTGATAACGAGCAGTGATTCCTGGCACTCACCGAGCTCAGGACATGGTGGGCCTCATTATTATTCGTTTTATGGGAAGAATTGTATTCTCCCCAAACATGTGTTGGAGTTCTGGCCCAACAGAGGTTACAGCACTTAACTGCTGACTGAAAGGTGGTGGTTAGAACCCACCAGCTGCTCTGAGGAAGAAAGAAGTGGCAGTCTGCTGCCATGAAGATCCACAGCCTCGGAAACCCTGTGGGGCATCTAGTGCACCCTAAAGAGTCAATGAGTTGGAATCAGCTGGACAGCTGCATGACAAGCGGTTGATTGGGTGCAGTATGTATTACATTCTTGGTCCTTGCCAATAATGAGAGTGGTGATACCGGGAGGGTGGAGGGAAGGTGGGGTACAAAGGGGGAACCGATCACAAGGATCTACATATAAACCCCTACTTGGGGGACAGACTACAGAAAAGTGGATGAAGGGAGACGTCAGACAGTGTTAGACATGACAAAAAAACCCAATAATTTATAAATTATCAAGGGTTCATGAGGGAGGGAGGGGAAAAATAAGGAGCTGATACCAAGGGCTCAAGTAGCAAGCAAATGTTTTGAGAATGATGATGGCAACAAATGTACAAATGTGCTTGACACAATGGATATGTGTATGGATTGTGATGAGTTGTACGAGCCCTCAATACAATGATTTTAAAAAGAAAAACAAACAAAATTCTTGGTACTTGAACCTGTGGGTGTGATCCTGTTCGGGTAGGAGGTTTTCTGCAAGATGCTCATGAGACCATGCTGGAGCAAGGTGGGCAGGAAACGTTATCACCTGCGGTGTAAAGACGACTTGAACCAACACAGATGGAAGACAGACCCCAGGGAGCCCTCAAGGGCCAGCACTGAGTGCCAAGTCTCTCCAGCAGACTCATGGCAGGAGTTGACAGCTGAGACCTTGGTTTGAGCCTCCAGTCTCCAGAACTGTGAGAAAGTTCATTTCTGTTCTCTAACCTCCCCACTTTGGCATTCTGATATGCCTGCCCTGGGTAGGTGCGACTGCTGATGACTATTGCTCTGACCATTTCTGGGGCTGCTGATTTGCACAGCTGTTCAGTGCTTGTCACCATCAGATGGTTTCTGACATCAAAGTGTTTTGCTTTGGCCAAGCGGTTTCGTGTTCCCCAGGAGACATCCACTGGGCACAGAACTCTGCTTCTGGCCCGTGGCTTGAGCATTCTAGCCAGGTGTGTTTCCCAAAACACAGGAAAGAATTGGCCTTGTGGGAGGAAGCTGGGCGGGGCCTCATACACGGGCTAGGCTGTGTTTTCTCCAAGTCTTTGGAGAAAAGACAAAAAAAACGCCAGCACTCACTCTCCTGTAGCCAGCACAGCATGCGCCCCCTCCAGCTGGCAGCCCCCAGTGCCAGTGTGCGCAGCCAGGACCCTGTGCCTGGCCTCCTCCTGGGCCTCCTGCCCTCCCTGTCTCCTGCTGTTTCCCTGAAGGCTCTGCAGACAGAGACTGGCTCTTTTTGGGAGATGCAAAGGGGTGGAGTTGCTTCCTGCAGCTGCCCTCCTCCCTTCCTTTGTATGTTTCTGTTGCTTCCTCTGCCCAGAGCCCACCCTCAACCTCTCTATTTCCTTGGCATCCTTTCTCTCTTGGGGAGGAGTTGGCATTTTGATCAGGATTGTTCCCACCACTACCCCCTGAGACCTCCTGGTGGGCTTTGGAGTGTGTGAGGGGGGCTCTTCCCTCCCCCTTCTTTTTGGGCCCAGTTCCCTTGCTTTGATCTCCCACTGATTCGACAAGTGGACAGGCCCACCCACGGGTCCCATTCATAGTGGCTGAAAAGAAGTGAGGCCTCTCTCTTGCTTAGCTCCCACTGCCTGCAGATGAGAGGGTTGTGCCTGGCAAGGGAGCAGCTCACACTCTGCTATTGGAGAGAGCTGGCTCCGCTGGCTGGACTTGCTAGTAGGAAGCTGATGGTCGGTGTGTGGTTGTGGTTGTTGACTTGTTGCCTCCAGAGGGTTTGCAGCAGCGCAAGGTGGTGAGGTGGGGTGCACACAGCAAGTGAAATAGGTCGCCCTTCCAGATCATTCAGAAAATACACCCATTCCACCCAGGAGGGATCTGTAGGGGTTGCTGCCAGCTGCCTCCCATATTCCTGCATTTGCCATTCAGAAGGACATGCAAGTGAGAATCGAGCCCCATGGGACCCACGAGTTCAATTTATGAACTTGTAACTACCCAGTTGTGAGGCCTCAGATAACACACCTGAGCTTCATGATGCCAGCATGGTCTGACTCCAAAACAGGCCAGATACCCTGGTGATGCTGTCACGGATTGGGATGCTAACTGCAAGGTCAGCAGTTCGAATCCACCTGCTGCTCCTTGGGAAAAAGATGAGGCTTTTTGTTCCTGTAACAATTTATAGCCTCGAAACCCCACAGGCACAGTCCCACTCTGCCCTATAGGGCCACGATGAGTTGGACTCAACTGGATGGCAATGTGTTTGGTTTTCAAACTGGCTAAAACCAGCCCTGGTGGCACAATAGTCCAAGGCTCTGCTGCCGACAGAAGGACTGGTCTTTGGAGTCCACCCAGCAGCGTTGTGGTAGGAAGGGCTGGCAACCTGCTCCTCATAAAGATGAAAGCCTCAGACACCCCGCAGGGCGGTTCTAGCCTGGCACATGGGGTCGGACCTGAGAACAATAACAAACTGGCTAAGATCACACCTCTCCAGTTAAGTCTGGGGACTTCTCAGCTCATGATACAGAGACCCACACAAACAAAAAGACAAACTCACTGCCCTGGAGTCCGCTCTGACTCATAGTGACCCTGTAGAGCAGAGTGGAGCTGCCCCTGTGGGTCTCCAAGACGGTAACTCTTCACGGGAATGGAAGAGCTCCTCTCTCCTCACTGAGTGGCTGGTGGTTTCCAACTGCTGACCTTGTGGTTAGCGCTCAGCGAGTCACCCACTACACCATCAGGACTCCTGATGCAGAGAAAGCACCTCAGAAATGGCTGATAATAACCATTTCTTTAGCTTATTCTTCTGAGTGTCAGCAACATGGGCTGTGGTTTTCAGGTTTGGGTCTGTGTCCCCTCATGTGTCTGGGGGTACCTGTCACATCAGCTTAGGGTGGGCTTTGTCAAGAGTGTCTGAGTGGGGACAGTGGGCCTCTGCCCCATGTGGCCTGTCATTTTCCATCTGGCTATTCCAGAAGATCGCTGGAGTCCACCAGAGAAACCCGAAATGCACCAGGCTCCAGAAGCCTGGATTTAGAACTGGCATATTGTCCCTGCTGCCATATTTATTTCTCAGAGAAAATCATAAGACTGCCCAGATTCAAGGCCTGGTGCGATTGAAGCTCTATTTTCCCAATGATGTGGTCACGAGGAAGAGAGTAGCCTGGCCCATTTTGGGAAACAGTCAGCTATGGCCATGAAATGATGGATTCAACATCGCCTGGGAGAGCACAAAGTCCTTCACAGTGCAAAGATAGACTCAAAGAGGAGGACATCGATTTAATTCCACCACACACGGGGATGCGTGGTACATATCTATGTCCACATATGTGCTAGCAGGTGTTAAGCTCAATGCAATTGTGTTTTTGGCTGAGTAGAGGCAGCATTGGAATGACCAGGTGAACATAGTTCAATGAGATCCCTTTTCTGGTTGTCTATTTGCAACCTTGGAGAAGTCTAAAATGTCTCTGGACTTTTGCCCCTTCTGGGTTTGGACATGTACTGGAAATGACCAATGAATCCAGATGGGGCAACCCTATGTCAGAGACCCTCCTTGTAGACGATGCAGTTGAACATGGCAAGCCAGATGACTCATCAACATCAAAGCAAAAATGGAGTCTGGGGAACTTGTATTTGCTTTCTAGGAAACACTGGTGACCTGATAACTAAGCACTTGATTGCCAACCAGAAGGTTGGAGGTTTGTCCCCACCCAACAACTCTGTGAGAAACAGCCGTGGTCATCGTTCTGTGCCTGTAACGAACGATGCCAATGGAAACCAAACTCTCGGCCACTGAATTGGTGTGGACTCATAACTGCCCTACCGAACAGGGTAGACCTGCCTGTGTGGGTTTCTCAGATATCATCCATTACAGGAGTTGAAAGCTGTGTTAGTCCAGGTAGACTAGTGACATACATCCAGGGAGACTCATATGTGTATAAGAGAGAACTTTATATCAAAGAGTGTGGGGTACCAGCCCCCACAATCGAACGGGTCAAAGGGGTGGTTGTGTAATTGAGGAGTAAAATTAAAGAGACACTGGACAAGATAAGGCATGTGAATGCTCACCTCTGGGATGGCCATGATCTCAGCTGCCAGGTTCATGCAAAGAGCCAGAATATATTTCCAGCCATGGCATATATACATTTTGGGGGTGTGCAAGCCCCTCTGATTACATCATAACTGGAAAGGTGTTGTACCATAGGCAAATATGCAATAGGAGGGGGATGAGCTAGGGGTGTACACGCAATAGGAAGGGGAGGCACTAGGGGTACACATGTGACAAGATGGGCGGGCCCTAGATTCAAGATGGGAGCCTGACCTTGGTCTTCCTTGAGTTGGCTTGACCTTGTCTTTAGGCTCTCCTTCAGGGGAGCAATCCACTGTCCTTATCAGCAGGGAGTGGGCCCCATCTAGGGTGGGACAGACAATAGGGTCTGACTGCACTAGATGGCTGATGTCCTCAGAGAGATAACCTCTAAGCAGCTGACCTCCAAGTGTATATAGTTAATGACCATGTGTTCTTAGGTTTGACATATATTATGGGAGTCAACCTGGGGAAAAACCTTCCTGTATTCCACAAAAGAGTAATTGTATATTAAGAAAAGGTCCCAGCCCAGTCCAGATTCAAGTCCATAAGTCCGATCGATATTACCCCATATGTCAATACTAGTCCATAAATTCCCCTTTAGACTCATGAAGCCATACAGGAAGATCACAGGCCAGTGGGTGGAAAGTCTTGCAGAGTCAGTGAGTGGTGCTGGAAGCCTCTCAGTGCTGGTGTGGGTCTCCACGTGGCTCCACCAGTTCCAGGGCTCTGGCTGCATCAGTGTAGCTCCATGTGCCTTGTTAGCAGCAAGACTAAGCAGAGAGAGAGAGAGAGAGAGAGAGAGAGAGAGAGAGAGAGAGAGAGTGTGTGTGTGACCTCCAGTGAGTGATTTATCTCCATTGCACTTCCAAATGAGGTCATCAAGCTGCCACCTGATTGACAGGCTAAATTTCACCCCTTCACAAGTTGATAGATTATGTAACTGCCACAAAAACCTCATCTTTCTCTCATGGAGTGGCTGGTGACTTCAAACTGCTGACCTTGAGGTTAGCAGCCTAATGCATAACCAGTATGCCACCAGCTCTCCTTGACAGTTTTATTCTGTCTCATGGGGTGACTGTGAATTGGTACTGGCTTGACCAGATGTAGAAGCCATTCTGATGGACAAACGCTTGGAAAGACACATGCTGGCAGCCACGTGGTGGGATACTGCCAACCAGTTGCCTTCCTGCTCAAAGAAGGCTATGTCGCATGTACATGTTTCAATGCCACCTGAGAAAGCCCTTCTCTTTGCCTCTCCAATGACCTCCGCCTGGCTCCACGGTGCTTCTGCCTCACAAGCCTGTCCAATCCCAGACTTGTTAATTACTGCACACTGCACCTTGTACCAGCAGGAGGTATTTCTTGGCATCTCTGACACTGCACGTGGCTTGCCCAGATGGGTGGCACACTACCGCGCTCCCCGCTGCCGGTTTTGGTTTGCTTGTGTTTACGTTGGCTCTGTGTCAAGAGCGCGACAGATGTGGTCAATATGGAAAGGGGGGAGGGTTCCTGGCGGCAAAGCTGGGGAATAAAGGAGCCAATCAGTTCCGTATAAGCTGATCTGACCAGAATTCTCTCAAGTGGGGAGTGAGCAAAGCCAGCGCTGCCTGGGCCCCTGCTGCTCTAATTTGGGGTCTGTGCTGTGACAGTGTCTCTGTGCCCACCCAGGCAGTGAGAAGCCCCTGGGGTCTTCAGACTCACCTACAAAGTGAGAGCCCCACCTTCTCCCACCTCAGCTCAGAGCAGCTTGGATTTCTGGGCCATGCGGGGCTAGCCTGGTACCTCCTCTTCTCTGTGGGACCACTCCACCCTAAGGAGAGGAGACAGATGAGAGCCAGAGAAGGCTTGACAGAGGGCTGACTTCCCCTGCTGCTCAGACTTTTCACCTGCCAGGTAAAAGGGAGCCCAATTAACCGCCTCAGCTATGCACAGCCGCCTCACAGCCTGCTGTCACCTGCCTTCTGGGACTGCTGAATCCGAAGAGGCTGTAGGGACTGGTGAGAGGAGTCAGTTCTGGGAGGAGACAGCCACACTCGGGTTTCCTGGCCTGCAGTCAGATCACTCAGAAATCACCAAGGCTAGGACCCCCGTGGAGCTCACTGTCAGTGATCTGTGGCCCCAGGTGGCATTGGGGAGGGGTAAGGAGAGAGTTTGAAAACTTCCTTTCGAATTTAACATTGTGTTACTAATCCAGGAACCCTGGTGGCATCCTGGCTGTTAGCCACAAGATCAGTGGTCAAACTCACCAGTTGTCCCTCTGTAAGAAGGGAGGTTGTCTGCTCCCATACATACAGAGTAACAGCCTCTACTGCCATTGAGTCACTTGTGCCTCAAAGGGACCCTACAGGGCCGAATAGAACAGCCCCATGCTTCGCCAAGCTGTCAGTCTTTACAGGAGCAGG
>NW_022103928.1:6709176-6714848 GCF_000313985.2 Echinops telfairi
TGTCCTGGATTCCCTGTGTTTCCAGTTCCTATCTGTACCAGTGTACATCCTCTGGTCTAGCCAGATTTGTAAGGTAGAATTGGGATCCCCACAATTTCTTCTCTTCTGGCCTCGATCAGGGCATTCAGTACCAGTAAGTGCTCTCTGCCAGCCAAGAGGTCATGGGTGGTGATAAGGGGAAGCGATTGCAGAGGGTCTGACTAGCTTGTCTGACTAAGCGACCTCATTGCAAGAAGCCCTCCATAGGGTTTTCAGCAGTGGTTTGGTTGAAGTTAATCACTCGGCCTTTCTTCTGAGACCCCTCTCTGGAAACTCTACATGCCAACCTTTCAGTTAGCCATTGACACAACCCAGGAAGTGCATAATATTATATCCGTTTATGATGATAAGAACCTGTTGTCAGCCTGCTAAATCTGCTCCCATAAAGATTAAAGCCTAGAAAATTGTATGGGATCAGTCTACTCTGGCAAATGAGGTCAATCGGGGCTAAAAATCAACTTGACACCACTTAACAGCATTATCACTTCAGCAAAGCGATATACTAGTTAAGACAAAGCCAGATTTCCTGATTACCTCTTGACTCCAACACTTTCTAGCTGGGCAACGTGTGCCTCAATTTCTTCATCATTAAATAGTAACAACAAGAAAATATAACGCGTGGAGCTGTGGGGACTAAATGAGCTAGTCCATTCAAAGTACTTTGGATGTTCAATAAATTGTATACAGTTGATAGGCACTCCACCCTTCCTCTCCCATAAAAAAGGAAGGGTGTTAAGAAAGCACTTTCGACAATTGCCGTTGGAATTCAGAGTGAAAGATTGGTATGTCTGTCGGAGGCTGTTACAGTCAATGGGAAGGAGACTTTTACTTTTGATTCCTGCTCCTTTCTGAACTTTTCTAAACACCCACATAATGACACCACCCATTCCCCCATTGAAACTCAGACAACTCAGACCATGGAATTCTTTGCTTTTATGTTTAATCCTTCTCTGTATTAAAATCCATTATATTTTAGATGTTTTTGTTCATTCTAAGCACATCAATATAAAATATGTACAAATTAAAAAAGAGAGCAAGAAAAACTAAAAAAAAAAAAAAAGAATTGGGATCATGATAGCAGAGGGGAGGAAGCATTTAAGAACTAGAGGAAAGGACTTTTCTTCCAAAAATCAGATAGTAAAGATGGGTACAAAGGATTGGTGGGCCCTACCTATCCAGGCTCCCACAAACCCAGCACCTACCCATCACTATGTGACTTTGCTTAAGGATTGTTGTCCATGTCCCCTGCTGTTTTGAAAGCTTACTTTACCAAACTTCCATCTTGGGAAAGACCTGCCTTAATACCCGTTTTCACTAACTGAAAGAAATTCAAAGGGGATTTTTGCTTTCAGTGGGAAAATTAGTAAGAATGAAAATGGGCCTTCAGCAGCTTAGAGGCCTTGCCCACAGGAGCAGTGAGCCTGTCGTTCAGCTCCTGCCTGGAACCAGGCTTCGCACCCCAGCACCTCACCACCGCCAAAGCTTTAAACGCTCCCTGCAACCACTACATGCTAGCGAGATCTTGGGTTTTCTGTGTGATTTGGCGTGCTTTGAGAAGTTATTTTTGATCTGGGAATGCTAAGAATGGTTTCCCATACAACTGAATATGAATTAGTTCTTCGATTTTTCCCCATTTGGGCTTATGAGAGATTTCATAGGAAGGCCCTACTTTTGGATAGGGGTTGGCTGGGGTGGGAGAGTGAGACTTACATATTGTTTTTAAAACTGCTTTAATAATAAATTGATTAAAAAATTAATTAATTAATTAAAAAACCTACTTTAAAATGCACAATGATGTCAGCTTCTTTCACTGCCAACAACATACAGTGCGGTTACATTAGCTATCTATACAGCGAGGGGATTCAAATAAGCTAACAATTGGTTCACTGCCTAATGACAGTTTTAAGTATAAAAACTGATAGACTGAAAGGTACTCACCTTCTGGTTGGTTGGCACTTTTCCCCCTTAAGTTCTGTTTGTCTACTGAAGTAACAAATGCAGATATTAGATAAAAATGTAGTACGACCTCAAAAGTATAGTGAGTTTTGGAAAGTGCCATTTTAACAACTGATTTGCGGAACTCAACAGAACAATTAGGTGTCGGTACTGCGCAAGAGATGTGAACCAGCAGAAACCCGCCGCTGGATGTGTGACTGAATAACAAATTAGCCCCCAGGTTTAAAAGAGTACTTCTCAATTTGTTCCGAGCCTTCAAACTCACTGCTATCGGGTTGATGCTGCCTCAGAACAGCCCTGTAAACTGGCCCTGTGAGTCTTTGAGAGGGGACCTCTTTGCCGGAGTGGAGCGCCAGGCCTTTCTCCCATGGAGCAGCTGGCAGCTGGCAGCTTCTAACTGCTGACCCTGCAGATCGCAGCCCAACTCGCAACCACGAAGCCACCAGGGCCTTAAACATGTTTAAGATCATTAAGAACCTCAGAAAGATTTATTTATGTCAGTTGTATCCTTTGATAGTTCCTGGGGACATTAAAACCGAGAAAACTCAAAAGGGAAGTGGAATGAGAAGGTAATGGATGTTTTCCACAAACTTTTGGAAGCCCCCTTGAGTTCTATCAGCTATGAGAGTGATGATATGGGCCCTCATCACGTGGCCTCTGGGAAACGCCACACGAAGGCAAGGATGCGTGTGAGTGAGGGGAATGAGCGTGTCGTATTATTCCTAAGGGAGTCCTGGTGACGCCGCGGGTCAGCTGGGCTCTCTGTCTGGGATGTGGCACCCCTTCAGTCAGTCCCGGGGCAGCCCTGCACGGAGCTCTGAACCTGCATCTCAGCCCAGCCTCAAAGGTGAGCCTCAGGCTGGGTTTGAAGGAGAGTTATGCGCTAACTAGAAGAATGGGAGGGAGAGATGGAGGGGTCTCCATTCCTGGCACAGGGAACAGCATGTACAGAAACCTAGATGTGGGAGCCATCCTATAGGGTTTCTTGTAGAAACTGCAAGGAGCACTGTTTGGCAGAAGCTCTTGACTGTCGACTGTGAGGCTGGTGGTTTGACCCCACCAGCCTCTGTGCAGGAAACAGATGTGGCCAACTGCCCCCGTCAGATCAGCACCCTTGGACACACTACAGGGCAATTCTCGTCTGCCCCAGAGGGTCACTCTGAGTTCGGATCAAATCAGTGGCAGTGGGTTGTAAGGAGTCCCTGGGTGGTGCCTATGATTACCACACTGCCTGCCAACCTGGTGCTTGGAGGGTTGAGTCCACTGAGAGGTATCTTGGGACAAAGTGCTTGTCTTCTGCTAACACAGCCACTGAAAGCCCTAGGGAGCCCAGTCCTGCTCTCCCACCAAAGGAGTCAGACTAATTCGATGGCAACTGGAGGTGATCTTTACAGTAATAGTTTTGACTTTACAGTAATAGTTTTGACCGTCTACATAGAGGTTGGAAATCCCAGCTCCCACTTAAGAACAATCAGTTCTTACATCCTGACGACCCTGCTACCTCCTCACCTTCATGAAATGATCACTGAAGATAAGGGTGCTACAGCAAAGTGTGGTGAAGGAACCAGATGCTGCCTAGCTATCAAAGATAAGCCATAGTGTCTTAAAGGCTTGTATTCAAATAAGCAGCCATCGAAGCAAGGAATCAACTAAGTCCACATGGAAGAAGCATGCCAGCTTACAGGATTCAAAGATGACAATTGCACGTCTCAAAAATGAGGAGAAAAGTATCAGAGCAAAAATGATGAACACCCAATTTGTGGAGGGCTCCGGGGGAATGGTGAGAGCCCCACACCCTTCTGCAGAGTAACTGGTGACTGAGACACTGGAAGATGAGCTGTAGCCTCAGTCAAGAGTCTCGATCAGCCTTACTATCGGGCAGAGACCGTGGGCCTATTGATGATGCTGGATTGAACTCAACGCGTGGCCAGGTGACCACCCCACAGATGAGACCTGCATTTGTGTCTCCTACTTGTTTCACGACAGGAATTTCTTCCCTGGCTTTTTGATTATTGTTGGGATCTTTTCCTTCTTATGCATTATTAGTAATTTTGTCTGTATACTGTACTATTCTATTTTTACTCTTAACATAATTTTGTTTTCTGTTGGGTCTCCCAACTGTGCAGTACCGGAGCAGTGGGAGCAGTGGATGCACGGTGATCATAAAGGATACAAAGAGGTGGGGGGATATAGGGCGGGAAAGGGGATCTCAGGAGTCCCCAATGAAGGCAGGATTGTGGGATTGTGAGTGCACGAATCATCTTGAAGGTAATTTGACCATGTGGGAGGAGTGGTGCGCTAAAATTGTGGTGAGCTGATTGTACAATTCTCTGTGCTATGATTGAATGATTGAACTATTGAATGATATAATAAGCAAATTGCTTGCAAGTAACACCGCTGGGAAAAATAAATAAATAAAAGGAGCTCGGGAACCCAGGCCACACTTGGAGTTCCTCTTCTCCCTTTCTCCCAGAGCTGACGGCAGCTTCCGGGGAAATGCCCAGGGCGGCCCTTGTCCCAGACCCTGATTCTGAGTTTACCAGAGGGCACCACCTTCCCTTCTGGCCTCTCCCTTGGTCTGACTTAGTTACTCACATCAGTTTGGTTTTGTGTTTGGTCCTCTGTTGCCTGGGGCCTAGCAGTGTCATCAGCAGCTCTTGAACAAGGCCCCCAAATCTGCTGGCCTCCTCTCCCCTCCTGTTACCTATTAGCTTGCCAGTGTTCAGAAGGCAAGAGTCAAACGCTTCATCCACATGACCCTGTGCGGTTTTTTCTTCTTCTCTTACCAGTGCCCCCCAGGCCATCTTGGTCCTGAGTTTCTGCCAATTCTCCCTGTAGTTTCTAGAAAAGCCTAATATTGGATTACCCCCACACCAGGGATTCTGTACCTTCTGTCCCCTATGCCAGGATTCTGCCCCCACTCTCTCTCCCTCCCACTCTTCATCTAAGTAATAACTGTCCTTCAACCCCCAGCCTGAGGCTCACTTTTGAGGCCTGGTTGAGAATCGCAGTTTCTGTGCTCCGCGCTGGGCGGAGATGTATCAGTCCTGGTTCTGGTTGTTTGACATTTGGCAAGCCAGCAGACCTGTCTGAGCTTCTGTCGTTCTCTTCTCTAAAACGTGATGGATCCTGGGCTTCTATATCATGTATTCCTAGTTGCTCTTGTGTTCAAACGAATGAATAGAAATGCATGCCAGTTTAAGGAGCCTGCGTGGCACTGTGGGTTAGGCTTTGAGTTGCTGCCTGCAAGTTTGGCTGCTTAAACCCACTAGCAGCTCTGAGGGAGAAAGAGGAGGCTGTGTGTTTTTATGAAGAGTCACAATTTTGGAAACCTTCTAAAGGGTCACTGTGGGTAGCAATTGACTAGACAGAGTGGATAGTGGGTGCATGTCATTTTAATTGCGAAGTATTATTGTTATATGTAAAAAAGGTCCTCCTAACCTGCTGTCCTGAAAGGCAGCAGACAAGACAAAGGTTTGTGCACACAGGGTTTATTTTCAGGAAATGGTGCTTGGGAGGGCTACAAGGCAGGTGATAGAGCGTCAGGGGAGGCAGGCAGCCCCATGCAGGGCACATCAGGGCCCCATGGCACAGAAGAGGGTCGGGTAGAATGTAGCAACTGGGAGGAGATTTCCTGTGTTTTCTCTCACTGGGGTTCAGGTACAAGCAATGGAAAT
>NW_022103928.1:6714948-6716525 GCF_000313985.2 Echinops telfairi
TCGGGTAGAATGTAGCAACTGGGAGGAGATTTCCTGTGTTTTCTCTCACTGGGGTTCAGGTACAAGCAATGGAAATTGCTTTCCCAAACTAATGAGAAAAAGGATCTCTTGGAAGAGGTGTGTAGTCAAAGATGTTTGGGAAGCAGGAAAATGGCAACCAGGCCCAGTCATTTCTAGACTTCTCAGCATCTTTACTATGTGAATTCATGTCTCTAAGTGAGGCAGCTACTCCTGATGCGTCTTATAACCGGCATGTCTTGAAATTGCAGTTTCCCAAGATTTTTATCAATTTCAAGAGGCTTGATCAAGGGCAATGTAGCTGAGAGGAATTGCCAACACCCGAATGAAGGCCCAACATGATAGTAGGACAGGAAGAAAGTAAAAGGAAATAGAGGAAATAACTGGGAGGCAAAGGACATTTATAGAGGTCTAAAATATCGGCATGTATATATGTAAATACATTTATATAATTGAAGACAAAATGGATGCATAAGCAAATGTGGTGAAGAAATCTGATGGTGCCCAGCTATCAAAAGATATACAGTCTGGGGTTTTAAAGGCTTGAAGGTAAACAAGTGGCCATCTAGCTCAGAAGCAACAAAGCCCACATGGAAGAAGCACACCAGCCTGTGTGGTCATGAGGTGTTGATGGGATCAGGTATCAGGCATCAAAGACCCCAAACAAACAAACAAAAATCATATCAATGAGAGTGAGGGGGAGGGCAGAGTGGAGACCCTAAGCCCATCACTAGTCAATTGGACACCCCCTGCAAGAAGAGTCACAAGGAAGAGATGAGCCAGTCAGGGTGCAATACAGCACTGACGGAAACACACAACTTTCCCCTAGTTCTTCAGTGCTCCCACCCCACCCCCCATTATCATGACCACAATTTTGTCTTACAAATCTGATTAGACCAGAGCATGTACACTGGTACATATAAGAGTTTGAAACACAGGGAATCCAGGACAGATAAACCCCTCAGAAACAATATGGGGAGCAGCGATACTAGGAAGGTAAGGGAAGGGGGTGGGGGAGTAAAGGGGAACTGACCACAATGATCAGCGTATGGTCCCCATCCCAGGGGGACGGACAGCAGAAAAGTGGGTGAAATGAGACAGCAGTCGATGTAAGACAGGTAAAGAAGAAGAAGAAGGTGGTATTATCAAGGGCGCATGGGGGAGGGAGTTGGGGGACAAATGAGGAGCTGATGCTAGGGGCTCAAGTAGAAAGAAAATGTTTTGAAAAAGATGATGACAATATATGTATAGATGTATTTGATACAATGGATATATGTATGGGTTGTGATAAGAGCTGTAGGAGCCCCCAATAAAATAAAATCAAACAACCCAAAAAACCCCCCTAGGGTTGATGCTGATATGGGGCAGCCCTCCTCTGGCCTATAGGTCTCCTTGAGTCTGAACCAGCTTGGTCACACTCAGCAACAATGGGCCATGAGCTCTGGCGGCACAGTTGTTTAGTACTCTGCTGCCAACACCAAGGTCGGTGGTTTGAATCCACCTAGCAGCTCTGCGGGAGATGTGGCCACCACCTTCGGTCAAGAGTGTAGCCTTGGAAA
>NW_022103928.1:6716625-6728128 GCF_000313985.2 Echinops telfairi
GGGTTCAGGTACAAGCAATGGAAATTGCTTTCCCAGCAGGGACACAAAGACAGGCCCCTTCCTGGGCTACTTGGGACCCCTCTGCGGGCTGACTCAGCCTCAATACCCCCTCACTGTAGGGTACAGCTTGTTCTACCACAGGAATTAAGTCTGTATCAAGACTTTACCAGCAGTGCAGCCTCCCCTCTGACTTCTCCCCACATTCGTCTCCCCAGGAAATCTGTTGCACATCTCATCCCATCTCAGCATCTGCTTTTTGCAGAACCCCAACTAACACAACGGGATCCACGATTCCATTCCCACTTTGCATGTGAGAACACCGAGGCCCAGGATGGTGAAGGAAGTTTCCCAAGGCCACACAGTTGCTAAGGGCCAGAGCTCTAATCAAGTCCAGGTGGTTGGGCTCCAGAGTTTAGACTGGTAACTGCTTCACTACACAGCCTCGCATTTAATGATACACTTGTGCACCTTCTCTGTATATGTTAAAATACACCCAAGAAAGCATACTAGAGTGATTGCATCCTTCAAGTGGTGCAAGCGTTCCGTTCTCCTCTTCTGAATCATCCCACTACCATTAACATACATTCTGTGACCCTAAGCAAACCCCACACTTCCCCACCATCACACCTCTGGAAGAGTCCTGGTGGGTGTAGCAGGTTACAAATTGGATTGCTATATGGCCCCTTAGCTTAATTCTGCTGTCTTCCTTTCTCCGGTATTCCAACACGTCAGTGGGGTAGGATTCCTTTCTCTGGTATTCCAACACGTCAGTGGGGTAGGAAAGCCATCGTCCTGGGGGCCAGGGCCTGAGTTGCAGTCCCTCAAAATGTCCCTTGGAATCTTGACACGTCAGTGCATTTCTCTTGCCTTGCCTTCCTCACCCTTGCAAAGGGGGTCCGACATGGCTAATCACTTTCAAACGGAGGCCACTACTGTTACAGGGTATGATGCGAGGGCCACCACCCCTCTGATGGTTTACCCGATGTGTTTTGCATGTTGCCAATGGATATTAGAGCTGTCGGACTAAGACAGACTAGGAAGAGAAGTCTGAATGAAAACTGCCCACCGCACTTGCTTTTGTACACATCATCCCCACACCCAACCAGTGTCCCCGGGTTGACTCTGACGGGTCCCGAGACTGCAGATCTTCACGCGAGCAGACAGACTTATTATCCTTCTGAGCATGGACTGGTGGCTTTGAACTGCCCTCCTTCCGGTTAGCAGCCCAACATCAACCCACAGCACCTCCAGGGCTCCTGGACTTATTATCAGGAGATCCATCTTTGTCCCTGGAGGAGGGCATCGTGGTGTGCGCGGTGCATTAGAAGGTACGAGAGACCCTCGGTGAGGTGGATTGGCATAGAAGCCAGAGATGGCCTCAAACATGCTGGCGATCTCCAGCATGGCGGGGGGGCCAGGTGGCGCTTTGGCCTGGTGTTCATAAATCTCTGTGCATTGGAACCAACTTGAAGATCTCTCTCTCTCTCTCTCTCTCTCTCTGACACAGGAGAGAGAATCACCTGCCCACTCCACAGAACATCTCCACTTTCATTTTTCGTTAAGTGCTGGAATTCCGTGAGCACTCATAAGCATGGTTGGTTGCAACACACAGAAATGGACTCTCCTAGGTCAAGAGAGGACATTTAGTAAAAGGATCTTAAGAGCCAGGACAGGTCCTCAAAGATTCAATGAGAGACCGAAGGAGCAGGCCCAAGAACAGGGAGAGGAGAGTGCAGCCCCCAGGGAGCTTTGGAAGGTGGATTTGGGATCCCCAGCAGGAGCCATACACCACCAACTAGTAGACAGCCTTCCCACCAGCCTCGTAAGCCTTGGTCCCTTGTCCAAGTCTCAGTGTAGGAAGAGGACATGCCGTTGGCTGAGCTTACTGCTGGCACAGGCAAGGACGGCACGGCCTCTTGGTCTTCCTGAATGGCACTGCTCACACAACTCCAAAAATAACCTCAAAAACAGGCACAGGGTAATCTCTAAGAAGTAAACTAGATTCCCGAGAAAGAAGGCGCGGGCGAATGCTTGAAATAGCAAATGTCCATTCTACATATGAGTTTGTTTGTAGAAGATTCCACTGGGAACACGTTTGACAGACACTGGGCTAAGGGCTCTTCCTGCAGGACAGCAATAAACAGGTGCCCAGCTGTCTGTCCTGGTGCCAACTGGCAGAGTTCGAGGGCAGACCGCAGACCTGCTGCATGTGCTGCTGTCAGCGTGCCCCTCAGGACAGCAGGTGCAGGAGAGGGGGTGGGGGGAGAGGCGAGAAGACAACATTCTTGGCTCGAGTTCCACTCCAAAAGCGGAGGTGGAGAAAAAAGATGTGCACGAAGGTAGCTTATTTAGGGAACTGGCTCCCAGGAGTGGGGGACAGAGAAGGAGAGACCGCAGTCCAAGTTTGCACGATGGAGGGGAACCCACGGTGGGCCGTGGAGGCTCAGTGTGGCCGTTCTCTTGCTGTCTGACATTGAGTGCATCACAACCTCTCTGGGCCTCCGCTTTGCCGGGTGCTGAAGGAAGTAGTTGCGCACTGGCTCCTGCCTCCCCTTGGTGGAGGGCTGTCCCCGATGCGCTAGCTCACTGGCCCTGCCACGTTTGTGGATGCAGCACAGGGGCGGACAGCTTCCTGCTCCAGGTGGCTGCTGAAGGGCCCCGGGCTGGGAAGGTGTGCGGTGTAGCCGAGGCAGGGCACTGCCAGGTACACCTGGGCACCGAGGACTGCTGCAGCAATAGCTGGGGTCACACAGTGTGGGAGAGGATGCGGGGGCAGGCCAAAGATTTCGAGTACAACCCCCTGCCTGTTCCTCTGGCGAGGACACGTGCTCACGTCGGGCCTGGTTCCGAGGCAGCGTGGGCCCGAGTGGGGAGTGTCCGTTGTTCAGCGGCGGCGGCGGCACTGGCTCTGCGCAGCATATCTGAAGGCCGAGCACTGAGGCTTCTGTACACGGTGCCCTGTCCTCAGAGGCGCTGCACTTATTTAAAAGGAGCCACCTTTGCAGACTGCTCTCAGAAAACAAAATAGATAGCCCACGCTCTGCGCTGAGGGGGAGGTTCAAAGCCTTGGCACCGAGGTAGAAAGTTCTGGCAGTGCAGGCATGGGACAGTCGGCGCCATGCATGGGCCAGGTAAACTGAGGCTTGAGCATGTGGGGTTCAGATTGCCTGTGTTATTGGTGGTGGTGGTGGGCCAGCAGGTTGATTTCAACCCATAGTGACCCCACGTGATGGAATACGACTGCCTTTGGTGTCTGTGCAGTGGGTAGCACATGAGGCCGCTAACTGCAAGGTCAGCAGTTCAAGACCACCAGCTGTCCCTTAAAAGAAAGATGAGGCTTTCTACTTCCGTAGAGAGTGCCGGTCTAAGGCTCACCCTGTCTACAGTAGCGCCTCCGAGCCGCGATGGCGGTGAGTGGGTGAGATCTGTATTGGAGCAGATCCCCAGGCCTGTCTCCGGGGGGCTGTAAGCTGGGCTCCAAACACCAGACTTTAGGGTGGCAGCTGAGTGTCACCAGGGCTGCTCAGACTGCCCGTGGAAAGGAGGGATGGCTTGGATTTGGACGTGACTGGGAGGCGGGGCGGGTCCAGGAAGCTTTGGTGTATGAACTCTGCGGGGTCCTGAGCCCTTTACATGGGGCTGGCCGGAGGCTTGAGGTACTTTTATGAGTTGTTATTTTTAAAGTCCACTTGCAGTTGCTGCCTTCAGAGGGGAGACACGAGGCCCCTGGACTCCCCAGCGGCACAGACTGCTTTTGCAATTCCATTTTCAGTGAGCGTTGTTCATCAACTGACACTGAGTAGCATTTATTCGGAGCCAGGCAGAGAAGCCCTTGGCTGCTTACCCAAAGGGTGGTGGTTCGAATCCAGATGCTCCTCATGATCTTTTCCTCTAGAGACTGCCTGTGGGTGTGAGTGGATTCTGACCAAGAGCGGCCTGTCTAGAACATAGAGTTTCCACAGCTCTAAACATGTACACAGACAGACGGTCACATCTTTTTTTTCCCTGAGGAACAGCTGTTGGGTTCGAACCACTGACTTTCTAGTTAGCAGCCAATCGCTTCAACCGCTGAGCCACCAGGGCTCCCTCCAGCATGCTCAGCCCCTAGAAGGCCCTATGTGGCAGCTCTCTGTGAGCCCCAAGCAGTGCGGTGGCTCCTGAAAGCAATGGCCGACACTGTGAGAAGGGTTTCACGCACCTCTGATCATTTTTCTCTATTAATGCCTCATGACACATCTTTCAGAAGATTGTAATTGTCCCTTCCTTGGGGACATCTTCCTGACGAGGTCACCCCTGCTCTCGCCCCCTCCTCATTAGATGCTCTAATTGCATCCCGCACCTCCCTCGGAGGCACTTACCACAGTTGGCACCTTCCTCTTACTGCTGTCATTTTCTGATTAATGCCTGTCCGCACCCCGGAAGGAAGGCAGCCTTTGCTGCTGTATCCCACCTGGCACGGAGCCTGGCACAGAGGAGGTTTGCCATCTGATATCTGCTCAGGGGAGTGCTTGAATGTCACCACAGCCCTGCGGAGTAGGCTTCACACTGAGGACCAGAGAGGCAGAGTGGCTGGCTCAGGGGCACACAGCTAATAAAGGCTAGAGGTCAGATTCGAACTTGGGTCCTGGTATCATACGCTGCTGCCTTGCAAGGATGCAGTGTGCTTTCTTTGCGCCCCCTCCCTCCACACACCTTGCCATACTACAGAGGGCGGGGCGGGGCGGGGGGGGGGCATCCTGCTGCTCTCTGGCTCCCGTTTTGCCTTCAGCCCCTCTCACCTAGGGTCCCGACATCGGGCCGCGTGACCCCTCCATCTGTGAAGTCTGCCCTTTGCAAATGTATTTGATAGCGTTCGGCGGGCTCTTGGCTGCCAGTGCTAGTCTCCATCTGCCACGATGGCATGGTGCCCGCTCACAAGATGGCACGCTATTTTTACCCCTCCTAGGTGCCAAGCCAGCCAGATGTTTTTCAGCTGCAAAGGAAGCTGAGCATGGTTGCAGTATGAGAGGAAGCTTCCAAATGTCAGCTCCTTGGGGGACTCTGGGCAGGGGCAACAAGGTAGCACAGGATGCTGGCAGTGGCCAGCCCATGGCGGCATGTCCGGCAGCTGCACGCGCCGTATTGGCTGCCTATCTGTGACCCCTGATGGCCTGGGCAGGGCTGTCCCAGTGGGGATGGTGGGGGGATACCCCTGGGCCTGCATCCCTGTGTGGGGGCATGTGCTTCCTGCTGGGAGCCCGGCATTAGGGCTCCAAGGAGTGCTGTAGGCTTCTGCCTGGAAAATTCCAGGTCTGGCTGGCTGCCCAGGCAGAGGAGCTGGGTCAGATAGGGCTGAGAGTCCAGGCGGCTGTCAGGATGTCTCTCCCTCTGAACAGACGAACAGCCATCTGGTGGCCTCCCGGTCTGTGCTCCTCTTCCTGGAGGCAGTGACCCTCAGGTGAGGGTCCCAAGTGACAGTCAATTAACAAAGGGGGCTGGGGTGGGGTGGCCAAGCCCTGGGTAGTGCTGGCTCCCGTGAGCAGTAGGGAATCCCAGCTTTCCCCAGTCATGGCTGACCTGTCCCCAGGACCGGCAAACTCAGTTCTCACGGGCACAAGCCTCACACTCCCCAGGTGAATACCACTGCATTGGGGCATCTCTTAATATGTCCAAGGCTGGGGCCCTGGCTTGTGGGTCCCTGGGGGAGCTAGGGCAGCTTCTGAAGGAGCCCCTGCTCTCTGGTGCACATCGTTTGAGCAGTGCAGGGCACGAGTCGGACACAGTGGAGGCTGGTGGTTTGGAGAAGATGTTTAATGCTGGCTAACATCTAAGCTCCATCGTGACGCAAGCGTGTGATCAGGCTCCTCTGCCCTCACATGCGGAGCTCTGACCCTGAAGGCTTCTTCCCACCTTCATGGGCCACTCCTGCCTCAGCAACTGCGGGGAGCAACACTTCATTCTGGGGTGAGGGGCTAAAGGGCATCTGCTCAGAGGAGGGGCTCCCTGGCCACGGCTTCCCTGCTGCTCCTTCTGATTACCCCGGGTTCCTTCCTGGGTTCTCTTCCCAGCATGCATCACAGCTTGCTGCTAGGTGTTTACCGAGGGTTTATGTTGTCACCTGTCTTCGCCTCAGCGAGGGCAGTGCCAGGGCATTCGCTCGTGTGCTTGATGAATATTTGCTAAACCCATGAAAGAAGGAACAGATGAGTGGGGAATGTATGCGAGACCCTCTGTGAACAAGTCTGGGGCTTCCCCACTTTCCTCCAAGCACGCCAGAGTGCTTGGGGGCTCTGGCTGAGGGTTGGGCACAGTCGCATGGGGTGCGAAGCCCTACATCTCTCTCATAAAATAGAAGCCCCATGGCTGGCTCAGCGCCCCCCTCTTCTCAACATTCCCCTTCCCCCCATTCTCGCTGCCCCCCCTCTGCCAGAACGGGAATGCATTTCCCTGTTTTCCTCCCGGCTCCTCCCAGGGTGGATGATGCACCCTCGGGGCTTGGGCTCCCTGCTCCCATGTTCATCTCAAGTCCGAAGGGCATTTGTGTGAATACCTGCGTTCACAGTTGTTGTCAGCCCAGGGCTGCCTTCTCTCACAGGAGGGCTGGAGTGAGACTACAGGAGCTGCCTTACATGGGGGCGCCAAGGGGGAAAGAGCTGTGCTTATCCAGAAATACTTTCTTTGGAGGATCCCACAAGACCAGTGTTCCCAGGAACACGTCTGGGGACACAATGGTCAGGAGAGCTGCACCGCTCAGGGTGCCCGGCTCTGTGACAAAGGGGAGGGGCTCTGGGTGAGGGCAGGGTGGGGACCCCTGGTCAGAAAGAGAGGGGGCTCTTGATGAAAGGACACAGAAGTACTGTCTGTGGTCCATCAGCACTGGGGCTGACACTTCTAGGGTTAGAGACAAGGTTGGGGCAGGGAGCAACCTCCTCAAGGACTTCCTGCTGAATTACAAACATGGAGCTGCTGGTCAGCCGTCTCTAGCCAGCACTCAGCCTGTCAACACACATTCCCGGGTCCCTGCTGTGTACTGGCCCCGTGGAGCCTGTGGAGCCCATTGGACCTGCAAAGCCAGCAGTTTGAAACCACCAGCCGCTCCTTGGGAGCAGGAGGAGGCTTTCTACTTCTGTAAAGAGTTACCGTCTCTGAAGCCCACAGAGGCAGTGCTAGCCTGTCCTGCAGGGTTGCCGCGAGTCAGAACGGACTCAATGGTGCGGCGTTCCGTGGTGTTTTGCTTTGGTTTGCCAGGTGCTGGCTCAGGGGCTAGGGGCCCATCGATCAAGTGGACAGCAACCCCTGTGGACTGGGCACTCCTGGACAGAAGCAGACAGTAAATAAAGTAAAATACACAGGTTGTTGTTAGTTGCCAGAGGCCACTAACCAGAGGCCTTGTGCAGCACAGGACGAAACACTGCCCACCACATCCCATCTTCACGATGAGTCCCTTGTCCCAGGGGCCCCATCATCCAGCCCTACCCTGGGCAACATTCCATGATCCATTAGGTTTTCACGGGATCATTCTCAGAAGTGGGTCATCAGGACGCTTCCCCGGGTCTTTTAGTCTGGACGCTTTGCTGAACCCTGTCCACCATAGGTGACTCTGCTGGTAGCTGAGATACCAGAGGCACAGCTGCCAGCATTGTAGTACCATGCGAAGGACCACAGTGTAAGAAACTGACAGGTGGTGAAGCTAGCTGTAGACGGCGTGTTCATTATTTTTGCAGCTGTTTCTCTTTACCTGGAGTCATGCCCCATCAGCAAATGAAGAAGCGGAAAGTGCCACTCCCACAGGCCGTTTGGCACTCTCCCCGGCCGGAAACAGCTCCCCTTCAGTCCCAGTGCCAGTGCCCTGGGATGGACGTGAGGGCCCATCTGCTGGCAGGATCCTGGTGATGTTCTGCTTCTTCTGTTTAGGCCTTCCGTATTTGAAAATGCTTCGAATCTCTGCACAAGGTTTTCAGCGGTTTCTTCCTCTGACGTGGGGAGTGAGTCCTTCTTCGTTGTCTGTCCTTAGTCTGGAGGCTCCGCTGAAACCTGCTCTCTTTGGGTGTCTCAGCTGGCATTTGAATGCCAGTGACATAGTTTCCAGCATCACAGCAACCGACAAGCCATCACAGGATGACACATGGACAGATAAGTGGGGGCTTGCCCCCTTAGTCACCCCTTAAAATGGTCTCAACCTTTACAGGTGGGGGGACTTGCCCTGGATCCAGACCCAAGCCTTGGGGCTGGCTTCTATGTAATAATCTGAGAGACCCCATGGTCTCTCCTGACACCCCCCTCCCCTCCCCCACTCAGGCATCCGTGGGCTAACCTGGGCCATATTCAGATCAAAGTGTATGTCGCAAGAGACTCTGACATGCACTACTAATCATAGAGTAGCTAAAGCACATGGAAGAAAAGATGACGTCAAGGACCTGAACAGAAAGTTTCAAAGGGCAGCAGCAGAAGACAAAGCCAAATATGATAATAAAATGGGCAAGGGCCTGGAATTAAAAGACCAAATAAGAGACCAACATGCTTAGCATATCTGAATATGAAAGAACTCAAGAAAAAAGTCACGCCTCGAATCGCAATTTTGAAAGATTCTATAGGCAAAATATTGAATGATGCAGGAAGCATCAAGAGAAGATGGAAAGAATACAGAGTCACTGTACCAGAAAGAACTAGCCAACATTCCATCGTTTCAGGGGGTAACATATGAGCAAGAGCCAACGGTGCCGAAGGAAGAAGTTCAAGCTGCACTGAATGGGTTAGCCTAAAACAGGCTCCAGGCATTGATGTCATGCTCATTGAAATGTGTCAGAAAGCTGAAGAAGCATTGGAAGCACTCACTTCTCTATGCCAGGAAATTTGGAAGATAGCTACTGGGCCAACTGACCAGAAGAGATCCATATTTGTTCCCAATCCAAAGAAAGGTGACCCAACAGAGTGCTCAAACTATAGAACTATATCATTGAGCTTGCACACAAGCAAAATGTTGCTTACAATCTCCCAACAGTGGTTTCAGCAACAGAGAACTGCCAGAAGCTCAGGCCAGATTCAGAGGAGGATGTGGAGCAAAGGATGTCATGGCTGATGTCAGATGGATCTTGGCTCAAAGCAGAGAAGACCAGAAAGATGTTTACTTGTGTTTCACTGGCCATGCAAAGGCATTTGATTGTGTGGAGCACCGTAAACTGTGGATCACCTTGAGAAGAATGGGAATTCTGGAACACATCATTGCTCTCAGTTGGAACTTGTACATGGATCAAGAGGTAGTTGTACAGACAGAACAAGGGAACACTGTGTGGTTTAAAGTCAGGAAAGGTGTGCGTCAGAGTTGTATCCTCTCACCATACTTGTTCAATCTGTATGCTGAGCAAATCATCAGAGAAGCTGGGTTATATGAAGAAGAGTGTGGCACCAGGATTGGAGGGAGGCTAATTAACAACCTGCAGTATGCAGATGACAAAACCTTGCTTTCTGAGATTGAGGAGGACTTGAAGCACTTGCTAATGAAGATCAAGGACTGTAGCCTTCACTATGGATTACAACTCAATGTAAGGAAGACCCAAATCCTTACAACTGGACCAATAGGTAGCATCGTGATCAATGGAGACAAGGTTGAAGTTGTCGAGGGTTTTGTCTTACTTGAATCCACAATCAATACTCATAGAAGCAGCAGCCAAGAAAAAAGAAAGATGTATTGCATTAGGTAAATCGGCTCCACAAGACCTCGTATAGTATTGAAGAACAAGGATGTTAGTTTGAGGTCTAAGGTTCCCCTGACCATGGTATTTTCCATCGGATCGCATGCATGTGGAAGTTGGACGTTGAATAAGCAAGACTGTAGAAGAATAGATACATTTGAAGTGTGGTTCCTGGAGAAAAATATTGAATGTACCATGGAATGCTAAAAGGACAAAAGGATCTGTCTTGGAAGAAGTAAGGTCAGAGTACTCTCTAGAGGCAAGAATGGCAAGACTTCTTCTTACATACTTTGGACATATTGTCAGGAGAGACCAGTCCTTGGAGAAGGAGATCATGTTTGGTAATGTGGAGGGGCAGTGAAAAAGGAAAGCCCTCAGTGAGATGGGTTGACACAGGCTGCATCCATAGGACAATTGTGAGGATGGCGCTGGACCATGCAGAAGGTGGCTATGAGCCAGCCGACTTGATGGTAACTAACAAGAACAACATGTTAACTATGTGATGCGATGAAGTGCTAAGAACAAATAGAGCTGCCTAAGGAAGATTTAGAGCGCCACTGGCGTGTGTTAATAAAGCTGCCAGGGTGGGCTTCACTGAGGAAAGGGGCATTGGGACAGGGTCTGGAGGAGGAGAGAGAATGAGCCATGAAGATACCCCGGGGAGGAAGGTTTCAGGCAGGGAGAATGCTGGTGTGAGGACCCTAAAGTTGGAGTGTGTTGGAAGAACAGTGAGCTGATTGTACAGCTGGACCAGAACGAGCAAAGAAGCAAGGAGGAGACAGGCCATCCAGGTAGCACTGGGCCAAGGTCTTTTCTACTGCGTGTAGTCAGCAGCCTTGTCGGGGTTTGAACAGGGTTTGGAACGATCTGAGTTATACGTGGAAAGGCTCACTGGGGCTGCTTTGGTGAGATTAGCGTGCAGAGGCAGAGGTGAAAGCAGAGAGAGCCAGCAGGAGGTTGTGCAAGTAGCCCAGGAAGAGATGATGGGGACCTGGACCAGGGCTGGAGCGGTGGGAAGAGGTGGCTGGGCGCTGGTATATTTTGAAGGGGAAGGGAACCAACAAGGTGTTTCCACGGAGGGCATGTCTGGAGTGAGAGGAAGAGTCAGGCAGGAACCTCCCGGCTGGCGCAGCTGGAGGGACAAAGCTGCCATCGATGGAGATTGTTTGGCTTGTGCTGTGCTTAGGAAATACCAAGCCAATGTTTTAAGCGATTTCACATTTTAAAGAGCTGGCATTTCCAGCTGCTCTTGGAAAATGCATCTGGCAAAGCCTGGATGCATCCTGCCTGCCTTCCGTTAGTTGGAACTGGCCGGAAGCACTTCCTTTGATGGACAGGAGCTCTCTCAGGCCCTCATTGAGATCACCGGTGGCCTGGGCTCAGCTACTCACAAAGGTGGGCAGTTTGAACCCACCCGGTAACAGAGAGGAAGAGAACCCTGGCAACCTGCTTTTGTAAAGACTGGAGCCCAGGAGGCCCTATGGAGCCATTCTCTTCTGCAACACCTGGGGTCGCCCAGACGGGAAGCGACTCAACATCAAGAGATTGTTATTGTTGCTTTTGTCTGGCTCTAGTAGGGATTTGAGCGTGAGAATCTTGAGAAGGGTGATCACAGCACAGTGTTTCTTAGGCTTGAGCGCACATCAGAAGCACCCCACTGTTGTTACTAAGTGTGATGGAGGGAATTCCGACTCCTTGTGCCCTATGCACAACAGGAGACACTGCCCTCCTCATGGCCGTGGCTCTGCTTGCGCCCATTGATGCAGCCACTGTGTCCACCCATCTCCTGGAGGGTGCTCCTCTTTTTCACGGCCCCTCCACTCTACCAAGCA
>NW_022103928.1:6729974-6731860 GCF_000313985.2 Echinops telfairi
GTAATTCCTCTCAGTTACCTTGCCCTTGGTCAATCCCTACCAGTCCTCCCATCCCCTCCCTGCCATGGGTTTTGAACCACTCATTGTTCCCTTGTCCCTGGGTTGGCCAACACCTCCTCTCTTCCCCTACACATCACAGTTTTTGATGCCTTTCTCCAACCCTGATTATGCATTCTTCGTTGTATAGTCCAGCTTTTCTGATGATTTGCTCAGCATACAGATTGCATAGGTATGGTGAAAGGCTACACACTGACACACACCTGTCCTGATGGTAAGACGTGCGCAGTAGTCCCTTTTTCTTTCTTTCCTCAAATGACTGCCTCTCTGTCCAGGCACAGGTTTTTCATGAGTGTGACAATGAAATGCTCTGGGAGTATGATTCACATAGTTGAATGCCTTTGCAGAGTCAATAAAGCACGAGTAAACAGCTTTCTGATATTCTCTGCTTTCAACCAAGATCTGCTGATGTCAGCAATGGAAGCCCTCATTCCATGGCGTCTTCTGACTTGCCTTGAATACCTGACAGCTCCCTGTAGATGTTGTCAAGTGATCTTCAGCAACATTTTACTTGCTTATGATATAATGTTCAGTAATAGGCACAACTCTGTATCTCTTCCAGTCAGTTGACAAGTTAGGTATCTTCCAAATGTACTGGCATAAACAGTGAGTGCATTCAGTACTTCATCAGCTTGTTGAAACATTTCAACTGGCATGCTTCAATTCCTGGAGTTTTGTTTTTGGCTAACAGCTTCCGTACAGCTTGCACTTCTTCCTCCAGTACCATCAGTTCTTGATCAGGTGCTCCCTCTTAAAATGGTCGGATGTTGAACACTTCTGTTTGGTACAGTGACTCTGTGTCTTTGTCTTTTGAGTTTGGGTCCTTCCATTGTCTTTAAAAACTAATTTTATTGAGCTATAATTCATGCATCATACACTTCCATAGTTCAGTGATATTAAAAAGAGTTGTATAGACATCACCACAATCATTTCTAGAACGTTTTCTTCCCTTTTGTATTCATTATTTGCTCCCCATTACCCTCCAACTCCTACCCACACTCCCTAGGTCACCAAGGGCTGGATAGAAATTCAGTCAAAAGGGTCTAACTAAGGACACAGTGTCAGCCGTATTCTCCCCTTGGGCTCTATGGGAATATTGCTAAGCATCACTTCCATGTAGGAAATGCTCCTCCCCATGTACTTGCCAAAAGATGTGTAAATGCCTCCTCTGAAACACAGAAGCTCCCCTCCCCTGATCTGGACTTGCTTTCCAGTAAGTTTCTCTAATCACTCCTGTAGGAGTGTCCATTGATTTTGTGCGACCTTATGGCCCCATTGTCTTTGGATGCATCATTCAATCATTTGCTCTTGGAACCTTTCAATGTTGAAGCTTGAGGTTTGAATTGTTTCTTCAGTTCTTTCAGCTTGAGACACCGGGGTGTGTTCTTCCTTCCTGGCTCTCTAACATTCTTACGCCAGGTCTTTGCACATTGCACTGTAACACTTGGCTTTGTCTTCTTGAGTTGTCTTTTGAAATGTTTTGTTCAATTCTTCACTTCATCATATATTACATTTGCTTTAGTTACTGTATGTTCAAGATACTCAAAATATGAGTGAAGAAGCGCTTCCTTCTCAAAATAGAGTTGACCATAATGACATGGATGGAGTAAGCTTTCAGGACCTTCATCTGCTGGTGGAACACGACTCAGAGCCATCGAGGTTTATGAAAATACAGATGTCAACCCAGTGCTCTAAGATGTGAATGCAACATACCGGCGTGGAGTAGGGAACCAGTGGAGAGGTCTTAGGGGCTGGCCCCAATCCCAACTACTACATGGACACCTGCCCCTCCCCCCAGAAGAATATATTTCAAAGGACAGCACTGAATC
>NW_022103928.1:6733891-6740344 GCF_000313985.2 Echinops telfairi
GGCAATGAATGTACAAATGCGCTTTACACAATTGATGTATGTATGGATTGTGATAAGAGTTGTATGAACCCCTAAAAAAATGATTACAAAAAAAGAAAATATAGATGTCTGGGTCCTATGCTTAGGGTGTCTGATTCTATAGATTGGGCAAGGGGGTGTGGGGGTGTGGGTGGCATTATGCATTTCTAAGAAGTTCCCAGGAGATGCTGTTGCTGCTGCTCTGGACACCTCACTTTGAGAAGCGCAGAGGGAACACGAGTTTCCTATTAGCATGCCTCACTGATTAGGTTCTCAGAGTTGCTGACTCTCAGGTGAGGGTCTTGGAGGGGGCAAATAAGACGGATGCACTGAATGTTTTCCTTATGCCCTCCAGGGGCGGGTGGGTGACTGGTGTGCGTGCGGCTAGCTCACCTCAGACGGACTCTGGAACGTGCGCCGAATGAAACGGTGCCCCATCCTGCGCCATCTCTGTGCTCCTGGGTATGCGTGCGTCATCATGGTACCTCCTGTACAGGGCCTTCCGGTCGATGGACGCCTCTGCTAGGACTCTCATGGGCAGCATTTTGGGGTGATCTAGAGAGATCTCCCTGTCTGATTTTTGGAAGTAGAGCACAAGGCTTTCTTTCCTTGTCCTTCCTAGTCTGGAAGCTTTGCCTATCCACCTGCTAGGATTGGACACCTTGATGCACAGCTTCTAGAATCGCAGCGACCCTCAAAGCAAGGCCAAGAAGCTGACTGATGGGCTCAGTGCAATCATCAGGATGCACTGAAGGCTGGGGGGCTTCAGGTGTCTCTGGGGCTGCTGGAGGCCAACGTCACTTCTTTCATATTTTTGGCAGAAGCTGGTTCTTCTGGGTACGGCATCACCAGGCCTTGGGGCCAAGGAGTCTGAGAAGCCTAGGAGTACCAACAAGGCAGTGTTAGGAGAGTGTCTTCCAAGGGCTCCCGGGGCAGGATGACTGCTCCGCAGCCCTCCCAAGCTGCTCACACTAGTTTTCTTCCTTATGTCACTTCCGCTCGGGGCTTGTTACACAGCCACACTGCTCACTTTTCCATGGGATGAGAGTGAACTCACACTTCCATCTGCTTCTCCAGCTTAGACAGTCCCCAGGGAAGGGATAGTGGTCACCACAGCACTGGTCTCCTAGCTACCCCCGGCACAGGATGCCAGAGAAGGAATCTCTTGAAGTGGCTCATAGCAAAGACTGAGAATCTGGCTTGTGTTTGAGGAACCGCAATGTGGGAGCAGATAAGCAAATTTCTCTTTTTTTTTTTCCTTGACAAAGAAAATATTACATCTGGCTTGCATTTTCCTTTAGGGGCCTGCCAGAAACAATTGGGAAAACAGAACGCAGTCCAGGATTGAAAGAATCTATCCTTTTTACTGGCATTCTCTATCAGCCCGGCTACGCCCCACTTCAACATTTGAGGAATTCTTTAATATGAAGTCATAGTCCTAAACTATTGCAGGCTATTGTTCATTTGCCAATGCGGTTTCCCACCGCCAGGGCTGGCTCTGTGCCCTTGACCTACCTGGGATGTCTCCCTGCACCCCGCCTGTCCCAATCCCACCTATTCATCCACTGACCACATGTCTGTCAGCCTTCACCTCTGCCTTGAGCCCTGTCTTTCTTTCCTAGGGCTGCCATAATAAAGAGCCACAAAGTGGGTGGCTTACCTGGAATAAGTAAAATGAGAAGTGGCCGTCTCAATTCTGGAGGCTGAAAGTCCAAATTCAGAATGTTGGCAAGGCCAGCCGTCTCCAAAGCCTCTGAGCAAAGGTCCTTCCTGGACTCTCCGCTTCCTTGGCTTGTAAATGCATCTTTAAAGACCCTCTTTTCTTTTTGTCATCTCTCTTTTGCGAGGACATCACTTTTTTGGGTTAAAAGCCATGCTCTGGCATGGCTAACTGATAACACCTTCAAAGGCTCTAGTTCCAACCAGGTCTCATTCACAAGTACTGGGACTTAGAACATGAATGTCTCTTTTGTGGGGAACACAATTCAATTCGTAAACCCAAAACAAGTTGCTGCGGTTGATCCTGACGCTTTGCAAATGGACACGTGTCAGAGGAGGATTGTTCCCCATATGATTATCAGTGGCAGTGTATCTGGACGGACTTGAACTTCCAACCTCTTGGCTAGCAGCTGAATGCATTGGCTATTTAGCCCTCTTACAGGTTCAATAGTCTGGTGATTAGTGGTGAGCAGAACAAGTAACGGGGGCCATCATGAAACTCCGCTTGCAGGGGACAGGTAATAAACACACAAAGCCACCCTAAATCATGATTATTCACGATGGGCTCTGATTAGCTCTGCTTCTCTACTCTCTGTGGGCAAGGACCAGTGACTTTTCCTTTACTGTCTCTTCCAGACTGATCTGATATACGTGTAGGACTCATACCACATATAACTCACCATGTGATTTTTACAGAATTCCAGCTGGTCTAAATCCTGTCCAATGAGACAAGCCCACTGACCCCTTGCTTGGGTGTCACATGATATCAAATGGCAACAATGGTTTCTAAGTACCCTCAGGCTCCCTATGCTGATCCCGATGGGTAACAAGCCACTTTGAGCCCAGCACTGATCTGGCCCATCGGTGGAGTGGCTGCTCTGAAGGAGCCTGTGCCAAGGGAGCGCACTAGGCGTGCGTGCGCAGATGGTGGATACACTGGGCTGCTAACCCAGACGCTGCCTGGAGGAGCCTTGTCCAGGAGCCAAGGTGATCTGCTTCCCAAAAATTCAGCCGATGGAAATTCTGGGAGCTCGGTTCAACTCTGGCACGCACAGGGCCCCCAGGAGTTGAAAGTAACTTGGCCACAGCTAGCTTTTCCCCTTTAAAAACAGTTCTTTCTGACACTGGGAGGCCCACAGTGCTCACAGAGAGCCCCCCTGCCTCCCGCCATTCTGCCTAACCCCTCCTCTTGCCTAGTAGCACCCACAGAACACAAATCTCCAACCTAAGCCCTCGGCAGTCTGGAATTTGAAACTGTTGGCCTGTGGACAAGCCCTCCCCAGGCTTCCAGTGGTTTAGCCAGCTCATTAAAAGGAGGAGAACCGAGGGAAAGTGAAATCAGGCCTTCCCATGAATGCTTCCTTTCGGGGGATTGGGGGGGAGGGGGCACTTGCACGTGATTCTTTGGGGTGGGGCTCTGCCAGCACCTCATCCACCCAAGTTGATACAGGAGCCCGGGAGAGGTCTGAGAAAGGGATGTTGACAGCTCTTTGCCTTTGATCTTTTTTGAAGACATGAGATTTGGGAGACCAGATATAATCAGTAGAGTGAAGGGCCCCTGGTGCTGACCGAAGCAGTGCTGCCGTGTAGGGAATAGGCTACAGCGACCCCTGGAGTAGCAAAGGGCCAGGGATCCTGCAGCAGGAGCTCAGAGGTCTTCCGTATGTGACAGATGGACAGTGGCCAGGCTAAGGGACAGAGGAGAAGGGAGCCCAAGTGGGCCATGCCCATGTCCGTCATCCTCACAGTGAGGCTGAGAAGGAGGAGTCATGCTGGGTGGTAGTTACCCTGGAGTTGATTCGACTCATGGTCACAGTAGATATGCGGGCCTCTCAAGGCTGTGGCCTTTCACAAGCGGGTCACCAGGCTGGTCTTCCATGTGTCCTATGGCTGCGTTTGAACTGCCAACCTTTTAGCTGGTTGTCAAGGGCTCAAGCACTTGTGTCACTCAGGGACCCTGTGTGAAGCAGTAATGGTAGTAACAGGAATAGCAGCTTTAGTAATTTCAGTCATGGTAAATGTCCCAAGTATTAACAATGATTCATGCCCTATGCTGCCCCCTTGAAACACATGAACTCACCACCCAGATGCCACAAGAGAAGCCTTCGGCTTTCTGAACCAGCCCTGAGCGGACCCTGCCCTCCCATGTCACTGCTCACTGCCGAGGAGGAAGCAGCGGTCGGTAAGGCTCCTCGCCTTGCCCAGCGTGCCACAGTGGAACCAGAACACACCCCAAGGAGGGCTGACCTGAGTCCTGGCCTAACCCCGCGCTGCCCGGCCCGACACCCACTCTCAAATCTAGCATGCTCTCCCTTCAAATGGGCAAAGAGGCCACAAGCAATACACAAGTGAGTGACTGACTGGGTCCAAATAGCTTCATTTACCAAAAAAACCCAAAGCCCCAAACCAAAAAACCCTCAAACCGGTGACTGGTGGCTAGGGTTGCCAGTCATATGGCTTTCATTTGCTTAATTTGGTGACTTTAAATGGGCCAGCCTGGACTTGTTGGTCATGGTTGACCAGCCTCTGATCTACCAAGTCCTTATTGTTGGTGTGTGCGCGCACATGTGTGCAATTGACAAGCATCCCCTCAATTCCTAGAAAACACCAACCAGGAAAAGAGTTTACTTCCATTTAACAGGGATGGGCAGGGAGGCTCAGTGACTTGTGGGGACAAAAGCAGAACTGGATTTTGAATACAGGCCTATTTAGCCTTCTAGTCTCAATCAGCTGCTGTACCCCAAAGACATAGAATCCGCATCTTCAACAAAAGTTACACATGACCCTTCTGGGCGCGGTAGCTGGAAGCACTGCAGCAGGGTCCTGCTCACCATAGCACAGGCTTGAAAGTTTCCGTCTGCTAAAGTAAGCCTCGGATCCAGCCCTGCCATCCTGTGTTTTGTAACAGTTTTCCTGGAGTGTAGGAGGGATTCCTGTGGGTATGTGCAATTGATAAACAAGATTAAAAAGACATTGGTCAGCTCCTGTTTATCTTTTTCTCCTTGGAGCACCCTACACAGTGTATGCAGGAGGGTGGAACTCAACATCCCTACAAAGGGTGAGCTATGATCAGACAGCCATTGTGATGTTGGCTTAGGTGTTCCTGACCTTGAGATCCATTTCATCTAGGGCTAATTTGCTCCCTGAACTCTCTGGAATGATAATAAAAGCCAGTCTGTTTCATGAAGCCCTACTTGTGTCAAGAAATTTAGGTATGCTCTTTTAGTGCTGGAGGCCTGGTGGCAGAGTGGGTTCCGTGCTGGGCTGATGACCACAAGGTCAGCAGTTTAAAACCACCAACCACTCCTGGAAAATTTTACCATCTAGGAAACCCACAGGGGCAGTTCTACCCTGTCCTATATAGGGTCACTATGAGTCAGAATTGACTCGATGGCAGTGAGTTTGATTTTTGTTTTGACTCCAATGTCTCATCTGTGAGGTAAGACCCACCTTTGTCCTCACAGTTTTCCATGACTTTTGCTCTTCCCCAAAGGGGATGAAACTAAGGGATACAACAGCAGAAGGATTTGTCTGAAGTCACCCAGCTACACAGGGGTGGGAGCTGATACACAATCTACTGTCCACAGGAGGCTCAGAATCAGCTGTCTTCCCACGCCTTGTTTCCAGTGCAATTATGCATCCAATCAATATTCAAACACTCTGTCGGGCTCCACTTCTGGCTAGACACCACGAGGATCTCCATGGGCGTACTCTCTAGCGGAACAGGTGAGAATGATTTAAAAAACAGACTCTAAACGGCTCCGCAAATGGTTCTAAGGGCTAAGAACAAATACAGAAACCTATGATGTATTCACATTCTGTTAGGAAGAGCACGAGTCTGCAATATTTGAACCAAGACGTTTCGTCCACCCCCACCCCTCCGCCCCCTCCCGAGATTTGCTCAGGGCAGCTCAGTCTCTAGACGGACAGACTGCAGCCAAGACCACAGGCCTTCCTCTCCCCTCCCCCAGCTCACTGGGCCCTGCTAGCTTTCCCAGAGGGCAACTGCCTCAGCCTTTCTCAGGCTGCCCACAGCTACCCCGGGCTGCACCCGGGCTCTCAGTCAGCCCCTACTGTGGGACAGAGGGTCCAACCTGGATGTGATGCTGCTGAAAATCCCAGGTTCCCTGGGTCACGGGGCTGGGGTCTCATGATGAGAGAGGTGAGCTGCGAGGTCCTCAGGCTGCTGCCCCCGCTCTACTAAGTGCCCAAGCCCTGAATCCGATGTCGCTTAGAGGAAACTATGTCACAGTATTTTTTGTGATGGCAGCACCAGGTAACTAAGACAGAAATGTCCCTAGTTATAAAGGTTCTTTACTATGAAAAAAAGAGAAAGATCTCGAATTAATAACCCAATTTTCTGTCTTAAGACACTGGGGAAAAGAGAATCAACCTAAAGCAAGCAAGAGGGGAGAAGATGGACTGAGAGGAACTGAATGAAAAGGAGCACAGGAAAGCCATAGAGAAAATCAAAGTAACAGAAGCGGACACTTTGAAAAGATGAGACCTTTCATTAGGGCGGTGCTATCGGTTACTTAATATGACCCTTCTAGCCATAGTCTTTGTGACTCCCGTGAAAGGATTGGGTGGGACCACACAAATAAGGTATATGGAACTGGTGATGATGGAGGTAATATGTCAATTTGACTGAGCCATGATTTTCAATGGTCTTACAGCTACTTAATTTGGCAGTTATATAATAATGTAATTATCCTT
>NW_022103928.1:6741138-6746470 GCF_000313985.2 Echinops telfairi
CTGGGGGCTTAAGTGGAGAGGAATTGTTTTGAGAATGATGAGGGCAATGAATGTACAAATGCGCTTTACACAATTGATGTGTATATGGATTGTGATAAGAGTTGTATGAGCCCCTAATAAAATGATTTAAAAAAATTATCCTCCATTTTATGAAGCTGTCCGTTATATTAACAAGGCAAGATTAGTGTGGCATGTACCTTGAATCACTGCCTTCTAGAGGGTGTGACTTAAGCATCACCCTTCTCCCAGTCACCACCCTTCACACCTTTGCACTGTCTTGCTCAAGGAAGCAGAGATTCCTTGAGGGTATGGTCTTGCACCTAATTATAGGAATGCTCTGGCAAAGTTCTCTCTTTTGCTCTGGGTCCTGCATCTGGTTTATCGTCATCTAACCCCTGGTTCTTGGAACTTGACACAGTAGCTTATCATCTTATTTGATTGGCTAGCTTCCATAGCTTAGTGAGCCAGCAATGTGTTGTCTAATCTGTTGATTTGTGTTTGTCAGTCCCTGCAACCACATGAGTCAGGAGGAGCCTCCAAACCGATGCCTGATCCATTTGGGACTTGTCATCCCTCCACAACTGTGTGATCCATTTGGGACTTGTCATCCCTCCACAGCTGTGTGAGCCATATCCTTGATGCTCTGAGTTCTGTGAGATGCTGCACTGAATTACCGAACCCAAGGATGGAAGGAATTTACTTAGGGGTGGGGTGGGGGAGGTGGGGTAGGGGGTGGGAGGGCAGGTAGTTGATGTTGTAGATGATGGGGTGGTAAAATAGTTTAGAAAAGTTGGACATTTGGGCCATCTTTAACCTTTGCCTCATAGGAACTAGCTTTGCGTTTATCCTGCTAAAAGAAATGACTCATGTAATTTCCATTAACCAAAAAAAAAAAAGAAAAGAAAAAAAATTAGACTCAAATTACAAGAATTGTAAATGAAAGAAGGGACATTCTTATTTACAGCAGAAACAATAAAATATTACAAAAGAATACTGTGAACAATTGTACTCCAATGAGTTGAATGAAATAGACAATTTCCTACCAAGACACAACCTACCAAAATGAATTCTAGAATAGACAATAAAAAGAATAGACAATCTAAACAGACTAATAACAAGTAAAACGATTGAATCAGTAATCAAAAAATTACTCAAGCAGAAAAATACAGGCCCAAATGACTTTATGGGTGAATTCTACCAGACATTTAAAGAATTAAAACATTTAAAGAATTTATAAATGCTTCTTTAAAACAGGAGCCCTAGTGGGGTGGTGGTCACAGCATGTTGGGCTGTGATCCTCAAGGTTAGTGGTTTGAAACCACCACAAAAACCCACTTTTGTAAAGAATTATAGTCTCAGGAACTTGCAGGGCTTTCCCTGTAGGGTTGCTATGAGTTGACATTGATTTGATGGAATGAGTCTAAAAATATGGGAAAGGATAAATATTGCCCAATTCATTCTATGTTTGAGTGATACAAAAGCCAGACAAAGACACCACACAAAAAGAAAATCATAAACCAATTATCTCTTATTAACATGGACACAAAAATCCCCAACAAAATACTGGAAAACTGAATCTAACAACATACAATAAGGATTATACATCATAACTAAATAGGACTTATTCCAGAAAAGCCAGCTTGGTTCAACATTCCAAAATTAATGAATGCACTATACCACATCAATAGAATTTTTCTAAAGCATATGATCATCTCAATAGATACATAAAAGAATTCAATAAAAATTTGACATTTTTTCTTGATTAAAAACACTCAACAAAGTAGAACTAGAAGGGATCCTCTTTACCAGGTAAAGGGCATCGATAAAAATCTGCATTGCATTTAATGATGAAGAACTAGATATTTCCCCTTTAAAATCAGGAACGAGGCAGGAACTTAAATGAAACAGACAAATTTGACACTTCATTTGGCATTGTAGTGGACGTGCTAGCCTGAGCAATGGGGTAAGAAAAAGAAATAAAAGGTATCTAGTTTGTAAAAAGAGAGGTAAAACTACCTCAATTTCAGGGGTTCTCAACCTTCCTAATGCCACGACCCTTTAATACAGTTCCTCATGCTGTGGTGACGCCCCAACCATAACTTTATTTTTGTTGCTACTTCATAACTGTGATTTTGCTACTGTTATGAATCAGGCGACCCCTATGAAAGGGTCGTTTGATTCCCAAAGAGGTCACGACCCACAGGTTGAGAACCACTGCTCTTATTTGCAGATGACATGGTCTTGTACATAAAATCCTAAGGAATTGGCCAAAATCTTTAGAACCAATAAATGAATTCAGTAAGGCTTGAGGATAAATGATCAGCATAAAAAATAATTATATTTCTCTATATTTGTGAAGAATAACCTGAAAAGGAAGTTAAGAAACCATTTGCTTTGGGGGTGATAGAAATCTTCTAAAATGGACTGTGCGTATAGTTGCACATATCTATGAATATACTCAACGCCATTGACTTGTACACTTTAAATGGGCAAATAGTACACCAGGTGAATTAGCTCTCAATAAGGCTGGTATTAAGAAACAAAAACACTTACCTGATGGTCTGATGTGGCTGACCGATTCAAATAGGACCATGGAAGCGTCAAAGCGTTACTTGGAAACTGACTCCCAGGCAATTCTTTCACTTGTCCTCAGGCCCACTTCAGTGGTCACCTGAAACATTCCTGACAAGCTGGCATTGCTCCACCTACGGCTATTCTCTGACTGTGTTAGAGAGTTGGCCTCCATGCAGGCCAGGCCTCGGGCTGGGAAGTGAATATTCCAGGTGAAGGAACGAAGTTGGGGAAGAAATGCCTTCGCTTCCTTACCGTTTGGTGGGATAATTCCCAGGTGTGCTCTACACTGCCTTTCAGAAGGTCTTCAGCTGCCTACCACAATACCTTGTTCATTGATACCCCGCTTTGGCTTTTTGTCCCCCACTGTGCTTCTTGGTATCACCTTGTTGTTAGCGTCATAAGTGGGTGCCAACTCCTGGAGAGGCTGTGCACTACAGAGCCCAGGTGACGACTGGCACGTTCCAGCACACTGCTGGGGCCATTGGGCCATTCCATCTCACTGAGGCTTGCACTACTAACATGCCGTCCTTCTCCAGGGACGGATCCCTCGCGGTGCGGTGCCAGAGTGAGCTAGTTGAAACGTGTTCTGTATGATCCATAAGGTTCTCATTGGTGCATTTTGGAAGCGGATCATCAGCCCCCCCCACCTTCCTGGTTTTGTCTCAGTCTTGAAGCTCCCCTGAAACCTGTCCCCCACCCTGCTGCTATTTGAAACCCCGGGGATTGTTTGCACCATCAAAGCAACGTGCCAGCCACTGATTGACAGATAGTGGCCCTGGTTGAAGGTCTAAAACATCCCACCCTCACCCCGACACTGCGCTCTTTGTTGACTCAATGCAGGCTACAGGTCCCACCCCAAGGAGGCAAGGCTCATTTGGAACTCAGCAGTTCATGTGACAGCCGTGCTCTTGAAACCCCATGGTGTCTCCAGTTTGCTCCTTTAGAATGTTGTACATTTGGATATTGTGTCAGCTCTCTCTTGGATGGTGTTTGCTCATGCAAGGCCAAGTTTGACACATTATTTTGGCTGCCACAGCCCCCCACCCCCCACTGTATCCATAAGCCAACGTTTTCTGTCATCACCTTTGCTAAGTGCCCCAGGATCCAAATAAATACAGTATCCCCTGAGTAGAATTACAGCTGTCTTAAAAAGGTATTCATCGGATGTTTTCTGATGTTAAAAAAATAAAAAATAAAAATCCCCATTCCCTTGAGTCTACGATGGAGTATTTTCACTACAAAGCCTGGCTCTGGACAGAAAAATAGCAGATAAATATTGCCATATGTTTTTAAGACATGTCGAATTTTTTTCAAGTGAACTGATACTACTTTAAAAGCTTCATGTGAATATCTCTTATCATTTAAAGTTATTAAAAACATAAGAAAGCAATTGGGTTGGGGGAGATTCCTTCCTCCCCTCCCCCACCCCTCAAGGTCATTATAATTTCCAGTGGGAAGATACAGCTGAGACTGAAGCTTCTGCAACGGGGCACAGGCGCCAGAGCTATACTGGCGATCTCTTGTTGCTCTCAGCTGCTGTTGGGTTGGCCTCTGACCCCTGATAAACCCAGGCACGAGTGAGCAAAACTGTGCCTGGTTTTGGATCACCCAGGATTGGTTATGGATTGGACTGCTGTGATTCATTGACTAAATGTCAGAAGTCAGTCACCAGACCTTTACTCCTAGTTTGTTTTAGGCTGAGAGCTCTACTGAAACGTATTCAGCTGCGTAGCCACACACACGCTTCCGCTGACAGACCGAGGGTGGCTGTGTCTGAGGAACATTGACCGGGAATGGGACCTGGTCTTCCTCCTTGAAGGGGAGAGAGCTCTCCCACAAACCACCAGACCAGTGCCCTGGCTCGGTCGACTTAAAATGAGTAGCGTGCGTTAGCATTACTGTAGAGCCCTGTTGGCCCAGTGGGCTACGAGTGGACTTGCTAACCTCAAGATAAGCAATTCAAATCTTCCAGCTGCTCCTCAGGATAACAACAAGGCTGTCTATTCCCAGGATTTAAGGTCTCAGAATCCCACAGGGTAGTTCGACTGTGTCGTGCGGTCTCGAAGAGTCAGGATTGACTCTACGGCAGTGGGTTTGGTTTTTTTTGTTTTACGACATCTTAGGCATGGTGCTAGGTGCTTTCCTTGATGATCTCATTGACTTTTAAAACCACACTTTGAGATAGATTTAAATCAAACAAACAAAAGACAACCCACAACTCATCATTGACCCTGCCTAGCAGCTAGCCTCATCTTTCTCCGACGGAACACCTGGGCAGTTTGAGGTCAGTAGTCTAATGCTCACTTGTGGCACCACCAGGGCTCCTCGTGAGATAGGTAAGTACTGGTTTTACTCCCAGTTTTGAGATGAAAAACAGAGCCTAGACAGGCCCAATGATCTCTGTATTATACGCTGCAGTTCAAGGACCCAAACTGGGACTTGAACCCTGTAGTGGTGGATTACTGATTCTGGACATCTACTTGTGGCGCCATGCTGCTGCTTCCTAAATGCCATGTATCAAACTGATGGAGGCCCTGGGCGGAGGGCGCAGTGTGTATGTGCCAGCTGCTATTGAACTTGGCTGCCAGTCAGAAGACTGGGGATCCGAGTCCCTCCACGTGTGCCTTGGAAGAAAGACTCAGTGATCAAGTTCTAACACCACCAACAGAGATGAGTCTTGACAACCCTCTGGGGAACAGTCTTCCTCGGACATACACCGGGGACAACCCTCTGGGGAACAGTCTTCCTCGGACATACA
>NW_022103928.1:6746744-6755744 GCF_000313985.2 Echinops telfairi
TTCTGGCCCAAAGCGACCCTATCAGACAGAATAGGGCTGCCCCTGTGAGTCTTCACAGAAGCCAACAGCCACCTCTGTCCCCAAGGGCAGATTTTCCATTTGCAGTCAAATGTGGAACTGCACGTCAGGGTTCAGGGCTCCTCCCATCGAGAAGAAAGCCCAGCAGGGACGCCCCGTTCTTCAGGGTTGCCGTGCGCTGGACTCTACTTGACAAACACAACACCCCCCCCTGTCCATGGGAGTGGTCTCTGTTGGGAGTCGGTGGCTCGCAGCAGGCACCTGTCAGCGTCCTGGGCCGGGGCTCACGGGGAAGAAGCTAACACTTGGAGGGAGTGGTGAAGTGAGACTCCTATCCCACAGGAAACAATGTTCGCTTCCCGACCTCTTGCCACGGGTTGTCGTGGGAAGTCACCTTTGCGCCACCAGAACAATGTTGCTGAAGACACCGGCTTGTCCTCCCACGTTCAGTTAAGTGATTAATTTTCTTTGTATGAACTTAAAATGGGCCCATTTAAAAGAGTGCGTTTTTCCTTGAGAGCATTGCTCATTATGCTATCGTTTTAAGTAATTAAATCAGAATAAATGGCTCTGTGAAGCTATTTTAATGTAACATCTAATTATATCTGACCTAGACTGTGAACTATAATCATTAAGTACATGAACTGTGTAATATTCCGCACATCCTTTAATAATTTATCCTGCCGCATCCAGCTGCATGGACTCGTAAGCAGGGGTAGCATCCCCACCCCCCGACACCTGGGCCCTGCTCGGGTTTGCAGAAGTGGCCCTAGCCCTAACCCTTCCCTCTCCACAAAGGCTTGCTCCAGGTGGAGAGGGACTGCGCTTGGCTGTGCTTTTGAGGAACCTTAAATATGTTGACAAGGAACTCAGCACACTGGTGAAATGGGTACCACCGATGCCCTTGTGGCCTCACAGAGGGTAGTGTCTCCTGGGGGTGCCTCACCCAGCGCCTCGCCACCACAGCTCAGAAGGCGTGTGCTGAATCATCCCTGGCTGCTGCTCCACGGGCTGCCTGTGTGTTTACATGCTCGTTTTCAGTGGTCTGTCTCTTTCTTACCGGAGGAATGCCCTCTTGGCCAGGGCTCCAGAGAAGACTTCTCCAAATCCCAGAGGGATGTTTCAACCAAATTTGGGAAGACCTGTGAACATGACGGTTTTTGTTTTTTAATTTGTCAGTAAGGGATTCTTTTTTAATCTGCTGCCGCTGCCCTGAAATGAGTCTCAAGTTTAGACTGGTTGGGTTTCCCTCTCGTCCTCTGCATGCATCATTCCGGTCAGTCCTTCTCTTCTTAAAGCGATCCATGTGTCAGACCACGGCAAACACAGCCATCTGTTTTAACGGCTACTGCGGGGAGAATGGAAAGCACGATGGGTGGGCCCTACAAACGAAAGTGCACCCCCACTCTTCCTGCACTCCCAGTCGGAAACCTCCTGAAACTGTTTGTTTTGTCTGTTATCTGTTTGCTTTTCAGTCTGACCTGGCTTTAAACCTTCGCTAGCCAACCCTGGACCGGTGTGAGCTGTTTGCTAATCCATCGGTGTACCCCATTTTCCTGCTGCAGACCACTCAAGGTTGGATTGTAGGTGGCTGCCCTAGACCCACCAGGAATGTTATGTAGCTCTTGTCTTCAATGGAAAAGTTCTGACTCCCTAACCTTGTCTGACCCCAAGAATTTTAGGAAGCTATGGGTGTAGTGGTTACTGGTTGAGCTGCTAGCCCAAGAGTCAGCAGTTTGAAACCACCAGTCACTCCTCGGGAGGAAGATGAGGCTTTCTACTCATGTAAAGAGGTACAATCTTGGAAATCCACCGGGGAAATTCTACCCTGTCTTACAGGCCGCTAGGAGTCAGAACCCACTTGGTGGCAATTGGTTTTAGGTTTGGAACGGGCATGGAATGGGAATTATATGAACACCTATCATTGACTGAAACCTTGAAGTGGCCCAGGCACTTTCCACGTCTCTATGATTTTCACCGACACTTAATTGATAGATTATTCCCATTTAACAAATACAATATCCAACAGGAAAGGAGCCCTGGTGGCAGCATCGGTAAATGTTAGACTATTAACTGAAAGGTGGGCCCATCAACCCCACCAGCTGCTCGGCGGGACAAAGAAGAGGCTGTTGGAGGTTCCTGGGACGGCCCAGGCTGTAGGGTGGCCTTGAGTTGGAATCAATCCTCTGGCAGTGTGTGTGTTAGCCAACAAGGAAGCCGAAGTTCAAAGAGGGTTAAGGGACCGGCTTGAGGACACACAGGCAATTTACTGTCAACCAAGTCTTCTTTTGAACAGTTACAGGTTTACGAAAACATGCCATTTTCTCGGCCAGACAAGGGAAATTTAGTGACAAATTGGGACAGACCAATTCATCCAAGTCATTTGTTATTCCTACCTGAGCCTGTGACCGATACTGGGCACCACACACATCGATAACTAATGCATGAAGAGCATTTCCCACGCATGCTTTAGCATGTGTGACCCACACAACAGCCCTGGGGGCAGGGGCTGTTGCTATGTCCTCCCCTCCCCTCCCCTTCTCACCCAGGAGGACATTGGGATTGGGAGAGGTGACTTTGAAGTCATGCCGCCCATCCGTGTCCAGAGCTGGGATGGAACCTAGACTTTCTGATGTTCATGCTGAATAGGCCCCGCTTCTTCAACTCAAGCTAAAGTTTAGAAGTGTTCAAATTCACCAAGGCAAAAGAGAAGAACGAAACCAGAGCCAACAGAACCCACCGCAAATCAAACTTTCCAAAAGCAGGCCCATAAACCTTACTCTCCTCGCCCAGTTGATGGTGCCTCCGCCTTAAAGGGCCAGCATCACAAGAGGACTTCATTCCATCCTACGTGCCAGCCCCCAAAAGAAGTGGCTGTATCCCCAGCATAAGATTCCCTCTGGGTAGGGATACACCAGTGACCTACCATTCCTGATTTCTCTCACCTCCCTCAGAAGCCAGAGTTAATTTCAGAAAGGTGACTTCTGGCTCATAAATTAAAGCAACGGACAGGCTAGCCATTGGGCGGATCCCTGCCAGGTGCAGTTCAAACCCACCAGCTGCTCCTGGGGGGGAAATGAGTCTGTCTGTGCCTACAGGAGGTCCAGGATTGGAGACCCTATATAAGATTGCTATACGTTGGCATGGAATCAGTGGCAGAGGGTTTGGTTTGGAGTCAGCGTGTCTGTAAGGTTCCTCCTGTCAGAACTCCTGTTAACCAGAAGGTTTGTGCTTCCAACCCACCAGGCAGCTCCTCGGGGGAAGGAGCTGGGGCCTGCCCTGGGCCGACGACAGCCTGGCACATTCTACAGGGCCGTGCTCCTCCATCACGTGTGGGCTCCTTTGGGTTGAAATCAGTCTGACTGATCTGACAGCAACATTGTGTACGTAATAAGCCTGTACATAAATTAATTCTACACATCAAGAAAGCCCTCTGCACCAGACATGCTATTAGCTAATGAATAGAAGATAGTGAGCAAGCCCAAGTCCTCACTGTCTACCAGCTTTTGTTCTGGCAGAAGAAAGTCGCAGACAAATAAGGGGAAATAAGTGAGTGGCGGCTGGTCAGAAGGTCTTTCTTCCTGGGTCCACAGGTGCTGGAAATGAGGCAGCATTACACAGTGGTGATGGCTGCAGCGCCTAGTGAACGCACTGAAACCCACTGAGTTGCATGCTGTGAACAGGTTGGTTTTATGGTATGTACATTACATATTAATAAAAATAGGATAGCATCTGTCAGATGGTGCTAACTGACAGGAAGGAAAAATAAAGCAAGGCAAAGAGTCACAGTGACAAAATCCCCTGAATCAAAACCACTGTCATTCAGTCGATTCCAATTCACAGGGGCCCTATAGAGGGTTTCTGAGACTGTAAATCGTTAAGAGAGCAGACAGGCTCAACTTTCTCCTGAGAAGTGGCTGGTGGATTTGAACTGATGGTCTTGTAGTTAGCAGCCCAATGCATGGCCAACACCACCAGAATTCAGAGTAACAAACTCAGTTCAACACCATTGTGCTGATTCCAACTCACGGCGACCCCATAGGACAGGCTAGAACTGCCTAGAAAGCCTCATCTTTCTCCCTCAGAGTAGCTGGTGGTCTAGAAATGCTGACCTTGTGATCTGAAGCACAATGCATAACCCACGACACCTCCAGGCTCCTTCAAAGAGCAACCAGAAAGGGTATTTTAGACAGAATGGCCAGGGGAGGTATGGAAGGTGCTCTTGGGGACTGTTGGCTCCCCTCTGCACACAACCTTAATGGTTTGAAGCAAAATTAAATGAAATGTATTCTCTGGGAACTTTGGAGACCAACCGTGTGAAATCAAGGTGCTGGCATTATTGGTTGCTTCTGGAAACTTTGTGGGAGAATCTTCTCCATGCCTATCCCGGCTTCTGGTGGCTCTGGTGTTTCCTAGCTTATGGCAGCATAAGATCCTTGTCATAGACATTCTTGGGCCTGTCATTAGTTTCCTGTAAACACACTCATCAGTATGCTAGTTGTTGTTGATAAGCGCTGTCCGTCAGTTCTGATTCATAGCAATTTAGGGTCCACCTTCATCCAGATATCCTTTTGAGGCCCTCACCTTGATTACATGAACAAAGACCCTTGTCCCAAATAAAGATACATTCTGAGATTCCAGGCGAACCTATTCTTTGTGTGTGAGGTATTATGACACCCACCACCGATTATAAAAGGAACTAGCTGGAGTGGGAGTGGTAGAATCAGCTGTTCATGTTTAGACACATTATTTACTTGTCCAAATTTAGACTCAACAGCTTCACTCCGATTTCTAAGTTTAGAGCTTAATAGGAAGGTTTGGGTTGAAAATAGAAATAGGAAATGTTGTGTGATCATCTAGACCCTTGAGCATGCGTGAGGACAGAGAGGAGAAGAGCGTGAGGTCTGGGGTCAGGGTCAGGAGGAAAGAGGGGTACAGTAAGAGAATCTGAGGAGGAGTGTCTAAGGAGGTCGGGGAAAATGGGGGTGTTTCTTTTGGTTGTCCCAGCACATTGTCACAAACGGCATGGCTGAAAGTGACAGACATGTATTGTTTCACAGTTCTGGAGGCTAGACTTGAAATCCAGCCGGGCTGGGTTCCCACAGGGTCCTCTAGGGGAGAATTTATTCTTTTCCTCTTGCAGTTTCTCACGGCTGCCAACATTCCTTGGTTTGTGGCCAAATCACTCCAATCTCTGCCTCTGTGCTCACATTGCCTCCCCCACTTCTCTGTGTTTACGGTTTCCTCTGCTTCACTCTTACAAGGAGAGTTGTCATTGGACGGATGGCTTACCTGGATCATCTTGGATAATCTCAGCTGAAAATCTTTTTTTTTAAATCATTTTATTAGGGGCTCATACAACTCTTGTCACAATCCATACATACATCAATTGTGTAAAGCGCATTTGTACATTCATTGCCCTCATCATTCTCAAAACATTTCCTCTCCACTTAAGTTCCTCAGCATTAGGTCCTCATTTTTCCCCTCCCTCTCCACTCCCCCCTCCCTCATGAGCCCTTGATAATTTATAAATTATTATTTTGTCATATCTTGCCCTGTCCGGCGTCTCCCTTCACTCACTTTTCTGTTGTCCGTCCCCCAGGGAGGAGGTCACATGTAGATCCTTGTAATTGGTTTCCTCTTTCCAACCCACCCTCCCTGTACCCTCCCAGTATCGCCACTCACACCACTGGTCCTGAAGGGATCATCCACCCTGGATTCCCTGTGTTTCCAGTTCCTATCTGTACCAGTGTACATCCTCTGGTCTAGCCAGACTTACAAGGTAGAATTCGTATCATGATAGTGGGGGCGGGGAGGAAGCATTTAGGAACTAGAGGAAAGTTGTATTTTTCATCGTTGCTACATCACACCCTGACTGGCTCATCTCCTCCCCGAGACCCTTCTGCAAGGGGATCTCCTCAGCTGAAGATCTTTAACCTAAGACTTTTTCTAAACAAGGTCACAGTCACAGATTCTAGAGATTAAGACTTGGATATGCTTTGGGGGGGACTACCATTCAATAAACTAGAAGACCACACACACACAAACACACACAGAGTGAAAGAGAGAGAGAGAGAGATTAGAGTTCATGGGAAGTAAATGTTTCTGGGAGGAGGGAGTGATCAGTTGTGATGTACACTGCTGATAGAAAATCAGAAGGAGGTCAGAGGATTGAGGGTTGGATTTGGCTACATTAAGTTCATGGCTCTTGTCAAGAGCAGCTTGGGGAAGCAGTGGCAGCAAAGGTCTTTCTGGGATGGGTTCAAGCAGAAAGGAAGAGAGAAGATGGAGACAGTAAATCTTGTAGGCGTGGGCCTTCCTTGAAGGGACTAAAGGGCATCACAGACACAGGTGATGGCCTGACAGGACTGCGAGAGGTCTGTCAGCTTGACCAGGTCATGGTGCTCAGTCAAATGCTAGTCTAGATAGTGCTATGAAGATATTTTGTTGATGTGATCAACATTTGCAATCAATTGACTTTAAGAGGAGGAAATTAGACTAGGTAATGTGAGGGGCCTCGTTCCAGCTGTTGAAATCCTCAAGAGCATGAGCCGAGGTTTCTGGGAAGAAAAGGGAATCCTTTTCTGGACTGTAACCAGTCATCCTGCCAGTTCCCCGCCTGCCACCTGGCTTACCGACTTTAGACATAAGACTGTCAGAGTTTCCGGCCTGCCTGGCCTACAGATTTGGGACTTGCCAGCCTCTACAATCGCATGAGCCAACTCATTAAGATAGATCCCTCTCTCCCTTTCTACGTATACCAGTGGACGTGGGGTCTGCTCCAGCACATGGTGACTGCATGTGTTCCAGGGTCGAAGTGTGCTCCATGAGGTTGGCTTCCTTTATGTAGCTCTGCATTTATACATACATACATAGACAACATTTATTTTTGTTGTTGTTGAGAATGCACATGGCAAAACATACACCAATTCAACCATTGCCCCATGTATAATTTAGAGACATTGGTTACATTCTTCATGTTATGCAACTCTTTTCACCCTCGTCCATTAGCTTCAACTCACTGCCCCCTAAATTTCCTATCTAATCTTTCAAGTTGCTATTGTCAACTTGAACCTCTGTAGATAGATCTGAAAGGTGCTCAGTGTTCAAGGCAGATAGTCGCTATAACTCAAGCTCTGGCTTTCAAGGAATATTTTTGGGTTCAAGTTTAAGTTTAGGAGATGATCTCAGGACAGTAATTTCAGGGGCTCCATGGCTCCAGAAAATATGGGCTCCGTGAGAATCTGAAATTTTGAGAATCTTAAATTTTGCTTAGCATTTCCTCCCTTTTGATCAAGATTCTTCTACAGACTCTTAGACAAAAAGGTTTAGTAATATAGCCTGGCACAACCAGTCTTTCTGGTCTCCCATTCTTCATGGAGGAAGTTAGCACATACTTGGTCTCCTCCTCCTTTTCCCAACTCCTCTTCTTCCCCTGTGGCCCCAGGTGACCCAAGACTGATCGGTGTACAGGGTTGTGACTGAGATCTGTGAATGAGATATGTTGCTAACTATATCTTTGAGAATTATAGACAAGATAGAATGGATGCATACAATTATAATTTATGGAAGCCTTTTCAGTGATTTAAAAGCTGAGCATGCAGCAAGTGAAGGTGATTGTGATGAAGCATTTGTTGTAAGTAGGGGTTGATTCAGTTGTTTGAACGTGAAGGCAAACTCACTTGTCAGGGTAAAGGGCAAGCACAAGCTGTCTTTAAGGCCAGCATTCCAAACAGGAAACTGCCTGTGCTTGGTTGGCTGCTTACAAGTGTTTGCAGTAAACGATAAAGTATACCAGAAACACTATTCATGGTATTAGGCCAATTATTTTTCACCCCAAACACACTCCGCAAATTCCAATTTCCCTGAATCTTTGCTAATATTTTTTCTTTTTTAATCTTAGGCATCATAATGGGAGTGAAATGATATCTTACTGTGGTTTTGATTTGCAATTTTTGGATGCTTAACAATACTGAGCATCTTTTCATGTGGCCATTTGAATATTCTATTTAGTGAAATACTTATCAAATCTTTTGCTCATTTTGTGATTGGGATAGTTATCTTTTTGTTGTTAAGCTACGTTTTATATATATTAGGTATTAGATTCTTCTTGGCTATGTGGTTTCCAAGGATAGTCTTCCAGTGGGGAGCTTGTCTTCTCGGTTTGTTTCCTCCATAGAGTGTCATAGTGATGCTCTTTCAGAAGCACATTGCAAGGTCACTGGGTGGGTTTCAAGCACCAGTCTTTTAATTAGCAGCCAAGCACTTAGCCATGTACACCACTGAGACACTCATATACATGAGCACCCACACAAACACACCCGGCCTATTAGTTCTGTTTCTGGAGAACCCAGAGAGAAGGAGCTGATGTCAAAGAAGAGAGACACGAGGGGGCTTCAAACATTTTGTTGGAGCATGGAATTAAAAAATCATGGAATTTTCCCATGGACCTTTTGAAGGCCTGTCAGATCTGTGTTCAGATGCTCTTGATTCAGCTGTGGGGGACCTTGGAGACGTGTGAAGGAGAGGGCGCAGCCAGAGGGTTCTTGGGGACACGACTTGGCGCCCCAGTTAGGAGCACGTTCGTGGAGACAGGTGCCTGGGGTCGATGACATTGGTGGGAGTGGAGCTGCTGGATCTAGGGACCGAAAACTCAGGACACCGGTCTACTTCGAATAAATAGCAAATGCTCTTCTAGTTGACTATGGTACAGTACAGATTTGTACCAAAAAGTCATGTTTATCTGAAATTCAAATTTAATGCTCGGTCAGGGAAGAGGACTTGTGGCTGCACATTTCTGATAGATTTTCAGTAAAAAAAACAAAACAGTCTTAAAGGCTTGAAGGTAATCAAGCGGCCATCAACCTCAGAAGCAACAAAACCCACATGGAAGAAGCACACCAGCCTATGCAACCATGAGGTGTCGAAGGGATCAGGTATAAGGCATCATCAGAAGAAAAAATCCGAATGATGGGGGGAGTG
>NW_022103928.1:6756385-6758243 GCF_000313985.2 Echinops telfairi
AGATACGGAGAGAAAGGGAATGAAGATTTGGGGAGTGCCAGGCCCTCGCAGAAGCTCACTTGAGGCCCACAGCCCTGAGTTTTGAAGCAAAAGCAGGCAGAGCAGGCGTGTGTTTCTCTCCATTTACTTCCAGTGGCAGGGATAGTTTCCGCTAGTCCTTTGCCATTTGCAGTGACCTTAATGTGACAGAATAGGATGACCCTATCGGGCTTCTTAGACTGCAACCTTTACAAATACAGACGACTACATCGATCTCCCCCTGAGTGGCTGGTGGATTTGCACCTTCAACTTTTCTACTAGCAGCTGAGTATGTATCCATGGTGTCATCGGGGCTGCTTTCAGGAGCAAATAAAACGGAACCTGTTGCCGTGAGTTGATTCCGATCTACAGTGACCCCATGGGGTAGAGTAGAATGCTCCACACGGTTTCTGAGGCAATGTTTTTTTACAGAAGCATCCAGCCTCCTCTTTCTTCCATGGAGTGGCTGATGGGCTCAGTCACCAACCTTTCAGTTAGCAGCCCAGCGGTTTAGCCACTATGGGTAAATGGTGAGAATACATGAAGTCGTGATTTCAGTTGAGCAGGGGGAAATGAGAGGTGCAAAACAAGGGGAAAATGAAACAAGGCAACCAGGTTTGAATTCATCCCCCCGAAAGACACATTGAAGTCCTGGCTCTTGGACAGTGTAATCTTATTTGGGGAAACAGGGGTTTTCTTTGCAGATGTTTTCAGATAGATAAAGTCAAGAAGGAGTAGAGTGGGCCCTACCCCTAACCCTCTTTGAGCAGTGTCTCATCAAATGAAAGGATAGACGCTGAAAGAGCATCACACACTGAAATCACACCCTGTGAAGCCCCATCTACAAACCCAGGTGCTCTCAGCAACACCTGGTGCTTTAGTAATTCACTGAGATGAGGATTGACTATGGCCATGAGCACAGGCCCCCAGAAGTGACAGCCTATTATTTCTTCCTAGTCTGTTTTCAGTCTAGTCGCTCAGCTGAAATGTGTTCAACATGAGTGGTCCACTTGGTATTTAAAATCCCCGGAACACAGCTTCCAGCATGACAGCCACATACAAGGCACCACAGTACATCAGACTGATAGGTGGGCTCTAATCTTAATCCCTTTTTTGAGTGATGTTTTAGCAAATAAAAGGATAGACGTTGAAACCAAGGGATTACGTTATACGAGGATCCATTTATAGACCAAGCAACTCCAAGAAATGCCTGGGGCATCAAAAACCAACGTCACTGCTTCCAAGTCAATTCTGACTCATTACAACCCTATAGGACAGGGTGGAACTGTCCCTGTGAGATTATGAGACTGTAAAACTCTTTACGGGAATGGAGAGGCTCATCTTTCTCCTACAGAGCAGCTGATGGTTTCCAACTGCTGACCCCACAAGTAACCCACTACATCGCCAGGGCACTTAAAGGATCAGTTAGTAAGTGATATATTGAGTTTGCTGGTGGAACACTGTGGTAGATAGAATAAAAGCTGGCTTATTGAACTTCCCCCCAGCCCCTCAAATACTGACTTCCTAATTTCTAATACCTGTGCATATGTTGTAACATGACCAAAAAAGGATGCAAGGGAGCAGAATTAGGACTTCTAATTGCAGTAGTGGCTGCTAAACCAAAGGTCAGTGGTTCGAACCCACGAGCTGCTCCGTAAAAGACAGGCCTGGCTGTCTGCTTTGGTAAAGATCACAGCTGGTAGCCCTGTGGAGCAGTTCTACTCTTTCCTGTAAGGTTGCTCTGAGATGGATTTGACTCATTGGCAATGGGGTTTCTTTGGAAGCATTGACTTTAAATTAGGGGACTTGAGTCTGGATTACATAGGTGGAACAACATAGT
>NW_022103928.1:6759237-6761542 GCF_000313985.2 Echinops telfairi
AGACTCTTTAAAACATCTTTAAATATAAAAGAAGGAGGGAGAGGATTCTGTGTTAGAGATAATGGTGTGAGAAGACCCAAGCGAGTGAGTAGCCATTGCTCCCTTTGAAGATGAAAGGGAGCCACAGCCCAGGCGTGCAGCTGTGGTTCGGGACAGTGGAGTCCGTTCCGAATCAGAGGAGTCCCAAGTACAGCAGAAACAGATCCTGCCCAACCAGGGCCGTCCTCACAATTGTTGGAGCCCACTCTGGCAGCCACTGTTTCAGTCCATCTCCTTAAGGGTCTTCCTCTATTGCTCTGACCTTTAACTTTACTAAGAAGGATGTCCTCTTCCAGAGACTGGTCTCTCCTGGTAACATGCCCAAAATACGTGAAATGAAGTCTTACCATCTTCTCTTCTAAGGAGCTTTCTGGCTGAACTCCAGCCAAGACAGATTTGTGTGTTATTCTGGCAGTTGACGGTACTTTGAATATTTTATGCCCACAGCACAATTTAAGTGCATCAGCTTGGACTCATAGTGACCCTACGCACAACAGAATGAAACACCTGCTCCTGCCTCATCTTCACGATTGTCCTTATGCCTGGGCCCTTGTTGCAGGTCACCTCTATACACTGGAAAAGGCGTGAACGTGGATTTTCCCTTAGAGCTGCCAGAAAGGAACGTAGCCCTGCTGACATCTTGACTCGATCCCAGTGAAAGGCACTTCAGAGTTTTGACCTCCAGAATGATACATTAGTGCTGTGTCAAGCCAGCAGGTTTCTGGTAATTTCAGAAGCAAAAAGAAATAATACATACAGATCCTCACTTATCAACATGGCTAGGTGCCAAAGACCAAGTAATTGTGTGAAAAATCTGCGCTGTGAGAAAATGAAGGATGGCCTTATTAGATCACAAAATGAGGATAACTACACCATTAAATAATTGCTACATTATATCATTACATCACTGCTGAGAACCACTGAGAATCATGACCAGGCCAAGTTGACACATAACTTTACCTATCACAGCTAGTATTTCTCTGGCCTTGCACCTTGACATTCATTATTGTTAGGCATGTTATTAATGCAAAATAGTTGGATAACAGTTTTTACTGTTGGCATAGTGTGAAATGTCAGGTGAGATAGTAAGTAAGTGAGGTGCAGGTGAATTCAGTTCTGCAGCCACAGACAATGAGCAAACAAAGGGAGATGTTTATGTTGTAACAAAACTTTATTTACAAAAGCAGGAAGCACACCAGAATTTGCCAAGAAGGCAGCAGCTAGTCAATCTCTAGATTCCTACAACATTAAAAGGGAAGGGATGTGTCTTTGCGTATTGATATGGAACAAAGGCATTGTTGAAAGAAAACAAAAATACAGGAGACTGCTTATGTTCTGCTCCTTTGTGCTCTGGTTGATGTTAGGAGCCATCGAGTCAGATCCAGCCGCTGGTGACAACAGAACAAAACACTGTCTGTCCGGGGTCATCATTCATAATGGTTACGTTTGAGCCTGTTGTTGCAGCCAATTGTGTCCATTGATCTCACCGAGGGTCTTCTTCATTTTGGCTAACCTGCTCCTTTACCAAGCATGATGTTCTTCTCCAGGGTCCCATCCATCTTGATAGCACATGCATAGTGGATGAGACAAAGTCTCACCATCCTCTGTTTCAAGGGGCAATCCAGCTGGACTTCTTCCAAGACAGATTTGCTGTCCTCTGAGAGTCCATGGTACATTCCAGACCATCATTCCACTGTATCGGTGCTTCTCCCGTCTTCCTGATTCATTGACCAGCTTTCACATGCATAAGACGTGGTTGAAAATACCAGGCCTTTCGTCAGGGGCACCTCATTTGCATGAAGATCTTATTTAGAAAGAGATTCACATACACAGACACGAGATTATACACACATATATAATTTCTAGAAACATACCCAAGAAATTATATTCAGTGACTCATCTGAAGAAAGGAATTGTGGGTCTGAGGTATGAAGAAGAGCTATGTTGTTGGGGTTTTTTTGGTAGTGGTGGTGGTAAAATTTACATCCTTGCTTTTAAACCATAGGCATGTACTGTTTTTTACTTAAATGGTAAAAAGGTTCACAAAACATTTATTCAAAACTGACATAAGCATTGTGCCAAGTGTCAATCTTTTAAAATTTATTTATTTTTCTTTTTAAAAAAATCATTTTATTAGGGGCTCATACAACTCTTATCACAATCCATACATAAATCAATTATGTAAGGCACATTTGTACATTCGTTGCCCTCATCATTCTCAAAACATTTGCTCTCCACTTAAGCCCCTGGCATCAGCTCCTCATTT
>NW_022103928.1:6764863-6774507 GCF_000313985.2 Echinops telfairi
GAGGAGGCTGATTTCAGCTTTTCCAAAAAGAGTATGTATTTTTAAGTTTCAATTGGTGAATTTTCTCCACATCTACTTAAATAATACAAATTCTGCCATGAAGTTTTTCTGAATGTCTGTCTTCTGTGTAATTTTTATGTCATGCTATCGAGACTGCTGCTGCGTGAGATACTTCAGTGGATAAATTATTCTCTACTCCACTTCTGCAAAAATTACACTCTTTGATGTGAAAATTATATGCACTTAGAGATATGCTAATATGAAAATGATTTGCAAAGTGCAGAACGAGGGGGAGCAGCTGACTCAGAGGCCGCGGCAGTCTTTTGCACCTGCAGCGGCCGGCTCCTGGCGGGGAGAGAGAGCTTGCCAAGTCTTCTTGCCCCAGAGTGGTTTTTAGTTTCAAAAGCCATTGATTTCTTGAAGTCTGATGGGGGTGATTCTAATGCAAAATATGTCCCCCCTCCCCGCCGCTTTTTTAATATTAAGCGGCTGGGAGGTGCGAGTGGAGATGAACACAGTATTAGGGAACCTTCCATTCATTCATGCATGCATTCAATGACTATTTATGGAACACCAAGTGCCAAAGAATCAGCAGAGAATAAAACAGATGCTGTGTGTGCTCTCTGCAGTTGTCAGCAGGGCTTCCAACCGGTTCATTCCGGTTCAACCCCCACCCCCATCCCCCCAATGCTGAGCATTTGGCTTTCCATCCCAGACATACTGAATCTGAACCTGCATTCTAGCACGATCCTCCAGGTGTTTCATGCCCAGCCTGAGGTGATTCTTCCATATACATTTCTGGGGTGGAAGGGGGGCATCTCAGCAGGGGGCTGAACTGGAAGGAACCCATTGGAAGGCCTGGTTGTCTGAATTTGAGGCCATAAAGATCTGTGTGGGGAAGAACGCTTGGAGCCAAGGTCATGCAGCCTTATCTCTAAGATGATCAGAATGCAGATCTTAGGCACGCTTCCCCCAGACCTTAAACTCATTGCCAGCCAGTCTTTCTCACTCACAGTGACCCTGTGGGACAGAGTAGAACTGCCTCTGGGTTTCTGAGACTGTACCTGTTTATGGGAGTAGAAAGCCTCGTTTCTTTCCTTTGGAGTGGCCAGTGGTTTTAAACTGCTGACCTTGCAGTTAGCAGCCCAACTTCGTGTCCACTACACCACCAAGGCTCCTCTCCCAGACCTAATGAGTCTGAATTTGTATTTTAATAAGATCCACAAGCAATTTGTGTGCATGTGCAAGTTTGAAAACACTGCTGTTGGTTCTTATCTCGGTCCCCTCCCTAGAATCATCTGGGAAGGTTGAAGGAGCCCTGCATTATGAGTTGGGCTGCTACTGCAAGGGCAGCAGTTCAAACCCACCAGCCGTTCTGAAGGAGAAAGATGAGGTTGCCTGCTCCTGTCAGTATTGACGGTCTCAGACACCCTAAGGAGCAGTAAGAACTCTGCTCTCAAGGGTCACTCTCATGTGGAATTAACCTGATGACCGTGGGTTTGGGGTTGGGAAGCTTGAAGAAAAAGTCCAATGCCCAGAATGTAACACAAGCCCATCCATCAATTTGGGATGTCTGGGCTGAGCCTCGGGCCTTTGTCTGAAACCACTGCTCCAGTGGTTCTGATTCTGAGTTTGGAAGGTGGGACCCAGGAATCTATTTCTAACAAGCTGCTCAGACAAAAACTAGTGGGAAAGTGCCCAGAACCCCTTGAGAAAGAAGATTTGAAAACGTTTGGCCTGGTGGAAGGTGAAAGGGAAGAACGTGGGAAGGGGTATTGAGTGTGTGTATGAGAGACAGAGACAGAGAGAGAGAGAAGGAGGGAGGGAGAGACAGAGAGAGAGAGAGACAAAGAAAGAAAGAAGGAGGGTACTTCTGGATCTCTGAGCTTTCTCTGGTGAACTTCTGGTTTTTACGTAATAGCAGACTTACAGAAAAGTCATAAGAATAGTATCCAAAAGACTCCCTATGCTCTTCAACCAGGTTTCCTAAATGTTGACATTTTATCTTATATAGAGAGCTCATGAGGACAAGTTAAAAATTATTGCTACAAAATCATAGAAACCTTTATGAAATAAAAATAGCAAAATGTGAAGCTATTGTTCCTGGACAGACCCTTCATCTCAGTCTATACTCTCCAGCCCCCCTCCTCTTAACTTTTTATTGTGAATTGGGGAGAGTCGATAGAGCAGAGCATCGGTTTTATGTGCAACAATTCAGAGGCCTTTTGCTTCATCTGTTTTGTTTCAAGTGCCTCATCCCAGCTCTTCCCTGGTCTTCCTGCCGCCCCCACTCCTGCTCTCCTAGCCCTTCTGAGCTTTCTGACCTTCAGTAAACACTGACCTTTCTGTTTCCCGTCGTTAGTTGTTGTAAGTTGTGACCACCAGCTGACTGCTACAGTTCCCTTTGTAGACAAGTCTATGGCTTGGTTGGGGAACCTCGGCGTCACTGTCAGGTAAGTGTTGAATCACTAACTGCAAGGTTAAAGGTTCAAACTCACCAACCCTTCTATGGGGAAAGATGAGGCTGGCTGCTCATAAAGATTTGCAATCTGAGAAACCCTATCGAGGGCTGCCGTGAGTCAGAATCAATGCTATGGCACTAGATGTGTGTGGTTTGACTGCAACTGAACCTTGGGAGTGAGTTCATTTTCAGACCCGAACGGTGACGAAGGGCCATAGTTCAGTTTTATAGGTTCCATCTGTCTTTATCCAACCAGTAAGCCTAGCCTGTTTTATGAATGAGCATTGTTCCACATTTTCCCGGTCTCTGTTCAGGAACCTCCAAATCCTGGGCAGAAAAGTTAGTAGTGGTAGCCGAGTATCATCCCTCTAGTTCCCCTGGCCTCGGGGTTATAGAGACCCATGTTGCCTGGTCCATTAGTGCAGTGCACAAATTGTTTCCATATGTCTTTGATGTTCATCACTCTTCTTTCTTATGGTTAGAGAGACACTAATAGTTGCACCTTAGACCTAAGTGGCTACTCACCAAAGTAGGATGTAGAACACTGTCTCTGTGGCTGACGTAGGTCTATATACTTCCAAAGACAGTCCATTTCTCTAGCCCGTCCCCAAAGAACTCTGCCTTCTCTGATGCACACCATGCACACATAACAGCGTTGGTTTTCTTCAGGCTCTCAGACTTTGTGCTTCACGACATGGACATTTTTGGATTGTAGAGGCCAGTTAGTGTATAAGGCATTCCTCAATCTGGGTCTGTCTGATGTGTCGTGGTGGTGAGTCCTCAAGAATGAACTCGGGCCATGCCCTTTTGGTAGAGACATCTCGGAGGGGACGCAATAGCCTTCTCAGGGTGTGATATCGGGATGCCCTTGATGTTGACTGGCCTCATCACTTGGGGAAGGCTATTTGGTAGGTTTTCCACTGTGAGAGGTCCGATTTTACCCTCTGTTATCAATAATTATATCAATTGTTCAACTGTTAGTCTTCCACTCAGACTCATGGACTTGACCACCCTGGTTTTATCAAGTCTTGTTATGCTGGTTGCCAAACGGGGCGTTTTCCACATCATCATTTCTTTGATTTTCTAAGTTGACTTTGTCTGTAAAACTGGGATCTCCCTTCTCCCCATTTATTTGTTTACATCAATGTTGGTCCTCAGATTCTTTGCTTATTATTCTGTGGGTCACACTTGTTTAATATGTCGTGCTCAACTAGCCCAGATTTGGCCAGTGGGAACCCTACCAGGGCTCTGATGCTCTCCAGACTTGTCCCCATCCACCTTTGGGGGTCCCTTGATTTTTAATACACAATGATGTCCCAGGTTTCAACCTTTCTTTAGGTTCATTGAAATCTGTTACAACTGGCACCTCCTAGGAGAGTTTTCATTGATTAGCAATGACCTGATTGAGCCAAGGTAATCTTAATGAACAGCATTGGTTAGAATGATTGCTATTGGAGGTGTCAGATATACAAGCATGCCACACATGATTTTCAACAAGGGCTCTTCTTTAAAGTAGGCAAAGTGGAATTTGGGGAAAATTAAATTCTGTTTAAAATAATATAGTTGTCTTGTTTATACCTAATTCCACCACATTTTCAAGCAAGTTTAATTTATGGGCTTTCCATACCTTTCCATACAATTTAAGCTTAGTTCTCATAGAAATGGCAACACTTACTTTCTTTCTTTCTTTTTAAATGAGTCTTCAACAAGTTATTCTGTTTCTTTTTTACAAATACAGTTATTCACTGACTCTAAAACATGGCCTGAATAGTCATACTGTAAGAGACAGTGGTCTCTTGAATAAAACTCTAATCAAAGCCACTGCCATTGAATCCATTCTGACTCATAATGACCCTGTAGGACAGAGTAGGACTGCCTCTTTGCATTTCTGAGACTTAATTTTTTTTTTCTTTAGTGCAGACAGCCTCATCTTTCTCCCTTGGTGGGTTCAAACTGCTGGCTTTGTGATAGCAGCTCAATGTGTAGCCCACTACACCATCAAGGCTCCATGTCTCTTGGATAGTCAGTTTATTTTTTTGATCCCAGAAACTTCCTTGAACAGAGTTTCTAATCTGAAGGAAATTTTGCTCCCAGAGGACATCTGACAATGTCTAAGGGATATTTTTAGTTGTCACAACAGGGAGAGTGTGGGGTGTTAACATCTAGGAATACATGGAGTCAGGGATGCTGCTTAAATATCCAACAATGCCCAACATTGTCCCCACAACTCAGAGTTATCTGGGTCCAAAGATCAGCAGTGTCAGTGTGGGGGACTCTGTGTCTTTTTAGGGCATTCTCTGTGGAGCAGGTATCCCTAAAATACACCCTCAGAAAGATCACAATTTGGGAAATGTAAACATGGCTTAATTTTGATTATTCAAAACACACCTAAACATATCAAAGACCCTGAGCTTGTCTTCAGTCAAAAACTAAAAAATAAATAAATAAATGAAGGAACTTCAAGACTTGTCCCTAGACTCTTCCTCTGCAGAATACTATATGAAGTACAGGACTAGTCTCTGGTCTAGAAAGGTGTCCATGTCTGCTTCCCACTGATTGTCATAAGCCTGGGTTGTGGCCCCAGTCAGCAGCTCTGAAAGACTGGGAAAAGTGTTCCTGAATCCCTTATGGACCATCCCCAATAGACTTGGTTGCCACTGACTCAAGCAATGAATACCCATTTGGGGGAAACTGTCTGAAGACAGGTTTTTAGCAGGTGTAGTAAGCTCTTCTCCCATTGTCCACGGGATTTCATTACTAACAATCCACAGTGATGTTATTGGAATTATGATTTCAGAAGTTGAGGAAACTATAAGATTAAGTTCACGATGGAAAGCATTTCTTTAGATGTGTGGTGTGTTTTCAAGTTTGTCTTTCAACTTGTGAGTCAGTTTAATCAAGTTACAAATAGGAACAAAAAACCACGATTCATTTTATCCTCTAAAGAATGAGCAATTTCTGTCCTAGAATGTTTGTGACACACTAACTTACACCCACTCCTCACTGATTGACATGGCTAAGTAGCAAAATACCAGGACATTAAGCAAAAAAATCATGTTACGTGAAAGTGGAAGGTGACACATTGGGTCACAAAACAGAGTGATTGCATCATTACTTAACAACCAAATGACATCATGACATAACTGCCAAACCACTGAGAATCACAGCCCAGCCAAGGTGATACACAACAAATCATTCTCGCTAGAGATGTCAGCATCTGTTATTGCCAGATGTATTGTTAATGTACAGAATAGTTGGATAGTAAATTTGCTACTATTGGTGTAAATCCAGAATGTTGGGGGGGGAAAGATAGTTGATAAATGAGGAGTAAGTGCACTTGGCCAACTTCATCTTTAGTTTTCCATTTTCTGACAGTGGCTGCTGGTTGTCACCCAATATTCATTCTTCCCCTTTTTTCTGGGTGCCAGACCCTCATTTTACTCAGGGCAGCAAGGCATTGGACAAAAAGAAAACTGGATCATTAAATAACATCATGATAAGTGGAGAAAAGATTGAAGTTGTCAAGGATTTATCTTACTTGGCTCCACAATCAATGATCATTAGACACAGCAGACAAGTCAAAGAAGAGATTGCATCAGGCAAATCTGCTGCAAAAAAACCTCTTTAAAGTGTTAAAGCGCAACGATGTCACTGACGACGAAGGTATGCCTTACCCAAACCTTGACATTTTTTAAAAATCATTTTATTAGGGGCTCATACAACTCTTATCACAATCCATACACACATCAGTTGTGTAAAGCGCATTTGTACATTCATTGCCCTCATCATTCTCAAAACATTTCCTCTCCTCTTAAACTCCCTGGCATTAGGTCCTCATTTTTCCCCTCCTTCCCCGCTCCCTCCTCCTTCATGAGCCCTTGATAGTTTATAAATTGTTATTTTGTCATATCTTTCCCTGTCCAATGTCTCCCTTCACCCACTTTTCTGTTGTCCGTCCCCCAGGGAGGAGGTCACATATAGTTCCTTGTAATAGGTTCCCTCTTTCCAGCCCACTCTCCCTCTACCCTCCCTGTTTCGCCACTCACACCACTAGTCCTGTAGGACTCATCCACCCTGGATTCCCTGTATTTTCAGTTCCTATTTGTACCAGTGTACATCCTCTGGTCTAGCCAGACTTGCAAGGTCAAATTCAAGTCATGGTAGTGGGAGCGGGGAGGAAACATTTAGGAACTAGAGGAAAGTTGAATTTTTCATCATTGTTACATTGTACTCTGACTGGCTCATCTCCTCCCCAAGACCCCTCTGCAAGGGTATCTCCAGTGGCCTACTCATGGGCTTTGGGTCTCCACTCCGCACTCCCCCCATCATTCACTATGATAAGATTTTTTGTTCTGATGATGCCTTATACCTGATCCCTTTGACACCTCGTGGTTGCATAGGCTGGTGTGCTTCTTCCACGTGGGCTTTGTTGCTTCTGAGCTTGATGGCCGCTTGTTTACCTTCAAGCCTTTAAGACCCCAGACATTATACTTTTTGATAGCCGGGCACCATCAGCTTTATTCGCCACATTTGCTTATGCACCCATTTGTCTTCAGTGATTTGTTCGATGCCTCATGATCACACAGGCTGATATGTTATTCCATGTGGGCTTTGTTGCTTCTGAGCTAGATGGCCACTTGTTTACCTTCAAGCTTTTAAGACCCCAGATGCTTTATCTTTTGACAGCCGGGCACCATCAGCTTTCTTCACCACATTTGCTTATTCACCCGCTTTGTCTTCAGCAGTTGTGTCGGAAACAAACCTTGACATTTTCTATCAACTCATATGCATGTGAAATTTAGGCAATGGCTAATAATGAGAAGAATTGATGTATTTGAATTATAGCACTGAGAAGTCTACTAAAATGACTATGAACTGCAAAAAGAACAAGTAGTATGTCTTGGAAGGATAGCCAGAGTTCTCCTTGGCAGTTAGGATGGAAAGCCACTTTCTCATGTCTTTTGGGCCTGTTATCTAGAGATCCCATCCCTGGAAAAGAACATGCTTGCAGTTTAAAAAGAGGAAGATCCTCAATGCAATGGACTGGCACTGTGGTCCCAACAATGGGCTCAAACAAAACCCTGGTTGTGTGGCGGGTGCAGTGTTCTGTTGTGAGCCAGGACGGACTCGTTGGTGCCTACAAGCAACGGCAAAGAAGGGGAGCATGTGACTAGGGATTTGCTTCGTAGAACTTTTGGGAAGACCGTGTGGAAATAGTTGATGCAATTGGGAGGAAGACTTCTTTGCTTTTCTCTCCTTCATCTACTGCTGACCCAGAGTACCAATGTGATAGCTGGGGCACCAGCAGCTACCTTGGATCATAAGGGAGCTCTCCAGATGGAAGCAGCTCACGTTGAGTTTAGCAAAGCTGAAAGTTAGAAGTCTGCGTCTTGGATGTCACTATGGAACAACCGTATTTCCACCAAATGATTTGTCCCTGGATTTCTCCTGTATGTCTGTGTGTGGGGATTCTAGCTTCTTTAAACTCATTATTTTGAGGCACTTATACTCTTTTAGTCAACAGAGTTAATGATTTTCTAACTTTGCATTTAATGTTCATGTGTGTATGTGCAGACAAACATACATCCCTTGAATGAGAACGTTTGCAGGGAGGGAGCGATATTCCCCTTGAGAGAAACATGTGCCTCCCCCTGCAGGGAACACCTTCCCACAAGAGGTATTTTACCCCCCGCAGAGAGAATGAGTTCTTTGGAAACCGATGCATGCTTTCTTCGGCTTACTTCATACATTCCAAAATAAATGAGGGCTCTAATAAATGAGGGCCTGCAGACTGATTCAGACCATATGCGCATGCCAGAAATAAGGGCATTTGTTGCCTTTTCTTATCTGAGTGTTGAATTGGGCTCCTGAGCTTTCTGGCCAGCTTCCACCATCAGGCAGCCACCTGACTAGGGAGAGAGAGGTGAGGCCCAGAGAAGTGATGCAGTCTTTTCGAGGGTGTGTGAGGAGGGGGTCAACTTCTCAGTTTGTAAATCTGGCCAGCCCACTCATATTTAAAATCTCTCAGGAGAGAGTTCTGTCTTTTGACTTCAGTGCCCATGTTACTTTTCAGTGGGTGCTGTAACAGAACACCCCATCACCAGGATGGATTCAAACAACGGATTGGGTTCTCTCACAGTGCAGAAGGTCGAAACTCCAAAATCAAAGTGCTGGCAGCACCACATTCTTTTTGAAGGCCTGTGGGCTGACTCCTTCCTTGACACACTCAACTCTAGGGGCTTCTGGAATTCTTGGTGTTGTGTCAGCAAACTCCGGTCTCTGGCTGCCTTCACAAGGCCTTTTTGCATCCCTGTGTGCATATCTCCTTTTCCGTTCTTTTATACAAACACCCTAAATCCAGGAGAATTCTTCTTGAGCTCTTTGACTAATTGTTTCTGCAAAGACCCTTTTTCAAACTCATCTGTTTGGATGGCTGACAGCACCTCCCTCGTTTTTTTCTTCACCTCTTCTACATCATCAAATCATTGTCCTTTCATGTCCCTCTTCATTCATGGAAACAAAAAGAAGTCACATGGAGTGAGGTCAGCTGAGTCAGGTGCATGGGGCAAGAGAGGCATGCTGTTTTTTTGCCAAAAACTGGCACACTGAGATGGCTGTGTGAGCAGGTGCATTGTCATGGTGGCAAAACCAGTTCCACAGCTGCCACAAATCAGGCTTTATTTTGTTGCACGCTGTTATGCAATCTTTTCACAACCTCTAAATAGAAAGCTTGATTAATAGTCTAACCTGGTGGAACGAACTCCAAATGCAGTACAAGCTGACATTTTCATCCAATTGGGAAGTTGACGGATGTCCAGAACGAGCTTTGTCATCAGTCGGCATTTCACCCATTTTGAAACAAGAAAACCACTTGTACACTTGATTGTGTCCCATAGCACTGTCATTGTAAGCTGTGTTCAACATCACAACAGTTTCTGCAGTATTTCTCCTGAGCATTAAACAAAACTTCATAGCTAAACACTATTATCTTAATTCAGCCATCACAAAAAACAAAGGTTTTAGCGAAACTTTTATGAAAAAATTCAGTGTGACCAGAGGGAACCTTGCCAGGCGATGCCACTGGGTGCACTAACTCAGAGTGAGTTATTCGATGCTTTCCTAGCAATAAAAATTAGTACTATGAAAGCTCCACTCTCCCCAGCACAATTCTGTTTTTTTTTTT
>NW_022103928.1:6775094-6791727 GCF_000313985.2 Echinops telfairi
TCCTGGATTCCCTGTATTTTCAGTTCCTATCTGTACCAGTGTACCTCCTCTGGTCTAGCCAGTCTTGGAAGATAGAATTCGAGTCATGGTATTTTTGACAACTCTGACTTGTAAATATCTAGGTGTGCAACATGGATGTATGCACATATTCGAACCCCAAGCTCCCAGCCATTGAGTTCATTCTGACTCATAGCAATTCAATAGGATGAAACTACCCCCATGGGCTTCCAAGACTCTCTTTATGGTAGAATTAGAAAGCCGTATCTTCCTCCTGAGGTATGGCTGGTGGTTTTGAACAGGTCAAATTGTACACTGTATGTACAGGTTAGTGCATATAAATTATCCTTAATGACATTTGAAAAGAAAAAAAAAATTCTCCCAAGCTCTTTCTATGAAGCTAGTACAACTCTGATACCTAAAGCGGGCAAGGATCCCACAAGAATTGAGTACTACAGACCAATATCCCTAATGAACATCAATGCAAAAATCCTTAACAATATATTGGCCAATAGAATACAAAAGCATATAAAAAAATAATTCACCATGACCAAGTGGGATTCATACCAGGGATTCAGGGATGATTCAACATATGAAAGACCATTAGTGTTATTCACCACATTGACAAGAAAAATTACAAGAACCGCATAGATGTGGAAAAGGCATTCGACAACATCCAACACCCATTCCTGGTTAAGACACTCGAGAAGATAGGAATAGAAGAAAAATTTCTCAATATTACACAAGCTATATATGAAAAACCAACAGCCAAAGTGGTAATCAAGGGAGAAAAGATGGAAACAATCCCCTGAAAAAGGAGACCAGACAAGGATAGTCCCTAATCCTATTTAATGTCGTACTGGAGATCTTCGCTAACAACATAAGAAAAAGAAAAGACACCAAAGGTATTCATCTGGGGAATGAAGAGGCAAAACTATTATTATTCACAGATGATATGATTTTATACATCGAAAATCCCTGAAACACCACAAATGGAGTGTTAGAAGCAATAGAGGAATGTGGCAGAATGGCATGATACACGATCAATAAACAGAAGTCTATTGGACTGCTATACACATCAGACAGATCACAAAAGAGACAGTTAAAAAGTTAGTACCCTTTACAGTAACCAAGCACAAATTCAAATATCTAGGGATATACCTGACTGAAAAACCAAAAGATTTGTACGAGGAAAACTACAGAACACTATTATGAGAAACCAAGAATGACCTCAACAAATGGAAGAATATCCCATGCTCTTGGATTAGGAGACTCAGGATAGTAAAGATGTCAGTTCTGCCCAAGGCACTATGTAAGTTTAATGCTATCCAGATATGAATACCATCATCCTTCTTCAAAGAATTGGAAAAAGTGATTACAGAGAACTCCTCAAGAAGAAGGACAAAGTAGGAGGGCTTGCTCTACCTGAATATATATATATATATATATATATATATAGAGAGAGAGAGAGAGAGAGAGAGAGAGAGAGAGAGAAGGGAATTGGGCCTCAACTCAAGTACTCCCTTAACACAAGAACACTTTGTTCAAACAATCTGGCATTCTGTGATGCTCACCTTCTGACACTCTCTCTGAAGACAAAATGGGTGCATACGCAAATATGGTGAAGAAAGCTGATGGTGACCGGCTATCAAAAGAGATAGTGTCTTAGTGACTTTAAGATAAACACGCGGCCATCTAGCTCAGAAGCAACAAAACCCACATGGAAGAATCACACCAGCCTGTGTGATCATGTGGTGTCGATGGGATCAAGTATCAGGCATCTAAGACCCAGAATAAAACCATACCCAAGGTGAAGGGTAAGGGCATGAAGTGAAGACCCAATGCCCATCTATAGACAATTGGACATCCCCTCACAGAGGAGTCACAGGGAAAAGAGAGGAGCCAGTCAGGGTGCAGTACAGCACTGATAAAACACACAAATTTCCTCTAGCTCTTTGGTGCTTCCTTCACCCCACTACCATGACTTCAATTCTACCTTACAAATCAGATTAGACCAGAGCATGCACACTGCTACAGATAAGAGCCCGAAACACAGGGAATCTGGGATAGATAAACCCCTCAGAGTCAACAAGGAGAGTAGAGATACCAGGAAGATTAGGGGAGGGTATAGGGAGAAAGGGGGAATTGATTACAAGGATCAACCTAGAACCCCTCCCAGGGGGACAAATAATGGAAAAGTGGGTGAGGGGTGATAGAGGATGACATAAGATATGAAAAAAAGAATTTATAACTTATCAAGTGTTCATGAGGAAGGGTGTGTGGGGGAAGGAGAGGGAAAAAAATGGGAAGCTGATATCAGGGGCTCAAGTGGGAAGAGAATGCTTTGAAAATGATAATGGCGGAATATGTGCAAATGTGCTTGACACATTGGATGAATGTATGGATTGTAATAAGAGATTTAAGAGCCCCCAATAATATTATTAAAAAAAGAATAAGAAGCGAATTCAAGCATATTAACTTAAACAAGTACATAGGAATTGGTTTTTCTCTGCTGTACTTTGTTATTGTTGTTAGTTTTTATTTTATTTTTATTTTGTTGGAGTATGTTCTTTTTGCATATGAAATCCAGGATAGGTACACCTATAGACACTGTAACTGTACTCATGGTTTCTTGGGTATGGCAGGCCTGGGGCTTTGGGGGGAAATGGGGTGCTAATATCAATGAGTAAGAGAGAAAAGAGAATGTCCTAAAACTGATTGCGGTGATGATTACACAGCTCTTCATAAGATACGGGAATATTTGCATTGTCTGAGATGTGAATTATATATCAATACAACTGTTAAAAGAAGATCATACAATGCTAGTATAAGTAATCGTATGACAATCAACTGGAAAATTCAAAATAACTGCATGATTTCTAGGAAAAAATGTTGCCAAAGTAAATTGAAAAAGAAATAAAAAAGAAAAGCTGTTGTCACCCTCCACGGCCCCGAGGACGAGCCCCAATCACAAAAGTGTGCCTAGATATCAATCCATGCATGAAGACTCCAGAAAATGCCATCTGCTCCACCACACAAAGCAGTGCAGGGGTTACCCAGGCATGGGGCAGGGCAAATTATCTTCAATGGGGAACAAGAGCAGTTTTCTGGGTATCTTAGTTGTGGTGGTAGTTATACTGGGATATAAGTTAGTCAAAATTCAAGAAATGCACACATAAAACAGGTGCATTTAAAATATGCAAATTTTACTTCACTAACTTTGATATTAAAATATTCATGTGTACTTATAATATAATAGTATGCATTTCCCACCAAGAAAAGCCTTTACTAAGGTCACTGTGTGTATCCCTGTGATGAAGCCCCTGGCTGACACAAATGTTAACATGCTCGACTGCTAACCATAAGATTGGGGGTTTGAGTCTAGACAAAGGTGTCTCAGAAGAAAAGTGATCTTCATCCAAAAAATCAGCCTGTGAAAACTGCTGTGCTCTGACCACTTGGGTCGCTGTGAATTGGATCCTACTGGGAATGAACGGGTCCATTCCCAGGGCTACTGGCTGGCTGTTGTTTGCTGCCCTCAGGATGGCTGCAGCCCCCCGGGAATCTCATGCACAGTAGGATTAGACCAGTGATCCTCAGAGTTTTCATTGGCTGGTTTTTTCAGAAGTAAATCACAAAGCCTTTCTTCCTAATCCACCTCCCTCTGGAAACTGGAGGAGGTTGTACTTGAGGTGCATTGGCTGGGAACTGAACCTGGGCCTCCTGCGTGGAAGGCAAGCATTCCACCGCTGGACCAGTTTATGATTGATAGATTAGAGTGGAGCCAACAAGGAAAGGCAAACAAAGCCTGGCTAGTAACTGATGCATGCGCTCATTGAGAAGAAGGTCCGGCTAGGCCTCTCAGTTGGGGGAGCTTTTTGCTGCATAGTGACTGCAATTCAAATCCCTGTTGAAAAATGGACAACAACCTCTGGTGACTTTCAGGTCCATGGAGTTAATGTGGAACCACGTAAGTAGCTAGGTGTGGGTGGGTGCAAACCCACATTTCCAGCAGCTGAATGTTACAGCACCCTGAGAGCTTAGGTGAGGTCATGTGACAAAAGTCACCGACCATACCCGTGGGATTTTATGACCCCTCAGTCAAGGTTCTTGGAAATTACTTGGGAGTTAAGGGGACGATGAAGAAATGCGCTTTGTGTAGTTCATTGGATGGGCTGGGGGTCATTACACGAGCATTAAAAGCACAGTAACGAACCTTGACACCCGTCCTGATGAAGGGAGGCATGTTGATTACACGACAGTTTGGGCATGAGTCACTGAGCAGAACATGACCAGTTGTGGGGTGAGGAGGGTCCCCCACAAATCATCACAGGTCCAGTAGGCGCAATTGTACAGCGATAATAAGTAAAGATTATAGTAACGTCATAGAGAACATGAGAGGTAGAGAAGAGATTGGAATAATGGAGTCAGACACAATTCATGGTAGCATGCTCACCTCAGCCCTGCTTGGTGGTCCTCGTGGGGGGAGCCTGGCCACGAAAGCAGGAGAGAGCCCCAACTTTATTGCTAACCAAGGGTTATATCTCATTACGGGGACATGATTACAGGTAACCACAAGTCACAGGAAGGGGCAGTACAATAGGCAACCACATTGTAGGAAGGGGATCTATGATAGGCATAAGCGTAACAGGAAGGGGATGAACTAGGGGTGTGTCCATAGGAATGGGAAGGTCTCCGGGTATCTATGTGACAAGATGAGCAGACCCTAGATTCATGATGGCAGCCTAACCTTGGTCATCCTTGGGCGGGTTTGACCTCTCTTGTGTCTCCTACAAGGAAACAGACAACTACTATCCTTATCAGAAGGGAGTGGGCCCTACCTACTTGTTGTGGGATAAAACAGTGGTGTCTGCGTGGTCTAGATGGCTGATAGCTCTTAGGGAGAATGACCCCTGATCTACTCCTGATGACCTCCAAGTGTATAGTCATTCGCAAGCCGCTAAGTTTGGCATATATTTGGCGGAGACAACTTGGGAGAAATCCTCTGTTTCCCATAACCTGTGGCAGGAAAATTCAAGCAGCCCCCTGAGGCAAGCATCTGTGTGGACACACTGGTGGCTGGCAGTGTGGCTACTGGCTTTGAGGGGGTAGTGAAGAGACTATAGTATGGGGTTGTGGGGTCAAAGAGTATGAAATGACTCCCAGATTATGGCCCCTGGGAGGCATGAGAGGAGAGCTGGCACTTCACCCTTTGTGCTCTCTCTCCTGCCCACCTTCTCTCCTTTCGTCTTTCTCCTGAGCCGGTGGCTGTTGTTAGTCACCAGGTTGATGTCAACTCATAGCAGCCCCCTTGGACAGAGTAGAACACACCACTTAGTCACCACAAGGTGTTCCAGGCTGGGATCTTCAGCGGGGCAGGTCTTTCTCTTGTGGAACTGCTGAGCAGATGCAAGCCACCCACTTTTGGGTTAGCAAGCAAGCATATACCACTGTGCCGCTAAGGCTCCATTTCCCCCCATTGAATGGCTTGAAAGCAACTCACATTGTTGGTTCAAGCTTCGTTGTGTATAATACAAATGAAGAAACAAAAACAATGGACACTTATGAGCTCACAGTTTCTGAGGGTCAGGAGGCTGAGCTCAGCTCAGCTGTGACCTCTGACTAAGGATTGCTTGTTATCCAAGTGTCAGCTGGGCCACATGGGGCAACACCCACCTCCCCATCACCATCACCCTGGTCTATTGGGTCATTGGACTGTGGCCTCCTATTCCTCACTGGCTGTTGGCCGGAGGCCACTCTCAGGTCTTCTAGGTACCTCTGCAGTGGGAGAAGCTATGGAGAGAGTGCCAGTGAGATTCATGTTACATCTTTTTGTAACATGATCTTGGAAGGGACATTCCGTCACTGTTGTTGCATTCAATTTATTATGAGCAAATTATTCACCGAAGACCACCTTTCAGAAGAAAGGATGGCACAGGGAATGAATCCTGGAGTCAGATATCATCAGTATTCGCTGCAGAAGGCTGCCTACCACAGCCGACAAACATTTATAAGCCCCGCCCTGTGCTAAGGAGTCCTGGGGGCATAATGAGTTATGTGTGGGGTGATAACCACAAGGTCAGTAGTTGGAACCTACCAGCTGTGCTTGGGAGGAAGAGGGGGGTTTCCGCTCCTGTCAAAATTCACAACCTTGGAAACACTCGGGGGCAGTTCGAGTCTGTCCTGCAAGGTCACTATGAGTTGGCATCAACTCAATGGCAGGGAGTTTGGTTTGATTTTAGTTTTACTCTGTGCCAACAGTGTGTGTGTGTGGGGGGTGTTCTAGGTGCTACAAATGTATTGCTCTCAACTACTAACCTAAAGGTTGATGGTTTGAACCCACCCTGTGGCACCTCGGTAGAAAGATCTGGAGATCCGCTTTCCATAAGATTTATGCCAAGAAAATGCCCTGCAGCACAGTTCTCCTCTGCAACCCGGGGGTGGGAGGGGTGGTCCTCCATGAATTGGAATTCACTGGATGGCCATTGGATTGGCTTGGTTTTTTTATTCTGTGCCCGATTCAAAGCCAATGATCAGGGCTCCAGATGAATACGAGGGAGTTTCTGACCTCAGACGGCTTCCGGACTAGACAGGACAATCAAGGAAGCACGGAATTACAACCCCGTGTGCTGGGTTTACTGATGGAAGTGTGAGCTGGAGCAAGTGTGGAACAGTGGTCAAGTGACGGATGGTGAAAGAGTCGCAGGCACTGCCGTTCATGTGAGCACCGTGGCTTATTGCCGACATTCGATATGGAAATGTGACATTTTAGGCAGAGCGTTTTGAAAAGGAAGATGCTGTTTTTGTTCGTATTCATGCCCATGCTGTTGATGCTATTGTGTATTGTGGGGTGGAGGCCGCCTCCAAGTGACCCCGTGTGACAGAGGAGAATTTCCCCAGAGGGTTTTGTGACTTTCATCCTTACAGATACCTCACCAGGTCTTTCTTTTATGAAGCCACCCAGTGGGCTCAGCCCACCAGCCTTTTGGTTGGCAGCCACGCCTGAACATCTGCACCATCGGAGCGTCTTTCCAAAATCACAGACCTCCTTCTCCGTGTGGCCCACCCCAAAGGAAGCATCATCAGTTGGACTCTATCCCCATCTCCACATAGGTACCACCAAGTTGACGGCAAGTCTAACTACCACACCATTACAACCTACAGTTTACCTTCCTCATTTCGAACTCCTCCTCGTAAATCTAGGTCAAAACTTGAATGCCAACTTTTTAAGTGTTACTTGAAAAGAAGAAAGAAATTCCCTGTTAATGAGTTTATTCTGACCCAAGGTGACTCTATAGTAGTTCATGTACTTCATAATATGAGTGTAAAACAAAATAACCGCCATTGTTTCCCAAGAGCTTACAATTATCTAGAGAGTTTTTCACATACACTAACCCATTTAAACTTGTACTGATATTTCCCTTACTCCTCACGGAAACCTTATAGAAAGCACATAGTGGCATCACTGCACTTTGCAGATGAGAAACGGAGGCCCAGCTCACACAGCTAATTGACCGTAGTCTACATGCCAGAAATCTGACCTGGGCAGTGTGGTGCTGGCGTTCTTGAGGGCATAGACCATATCTGACTTGGTATTTATTTTTATTTCATGGATGTCATTATTTCCTCTTAGCATGTGGTACAGTTCCCGTGACACAGTAGGCCAATAGTCCATACGTGGTTGTTCAGGAACCAATGAGAGAGAAGGGAGCAATGTGATGTAGTGAAAACATTCTGGAATGAAAACACGGAGTCTGGTTTCTCCGATGGGTCTGATGCAGGCTGGTCGCTTTGCTCTCCTGCGAGAAGGGCTGTCAGCCTCTAAGAATAAGAGGTGAAGTATGTGTATGGGATGGGGAGCTAGCACCTGGAGTCCAGGCCCAGGTCCACGATCCGCTTGTTGTGTGGATTCAGACAGACCCAAGTGCAACCTCAGTTTCCTCGCAGAGATGTTGGGAAAGTAACACGAGATCATGTGTATCTCCTAGTCAGCAGTGCCTCAAGGGACGCTTAGCAAACAGGGGTTCTTTAAAGTGGGCCCTGCCTGTGGCTGTGATGACTGTGGTAGCAGAAATGATGCTCTCCTGATGGTTTGGGACATTGCCACCCAGCTGAGTCCTCCGAGTTGATTCTGGCACTTGGCACCCAGCTCCTCTGAGCTGGACAACACAGTTGCCAGGGCCTCTTCCAACCAGCGGGGCACTGTCTCTGCAGCTGAAATTAGTTTCCCTTCAAACCACAAGAGTTGGCTGGAAAAAGAGAGTTTCAGTCAATTAGCTTTTGTTATGTCTGCATGATATTTGGCAGTCAGCTGGATTGTTTTCCTCATGGACTTGACCACAAAATCGTTGGGGGCAGGGCAGCTTGAAGGCACGAGCCATGAGGGCAGCAGAGCTCAGCCGGAGTGCTGAGGTAAGCGTTGGCTTTAGACCAATGTCTCTGCAAGTCTTGCCTCTGGTGTAGACCAGTGGGGGACTGGGGCGATGTTACTTACTCACTCTGAGCCTCAGTTTGTCCATCTGTAAAGCAGGACCTACGGGTTATTATTTCCCAAGGGATTGTGAGGTTGTGCAGAAGATTTGAGACATGACAAACTTTCAGTGAGTGGAAGCAATTAGTATTATGGGGAGCCCCGGTGGTACAGCTCTTGGCTGTTAACCAAAAAGTCAGTGGATCAAGCCCACCAGCCACTCTGTGGGAGGAAGATGTGGCAGCCTCCCTCTGTCAAGCATGCAGCGTTGGGCGTCCTGTACAACAGTTGTGTTCTGTCCCGCAGGTTCTACGAGTTGGACTAGACTCAACAACAGCGAGTTTGTTTTTGTTTTTGTTTGTTAAAAGTCTTTTAACTAACAACATGTACAAAACGTATTGTTTTGTCTTAAGCATGTTGCCTATCTGGAAACAATTAAGCAAATTCCCTCTCAGCTTGCCTATGACATCCACACAGTCTGGCAGTCAGAACGGAGGTTTTCGTTCCTGATGCAGCATCTCCTACGCAGAGGACGGCTTGGGGCTCTTCATCTGTCTGGCTTTGTTATTAATATTAAAAAGTTGATGAGGCAAGCCTCATGATTAATCCCTTACTATGAAAAGGTTCACATAATATAATCCAAGCATGAAGATGTTTGGAATGGTATCATTTTATCATCCACATTAGCTTTGCCTGGACTCCTTGTGGGAACCCAGAGGGAAAAAGGGCCCTTCGCTCCTGCCAGAGAGGCCATCAGAAGCTTCAGCAATGTCTCTCCATGTTACACAAAGCTCCATTGTGCATGGTGCCAGTCCAGGCAATAAATACACGTTGTCCACATCTCATAAAGACGATAAAGGTAACTGGCAGAAATACTGAACTGGCCATTCACTCATAAATAAATATATGGCCGTCTTAAACATCCTGGCATATCCTGTTTAGTTGATTCATGGCCAGTCACTAAAGACAAGGATTCCTGCCTAGGAAGATTTACCACCCTGCACTGTATGTCATTGTCTTGTTAACGGTTCTGGAGGTGGGAGGAGCTCTGGTTAACTGGCCTTGCTGACACTGTGTTGAGTTAGAGGGTGGGCTAACGATGAATGGAACTATGTGGAAACAGCCCCCTCTCTGTGTGCCTTGTCCATTCTCCTGAGGAAATCTCCTTGCCATGGGGAAGAAAATGCCGACCAAAGCAGTATATAGAAGCTGCAGAAGTGGTGTTTGGAAATCGTCCACAATTCTGGATCCCATGGCTGATTGTATTGTTTCATCCAGATTTTGTTAGCACCCAAGCTATGAATTCTTGCAAGCACGTGGAAGCTCAGCAATCCATCTTGGCTTACTCCATACTGGGTCTTTCTGATTGCCTGCTCATCCCTAGGATAGACTACTTCAGAAGGTATTTGCCTATGGTGTGGTTCATATGAGGTCTCAATCACATGATATCTCTGATCAACTGGTGGTGTCTGCCTGGTGTGCGATTGTCTCTCTGGGCTGGATGGGGAAGAGTGGTTGCTTAGTAATGTGTCCCATGGGATAGGGCTAGAGAGTACTGGCACACGTGTCATCTATTGGCAATCCTAAGCTATGAGGTAATATGTCAATATATTTGAAGTATGACAGGAGGATGCCGTATACCCTGCCAATCAGCCTCCCAATTTTTCTTGTTCCAACTAGCTGAGGGTACAGACTGGGAAAGCTGAAGGATTTGATGTTACATAAGAGCCCCTTTAAGTTTTGGGTGGAAGCTCTATCTCCTGCCCTTCCTTAACATATTACACGTTTATAGCTACCTGGTCACCAGCAGCTCCTGTTCAGAAATTGCAGTCTTCTGGCATTTTCCTGTTTTCATTGCCAATTTCTTATTAATGACCAGTGTGAAGCAGTAACTTCAAGGACTTGGAGAAAGCAGGAACTTTGAAAGATCCCTAAGGGTATACTCACAGATTTAGAAGAGGGTTGGGGGAAGAACTCCTCCAATGGGAGACCTTTTACTTGCTATTGCATGTATCCCTTGTAAGGGCTTTATGAGTTAGGTTTCAATAGCTCCCATTTTCCAGGTGTGGAACTAGGAGCTCAGAGAAGTTATGATCCCCAGACCACACAGCTGTAGGAAGTCCTGGAGCTTGAAGTAAAACCTAGAGGTGTGTGTGTGTGTGTGTGTGTGTGTGTGTGTGTGTGATCTTCTTCCTAATCATCCACCGCAGATCTAGTCTCTGGGGATTGGTGGTGAGACTGAAGACGGAAAAGCTCAGTAGAAGATGGCAACTTCTCCCTCCCAAGCGCTCTCTGCTCCAGCCTGCTCCAGTTACTGGTTTATGCATCACCACCTCGCCTTTTCTCTGGACAGAATGACTTCCGGGGGGTGGCACCGAGACCGTGCTGTACAAAGGGCACCGTTTTAGAAACGGAATGAATCGTTTATTTAGAAAATAAATAAATAGTTTGTTCAGAAACTAAATACATAGTTAGTTCATTTTAGAAACGGAACAAATCATAGTTGTGGGGCCAGTCACATTGCGGAAGAACCAATCCAAGAATCGCTGCTTCCTGCTGAGTGGGTTTGAATGCCACGGATTCCAACTTGCCAGACTGAGCCAGGGGAGGCGTTGCTCAGAGTGTAGAGGGCCTACCTCCAAAAGAGACCTCGGGGATTAGATTAGTCACTTCTGAGGTCTCCTGCCGGACACGTGATAGAATTTCATCTACTTGTCGCTAGCACCCACACAACGCGATGTGCTAGATATCTTCCCGCCGTTCCCCTGCGGAGAGAGAGAGCAGAAGATTCATGCTTGATACTCTAAGAGACTGGGGAAGGCAAGGCCAGGGGTCTCAGCCACCCTCTCCTTGTTTTCCCTGGGAGTTGTGGCACACAGCCTCACTATTGTCGAACGCTCCAACCAGGGCACTGCGACTCCACAGCCTCGCTGCCTTAGGAAAAGAGGAAAGGCCCAGCCGGGTCCTCACCTCGTTCCTTTGCATTGGTTCAGAAACAGACTCACCAGTCTACCTCTCAGTGGCTCAGCGCAGTAAAGCCGGTCTTGTCCTCAGGTCGCTGGTCAGCATGGCCGTGGCAAAGGGGGATCTGCTCCACTCGGAGACCCAGGCTCCTTTGGCCTGTGGCTCTACCATTCCTTAGTGCCTTGGCGTGCCTGGTCGACTGATGTCAAAGAGTGAAGGATCACACAGGAGGTTTGTCAGGGGCCAGACTGAGATAGGAGGCCCAGCACCTCTAGTCCTATTCTATTTACTGAGCTAACAACTAGGCTAGTCTGGTGGTGGGTTCAGGATGGCAGTCACCCTGGTTATCAGGATGGATTCAGGGTGCCCAAATGGCTGCCACTCTGGCATCGACGGCTAGAAGACTGGGTCTTCTGGAGAAGACTGGAGAAACAAATTCATGGACACTCTCACAGGTATAGGAAAGAGCTTTATATATAAGCGCAGTTGAATATTGAGAAAACACCCCAGCCCAGTCCAGATCAAGTCCATAAGTTCAATATTAGCCCATATGTCTGATACCAATCTATGAAGTCCTCTTCAGACTCACGAAACACATGCAATGACGCCGAACGCAGGAGGATCACTGGCCAGTGGGTTGTCTTGAGGATCCAGTGGTGCTGCAAGCATCTCAGCACTGGCAGGGGTCTCTACATGGTTTCTCCAGCTCCAGAGGTCTGGTTTCATCAGAGTAGGTCCATGTGGCTTCTCCAGCTCCCAGGGCACAGCGCCATGTGCCTTGTCAGTAAAGATCTCTCAGGGAGTGAGCCGAGAGAGAGAAGTGTCTGCCGCCTCCAGGGAGGAAATACAGGAGTTCCCAGAATTCTCAGGAGAAGGCCATGCCCACACAGAGGCCTCATTGGCTATGACCCAACTGACAGACTAGACTCCACCCCTTCACTCTTAATCTTCTCAGGTCCCAAATTGACACCAGATTATGTAACTACCACAGTTTCTAACCCACTTATATGGGAACTCAAAGTCCTAAAAACACATGTGCTTAGAGGATTGGACAGAATCTGAAAGGCCTTTTATGACCTAACCTAAGAGGTCCCTAGTGTTACTTGCACTGTACTCAGTTGGCTATATAGACTCAATGGGAAGAGAATTAAACTCAATTTTCAATAGGAAAAATAAGAAAGGATTTTTAGCCACATTTAATCCATCATTGAAGGGATCATTTCATTTAATTTTTGCAATATTCTTTTGAGGTGAGCATTTTTCTTCTTCTCTCATGTAGTTGAATAAACTTTATTTATTTGGTAATTGGCTTATAGTACCCAATAATCTATATATGAACTAAATAGAGCCAGTACTTTCAAAGGCTGATCTAAATGATTATAGAAGAAAGGGCTCCTTTATAAAAAAATGCTCAGTAGCCTAGAACTTAAAATTATACTAATATTTATGATAGTTAACTTTTTGAAGACTTACTATATGTTTCTTACATTGAAACTTTCCAACAATTCTACATGTTTGCGTGGTACATTGTACTATTGTCCAAAAATTGGCTTCTCCTCTGTGTGGGAAGATGGCATTCCTACCTATGACTCAGTGCTGATGGTTTGCACTCAACTGCTAACTCAAATGTTGGTGGTTCAACTTCCCACCCACAGATACCACACCATTGAAACGACAAGCACAAAAACCTTGCAGGTGGGGTTGTGATGAGTGGAATGTACTCAATGACAAGCAAGAAGGAGAAGCACAACAGTGGGACTTCGGTTATGGCCATGTGATGAGTTTTGGACTATGAAGCGTGAGGTAGTGACACAGGTCACTTCTAAGAACAACAGTTTTCACGTCGTTCTACCGGGATCTCTTTTCCTCCACCATGAGATTAACAATGTCCTCATCTAGGCTGCCGTGTCAGCCTGTGTCACATGAAGCAAAGTCACAGTTAACCCACATGGACATGGGACTCAAGCGATCTCTTTATTGTGAGCCCCCCCCCCCCTCCTGGGCGCTGTTTCCGACTGCACCACTGCTTAACCTGACCTGAGGGCACCATTCGTCTTCTCATTTTAACAATGAGCAAGCAACCTTCCCAAGGCCCAAGATAACCCCAGGCTGCTTGCTTTTGCAGACCTGCAACTTAACCTAACCCCCAGCCCCCAGATTTATAACAGGTGATAAAACAAAACAAAACACCCAGGCAAGAGGGTCACATACTTGAGTTATGTGTCCAGCTACCTGGAACAACTGATGGAATCTCACTGGCAACAGCCTGTGTGCCAAGGCACAGCTGGCGTTTGAGCAGAGGAGTTAGCCGTCTGGAGGCCTGGAGACACAGCCGAGCAGCTTATTTCATCACTACTGAGGCAAAGCCGTATAAATATTTCCTGAACATCCCACAGTAGTTCACCGTCTTTATGAGGCAGACCTCGCTGGGAATGATTTAGCCTCCCCTGGTCTGACATGTTTCTCTGGCACTTTCTAAGCAATAAGAAAAAGAAGGAGAAAGTAAACTAGAGGCATGGTTGGCCCATGAATTACAAGATGTCAAGGAATCCTCTGAGGGCTCCTTAGTTCTCAGAGTTGCACAAAGAATGCCATGCTCATCTCTTAGTAGCTGGCTCTACTGCACAGCAGTGGGCATGCGAAGAAGAGTGAGTGTTGCGGTGTGGTTGGGAGAAGGGGAGCTGTATGAGTCAGCTGCATGTGGGGCTCTGCCGCCTATGCTATTCTGGGACTATTTCCTTCCCATCCTCTTCCCAGGACTCTTAGTCTAGGCCTATTTACCCTTGACTTCTGCCGTATGTAATATATGCTTTACAATGATTTTGGCTGCAAGTAATATAAAACTCCACTGAAAGAGACTTAAAGCCAAGGAACATTTATCAACTGACGTAATCAGGATGCTGGAAGTAGGGCTGTTCCATTGTTGTTGTTGTTGTTGGTGTTAGGTGCCATCGAGTTGACCCCTACCCATAGCGACTTTATGCACAACAGAACTAAACACTGCATGGTCCTGCGCCATCCTCACAATTGTTCCTATGCCTGGCCATTGATGCAGACACTGTGTCCATCCATCACAATGGATTGACTTACTCTTTTTTACCCCCGTCCACTTTACCAAACATGATGATCATCTCCGGTGACTGGTCTCTCTGATGTTTGAAGTATTTGAGACAAACTCTTTCCATCCTTACTTCAAAGGAGCACTCTGGCCTTACTTCTTCTAACACAGATTGGTTTGTATTCTTAGTAGTCCATGGTTCTTTCAATATTTTTCCCCAACACCACAATTCAAATGAATTTGTCTTTTTACGGTCTTCTTTATTCAATGGTATTTTCCGGTGGAATCTATGGTATTATGACTGTGTTAGTCTGGGTTGACTAGAGAAACAAGTTCATAGACACTCATATGTGTTAAGAGAGAACCTTATATCAAAGAGTAATTGTATATTAAGAAAACATCCCAGCCCAATCCAGATCATGTCCATTAGTTCGATACTAGCCCATGTGTCTTATACCAGTCTGTAAATTCCTCTTCAGAGTCACGCAACACATGCAATGGCATGGAATTCAGGAAGATCACAGGTCGGTGGGTGGAAAGTCTTGTGGATCCAGTAGCAGTGGAGGCAGCTTAGTGCTGGCATGTGTCACCATGTGGCTTTTCCACTTCCAGGGTTCTGGCTCCATCAGTGTAGCTCCATGTGGCTTGCCAAAAGGAATGTGTCATAGGGAGACAAGCAGAGAGTGTGTCCTGCCTTTAAGGAGGAAGATATGACTTCCCAGAATCCTCAGGAGAAGGCCATGCCCACAAAGCAGTCTCATTGGCTCTTACCTGATTGACAGGCTAGACTCCCTCCCTTCGCAAGTTGACAGGAGATTATGTAACTACCACAATGGCTCACCTTAGTCCTCAAAGTAATATCCTTGTTCTTCAATACTCTAAAGAGGTCTTGTGCAGCAGATTCACCTAATGCAATACTTCTTTTGATCTGTTTACTGCTGTTTCCAAGAGCATTGATTTTGTAGCTCAGTAAGACAAAATTTTTGAGAACTTCAACTTTTTCTCCATTTATCATGATGCTACCTATTGGTCCAATTGTGAATATTTTTGTCTGTTTTATATTGAGTTATTACCCATACTGAAAATCCATACTGAAATCCTTGATCCTCATCAGTAAATGCTACAATTCCTCCTCACTTTCAGTAAAGCAAGGTGGTGCCATCTACATACCACAGGTTGTTCATAAGCCTTCCTCCAATCTTGATGCCTAGATCTTCTTCATATAATCCAACTTCTATGATGATTTTACCAGCACATAGATTGAACAAGCCTGGTGAGAAGATACAACCCTGATGCACAACTTTCCTAAACTTAAGATAGGCAATATTCCCTTGTTCTGTTTGCACAACTGCTTCTTGATCTTTGTACAAGTTCCAAATGAGCACAATGAAGCATTCTGGAATTTCCATTCATCTTAAGATTACCCAGAGTTTACTATGGTCCACACAGTCAAATGCCTTGGCATGATCAATGAAACACAAGTCAACATCTTTCTGGTATTCTCTGCTTTCAGCCAAGATCCACCTCATATTAGCAATCATATCTCTTATTCCATGTCCTCTTCTGAATCCGGCCTGAACTTCTGGCAGTTCCATGTTCATGTGCTGCTGGAAATGTTGCTGGATGATCTTCAGTAAAATTTTACTTGTGTGTGACATCAATGATATAGTTTGAGCATTCTGTTGGTCACTTTCTTTGGAATAGGCACAAATATGAACACCTTTTAGTCAGGCGGCCAGCCAGCTAGCTATCTTCCAAATTCCCTGGCATAGATGAGTGAATGCTTCCAGTGCTTCTTCAGCTTTCTGAAATGTTTCAGTGGGTATTCCATCAATTCCTGGAATCTTGTTTTTGGCTAATGTATTCGGTGCAGTTTGAACTTCTTCTTTCAGCACCATTGGTTCTCACTCATATGCTACCTTCTGAAGTGGTAGACTGTCAGCTAGTTCATTTTGAAACAGTGACTGTATTCTTCCCACCTTCTCCTGATGCTTCCTGCATCATTCAATATTTTGTCTATAGAATCTTTCAAAATTGCAATTCAAGGCTTGACTTTTCTTGAGTTCTTTATTTTTACTTTTAATCATTTTATTGGGGGGCTCATACAACTCATTACAATCCATATATACATCCATTGTGTCAAG
>NW_022103928.1:6792804-6801531 GCF_000313985.2 Echinops telfairi
CACCAATAACTATCAATGCACCTTGATTGCATGTTTGATTAATTTCTGACTGAAGTTGTTGGTAGAATTCTTTAATTTCTTCATCACTAGCTTTTGTGTTTGGTATATACATTTGATTAATAGTTGTATTAATTGGGTTTCCTTGAAGGCAGATAGATATAATATGATCATAGATAGCGTATGCTTTGTGTTAGATTTAGCATCACAGCAACACACAAGCCATCACAGTATGACAAACCGACAAGTGGTAGAGGGCCATTCTAGAGTTGGCTAATTCAGGGGTTCAGTATATTAGTCATTAAAGATCCTGGTTCTCTCTCTCTGTTTTGATTTGTCATTCTCAGTGTGTTGACCTGTCTTCTTTGGGTAGTTCCCATCATGGTCCCCAGACTGCCACTCCAGTGCCATGTACAGATTGCAATGGCTTCTGGTGAGGAGAGGAGTTCTCTCCATATGTTGCTTTAGACTCCTTCCTTACAATGGGGATTTGTATGTAGAGAGGTGTGGTAATTACATAATCTGGTGTCAATTTGAGGATTAAGAGTGTAAAGGTCGAGTCTAGCCTGTCAATTAGGATATAGCCAATGAGGTCTCTGTGTGGGCATGGCCTTCCCTTCAGGATTCTGGAAATTGCTGGATTTCCTCCTTGGAGGCAGGAGACACACTCTCTTTCTCTGTCACTCCCTGGGAGATGTTTTACTGACAAAATACATGACACTACCCTCTGGGAGCTGGAGAAGCCAAATGGACCTACACTGATGCAACCAGACCTCTGGAGCTGGAGAAGCCACGTAGAGACCCCTGCCAGCACTGAGAGCTTCCAATACCACTGGATCCAGAAGACTTCCAATCTTCTGGCCTGTGATCTTCCTGCATTCAGCGTCATTGCATGTGTTTCTTGAGTCTGAAGAGGAATTTATAGATCGGTATTGGACATATGGGCTTATATTGGACTTATGGGCTTGGACTGGACTGGGTTGGAATGCTTTCTTAATGTACAATTACCCTTTATATAAAACTCTCTCTTATTCACATATGCGTTTCTATGGATTTGTTTCTCTAGTCTACCCAGATTAACATAAGAGGTTACTGAAGAGAGTTCTCCGGCATAGCAATTCTCCTTGCTGAAGGAAGAAGGTTGACCAGAGGAAGGAGTTGAGCCATGAGGCAACTACCTAGAGGCTGTAGCCAACTCCAACAGGAGGCATAATCTTGAGTAAGGCCTTCCTGGCAAGTAGGGGAATAAGTGGCTCTATGATTAAGCAAGGATCCTCAGTGGCACAGTGGGTTAAGCATAGGACTGCTAACCAATAGGTTGGAGGTTCAAAGCCCCTAAGTGTTTCATGGGAGAACCACAGGCACTCTGCTTCCATAAAGAGTCACAGCTTCAGAGACACTATGGAGCAGTTCTACTCTGTTCTCTAGGGTCACTGTGAGTTGGCAGTGGGTTTTTGTTTTGTTATTCTTTATCCAACATCTACTCCATGTCTCTTCTTCTCAACAAAGAAATGTTTCCAATATGCTTTCAGCAGATGACCCCTTGCATCCCTTGGTCAGCATTATGTCTTGTGTTACTTATTGGCGAGGCAAGGTAGCTGCCACTCTTGACTGTGACTGAACCCTCTGCGGCTGGGGACTGGTTGTATTTCTTTTGAAGCGTGCGGCTGCTCTGGAGAAGGTGAACAAATCGGGGTCTACAAGGAAGGTGGGTTGGCTGTTCAGTGCCAACAGCATCTGGTTCACGCAGGAGCTGTGTGATCCTGAGTGTTTGTCTCTTCTACGGACGCTGAGCACAGTGGAGGGATTCCAGATAAAGGATGCCTAGTGAGTGATGTCTGAATTGTTCAGTGCTTCTGGGCAGTGCACACACAAAGATAAAGACGCTCTGTCATGGTTGAAGTCAAGCTGTGGATGCAGTGGCAACATGGAAGGAAGTTTTGTTTCTCTTTCTGTACACGTTGTCTTCAAATGGCTCCTGCGGAGGTTGACTGGGAGCTCCATTGTCCTGGCGCTCACGGAGCCCAGATGGCCCTAAACATCAGTAACATCTCTGCAGTGTGAAGACATGATTGTAGATTTCATTATGTCACTTTATGTCTTAGTCTGGGGTTCTTCGAGTGCCTGCAACAAAAATTCAAGTACAAACCCTTCATGAGCAATAGGGTATGACAGTGGGGTATGACACAGGCAAGGGATGCCAGTTAAAATGTAGGGTGGCCGTTATATTTGAATTCAAATAATCAACAAATAGCTTATTAAAATCTATGGATAACTCAGGCAATATTTTTCAAATAAATAGTTTTTTGTTTGTTTGTTTAAGTACATGTCCCATATATTGCATGGGAGATACTTGGACTGAAAACAGTTGACTTGAAGTTCAGCTTCAACTGGGTGCCTATGGTTTCTATTTGTGAAACCTGACAGGCTCAGGGGGCAGCCAAGACTGGGTGCATCATGGAATCAGCAGAGCTCCTGTGTGATGCAAACAGGTAACTTGCTTGACCACTAGCTGGAAGGGTGGGATTCGAGTTCACCCAAAGAAGTCTCAGAAGAAAGTAAATCTGGTGATTTACTTCCAAAAAAATTAGTCGTTGCTCTATTCTGATACAAATGAGACAGTCTTGATTTGGAGTCAACTCAGGAACAACTTATGTGGGTTGGTTTTTTTTTTCCCCAGTGGGGTTTTCAGAGCATAACCTCATTGATGGGTCAGCAAGTAATGCTAGCCAAATCCAGCCACTGTCTGCTTTTCAGTAATACTTGGATTGGAGCACAGCCAAGCCCATTGTTTAAAGAGTCCTCGTGGTGTTGTGGGTTAGGCACTGGACTGCCAACTGCAGAACTGGTGGTTCAAACCCACTAGTTTCTGCTCTGGAGAAAGAGGAGGCTAGCTCCTTCGGTGAAGACTTGCAGTCTGGGAAACCCTGTCGCAGGTCACCATGCATTGAAATCTTCTGGATGGCCGAGGGTATAGACACGGCTGTTTTCTGAGGAGCCCGGGTGTCCCTGTTGTGAAGTTCTCTGCTAACTGAAAGTTCCCTGGCTTGAATCCTCAGGAGGAAACGGTGGCTGTCTGCGTCTAAAAGATCACAGCCTTGGAAATGCTGTGGAGATGTCACACAGGGCACCTCTCAGTGGGACTCACTGAAGGCAATGCTGCTCTCACCTGACAGCAGCAAAGCCGTGGACTTGAAGTAAAGTCATGGTGGCAGGGGTCATCTGACCCGGGAAACCTGAAGTTCATATTTTCTGGCCCTCTACAGAAAAAGCATGCCAGCCCTAGCCCTACAGCAGTCTGCCGCGATGGACACAGGGCTATCCATCCTCTGCCCTGTCTCAGTCTGGGCCTGGTGTGGGGCCTGAGGTTTCATTCCTCATAGGCTCAGGGGAGATTGCTGCCGCTGTCCACAATCCATCCTTCCAGGAGTGACTCCACGACTGGGTTCTCAGCCTTGACACAGGTGACATGTGTTGTCAGGGTGTCTTGTGCATTGCAGGATGTATATCAGCAGCCAGAATCTTTAGCCTCCAGAAACTTGTGATACCTTCCTATATCCTACTTGTGACATCAAAAGTCCTCAATGTTGCAAATGTCCCCTGGGGAGCAAGTCCCTCCTAACTGACAACGCCTGCTTTAGGGTGTGTGGGGTGCCTCCAGCAAGCTCATGGCAACCTGAGGTATTGGTGACAAGCTGCGGGGACCAGGGTTCATACAGTTCCTGCCTGTCTGGTCCACGAGTGATGGGATGATGCAGAAGAATCCATCCTGCCTCATACAGGCTGGGCTAGGCAGAGGGGAGACACAGGAACGATAACAGTGAGTAAACTACAGCGTTCTACTCTGTACGGAGGAGTTCTGGTGGTCCAATCAGTTAAGTGTGGAGCTGCAAAAGTGAACGGTCAGTGTTTCGAGACTACCAGCCACTCAGAGGGAGAAAGTTGAGATTATCTGTTCCGATAAAGATTTGTAGTCTCAGAAACTGTATGGAGCAGTTCTATTCTGTCCTATAAGGTTACTGTAAGTTAAAGTGGACTTGATAGCAGTGGGTGAGGTTTTTAATGAGATTGATAAGGGACCCTGGTGGAGCTGCAGGTTAGGCATTGGGCTGCTAATGCCAAGGTTAGTGGTTCAAACCTACCAGCCACTCTATAGAGGAAAGGTATGGCAGTCTGCCCCTGTAAACACTGACACCCCAAACCCTGTGGAGCAGTGGCACTATGTCAATGAGTAGGGACCAAGGTGATGGCAGTGAGATTTGGGTCTTATGCATAGAGTGACGTGAGATTTGAAATAAGTTTCACTGAAAAGCCTAAACATCTGAAAAATCAATTCTCATTTGTGGGGCTTATTCAGGACAGCCAAGAGCGGTCCCCTGTGCCGTGTCGGCCAGCCAGACACAGGCACTTTGGTCATTCTAGCCCTGTCTTTCCCACTGCACAGCGGGCGCAGTGCTGCCTCTGGAATGCGGCCCACCTCATCTGAGAGGGGAGAGAAGGACATGTGGTCACCATGCTGTCTCTGACCACGTCTGTCCCCACGGAACCCCAGCTTGCATTCCCTACATGAAGGAGCCTCGGATCAGCCGGCTCAGATGTGGGCCCCGCCCTGCCTCCCTGGAGAGAAACAGCACAGGAGGGTGCTTTGAAATCAAGGGCGAAGAACTGTCCGCGCATCTCACTTTTCACCATTTGCATCTGACCACAGAGGAAAACTTGGCAGCGATCTGTTTTCTTTATTTTATTTTTTTTTGTGGCGGGCATGCCTTTTCTTGTGCTTTAGGTGAAAGCAAATGCATTTTCCACATTCACTAAGTCACTCTGTCAGGCCAGGTTTCCCTGCTGCTGCCTGCTTTCTTATCTTTGTTTTGGGCAAGTGTTGCCCATTTGGATTCATGCAGGCAATTGCTGTGTTCCTCATGGGTGTTCTTGGAAAACCCTAGTTGTGGGTAGCCTATCCCAGTATTGGGCCTTAGGCGCCTTGCCCATAGTAGGTTCTCACAGGCATGTTCTTGAAAGAGCACTTTGAGCATCTGGCTAACCTCCCCCTTGTCTCCTCCCTGCTTCATATACCTTAGATATCATCCTGGGTGGGACCGCATTGTCCAAGCTCGCTTTGTTCTTAACACAGCTTTCTAGTTTAAAGCTAATCCTTTCTCTTACTAATCAGTTGACGTTAGAGTAGAAGCTTATCCTGAAGTACTCAGCTGTGTAGTCCCACAAACCTTAACAGCAGCATGGGGAGGCAGAAAAAGGTACCAGAACATTTCAAAACCAGAGAAAAACTGGACTCCCCCATTACTGGCTTACAGACAAAGGGAATCACAGAAAGCATGAGAAAGAACTGGATTCTCCCAACAATCAGTACACTTGGAAGAAGACCCTGAACTTCAGGGTCCTGGCTGCTATCTTGATTTTACCCTGGTGAGGAGACTCTTCTGTGTCCAATGGAAGGATAAGGAATGCTGGTAGTGCAGGGGTAGGAGGTGGGCTGCTGAAAGAAGGGCAGCAGAACCTGCCTCACCATAGGAGGGATGAGGGTTTCTGCTGCGATAGCGGTTTACAGCCCTGGAAGTGCTGGAAACGCCCTATAGAGTGGCTGCATGTCATCATGGACTCAATGTCAGTGAGTGTTTGGAACTTTGAGATAAAGAAGGGGTTTAGTTTTAAGCTGCTAAGTTGGTGGCAATTTGGTAGGCAGCTACAGAAAGGGAATTCAGGAGAAGCCAACCACTACCGTGCATTGCTGCTGGGTCAACCCCAATTCATGGCCTCCCCTGTGTGTCAGAGTGGACGTGTGTTCCGGCACAGGGTGCTATCTCAAAAGAAGATGGCCCAGGCTTTCTTCAAAGACAGCTCTAGATTGACTCACAGTCCAACCTCTCAGCTAGCTGGTGAGTCCATTGCCATTGGCACTAGCTAGGGAACCCCAAGGATAAAATTGGACATACAAAAAGTCTTTGTGCATAGCAAAAAAGTTTTGGGAAACAGAAAAAGTCAGCTCTTTCTCTAATTTTATTTTGGTTTATCCTGTGAGCGTATGGTAGGAACAAAATGATTGGGGTGCAGCTTTTGGCCATAGGTTGCCTCTGTCACCTTCCATCCCTTTGCGCCTTTGTTGCTTGGAACCGAAGTTCTTCCCTTGAACTGCCCGTGTCAGCAGCCTGTTATTGTTAGGTGCCCTTGAGTTTCAATTAATAGTGAGCCCTTGTGACAAATCAGAACAATATTCTGTTCCCCAGAGCTGCAGGGTGGGTTTGAAACAGCAACCTTTCAGCAGTAGATAATGGTTCCAATCTCCTCACATCCTCATGGACGTTTACTACATCAGGGCTCCTTGGGGAAGAGACTTGTAAGAAGCAGAGAGAAGTAGAATAGATTTAGATCGGAAGAAGCTGAAGTTATGTGGAAAGAGGCAGCTAGTGTGAGAGTAAGTGGTACGAGAGTCTTTAAGAAGGTAGCACTCCTTAGAACAATACACCATAGGAAATCAAAAGGCAGCATTTGTCCAGGGATAAAGCTCAGAAAGCAGAAATGGACGGGCGAGAAGAAATATGGAAACAGTAAACCCAGGGAGGCAGTGGGTACAGGGCTGCAGTCAATGAGGGAAAACAAAATGTGTACGAATGGTTGAATGGAAAACCAATTTGCTCTGTGAACTTTCACCCAAATCACATTAATGATAATAAAAAAAAACTCTTTTAAACAAACGGCAGAGAAAGCTGTGTTCAGGAAAGCAGCTGATGCCTTAGTTAGAATTGAGGGATAAGAAACATCGAAGGGGCGCGCATTTTACTGAGATGACGTTGTGCCATTCCACTTCCGCTACCTTTTCCAGTCATCCTGGAAGATGGTTACATGCTCCTCGAGGTTTTCTGGACTTGCATTTGTGTTATTTTCTGCTCCCTCACGAGCAGGCGGGGACCTAACCCAATGTCAACGAGCCGTCACCGAATTACCTGTATCCATGTGGTGAAGTTGTTTTCTCCTTTTCGCCCTGCTATGAATAGGCAGTTGTCAGAGCGCGGAGTTTTGGAGCGCAAATACACACAGCTTTGCCCAGGAAATTCAGGAGATTCCGAGATCTCAGAGGCCCAATCTTGGACCCCGAGTCAAGGATGCTGGGGAGGCTTCTGGCTGATCCCGCAGCCCCAACAACCTGCAAATCAAATCAAACTGAATGTTTGCCAAGCAGTGAGCCTTCCAGTCTGAAAGAGGACCCTGTGGAGCCGGATGACGAAAATGAAACCTGAGTATTTTAGAGCTTGGGTTCTTCCTGCTCGACAAGAGGGATTCTGGGGAGTTGGGTGGAAATTTCTGACACAGAAATCTTACAATGGGAGTTTGTCTCTGAAATCCCAGTGGGGACCATTAGTGGAGCCATTTACAGTGCTTTGCTTTGCTCAGTGGGCCAAGAGCTGTTCTGTCTTTAAGAGGCAACCAGCCAGCCAGGACCAAGAAGGGTCACGATGGAAAATCTCAGCCCGATGAGAGGTCCCTGGTGGAAGATGGAGAAAAATGAGGATGCAAACTCTAGGTCTCTGGGAGGTGTCTGAAACGGGGTGTTAGGACTTAAGCTTGCAAAGCTCTAACTGGAGGACATTTTCCCATTGCCCAGAATTGCTGACAGTGGTCCAGAAGGAAGGAGAAGCGGGGCTGCCACCCACCCCCGCCTGCATTTGTACTTCTGCACTATAGCTGGCAGAAGAGGGTCAGCGCTCTCATTGTTGAGGAGTCTGAGGGGCTCCATGGCCACCAATCATGACTACTGGCTTTCGTTCTTTTTTAAATAAATAATTGTACTGGGGACTCTTACATATATTATAGCAAACCATACATCCATTATCTCAAATGGACATGTACCATTATTGGCATCAACAGTTTCTAAACATTATTTTCTTCTTGAGCCCTTTGATACCAGCTCTTCTTTTTCCCCTTCCCTTTCCCACCCTCCCACTCCCACGAACCCTTAATATATTATGTATTGTTATTATTATTTATACATATCTTACACTGCCCATTCTATACTTTCACCTACTATCCTGGTATTCTTCCCCTGAGGGGCGTTATTCTGCGGCCATTGCTATCCATTTCCCCTTCCCTCACTACCACCCCTTTTCCTTCCCCTACCCCTCTGGAATCATTGCTCTCATTACTGTTTCTGAGGGGGTTGTCTTTCCTGAATTCCGTATATTGAAAGCTCTCGTCTGTGCTACTGCACACCAGTCTAGCAGGAATTTTGAGATTGGACTGAGATCACAATAGTGGTGGGAGGAAGGATTGAAGAACTAGAGGAGTGTTGTATATTTTGTCGGTGCTAAACTGCTCCCTGGAAAGACTGGCTTTCTCTGTGCTCAGAGTTGATAACCGAATTGCCGAGTATAGAGAGGTCTGTAGCCTCATAGGCACTTGAGTTGTGGTTGTGTATGTTGCTGCTGCTCTTCTTCTCCGGCGTCTCCTCTTCTCCTATTCCCCTTCCTCTCCCTCACCCTCTTGCTCTCCTTTTCCACTTGCCACCCTTCACCTCCATTTTAAAAAGCTATTATCTCCTTATTTTCTGAAGCAAAGTGAAGGGTTGTGCAGCAGAATCATGGGTTTGCCATAAGTTTGAATTAAGTCTGAAGTCCACTGAGATTCCCTAGACCAGTGGTTCTCAACCTTCCTAATGCTGTGACCCTTTAATACAGTTCCTCATGTTGTGGTGACCTCCCAACCATAAAATTATTTTTG
>NW_022103928.1:6801631-6830217 GCF_000313985.2 Echinops telfairi
GAGGAGTGTTGTATATTTTGTCGGTGCTAAACTGCTCCCTGGAAAGACTGGCTTTCTCTGTGCTCAGAGTTGATAACCGAATTGCCGAATATAGAGAGGTCTGTAGCCTCATAGGCACTTGAGTTGTGGTTGTGTATGTTGCTGCTGCTCTTCTTCTCCGGCATCTCCTCTTCTCCTATTCCCCTTCCTCTCCCTCACCCTCTTGCTCTCCCTTTCCACTTGCCACCCTTCACCTCCATTTTAAAAAGCTATTATCTCCTTATTTTCTGAAGCAAAATGAAGGGTTGTGCAGCAGAATCTTGGGTTTGCCATAAGTTTGAATTAAGTCTGAAGTCCACTGAGATTCCCTAGACCAGTGGTTCTCAACCTTCCTAATACTGTAATCCTTTAATACAGTTCCTCATGTTGTGGTGACCTCCCAACCACCCACCAACCACAAGATTATTTGTGTTGCTACTTCATCACTGTCATTTTGCTACTGTTATGAATCGGGCAACCCCTGTGAAAGGGTCATTCGACCCCCAAAAGGGTTGCGACCCACAGGTTGAGAACTGCTGCCGTAAAAGCAATCCCCGAGACAAGCATATTAGTATACGTCGTTCATTTTGGACATGGTCCCAGAATACATGAATCAGGGAAGAGCAGATGGTCACCAAAAGGGTATGTTATCAAACAAGGTATCGCTATGGACAATGGGAGCTGCATCTCTGGGGATCTCTGAGAGTCAGAAGAACAAGCCCCTCCGAGTAGCCCCCAAATTCGCCCCCTGTGGAGATCCACTGCTTGAGGGAGGGTCCCAGAGGAGGTTCGTTTCCTGGCAACTTCAGCCCGCTGTGTCCTCGGCCAGAGTGGGTTTCAGTCATCACGAGAAAGCCCCCAGGTAAAGAGACAGAGGTGCTGGCAATTGAATCAAGACCCCACAAACGGAAATGAAAAGGCTGCAGACATCTACCACGTATCCCAGCATCTACTGCATTTATAAAGATTGTTAGTGTCGGCAAGAAGGGAGCCTGACCTCTTGCTCCCAGTGGGTTGATCATCGACCCACCGAAGACAGCAGGCTCTCTGGTGCCACCCTGCAGAGGAGTGGCCCGAGAGAGCAGTTGGAGGAGGTCAACGTCTCTCCCAGTGCTGAAGGACATCTTCCTTTCCCTGCGCTGCCACCACAGAAACATCACAAGCAGCTGGCTTCAAAGAGCCACAGTGGGTTCGTCTTGCAGCTGTGCAACCCGGAGTCTAGTTCAGTGTCGAGAGAGCTGTGCGAGACTGTCTCCTGGGGTGATGGGATGTTCTGGGAGGCCACAGCCTCTACTTTATCCTGGCTTCTGGGCTCTAGGACAAAATGTTTCATTGCCACGGGCATGCTGAGTGCTTTTTTTGCTTTCCCCTGAAAGGGGGTGGTGGGCCAAATAAGTTTGGGAATCTGTGATCCAGGGCAAGGAGGGGGAACCTTTTTTCTGCCAACAGCCATTTAGATGTTTATATTAACATCCAAAGGTTGTCCTGGTTCAACATTTAATGAATTCACGCCTCATGTGATGGCTGGAACAGCTTCCCTTTGGAGAGACGTGTGATGTTAGTGGGTATTGGTGATTTGTGGGCGTTGTCGGCCCGAGGGCCGGGCATTATTCACCCTTGCTCTATCAGAAGGGCGTTCCTCTTCCTGTTCAGTTTCTGAAGCTTTGGATAGTTCCTGACTTGTAGACCAATCCTCACAGGCTCTGTAACTTTCCCTTGTATATGTCTGTGTCTATTCTACTTTTTTAATAAGATACTATGCAGAAGGGATTAGGTTTAGGACCCATTCTATCCTGGCATGACCACATTAATATAGCAAGAGAAAACCTCTCTCTCTCTGGAGAAAAATATACTTACAGGCTTAGAAAAATATACTTATAGGCTAGAATATCCCATAACTTTTTTTTGGAACACAATTGTGCCACACACAAAAAAGATGGACTTACCGCCTGAACCTGCTGTGACCTGGAGATTGAGGGCTTCTAGCAGCATGTGTATACATATTGTGATGGAAAGATGAACCTCGTTCTTCGTGGCAGGAGCAGGCACAGACAAGCACCCTGGCACAGAGGTTAGATTGTAAAGGAGCTATGAGACTCAAGCGGTGGCTTCTGGACCACCCGATGGGATGAACAATATGAAAAGGTGGTTGAAAGCAAGAAGTGCTGCTTCTAGAAGGAGATCTGGGAAAAGAACAACACAGTCATCCCTGTGGCGTTCACCATGGCGACAGAGGCACTTCCTGGAGCCACAGGGAATGAGTGATGCCCGGACATGTGGACAGTCAGGTAAGGAGACCACTGCCTCTCCTATTCCTCCATTAGGCCCTCAGCAATGAAGAAGTGGCCGGGGTAAGATCTCCTCAAAATAGACCCAGTGCCCTCCTCCCTCACCAACCAGTTTTAGCATCTGAGAGCTACAGCCCTGGTCTGTACTGGTAGAGGGGTGAACGTAGCATTGGTTTTGAGGCTGAGATTTTTGAAAACACACAACAAGCAGATCAACAAAATATAGTAGATTCCTACAATGGAATATTATATAGCAATGAGAATGAACGAACTCTATACAGCCACATGGATCAATCTCATAAATAGAATGTTGAGTGGATTAAGGCAGACATAGACAAATGCACCCATGGTTTGATTCCATTGACACACATTTCCAAAAGAAGCAACATTGACCTATGGTATTAGAAATAAAAATGAGTGTTACCTTATGCTACTGTTAGCTGCCGGTCAGAACAAAAGTGGCTCAGATCTGTGCCATCCCCACCACCAGCCGTGGACTGGACCATTTCAATCCTTTTCATTGACTGATCTTTGGAAATAGATCACCAGGCCTCTCTGGACTTAGTCTGGAAGCTTCACTGAAATGTGTTCAGTATCATAGCAACACGCTAATCTCCACTAGTAGACAGGTGGTCGCTGTGCATGAGGTGTGTTGAGCATGAGTTCAACCGAGATCTCCTGCGTGGGTGGACAAGAATTCTACCACTGGGCCACCTTCCCTTGGCAGGCCTAGGGTGTATGGAAAGTACATACAACAAAATTTCTAAGATTTTGATCTTGTTTTGTTCCCTGATCTGGGTGAGTTTTACACAGATGTACTCATTTCATGCCAATGTATTAACCTGTCTACTTAAGGTCTGTATATATTTCATTTTTTATACTCATAATTTTAAAAAAAACAGCACTAAAAAGTCTTAATCCTTGGGATGAATTCTTCCAGTAATTAAAAATCATGGAGCAGTTCCAGAATTGGCCTGAGGTGTCTATGGGAGCCATTCCCCACAGGGAAACAGGACTCGGAGGGAAGAGGAGCACTGGAGCTACCAATTCCAGACCCTACCTGCTGTATTCAACAAGCACAGCAGCTATCAAAAACAAAGAGAGGAAATGGCTGGGGGACCAGAAATCTTGCCATCATATTCCTTCAGTCCCCAGTCAACTGAGATTTCTCAGTAAACCAGTTGCATGTGTTTGGCAGCTGCAGAGTTGATACCATCCTCGGGGAAGGGTTCCAATTGAGCAGTCTGCTTCCCCAATAACTCCCATGTCTCAAGATTCTGGGGAGATTGGGCAGAGGTTGGCAGTGATACAATCTAACACACAGGAGGGACCCAAAAGCCTTAAACATCTCACAAAATATTGTGATCAACTGTACTGCAGCTGCAACGAGATAAAATAGGAACAGCATGTTACAAGGACAGCACTGGGAAGACGTGCTCACATCAGCAGTGAGTGAGTTACAGATGTGAGTCCTTTGGTGCACCCGATCGGGATGTCAGCTGGCATTGGCATGAATGCGGAGTCCACTGGGTTGAGGCTTTGCCCTGGGTTTGCCAGGGTCTGGGGTGGTGGTGTTTTTATGGGCGCTATTTTAGCGTCTTATCTCTAAATGTGTGAACCTCTTCTGTGTATACGAGCCCTTTTTACGTTTTTAGAGTGTAGATGTGTTCTTTTGGGGGTCTGGTGTTTCTTGGCCCCGGCCTTGGGTTTTTAGTCACCTTGTTTACATGTGAGAGGTCTTTATTTAACTTTTCAATTATGAATTGAATGACGTTTGCAGCACATATCCATTTTCCATTCAACAATTCATACACATTTTGCTTCATCTCATTGATTGTAATTCCCACAATGTAACATTATTATCCCACTTCCTCTCTATTTTTTCTGTTTTCATTCCTCCTATCTGAATGCTTCTGAACTTGGGGAAATGATGCCCTTTTAATCTCAAATTATTGGAAGGTGTGTGTGCCTCCCTAGTGTTATTGTTCCTCTGTCTACTATTTGGCTGAAAAGTGAGGAGTGGGGGTAAGTTCAATTCCAGACCTAAAAGGTGATGGAAGGCCATAATCTTGGGGCGGGCTATGTGCTGTATATGCACTACCAATGAAGCAGAGAGGAAATAGTGGTGTAAGGGCCGTGGCTGACCTCTGGCTGCACAGGGAGGAGGAGAATACAACTCCACATCTGCTTTTTAACACTTGCTAGAGCAGGGTCGAAGGCAAGGGACTATGTGGCTGAATGGCTGAGGACCAGTGAGGATCGCATTTGCCAGTATGTCTGAGAAGGGGCACTGTGGATGAAAGAGCTGTCTCTTTACCACCTTGTAACCGGATTGCTTTCCTAATAAGCCCCCGCAATCGTGAGTCTTGTCTGTGTTCTCTGTGGCCCTTACAACAGATGATCAGACCCAGCAGAGCAGTAGAGTGCCCTGGGATGGATGGAAGGTGTCACAATAGGATAAAGGAATCCCGTATTCATCCTTCTGGGTCCAAAAGTCCACCTGCTTAAAAAAAATTTTTTTTTTAAGTTGAGGTATGATTTACATACAGAAAGCACACATTTTTAAATTATATTTTACTAATTGTTACATATGTGCACACCCATGCAAACATCCAGATCAAGATATGAAGCATTCCCTACATCCCAGAAGATTTCCTTAAGTTCCTTCCAAGCCATTATCACCCCTTAAAAAAGCACTTTTCTGATTTCTGTCACCTTGCATGCCCTCCATCGCTGCTGTCAAGTCAATGCTGACTCATAACAAAGCTACAGGACAGGATAGAGCTGCATCTGAGGCTTCCTAAGACTCTACATCTTTACGGGAGTAGAAAGCTTCACCTTTTTCTGTGGAGCAGCTGGTGGTTTTGAACTGTTGCCTTTGTGGTCAGCAACCCACTGCACCACCTGCATCAAAGGTATACTCGTTTTTGAGTGTTCTTGAACTGCACAAACAGAATCGTATTGTATGTACTCTTTCGTGTCTGGCTTCTTCTACCTAGCACAGTGTGAAGAAGGAAGCTGGGTACTTTAAGATGTATCTATGCTGACTCTGCTTGACTAAGACAAACTAAGAAGAAAGATCTGGGCATTTATTTCCAAAAATCAATCCAGATCCTATGACTCCCAACAGAACATTGTCTGGTTCCCTAGTTTTGGGCATGTCACCAAGAGGGAGCCACTGCTAGAGGTGAGCATCATGTTTGGTGAAGTACAGGGGTGGTTTGAATTAGGGAGACACTTAGAGAGATAAATCAGCCCAAGAGGTACAATGATGGCCTCCCAACAGGCTGGTGACGGTGGTGGTGGTGGTGGTGGTGGTGGTGTGGGCACAGGACTGGACAGTGTTTCATTCTGTTGTTCATAAGGTTGTACATGAGTTGGAGTCAATGCAACAGCAGCTGTCTCTCTACCCAGACTTCTTAAACCAGGAGTGGATTCACTTTTCACTGGCTGAGTACACAGCAATGGGTTTATTCATTCTCTTAGTACTGAGCATCTAGATAATCTCTCCTTCAGGAGGTCATTGCTGATGGATGGAGGCAGCTGAGTTTACTTCAAGTGAGTGCATGTGCATTTCATATACACCGGGAGAAGGCACTTACATGAAGACAACATCATTTCGGGGTCATACCTGTGAGCCTTCAAGCTAAGAACAAAATGGAAGGTGAACTGAGCCCTCCTGCCCTGGACTTTCTGCGCTGCTCACTCTGGCTCTCCCTTCAAGTCCAAGTCCTTACTCAAATGCCACATCCTCAGAGGACCACCCTGCTTAAAATTGTGCCTCCCAACTGCTTGCCTGACAACACCTGGGTGCTATCAGCAAAAATCAGACTGTGGAACCTTGGAGAAAACAAATGACCTGGCCTGTGGCTCCATAAACTATACGAGACAAACACCAAGAAAGAGAATGACGGGGAACCCATAATCCAAACAGGGTCCCTACCAGGCAGGTAAGTAACCTACAGAGGACAGTAGAGAGATATGACTACTGTGAACTGTTAGAGCATAGTAAGGTATTGGCATGTTTTTGGAAACGTGCTGGTTGGAATGTATCTTTTAGAGTTAAATGACACCTCTCTCCTTCTCCTTTCTCACGGCCATCAGTGGATTCTGACTTGTAGGTCAGAGTAGATTCTATGGATTCTGAGACTGTAAAGCTTGGCTTTGATCATGGGTAGCCCAAGGAACAGTGGGAATCTGCCCTAGAGACATCTGTGGGATTTTGTCAGGGTTTCCCCAATGCCAAATTCATCTCTATGTACACAGGACAGTACCACTGGTGGCAGGGGGACAGCTGGTAAGAGTAGCCACCCTTGGGGCCAAAGGGCTATCCAGGGCCAGTCAGCTCAGGGAGGTAGGTGGGGCTCTCGTCCAAGTGGGACAAGGGAATGGTGTCCTCCTCACCGACTGGCCAGTTGTCTGGGAAAGCCAGGGAGAGGAGGGCCTCGGGCTCACACACAAACTTGTACACGTAATGCTCACTGGCCACCTTCTGCATGATGCCTTTCTCATCACAGTATCGAAGCGAGCGGCTCAGCTTGTCATAATTCATGGCTGGCCAGTTCTTCTGGATGCCCCAGAGCCTGGCTACCTCCTCAGGCTCGATCAGTTTGAACTCCATTCTCCGTGCGGTCCGGACAATGGAATGGGCATTTGCGGGGTCATCCAGCAGTCTCATCTTGCTCCTGCAGAGCAGCTGGTGGTTTCAAACAGCTGACCTTGCAGTTAGCAGTCCAATGTGTAGCCCACTAGGCCACCAGGGCTCCTTCCAATCCTCTTCACACCACTTAATGTTCCTCGACTTAGCTTCTTCTGCCAGACTTCCCTTTTAGTCCGTGCATACTAGTAGTTGTGAAATCCATTCTGACTCCTGGCCACTCCAGGGCGATGGAAGCTGTGAGCTTCTGGAAGCAGATCATCCGGGCTTTTTCCTGAGATGCCTCTGGGTGAGTTGGAATGGCTACCCTTCTGCTAGCTCCCCAGCACTAATAGGGGCTCCACAAAGACAGGGACTCACCTTATTCACAGTCCCTTCATTCAATGTGTTGAATGAGGACATGAAACGTTGGAGCAAGGTTCTCCAGCAATAAAATGTCAAAGAATTAAGAAATGGAGGAGAATGATGAATCACAGAGAACTGGCTTCTGAAATCAGGTTTCCTTGCAGTACCAAGGGTTATCAGTGAAAAGCAGCCATGGCAAACTGTGTCTGAAAGACTCTCCCTTGCACCAGACCATACCAGTAGCAGTACCAGTTGATCTTGATTCCTGTCAGAGTAGAACAGGGCTCCCTATGGTTTCAAGGCCCCAGTCTTTGGAACCGGATGGCCAGCGCTTTCTCCCAAGTGGGTGAACTCTATCCTCGATCTTTCCGTTAGGTTCGAAAGATGGAGGTGCCTGAGCTTCAGTTGTGGGCTCATTTCTTTTCAGCCGCTGGGATTCACAGTGTGCCCCTGTGAGCAGGGGGTGGTCCACAGCACCAGGACATACCTCGCCATCATTTAACTAAGTGGTCTTTGGTGTGTCCTTCACTCTGCAGAGCCTCAGGGGATCCATCACACAAGCTACCCCTTGGAGTGTTTCATGAGAACCCAGTAAGGACATTCCCATTGGGAATGGAGAGCAGAGATTTCTATCTCATAAGCATCTCCAATCCCAGTTTCTCCTGGGGCCACCTCTGAAGAAACTCCACCGATTCGATTCACTTGATAATGAAAGAGTAGATTCATTAGCTAAAGTGAACATCATCGATAGTCAAAGAGCTTTGAAAAATATGTTGTAAAGATCACGAACACCACTCCCCAGAGCCAAGGCAGCCAGTGCATCTGCAGTGTCGGAGCAGGCCAACAGGGACAGGGAGGTGGAGGGCAGCTGCTCTCACTGCGAGGGGCTCCGCGAAGCTCAACTCAACAAGCACATCTGTTCAGGAGCACAAGCAGGCTTGAACGCATGCAGTCTGGCTTCTGAGACGGGGTCCTTCCCCTCCTCCTGTAGGAAGTCAACAGAAAGGAGACTCCAGAGTGTGCACTTAGTGAAGCAGAGCCTGGGTGCAAGCAGGCTCCGTCCGACAGTACCGAGCTGTACTGAAGTGGGGAGAGCAGGGTGGAGGCAAGGGGGAGACACAGAGTGTAGGTGGTGCCAAGTCTTGGCCCAGCTTCCAACCACTGCTGGTCACCCAGGTGGAGCTAGCACGGGTCAGCAAGTTTTCAGGTATCAAATCAGAAAGGCAGGTTATTTGGGGTGTCTTTCTTAATTGTTTGTTTTCTTTCCCTCCGTTGGCAGTAAGTGTGAATGAGGTGGTGGAGCACCTCAAGGTAAGCCCCTGGGATGGGTTAAGGGTTGCGGTTGTCCCAAACCTGAAAACCAAGAGAGGGTTGCCTCGGATCAGTGGGATTTGCGCAGACATAGCCACACATTCTTTGAGGCTTGGGAAGAGGATGCAGGATTCCTGACTTTCCTCGGACTCTTCAATCATTTCCTCTCCTCTTTATAAAAAGTTTCAGTCTCTTTCCAGATTGTTCTAAGATTTCCCCCCCTTAAACACAGCAGTGCTCTCGGTTTCTGCGTTGGCTGTTGCCTCTGGGAAACCCAGAGTGAATTATCAAATCCTTGTTGATGGCTTTGAGCCTAGACTCTGAGCTCCTGGCTCCTTCTCCCTCTTGGATGAATCATTCCTAAAAGGAAGGGCTCCCTCCTCCCCAAACCACTAGCTGCTTCAGACATGGCCATAAAAACTTGAATGAGGTGCTGCTCTTGTTGTTTCCCCCCCTCTTTCCTTTTCCCCCCTGGCCATTTCTGTGGCCCCTCTATCTGGATTTTATTTGGCTCACTCAGTTGTTGTGTTAACACTGCCAGTGTCTTCTTACCTGTGTCCCTGTCCCCTCCTTCCTGGGCAAATGGATTTGGCCTAATAGTTTTCCCCTGCCAGCTCCATCTAAGCGCTTTCTTCAGCCTTTTGAGCTGGTTCGGCTCCTGATGAGGGCACGCCAGGAGCTTCAGGGTGTTATATCCAATGCCTGCTGGGAGCTGGTGGGTGCATTCCCCAAATCCCTTGTCCTTCCATTGGAATAAAGCCTAGCTGGTAAAGTAGGCTGTGCGCTGGGCTGCTAATCACAAGTTCAGCCGTTCAAAACCATCTGCCATTCTGTGAGAGAGAAATGAGGTTTTCTACTCTTGTAAAACTGTACAGTTTCAGAAATGTACAGGGGCAGTTCTAACCGGCCCTGTGGGTCACTGTGGATTTGAGTCAGAATCTGACTTGATGGTAGTGGGTTTGGCTTGGCTTTGCGTTTTCCCTGGAGATAAGGAGAGGGTGTGACCTTCATGGTGTGCCCAGGTTTCCACAGAGGAACCTGCCCACAGACACACCTACACTGACTCCCTTCCCCGCCGTCTCCCGTCACCTCCCCCAAGGTTCCTTATGAGGCCACCTCCCAGGTAAACTACTTGCACTGATATCCTTGACTGACAGTCTTTCAGATGATTGACACACATTTGTGGATTCTCTACTGCCTCACAGGAATACAGTTTAACAGATATGAGAGACACTAAGTCTCAGTTTCCGAATTCACTCTGTAAACATTCCAGCTTCTCCTCTGTGGCAGGTATCTCCCTGGGAGGCCAGTTAAGTGCTCAATGACAAAGTGAAGGGTTAGCCATTCAAACCCATCTAGATATGCCTGGGAAGGAAAACGTGATGCTTTGAAAGGTCACTGTTTTGAGAAACCTGCAGAGCGCAGCTCTCCTCTGCCCACACTAAGTTATCATGAGGGGAATGGGCTCCGTGGCCACTGGCTTGGTTTGGTTTTGACCCTGTGGCAAGCACCATGCCAGGCTCTGAGGAGAGAGAGAGATGGGTAAGTGGGGCAAGAACCCTTCCTTCATAAGGGCTTACGTTCTAGTATAAACACAACCGAATGTCTAAGAAACAAAATTCAGTTAGTGGTAAGTGTTGTGCAGGGTGTAATGTGCTACTTTAAATTAGGTGCTCAGGGAAAAGTGTATTTAGGCTGAGCTATGAGTTACAGAAATGAGCCAGGTGGGAAAAGCTCAGACAGATGGAGAGCCCAGGTAAAGGGAGACACAGGAACACAAGCACAAGGCTCCAGTGTTAACACGGAAATGCTTTGCACTAAGCAGGAAAGTGAAAGGGCAGTGCCAGGTACCCAGCCCAGGTGTAACCAGGAGAGGCGTGTGGCAGGCTCCCCTGCAGAAGTGATGAATAGACGTACGTCTGAAAGATCACCGGGACTGCTTGGAGACTAAGAAGAGAGAAAGCCTTTCAGGAAGAGGAGGAACTGTGTGCCAAGGTCCTGAGGTTGGAAATAGTACAGCATTCGGGATGGCTGGATAACAACGAACCTGGGTGGAAGGCTCAAGATAAGGCAGCAGGGCCTTATGCCATCTATATTATTGTTCTATTTATGTACAAGCGGGCTTCCAAAAGCTTATGGAAAAAGTGGAATTTAAAGATGATGGAAAATGTCTATGAACTTTCCTTTCACAGAGGTCACCTGATTCATAACAGCAGCAAAATGACAGTGCTGAAGTAGCAACGAAGATAACCTGATGGTTGGGGCTGAGCACAACGTGAGGGACTGTGTTAGAGCTGCGGCGTGAGGAGGGTTGCGAACCCCGGCTGCAGAGGCGGGTGTTCTACGTGTAGGCTCTGAGAAAGCCCTGTCCCCCAGAGGGCTTTGGAGCGCCCCATGTGTCTCGGGTCTCGGAGTGTCCCTGGGACACCAGATCCCAGGCAAGCACTCCGTTCCCAGCTTTTCTCTTTGGATGGTAGCAGATCTTTGCTTCGTTGCTTAATCTCTTTTGTATCTCAAATGAGATCGACACAAGATAAAACCCAATCTTGTAGATTGCAGTCTTCTTTAGCATCAGAGAGTGTAGGATGTACAGTACATAGGATCATCGAGTCAGGTCACAAAAATGGAGGCTAATTATATAAGTCTGAGGATTATGTCTTTCTTAGCCAAGTCACACAAATCGATCCATAACAGTGACCTTATTTGGATGGAGGGTCTTCATAGAATGAATTTATACAATAACTTCAGGGTCATGAAATGAGATCATGCTGGCATACTTGGGTGGCAAAACAATGATAGCAGAACACACACGCACAGAGAAATAGAAGCAGCCTTGTGAAGACAAGCCGAGACTGAAGTGGTGCTGCTACAATTCAAAGAATACCTGGAGGCACCAGAGCAGGAAGGAGGCAAGGGAGCATTCTTTCCTTGAGTCTCCAGAGTTGGCCCAGCCAAACACCTGGAGGTCACACATCTGGCCTCCAGCACCTGAGAGAAGACATTGCTAATGCCCAGTTTGTGGGAATTTGTTACAGCAGCACCAGAAACACACAGGTCCGATGGCCACCTTGTGCAGTGATATGGTGACAGTGGCTGAGTGCTTGGGTGAAGTTGAATGTGGACCAGGGCAGAGATGAGCTCCTTTTCCGAAAAGTTGCTTTTCTGTGAGAGTGAAGCCAGGCTGCTAGATGGACACAAGTCCTGTTATGTTCTCCATTACCAGTCTCTGATTTCCAGCTAAGAGGATTGCCGATGTTTGTGTATGATTTAGTATGATAGTTCAATGGGAGGTCAAGTCAGACTCTCATTTCCAGATATGCCTGAAGGCTGAAATGAAGGTTCACCACCTGAGTGATGCAAACCAAAACGTTGGAGGTTTGAGTCCACTCAAAGAGCCCTCAGCAGGAAAGCCTGCTGATCTACTTCCAAAGAAGTCGTCGTGGACTCCACTACGAAGCGCACACCTGGGGGCACCACGAGCTGGAGAGGACTTGAACTTGGTCAAAGGCCAGGTAAGCGTACTGACAGAACTGAAGAGAAAGGCAGACAGAACAGAGAGCACGAAGCTCTGACAAGAAAATGGGGAGATCTTCAAAGCAACAGTGAAAAGATGACCATCCTTAAGCCATCTTGGCTCCGAAAGGACCTGCTGCCTCTTAGACGGGCGGATTCCCAGCAGGATCTGCAGCTATGGAAGGGAAGTGCCTGTCCTCCCAAAATTGTGAGACCAAGCAGAAATCCTTGCAGGGGGAAGAAGCAGGAGAGAGCGAGGGAAGCTTAGGAGTGATCAAAGAGGTTGCTCTCTGAGATAAGTTGTTTGAGAACAATGTCAACAAATTCAACCAGCTTTGGGTCCCTGGCTGGGTGGGGGTGGGAATGGATTTATGCATTTGTGAGCTAGGGCTCTCTCAAGAGAGAGATATCAGAAAATCTATTGCCTTCCCTCATCAGCACTTAGAAGAGCCAGATTTCCTTTATCATCCTAGAAAAATGCTTCCAGCATCAATTGATAGCAACCGAAATGGTTGAAGCATCCCATTTTTGTCGCATTTTGTTTTGATTTCAGCCTTGAACATTGGGTCTAGAGCTGATTCATGGAGCTTAGGGATCATGTGAAGTCATACTTGGCCCTTCTTGGCCACAACAGAGAGAGGAGATGGAAAAGTTCCCTCTCCATCCAACATACACACGCACAGAAGTCTTCACAGGAGAGGGATTGTGGCCTGATTCCCATTTTGGGGATGTTTTTCTACTGCTGCTGTATGTAGGGCCAGAGCCCAAAGATTGAGCCCCTGGTTTAAGTCTCCAGAGTAACCCCTGGCTTATCTTGTTAACCTTAGTACCACACTGCTCTGTCTGGATCACAGTCAAGAGTAGAGAATCATAAGGCTTAGATACTCAATAGCTCAGGTAAGCTGCATGATCCATGTATGGAGCTTGGAAGATAGAATGCTAATCAATTTCTCTTCCTTTTATTCATGTGACAAATTTTGGTGTTTAAAGTTCTTTAGAGAAATACAGCCAACAAAAATCTCTGTGTGTGTGTTGCATGCATGTTTGTGTGCAGAGAGTAAGAGCAGTCTTTAAACAATTGACTCATGACATTATTGTGCTTAACAAAGTCAAGATCTATAGGACAGGTCAGACTAGAGATTCCTGTCATCTTGTGTCTCAGTTTTGTAGATTATGCAGTGGGAAGAATAACAGTGTTTTGGCAAGATGTCTATTTATAGTTTGGAGGTAGAGTACACTTTTAGGGAATATTCTCTTTTTGTTCTTGGTCTTTGTGTTAGACTGGGCTCTTGGGAGAAGCAAAACCAAATACATGTAAATAATTTTACATTGAGAAAGTGGCTTACACAGTTGTAGAAGCAGTTGAGTCCACTTCAAGTCCATGGGTCAGATGTTAAGCTGGAGGTGTTTCCTGACCTGCATAACTACAGGAGCTGACAAACCAGGAATCAGAATGACCACAGACTGGTGGAGTCAAAGGAGGATGAATCCAAGGTCATGCTAATGGCTGCAGAGTGAAATGAATTCAAGGCCAGCAGGCAATATGGTTGGTTGTTAGCTCAAGTTGAAAGAATTGGAGGTAGATGTGTCAGATGAACTATGTAGACCAGAGTTAACTTCTGCACAGCACCAACACAAATAGGCCAGACCAATGACTACATCCTTACTTTTTACTGATCCTGACTTGTGGCAGCCTACTAACTTGCCTAATAAGCCCTCATATTTGTGTGTGTAGGAGAAGAGTAGGCCACACTTGGTGTGCTAGACAGGATTCTCTAGAAAAACAAAACCAGGACACTTATGATTATATATATATATATATATACACACACACATACACAACATAAGAAATAAACAGCTAATTAGTCTACAGAGCAGTACAAATGGCTCAGTACAACTCACTTCCATGAGACATTTAATACACTGACAGTCCTTCAACTCACGAGGGCTGCTGGGTGCAAGTCAAGAAAGCAGACAGCTCAGTCTTCTGTAGAGCAATTCAGGCAATCTGGCCATAGGCAGAAAACAGCAGGGCAGGTCACCAACCGTCAGCCAAAGGACAGGGTCCAACAGTTCCCAGCTCAAGTGATGTATACACCAGCAGATCTTGAAGGAACCTCAAACTATAGTGACACAGTCCACGGATTGGGTGTCCCACAAGTAGTGTAGCTCACAAATTGAAGCAGAGAACCAGCTCAGGCAACCTGCACACTGATCCGATCATCCAAGAACAAGAGACAAGAAAGGCGAGGCTCACTGAGCCATTTATCTCTTTGCCCTTCAATTAAACTGCAACCTTCTTTGCCCTCATGCCACCCCATGCCCTCTATGCCACCATTCCACAGAGAAAAGCAATCCACATGTGGTAGTTACATAATCTGTTGTCAATTTGAGACTTTAAGAGTGATGGGGTGGAGGTTAGCCTGTCTATCAGGTTGCAGCTTGATGACCTCATCTGGAGGCACAGAAGATAAATAGCCTGCTGTAGACATGCTTACTCCATGTGAGACATTCCTGTTGAGAAGACACATGGAGCTATGCTAGAGGCCTGGAGCTGGAAGAGCCATGTGGAGGCCCCTGCCAGCGCAGAGATGCTTCTACCACCACTGGATCCACAAGACTTTCCACTCACTGGCCTGTGATCTTCCTGCATTCAGTGTCATTGCATGTCTTTCGTGAGTCTGAAGAAGACTTTATAGATTGGTATCAGGCATATAGGCTAATATTGGACTTATGGACTTGATGTGCACTGGGCTGGGATGTATAAAGCTCTCTCTTAAAAACATATGAGTGTCTATGAATTTGTTTCTCTTGTCAATCCTGACTAGCACACCACATGTTTGGTGCATAACAACTAACTCCCTGCCATCAGTCATCAAAAATGAAAGAAGGAAAAGTATCTCAAGATCATATTTGAAAAATTAAAATGAATTCAAAAATTCCAAGGTGGAAAAATATATCAGAATTTAAAATAAAGTCAGGACCTGATCCCGCATTTGCACAACTTGGCCTCACTCCCTTCATCCTCACCCTGACCCCTGTGGCCTCTGTGCCTCTACTTACACTCGTAACCAAGTGATGAGAAGGGGGAGAGGGGCAGAGATCCTGACGTCTCTTTCTGCCCTCCAGCTTCTTGCCCCCTTGGTCAATCCCACCCACAGCTGATGTAGAAACTGAAGAGACCCAACCTGCAGGGGGCAGCCTCCCTGACTCTGCCACTGCCTCACATCTCCCTCTTCTCGCCGCCGCTGCTCTCGGGAATGTGAAGCCCAGTGAAGGCTGAGCAATGGGTACATATTGGGGCTCAAAAGCTCCGGGCCATCCCCCCAACTATCACGATCCCAATTCTACCTTACAAATCCAACTGGACCGGAGGATGTACACTGGTACAGATGGGAACTGGAAACACAGGGAATCCAGGACAGATGATCCCTTCAGGACCAGTATGAGAGTGGTGATGTCGGGAGGGTGGAGTTAAGGTGGGGTAGAAAGGGGGAACCGATTACAAGGATCTGCATATAACCTCCTCTCTGGAGGTCAGTCAACAGAAAAGTGGGTGAAGGGAGACGTTGGACAGTGTGAGATATGACAAAATAATAATGACTTGTAAATTATCAAGGGTTCATGAGGGAGGGTGGAACGGGGAGGGAGGGGAAAAAATGAGGAACTGATGCCAGTGGCTCAAGTGGAAAGCAGATGTTTTGAGAATGATGACGTCAACAGATGTGCAAATGTGCTTCACACAATGGATTTATGTATGGATTGTGATAAGTGTTGTACGAGCCCCCAATAAAATGATTGAAAAAAAAAAAAGGCTCCGGGCCAGCACAGTTCTCTTGGGAACCTACATCAACTTACAGGCCAAAAGACAGGGTCCAGAGGAGGCCAACAAAATCTCGAGGGCTGAGATTTTTGTCTTGCAGGTACTAGCCAGGGGCCATTTCACTGCACGTTTCCATAGTTCTCTGGAGTGGCAACCTTGGGTCAGGCTGACCTGACCAGGCTCTGGTTAGAGGACTGAGAACAAAAATCCAAAAGGCAAGTAATTAAAGCCAGCTTGTTGAAACCAATCCACCCTGATCCTGTCTCCCAGACTATCTGGCAACTTCTCCTCGCCTCCTCTGGGAGTCTGCATGCCGCAGGCTTGCGCAGCCAGTACGTCCCCCAGCGGGCCCATTCTCAACTGCTCAGGAATCCAGGACTCTGCGCAGGGATCGTCCCTTCTGCAGCTTAGCTTTGGGATGTGCTGCTGACCACGTGCACCAAGCAGAGGCTAGAGAAGGTCTGTCAGGTCTGCACAGGGCAATCTTGAGAGGAATTGCAGTAGCCTGTAGAGAAGGAGCTCAAATTGATGGACAGAATGCAGTCTGTCCTACTTGAAGATTCCATTGACCTTGGCACTGGTTTTTTCCTAGGAACTGTTGGCCCACACAAGCATAAGCAAAAGAATGTTTCTCCTCTGACTGAGTCTGATGGCCAAAGTATTAATTTGGCAGCCAATGTTCAGACTGACACTCATGACCTTTGGTCTTCTTCCACTAACACGTGCTGATCTGTTTTTGTATACCGTGTGGCTGGTAATGCTGGGCTGCTGCCTGCTGCTTCTTTTCTTTTCTTTTCTCTCTCTCAGTGACATCCATTTCCTTCCCGCAGGTGTCAAGCTCCTATAGAGATGTCTGTGGACAGTGAGCTAACCTTGTGGACACCCAGCTTTCTTCTCCAGAAAATGAATGATAATAGTACCCACTATAAGGTGGTGGTGTGCTGACTACACAGGACCATACTCTCTCTCCATCGTAGTTGCCGACAAATGTGAGAGCTTAATGAATCTTATCTTTTGATATCACTGATGGTAAAGGCCAGTGCAGAAAGTTCATATTACATGTCTGCTCTGTTTTCTCCAGGTCTTCTCCAGTGCACCCATACTTCTGGGGCTTGGTAAGGTGCTCACAATGAAACCTTTACAAGTTTGATGTGTGTATTGCAGGTCATAGCTCAAGAAGAATGGAAGGACAGCAGAAGACAGAGGACCAGTCTGATTGGTTCAACTGCTCAGTCCCTGTCTCTGCATTATCCCACCCCATCCCCTCCATACTGCCATGTCACAGAGGAAAGTGAAATATACATGTCGGGAATATAGGAGGTGTTGAATAATTGGTATCCCCTTGTCTTAGATGCTATTCTTTCAGAAGCCAACTCTGAGCCAAAGGCATAAGTAAAATGAGCTGCTATTGAGTCTCCAATTCAGATGACCCCACGAGTGTTAGAATAGAGCTGGGCTCCATGGGTGTTTGGCGGCTGATGTTTTGGAAATAGATCCTTAAGCCTTTGGGGCACTTCTGGATAGACTCAAACTCCCAACCTTTTAGTTTGTAGCTGAGCACATTAATTTGTTGCATCACTCAGGGACCTCAAGGAATATGTGTCAGTGCCTTATTTGCAAAGTATGGCCAGGTAGCACTGATGGGAAAGTGGGAATATAAGAAAGGAGACGGGAGGAAATCTAATGATAATGAGCAGGTGTGATGTGAAGGTCACGCATCAGCTTGGCCAGGCCATGCTTCTCCGTGGTTTGGCAGGTGTTATATCATTATTCTTCATTTTATGGTAGAAATTGAACAGCCAATCAGTTCAAAGGAAAGTTTCCTTTGAGGCATGATCTGCATTCAATACATATAATGTTTTGGCAAATATCTCTCTGTCTCTTTCTTTCTCTCTCTGCCTCTCCTACCCATGTATTCACCTCCTAATTTTCTGACCTCCACTTCTAGGGCTATGAGCTATCAGTCTACCATTTGACCTGCAAATTTTGTGATTCATCACCTCCCACTGCCCACTGGTCCATGAGCTAGTAGCCTGCTGTCTGATCTGCTTATTTTAGTTTCGTCAACTGCTGCAACCACGTGACTCAATAGAAACCCCCCAGCCTGATGTTTGACCCATGAATTTGGGACTTGTCAGCTTCCATAGCTGTGTGAGTCATTTCCTTGAATTAACCCTCTCTTAATATATATTTATACAGACATTTCACTGTTTTTTCTCCTTTTGGAAACTAGTCTAAGACAGTAGACTGGGTTTCAATCCCTCTGGTAACTTCTAGAGATTCCATGGAAGCTGGGTAATAGCTACCAACTTTCAACAAGCAGGCTGAGGACTGCTTGGGGGCAGCAACCTTTTAGCCTGTCTGGCCTGCCCCACATGCTCATGTGTGCTTCTGTGGTCAGACTCACAGGTGGTTTGTGATAGGAAGCTATCAGGGATGGGGACAGTGAGTCCTAGGGGGGCATGGTCAGAACAATGGCAGTTTTAGTGAGCTCATATAAGTCTTTGCATCTAGTTCAGGCTGATTATTGCATGTTTACTAGATGCCAGCTCAGGTGGGATGGTTTGTGTCACAGCAATGCCCTAGAATTTAGGTCTTATTCTCCAAGGTAGAAGAGTTTCTTGCTATCTGGTCACAGTTACTTCATAGAAGCCAATTTCTAGTATTCACTCTTTCTTTGAGCTTTCTAGAGAATGAGCCAACAACAGAGATCTACTGCCTGGAGTTTCTATGTGATGAGCCCCAAGGAGAAAGCAGCAATTAATCTTCTGAAGATTCACCAAGAACTAGAGATTTTGGTCAAAGTGACCTGGTAGGGCTGGATTGACACTCAAAGAGGTTGACGTTTCCTGACCTAGAGACTGACATGGGAAACAGACATACCATGACAGTATCTCTGAGACCATACTGTAGACCTTTCGGTGTCTCTTGGTTGTTCTAACTGAATTGTAATAGTGACTGTCATTCACTTTGTCATGTCCAGGTGCCAGGCACTGAGCCTAAGCACTTCTCAGTTTTATGCCAAGAGATAACATGTGTGATCACTGTTTTAGGGATGAGAAAATACAGACACAGCGAATGTAAGTAACCTGCTCAAGGTCTTAGAATCAACAATTAACAAAATAACTGAAACTATGTCTCTGACTTCAGAACCCATGATTTTAACCACTACATTTGTTCTATGAGGTTTTCTTTTCCTGGTGGAAGTGTTATGCCTGATGGTGTGATAGTAAACTGGCTCTCTAGGGGGTGGAGTAGAGCTCTGATTTGCAACATATGCTGATTGTCATGGTGTAAATACTCTCGTCATGGCCAATTTCAAGGTTCTAAGGGTTTAAAAGCAGCTTGAAAAAAATCAGTATTTAATAATTAACACTTACTAACCCACCCATGAGGAGGGTATTGTTTTTGTCTCCACGTGAAAGGGAGAGAGGGACCAGATTTCCACCTGGTGCACTAAGACTTGAAGGCATGAAGCGGTAAACTAATAGAGTTCTGCAGGTCTGGCCCCAATCCCAGCTACGTGGATCCCCTCCCCAGAAAAATGCACTACCGAGGACTGCACTGAAGATAAAACTTGGAGAGAGGGGCGAGTCTGCTCAGAACACACTGGAGCAAACTAAGAGACAAGGAGAGAGAGAGAGTGGTCCACCAAGACCTGAGGATGGTATTCCTGCGTGGAGCAGCCAATACACAGAGAGGACCATAGGGTTGGCCACACCACGAGACATGGCATCTCCTCACCGCTATGGGGGACAACACTGGAGACACAGTGTGGGGGTTGAGCCCCGTCTGACACCCCCACCCCCTACTCCCTGCTGGGGCAAAACACAAAGGGAGTGCAGCAGAGCAGCAAGGGGAGCAAAGCAATGGAGTCTCCGAGGAGTCCTGAAAATAGACTCTGGGGGCAGGTTTGGCACCTCATCAGACTGGATCAGAAAACATTCACAAATGTCACAGACAGACCTAGAACTATTTACACGCTTCTTCTTTTTCATGTCTACCTATACAGGACAGTTCAGGGAGACATGGGAGAGGGGGAGGTGGGGGAAAGGACAGGGGGAGCCAACAAACCCAGGGACAAGGGAAAAACAAGAGATCTAATATTGATGGTGAGGAGGGCATAGAATGCCTGGTGGGACTTGAAGTGCATTGTAGCCGAGAGGAATTACTCAAAGCCGAATGAAGGTTGAACTAGATAGTGGGGCAAAAGGAAAGTAAAAGGAAATAGAGGAAAGAACTAGGAAGCAAAGGACATTTATAGAGATATAAATACAGGTATGTATGTATGTAAATATATTTACATATAATGATAGGAACGTAGATCTATGTACATATATTTATATGTTAAAGATTAAGTTAGCAGACAGACATTGGGCCTCTACTCAAGTACTCCCTCAACATAAGACCACTTTGTTCTAATAACCTGGCATTTGATGTTCACCTTCCTGACAAGATTGCTAAAGATAAAATGGGTGCATAACCAAATGTGGTGAAGAAAGCTGATGGTGCCTGGCTATTAGAAGATTTAGTGTCTGGGATCTTAGAGGTTTGAAGTTAAACAAGCAGCCATCTAGCAGGGAAGCAACAGAGCCCACATGGAAGAAACACACCAGCCTGTGTGATCGCAAGGTGTTGACGGGATCAGGCATCAGAAGACCCAAAGCAATCATATTGATGTGAATGAAGCGGGGTGAAGGGGAGACCCAAAGCCCATCTGTAGATAATGGGACATCTCCTCCCAGAAAGGTCACAAGGAAGGGACAAACCAGCCAGGGTGCAGTATAGCACTGACAAAATATACAATTTTCCTCTAGTTCTTTAATGCTTCATTCTCCCCACTATCATGACCTTAGTTCTACCTTACAAATCAACTAGACTAGAACATGTACACTGGTAAAGATAAGAGCTCTTGACACATGGAATCCAGGACAGAAACCCCTCAAGAACAACAATGGGAGTAGCAACACCATGAGGGTAGGGGGAAGGTGGGGGCGGGGGCAAAAACGGGGAGCTGATTTCAATGATTGATGTATAACCCACCTCCCCCTCAGGGTGCTATACAACAGAAACATGGGTGAAGGGAGACAGCAGACAGTGTAAGATATGAAAATAATAATAATAGTTTATAATTTATCAAGGCCTCATGAGGGTGGAAAGGTGGCAGAGGGAGGAAAAAAAATGAAGAGCTTATACCAAGGGCTCAAGTAGAAAGAAAATATTTTGAAAAGGATGATGGCAACATATGCACAAATGCGACACATGGATGTATAGATTGTTATATGAGCTCTAAGAGCCCTCAATAAAATAATTTATTTTTTTTAAAAGAAGAATTAGCTCTAAGAAGACAGTTGGAGGCAGATGCAGCACACCACTGGTGATATCACACCCCCAAAGGTCTTGATTATTAAGGTTTCTAGAGAATATATTTAAAACAATATCATTCCTTGCCATCCTACTCCTTACATCTTGCCAGAACGCGGGATTATGCGACCCAAGCATGCATTGGTTCAACAAAGACGAAGAAGCTGTGAAGAACGAGGGTTACAGGGGTGCTTAAGGCGTGGCCCCAATGCCTGAATGACTTATTGGAAGACTTGCAGGGAAAATCTGATCAGGGTGGGAAGTGGGGCGAGAAAGACGAGGCAGCCAGCGAAGGGCTTGCTATCGACTGGAGTCAACTTGGTATCAACTGGAGCATATCTTTGGTCCAAGGCTTCAGGTAAACTCCGGACACACTTGGATGTCCCCTTTTCACAAGGCTGCCTAAATAAACCAGGTGGCTTCTAACCACAGGAATTTATTTTCTCCCAGTTCTGGAGCATGGGAATCCAAGATCGGGTGCCAGTCATGTTGACTCTGGGGACATTGAGCTTCTTCCGGTGTCTCCTGGCAATCCTTGGCATCTCTGGGTATCTGTATATTTTCTTAACATCACAGACAACAGCTCAAAGATCCTATTTTCAAACGAAGCCACCTTCATCGGCACAGAGGCACTACTTCAGTAATCTTTGGGTGGGAGTCAAGGGGGTGGTTGGTGAGGGGCGGGCAGGGGATGGGGTACATAATTCCATCCCTAAAAGTGGAGGCCACTCAGGGGATCCTGCTGACGGATGACAGAGCTGAAGCTTTAAACCTGATATAACCATCCCTCACTGGTTAAAGGCGATCTCCAGAGGGACTTAATTTGTAGGCACTTAATTTGTAGGACTTCAGTGGTGTGGGAAGTCCCCCCTCCTCAAAGAGGCCCAGGTGGGGCTAGGCGTGCACACTGGGAGTGAGTGCAAGGGAAAGTGATAAAGAACTCTCCCGGGTTAGATTCAGAGTTGAGTGTCAGCTTCACAGTAGTGTATCCAACAAGCCCAGGGAGCTGCGTCTGTGTGCAGGGCATTGTTGGAAGTTCCTTGAAAGAGATCATGAAACCCAAACCCACAGCCAGTGAGTAATTCCAACTCACAGTAATCCTACAGGGCCGAGTAGAATGGCCCCCTAGGACTTCCAAGGGTGTAATTTTTTTTAAAAAAACTGTTTTATTGGGACATAATCCACATATCACACAATCCAATAGTTTCATCGTATCAAGAAGAGTTGTACAATTATTACCACAATCAATATTAGAACGTTTTCTTGTAGTCTTATTAGTAGCTCCCCATTTCTCTGAAACCTCCCCTCAAGAAATCATTAATCCTGTGACTGTCTCTACGGATTCACCCATCCTGGATTTCATATACTGAAAGCCATACAAAAACAAAAACAAAGAAACGAAAAAAAAAAAACTACCAGCAATAACAAAATAAAATAAGAAACACATCAATAGAAATGAAAGTAGAAAATATTAAAAACTAGAACAACTCTAAAATGGGTCAAAAAGGAGACTGAATGTTAAAGTGTTAAGTTTTAACCTCGCTACATCTGCCATCATCCACTTTCAAATACACCATACATGTAAGCAAGGCTATTCCCATCCCTGATCTATGGTCCCCTTCACATTTTTTTTGGAATACTGGGGTCAAAAGGGGGATCAAATAAGATGTTACATTTTAACCTAACTATATCTACTATAATCATCTCTACAATATTCTCTGACTGATAACAAGGCTATTCACATCCCTCAACTGGCCAGAGGGAAGCCTCTGGAGGCTTGATCCACGTGTGAACCTTACAAATAGATTTCGGACGTCCACTTTCATTCATAGCCTGCTGCAAACCGAAGGCTCACAATCTAAGCTCCCATGCCTCCCCTCCTTTGGAATTAGAGTATATTATTTACAATCATTGGACCACACAGTCTGGTGTGCTTCTTTCATGTGGACTTAATTGACACATACTTAGATGGCTGCTTGTTTGAAGGCAACAAGGCTGTAACCTTTATGGAAGGAGCCCTGGTGGGGTAGTGGTGATGAGTTGGACTGCGGTCCACATGGTCAGCCCTTCGAAACCACCAGTAGCTCCTCCAGAGAAAGACTAGGCTTTCTACTTCCGTAAACAGGCCATGCTTCCTGGTCACAGCTAAGCAAACTGTGTGTTTACAGCATCCCTATGAAACGGGTGCTCTGTTTACAAAGTAAAGTCACCGAGCGTAGGAGTGGTGAGTTGATTGGGCCACATAGTACCGGAGCTCAGCTCTCAGTTTAGACACCAACCATATAGCCTCTGTGCCAGGGACTCTTAACACCTCTGAGTGCAGGGGCCTCGTTTAAAATACAGATACCTGGGCCTCACCCCTCAGAGATTCTGATTTTGAAGGTCAAGGTTGGGACATGCCTTTCTAGTCACTCTTTGGGGCCTGGTGATACAAGTATGTGTAGGCCAACCAACCACATTTGGAGGATGAACAAACCCTGATTAACTGTGTAACGGCAGGTCCCGCACTGCAACCTGCTAACTGAAATGAGATCCTCTGGGTTGTGCCGCACCCAGAGGAGGAGGAGGAAGGCCCGGCACGAATGTAGTCAATGTCCACGGCTTTGGTTGTGGTTGAGTTGCAGATCGCTTCTTCCCTTGGGGGGAAGATATGGACCCTGGCGGTGTCATGCAGACCAGTAACAAACACACACACACACACACACACACACACACACACACACACAGAGTTTCTGACAAGTCACTGCTCCTTATGGGGACTCCAGGACCCCACATCTGTCAGCACAGAACTCGGCTCCATTGGGTCTCCAGGGGCTGGTTTTGTGGAGTAGAGCAGCACATCTTGTTATTCCTATTGGAACCTCTAACCTTTGGGTGAGTAGCTGAAGCACCCAGCCGCCCCCCACCACCACCACCACCACCTCTCCCGGCCATGCAGACACCAGGGCACTAATCTAGGGCATCCAGAAGCCAGCAACCCTTCCACCCATAAGAGGGTCCCTTTCTGGGAAGGTGTCGAGCTGGGATTTGGCCTTTGCACCTGGAACCTGCTCCGGCTGTCCCCCGCCCCCCCTCCACCTCCATCCCCTGAGCAGTTTCAGCAGCTGCTGCTCATTTAACATCAGTGGGCAGGGGAGGGAGTGGGTGGAGAATCTAATGAGGGAGGACTCTGCTTGTAGCTGCTGGAGCTCATTCTTGGGTCCAGAGGGACACATTTGCTTCTCACCTCGGCTCCCTTCCTTCGCAGAGACGTGCAGAGACACTGAAGCCGGGGAGCGGCTGCGCCTGCCGGAGCCTCATGACACAGGGCGGCGCTGGGGAGTGTGCAGGGGCAGAAGGCAATCAGGAGACTATGTGAGGGTCTGAGGGGAGTCTTTGTAGCGTAGTGGATTATACCTTGAGCTGCTAACTACAAGTTCAGCAGTGTGAAACCACTGGCCTCTCCGAGGGAGAAAATGTACAGGCTGAGAAACAGAGGCAGTTCCACTCTGTCCGGTAGGGCTCTATGAGTTGGCCTCTAGGCAACGACAGTGAGTTTGGCAGGTTTTTTGGTGAGGGTCTGTGTGGGTCTCTCTCAGGCTTGGCACAGGTCTTTCCAACTCTGCCAATAAGAACAGAGGGACAAGGTCATTCACTGAAGCAGTGAGCAGCATCCTCCTTCCCAGGAGATGCAGAGCCATCAGAAAGCGGTCCGTTCTTTCTCCCAACCATTCAAACAATCATCACACCTTTTCTTCTTTCTTGGTACCTTCTTCCATCCTCCTCCTCATCCAACTTCTCCCTTTAAAAGTGCTTGTCCCCAGTATCCCTCTGAAGTAGTCTGTGGTGGGTGACACTAATCTTTGGCTCATTAGCCACCCAACCCAAGCAAGGGCAATCAGATTTTCCTCCTAGCCTCATCTTTCCCCGAGGAGAGGCTGGTGGTCTCGAACTGCTGACTTTGTAGTTAGCAGCCCAACACATAACCCACTAGGGCTCCTGACCTAGTGCTCCTGACCTAGTGCTCCTTAGAGCTCAGACCCAAATCAGGTAGCTGCATAGACCAGGTTTCCAAGCAGAGACGGTAGGATTTTCCCTTCCCTGCAGCTACATTTTTCCATCTGTAGACTGGGGTTGCTATTAATGTCTCCTGCACAGCATGGTGGCAAGGCTTTCAAAAGCCCTAAGCCCAGTCTCCGACCTGCCCTTACAATGGCCCCATCACATCAGCCAAGGGTGCACGGACTGCTCTCACAAGGTATGAGATTGATCAGCACAGAGGAGATGCCTGAGGAAGGCGCTGGGCATCATGCTTCCACATTCCCCATGCTCAGAGAGCCACTTACTGACAGCCCTCTGAAAGCCTGTGACAACTCCCATCAGTCAGAGGAGCTCCGGGAACAGTCCTTCCTTTGAATACTGGCTTGAAGTAGTCAGCAAAGGAGAGCAGGCTGGAAGAGAATCCTCCGTGTAGGACAGGGGTCATACACTCAGGGCCCTGGGGACCAGGGGGGTAATCACGGGCTGGAAGGTTAATCATTAAGTTTCATTCATTACTTGACTAAGCAGTATCAGAGACCTGGAAATAAGAAATGTTTCCCTGGGAGGGACAGGATGGCAGGCCCTGGGCCCTAGTACCTGGGTTCCAGCCCCAGCTCTGCTAAGGTCTACTTGTTGACGCTGCCTCGGTTTCCTCATTGGTAGAGGTGAGGATAATTGTAATACCCACCTTATAGGATCACTGTGTGACAGAAGGGACTCGATGGCAGTGAGTTTGGGTGTGTGTGGTTTTTTGTTTTTTACCTTATCGAGTTGCTCTGGGAATTCCAGACATAGACTACAGCCGAGCGCAAACCCCAGGGGCTAGCACTGAGTAAGAGGCAGGGCTGTGCTGGAGTCTGGCTTCCCTTGCTGGTCTCAGAATAGCAGCACCTAGGCACTTGTTTCAAGCAGAGTGGTGCCTTTCGAGTAAAGTTCTCAGACCAGAATCATTAGCAGGACCTGGAGGCCTGTTAGAAATGCACACCCAGGTCCTGCCCAGACTGCCCAACTCAGAAACTCTGCCTTCACCAGTTAAGGCATTTGGATTGGAAAACTTAACCTGGGTTGTAGATGCCTTCTCTGTAAAATGGGACCAGCCTTTGTTCTTGCTCCTAGCCCTCATCGGCCACACAGGCTGTTGGTCAGTTTCTGGACTGTGACAAGCCCTCTTCGCCATGTCTGTTCTTAGCCTCTACTGCCTGCCCTCGGCTCTCCCCATAGCTGACCCCTGCTGTCTTTTAGGATTCAGCTTAAATGCCACCTCCTGAGGGGGTGGGTCTCCTCTCAACAACACCCCTACGCTCTCATGTCACTATACATTCTTCATTGATTTCCCAGAGCTAGCCTCCTTCTGAAGCCCCTAAATGGGTCACACAGTTAACACCTTCAGCCGCTCCCGGAATGACAGGCAATTCGACTCCACCCAGCAGGGCTGGCTACCGACTTCTGCAAAACCAGCATAGTGCTACTGAGTCACCTACGGGGCCACCAAGAGTGGTAGCTGACTGGATGTCAGATGACGGAAGTCACAATCGATAGGTACCTCGTTTCTGTCTGTCTGCCCTCCCAGTCAGTCTGTAAGCCCCAAGAAGACATCGCTGGGTCTCTGGGTGTGCCCCAGGCTTGCTCCAGGGGGGCACGCTGTAAATGCTTGTAGAAGGAATGAACGGGCCACTGCATCATGAAGATAGAGGAGTGGTCAGTGAGGTATTTTATAAGATTCTGAAAGGTGCCACCAGGTTACTCTGGGCATTGTGTGACCCTGGTCCCGGAACCTTGGCACACAACTACTCCATCAATGCAGAGGCTTACGAAGGCCTCCCCTGCACACGGTGTCCAGGCTCAGTGGGACGCCTGAGGATGGCGCTCTTGCTTAGTCACAGAGGGCGCTGCACCCAGGACGCGGCTTCATTAAAATGTGGAAAAGGCTAGCACCTAGCCCAGGTCATCAAGTACTCCAAATTGGTTTTTGCCAGTGTTGATGGCACAACATGCACTTGTTCACTTTTCAGACAGTAAACACCACCTGCAAAGTGCCTTTAATATTTAACGTAACTATAAATTGCTTGGGAAATAAATCCAGCCACGTAGCAGAACAGCAGAAGAGACAGGAAGGGAATCCAGGGATCTGCTCCACATGGGAGCAGAGTGGGTCATGGTGCTGGGGCTCCGTTTGTGTATCAATTGCTGGTCAGATCCTTAAAGGCCTTCACTTAAAGCTGTATTAGTCCCTGAGTAATGCTTCCCTCGAATCTCAGCCATGACTGACCTTACTTCGTTTGCAGAGGGTCTTGGGTGACTGTCAGAATCCCTTGGCAGTGCAAAAAGGCTAGCACACTTGGCTGCTAACCAAAAGGTTGATGGTTCAAGTCTTCCCAGAGGCACCTTGTAAGAAAGGTATGATGCTCCATAGAGAGCCCAGTTAGGCTCTGACACCCAGAGGGTCACCCTGAACTTGAACTGCCGCCACGGCCACTGGTTCACGGTTTGGAGTCTGTCATCATTAACCACAACTTGGAAGGGAAACAATCAATGGTGAGCTCTTTTGGCCAAGCTGGCTTTTATTCTCCCGCAATCGCATGCCCAGGCTGTGTGCCTGTGGCGAGGGGCCAGGCTGTGATATCTGTCATTGCTCCCACGCACTGCATTTTCTCCTCCTTTCCATCCCTTCTCCCACACTGGTAGGCAACCACAGAAAAGTAATGAAAACCCCTTGTTGTCTGCCTTCCCCCTACATAAAATTGGATGTCAATAATATCTCGCTCCTTGTGTTACCTGTAGGGTTCAATGCAATATGTAAAGCAGTTAGGATGGTGCCTGGCATCTGGGGTGATGGGAAGGCAGGGAAAGAGAGCTTGCTTTTTCTTCCTCAAAATCAGAATTTCCATTTGTATTAGTCCAGCTGACTAGAGAAACAAATCAAGGGACACTCATGTGTATGTATATAAGAGTTTTATATCCAAGAGTTATATATTAAGAAAACATCCTGGCCCAGTTCAGATCAAGTCCCTAAGTCCGATATTTGCCCATATGTCCAATAAAACTCTATAAATTCCTCTTCAGACTCATGCAATGATGCCGAATGCAGGAAGCTCACAGGTCAGTGGGTAGAAAATGCCTTGTGGATCAAGTGGCAGTGGAAGCATCCCCAGGGCTCTGGCTGCCATCAGCATGGCTCCATGTGGCTTGTCAACAACAGGAAGGTTAAGCAGAGAGAATGTGTGTTCCACCTCTCTGGAGGAAGACA
>NW_022103928.1:6830317-6831876 GCF_000313985.2 Echinops telfairi
GAGTTCCCTGAATCCTCAGGAGAAGGCCATACTCACACAGAGATCTCATTGGCTATGACCTAATTGACAGGGTAGACTCCACCCCTTCACTCAAGTTGACCGGAGATTATGTAACTGCCACACCATTGCTTGCCCTGAAGGTTGAGAGTTAAATAGGCATAAATCAGGCAAACAAAGGAAGAAAAAGTGCCCCCTACTCCCTAGCAGAAAACACAGCATATGCAAAGATCTGGCTCTGGGAGGGAGCATGGAACATTTTGTTGTTTCCATCTGTTTCTTTCGTTCTTGAAAGACATAGAAAATCGGTTTCTTTGTATAAGAAAGTTTTGCTCCTGGTCGAACAACTTTATGATAGTGTTTACCTTGTCTGAATGGCATGAGGACTCAAGGGGGCCCGGGTCCAGGAAGATGCCCTGCCCCACTTGCCCTCACCTACAAATAACAGGGCCAGAAAGAAGGCCTTTGATGAGGCAACTTCTTCTCAGTCATGCCTGAAGACAGGCCTTTCTCTGCCCTCAATCCCTCTCCCCATTGGTTCTATTGGGCCAGCCCGGCCTCTGACCTGGTCAGGTAAGTGTGAGAAAGCTCTCTTTGCTCTGTCAATAAGTGCCCAAATGTGTCTGACACTGCCAATAAGCCTCCTTCCCAAAGACATTCAGTTGCCTTGCTCCATAGGCCAGATAGCTGACCCTAATATAGTGTCTAGTTTCCTGGTTCTGCTGTATCTACAGCCACCACTTCTCTGTCACTACTTCTCACTGTCCCTCACCATCTCTTTGTTACAGTTTCCCACCACCTGGGTCTAGGAGGTTCCCGGTATAGGGACCCTGGATCCAAAAGATGCTCCCAGTTCCTGAGTTTTCATCTTGGTGGTAGTGGTTGCCCCTGCTTGTTTTTCTCTCCTTTTATCTTTTGTAAGATAAAAGGACAATTTAAGCAAGGGTGGAGACTTGCAAAAGGATGGTGACCTGAGTGTATTCTACCCTAATCCTGCTTTATTAACAAAAAATAGTTATTAACATAATCTAACCTCGCCTCATTAACACATGATTTACAACCCACAGAGTGGAGGCTAATCCACCAGATCACAAATGTAGAACATCCACACCACTCTGGGAATCCTGGTCTAGCTGAGTTGCTATCGAACCCTATCATCATTGGTTCCATATGTCTTATTTGCATAAGATCACACCCAATCATTCTGTGGGAAACACTGAGACTGGCCAGAGAAGCTATATGAAGCAATTCACTGCACTGCCCCCCTGCATCCTCGACAGCCTGCCTCCTGCCTCCTCAATGGCCTCACCTCCTGACCGACTCCCTTTTGCTTCAATTTCACTGGCCTTTTTCTATTCCCCAAACTCCCCAGTCACATTCCCTTCTTTCTCCTGCCCGGAGGATTCTTTCCCCAGGGCTCCTCACAGAGCCCTTTTAGCTCTTGACTCAAAAATCCCTTTAACTCAAAAATCCCATAAAGAACCCTTTAACCTACTCACTGACCCATGACCCTGCGGGGGACAGCACCAGAGACAGTGTGGGAATTGCACCTGATCTGATCC
>NW_022103928.1:6833896-6835720 GCF_000313985.2 Echinops telfairi
AAAAAAAAATAACCCTTTAACCCAAGTCTGCCCCATGACAACCTTTGAAATGATCCTTGTTGTGGATTTGTGTAGTATTCACTTTCCTCTCCTGGGTGGGTTTTTCCATGAGAGCAGGGCCTTTGTGTGTCTATTCAGCACTAATATCAGTACAAGCCATGGGGACTTTCAGTTGCCTCTTATGCACGTGAAAGGTAGACACTGAACATGGAAGGTTGATGAAGAATTGACGTGTTTGAAGGGTGATGCTGGAGAAGAATATTGAAAGTACCATGCACTGCTAAAGGGATAAATGGATCTGGATTGGAAGTAGTAAAGCCAGAGTGCTCCTTAGAGGCAAGGATGGTGAGACTCTGTCTTACAAAGTTGGCACATGTTACCAAGAAAGACCAGTCCCTGGAGAAGGACATCATGCTTGGCAAAGTAGAGGGACAGCCGAAAGGGGAAGACCCTCAATGCGATAGATTGACAACGTGGCTGTAGTAATGGGCTCAAACAAAGGAATAATTGTGAGGGTGGTGCAGGCCTGGGCAGTGTTTCACTCTATCATCCAGAGGGTCACTGTGAGTTGGCACCAACTCAATGGCTCCCCACAAGGACAGCAATCAGTACATGGCACACAGCAGGCCCTCAAATATCTATCTGCTCACTGCATGGAAAGAGGCTCCCGATACATATTTCCACTGTCTGCTCACCTCAGGTTTCCCATGTTCGACGGTATGCTCCATATGCTGCCTGCCAAATAGCCCCGCCCCTGCCCCCTGCTGGTGCTGGAGTCACCAAAGCTGCAGCATGTCTGAGCCAGTGTGCTTAGTCCAGGGACCTCTGTGCAGATGGACGTCTTTGCCATTCCCAAGCCACGCTGGTAGAAAAGGTGCCAATAGCTGGTCTCTGCAGCATCAGCTGGGATGCTGTTGAGGGAGTGGGTGTGCTCGGTCCCATGGATGCTCAGGAATCTTACTGTCTGCTCCTGGTGCTCCCAGGAGTGGGTGAAAGTATACTGGGGCTCAGCGTCTTTGTTTCAGAAGTGGGTCCCCTAGGTGCTGATGACAGGACCTGTCTCATCCTCTTCCTCGCACTCTCCCACTCCCCGTCCATTAGGACATTGGGGGAAGAGACTGCCGTGGTCGCTGTGGTTGTTAGGAATTATGTCAACTAGAGACCCATGGCTGGGGGTGGAGTCAATTATATCCATCAAGTAGCAGCCTGGTGACACCCTATTTGATGCCATGAGCCTTTTGTATAAGAGAAAGACGTACAGAGATAGTTCTCATTCTCTGTCTGTCTGTCTGTCTCTCTCCCATTTGCTTTTTTCTTCACTGGGACTTCATTGGGACTCTCTCTGCCTCCAAGGGTGGCTTTATGTGTGCTCCCCGACCCTGACAGCTGTGGGTGCTTGCCATCTTTCCACTGACCTTGGATCCATGTGACCCTGCCCTCACCGACCTGTGATCTTCCTACATTCCACATCCCCTGTCTGAGCCACCAGCCTGCAGCTTCAGGTATCTGAACAGGGCCCCGCTATGAACTTGAGTTGGACTGGGGCACCTTCGTGATGTAAAGTTGCTTCTTAAGATAAAGTTCTGTCTTATACACAGATGAATGTCACTGGCTTGTCTACCCAGACAACCTGGCCTGACACAACCACATAACCCAGATTTTATTTGAGGTGGAAATGCATATAGCCCAGAGACTGCCTTTCTCAGCCTTTTGGGCAGCTTGGTGTGACCGTGTGGCTCTGTCACGGCTAATGAGATACAAGCAGGATTACTCTGGGGAGCGGGTGAGAAGATGCTGATTCAGCTAGGTATTGGACATTTGGTC
>NW_022103928.1:6838639-6840339 GCF_000313985.2 Echinops telfairi
AAACCCTCCTTAGGGTCGCCAGGAGTTCGAATCAACTTGAGGGCAGCGGGTTGGGGTACGCTTCCAGTCCCCCCTGTTTAAAATGGGGCTCACCTTCCCAGGGCGGACCCCAGATTGGGTGAGGATTATACGTGTGCTTTGGACAAAGCCCTTAGCTGGCATGTCCGCCCTCGCTCCCAGGCAGCGGCCAGGGCTCTTAGAGACCCCGGGCTCCTTCCAAAAACATGGCTCCACGGCGTGCTGGAAAACAGGGCCGCCATCGGGCTGCGTTCATGAATAGGGTGCTAAATGAGCGAACACATGTCTGGAAATAAAGGTAATTTATCCCTGGGGAGATACCATCTCCCAGGTTCAGGGGTTAATGGGCTCAGAGGATTCATAACAAACTGCGCCCGAGACAAATTGGGTGATGGAACTGAGCAGCTATTGTTCGGCAGACAGGGCTTCAGCTGGGCCCTATTTATTAGCATGGCTGCCGGAGAAGCAAATGCAAAGGGCAGCCCCCTCAAAGATAACCGACGCGGGCACCGCGGCCCCCTCTGCCTCCCTCGCGGGCCCCGCACTGGCGGCCCCTGGCTCACTGTGCAGGACCCGGGGACACCTGGAGGCCTGACCTTAGCGGTCATACAATGCTTCTCGGGGGAGCACCAGGGGAAGCAAATCATTCTCCTCGCGACAGTCCATCCAGAAGTGTGGGGTCAGGCCAGGTCGTCTAAATAAATGTGTCCAGCCAAGCCATGTCTGGGAGCCAGTGTGCATTTTCGCCCTGTAAAGATTTGCTCCTGGAACCTTCCTGGGAGCTCCTGACCCAAGAAGGGGTACCTGAAGCCTAAACAGACCCCAGAATGGGAGACCTGGCCCTGCCTCTCAGGACCTGCTCGTGGGTTGAGGGAAAGGCAGGGGTGGCGGGGCTTCCTTCAGGTGTGACCCTGAGAGAGAAGATAGGAGTTCTTGGAATAGCTGGCCAGATGGAGTGTAGGCCCCTGAAGATAACCAGCTTCCCCAAAACGGGGCCCTTGAGCCCTGTTGGGGTCCCCGGGTGGTGCAAATGTTAAGCATTCTACACCGAACTGAAAGGTTGCTGTTGCCAGCCCATTCAGAGGTGCCTCAGATGAAAGGCCTGGCAATCACTTCCTCAAGGTCACAACCTGGAAAGCCCAGCAGAGCACAGTTCTCTGCCCCCGGGGCTTTCCGTGAGCAGGCATCAACTCCATGATGGCTGGTTTGATTTCTGTTGGTCTGCTTGGTTTCAGAGCTGTTTTGCTTTTGAAGTGCTGGCCCGTACTATAGATTCCTGAATCCTTGTAGGCCTCTAGAGTTAGACTCGCCGGGCCTGAGTCCAGGAGGCTCACATTTTAAAAATAGCATCTTGGAGAGCGCTTCTCAAATTCAAATGTGCATTAGACTCAGAGCCTCAAAGCGGCTTATTCCAGTTTGCCCCCCTGTTGGGCATCTGCATGACACAAGGGTAAGTCAAAAAGTAGTGCCACCAAGTCATGGGTGCCTTTGTTCCACAAAATGCCAATATCTGAGCCTATTGTCTCCCAGCCGGTCCTCTCCCTAGGTGTGCACACATCTCCCCAACCCTTCTGCACCGAATGACCCACTCGTCCATTTGCCCCATGCCAGAGAAAGGGACTCAACTTGAATCCCTTTGAAATGTTCTTGGAGCTTTGGGAATGAAACTAAGGCTGAAGCAT
>NW_022103928.1:6841965-6861379 GCF_000313985.2 Echinops telfairi
GTTGTATTTCTCATCATTGTTACATCATTATTTTATCATATTAGGAGCTTACAGACTGGGAACAGCATTGCTTCTCCCAGCAGGCAACATGGTTGGACAGTGAGCCTGGAGATGTCACTAGACTTCATGATTCCAGGAGGAATTGGTTCTGGGGCAGACCTCACAGAAAGGAAGAGCCTACATGGGGTTCTCCAATTGAGTGAGATTTTAAAAGCGCCTGTGCCCGGAGATAAGAAAATGAAGCCAGTGACATTTCTCTGCAGGATGGAGCTCAAGCATCACCAGGAGGCTGAAAGCTCTCCAGGGACGTTCAGCCAGTGGTGACAACCTGCTGTTCGGTGATTGCCTCTGGCAGGCTCAGCACCACGCATTGTTGTTGCTAGTGTTAGTTGCTGTAGCCTTGACCCCCGGTTCCCGATGACCTCATGCACAATGGAATGAAATGCTGTCTGGTCCCATACTTTCTCCAAGATCGATTATGCACTGTTGTGCTCCATAGGGTTTCCATTGACTGATTTTCAGAAATAGATCCCCAGGTCTTTCTTCCTAGTCTCTTTTAGTCTGGAAGCTTCCACTGACAAACTAATGTTAGTTATGCACGAGGTACATTGGGCAGAATTGCTAGGGTTGAGGTGAGGGGCACAGTGGCTAAAAAGGATAAAAAGTCAGACTCCCTCAACCCTCATCCTGAGTTTCTGATCTAATAATTTGAAATAGACCCTGGACATTGACCTTAAAAAAAAAAACTCCCCAAGAAATGCCCCTCCAATGAAGCCAAGGTGAAGAACTGCCGGTCTGTAGGAGGAATTTGGAAGCCATGAATCTTGGGATGGAAAGGATTCATCAGGTAGATGTATTTGGGTCACCCCAGTGAAATGACAAGGGTAAGATAAGTCGCAGCTGTGTAAAACAATTTCTCTAAGTGTGATCCAAAAACTAACCCTAAAAACAAAACATAAAATCACATCCTTTGTCTGAAGAGCCAAAACAACTACAGACATGACCGCTCACCCTTCCAGGCCTGGTCAGGACCTGTGGGGGCTGGGGTGGCATAGCCAAGCCGGACATCCTGCCCCTTGCCACTGGCTTGCTACAGCTTCCGGGGAGGAGGAGCGAGGCCAGCTGAAGGGACTGCTGCCCCTGGGGGGTTTCCGGATGGGCAGGCTTCTGGGTCCTGCGTACACCTTCTAATTTTGAAGCTAGGGCTTTAGAACCTGGACAGACTTTCCAGGTGATTCTAATCCACCTTATAATCTGAGAACGACTGCCATGACCATTCTAGCTACCTGAGAGACAGTGGGGGCTTCGAGTGGTGCATCCAGAGAGCAGAATGGACCGTTCTTCGCCATCTTTGCCTTTTCCAGGGTCTCTGCTGGGCACAAGATCCTCAGACAAACCTCTCCCGAAGGCAGGAGCTTGCTTATCTCAGAGAATGTAGAGCTGGGTCCCATAAATAGAGCTGCCTCTACCTGTGTGAGGCTGGGGGTCCCGCTCGGTTGTCTTTGTTTTGATTAGTTTTTAAGACCTTTCTAATAGGATGAGCTAGATTGCTGGCAGAAAATTGGATTTCTTTGTTCTCTGGAGAATTCTAAATGTCCTCACTGCCCATCCATTTCCAACAATGGCGAATGTTTAGTGGCCCAGCTTTGGCCAATGGTCCTGTCCTGTCTGGACATAATAAATGACTTCCCTTGTAAGCTGCTGACTGGAGTTAGCAGGGATTTCAGACTGGGATGGATGGGCGAGAGAGAAGAAGAAGATAGAGAGGAGGGGGGGGTATGAAAGAGGACGGGAGAGTAGAGAGAAGAGAAGGGAAAGATAGATCAAGAGACAGGGCTGAGGACAGAGAGAGGGAAAGATAGGAGAAAAGGCTAGGGGGAAAAGAGAGGAGAGGGAGAGAGAGATCAAGAATGAGAGAAAGGAATGAAGAATAAGATAAAGAAAAAGAGAAGCGAAGAGAGAGGGAAGAGAGAGCAGGGCTGAGGGACATACCGAGTCCAAACCAAACTCACTGCCCTCCAATCGATGCCGACCCATAGCAACCCTATAGGTCAAGGTAGATGTGCCCCTGTCAGTTTCCAAGACTGTAACAGTTTCTGGGAGTAGAAAGCCCTATCTTTCTCCTGCAGAGCGTCTGGTGGTTTGAACCACTGACCTAACAGATGGCAGCCCGTCGAGTAATGGGTATGACACCAGCGCTCCTCTGAGGAACATACAGGGCTCAAGAAATAATCAATACCAGCTACTATCTCATGCCTCACCAAAGAGAAGCGGTTCCAGCCATCACATGAGGCAGGAGTTAGTTAAGGGTTAAGGAGCCCTGCTGATGTAAGTGGTTGCAAGTTGGGCTGCGATCCACATGGTCAGCAGTTCAAAACCACCAGCACCTATGCAGGAGAAATACTGGGCATTCTATTCCTGTAAACAGTTACAGTCTCTGAAGCCCACAGGGGATCTCCACGAGCCAGCATTGACTCAATGGCAGCGAGTTTGGTTTTGGGTTTGTAATTAAAGTTTGACCAGTGTGGCCAGAGAATGATGTTCTACAATGGCTCTTGGCAGAATACAGTTCCCCACCACTGAGAGAGAGAGAGGGGTGAGGGAAGAAAAGAGGAGAGAGAGAGAGAGAGAGAGAGAGAGAGAGAGAGAGAGAGAGAGAATGGGCCATGCGGGGTTGTTTGTTGAGCTGGTCACTCCAAGATCAGCAGCTCAAATCTTGGGAGAAAGATGACGCTGTCTGCTTCCTGATAGGTTTGTCCTCTCAACGACCTTATGAAGTCGTTCTACTCTGACCCCTAGTGTCACGATGAGTGCAAGCCAGCTGGGTAGCAGTGGGTTTAGAAGGCCTTGGCCCTGAGAAGTACTAAACCAGTTACCCAAAGGTGGGCGATTCCAACCCACCCAAGGACGTGCCATGGAAGAAAAGCCCTGGTGATTTGCTTCTATAAAGATCACAGCCAAGAAACCCCTATGGAGCAGTTCACCTGGGATCACCAGGCGTCCGAATCTATTCAAAAGCACGACATCTTGGTCAACAAGACCTTGGCTGGCCCCTGGGTGGTAGAAATGGTTTGTACTCACGTACTAGCACACTGGACTATCGACCTCAATGGTAGTGGTTGGAACCCACCTAGCAGTTCTGCTGAACTCAACACAACTCGCTGCCTCCAAGTGGATTAGACTCAGAGCAACCCTGGTGGATGGTGGGCTACACACGGGCTGCGAATCACAAGGTCAACAGTGTGTAACCACCCACTCCTCTCAGAAGGAAAATGAGGCTTTCTTCTTGGAAACTCTCAAGGGCAGTTCTGCTCTGTCCTACGGGGTCTCTATGAGTTGGCATCAAGTCGATGGCAGTGAGTTTGGTTTTTTTGAGCAGTTCTCTGGAACAAAAATCTGGCACTGTGCATCCATAAAGATCACAGCCAAGAAACTCCACGGACCAGTTCTACTCTGTACACATGTGGCCCTCACGCGTTAGAATCAGTTGGACAGTGGGATCAGGGTTGCTTTGTGGGGGCTTTAAGACCTTGATAGTTCCTCGCATTAAGTCCGATGCTCCATCAGTTTGTGAGGGATCCAGAGCCTGTCGCCATGGTGAAGAGGCACAGCCTGGATCGGTGTGTCAGGGGCTGTTGTGGAGGAGTGGGGCAACCACCTAGCCTCCTGCCGGTGTGGAATCTGTGATGTGGTGGGGGTTTTCTTCATTGGTGAAAAAGCTCTGTGGCCAGAGAGAATCTCAGAGAATCCAGAAATAACCATGGAGTGAGAACAGCACCAAAGCCCCCGATTTGGGAGAAGAAATGCTATTGAGGAGAAAGCCCCGCATCTGTGTCATCACCACCAATTAGTTTAGTATGCAGGATCCCTGAGGGCATCAGAATTGGCCCTCCCAAAAATCAGTGGATAGTGATGATGTTATGATTCTCTGGGAAAGAATATTACTACATGCTCATATTTATTTTGTTCTTATTATGTGCTGGGCCAAGTAAGAAGAACTGAGCCCACATCATCTCATGTGACCCTCAAAGCAATGGTAGAGGTTCAGACTTCAATGGTCAATGTCTCCTACATGAGGAAATTGAGGCACAGAGGCATTATCCAGGTTCAGCCAGGTCCATAGTTGGGTATTAGACTCCAGGAAATTAGCGAGACTATGGTACATGGGCTCTTGAAGTCTCTGCATGGTGAAAACAATGAAGACACTCAATTGGTAACAGAAAGGGTGGAGGCTCCAGTCCTAATAGAGATGCCTCAGAAGAAAGGCTTGGGCTAAACGAATGATACTCTCAATGTGTAGTGGTTACAAGTGGGGCTGCTAACTACAGGCCAGCAGTGCAAAACCACCAGCTAGCTTGATGGGGGAAGAATTCACAGAATATTCTATTCCTGTGAATATTTGCAGTCTCAGAGACTCACCGGGCCAGTTCTACTTTGTCTTGTAGGGTCCCCATGAGTCCCCATTGCCTCAATGATAATGGAAGTGATGTCCCAGGGGGATGATTGATAATGTTCTCTCACATAAAATGATAATGATGTCTCTAAGGTGACCCTGAGACATATGAAGCACAGATATTTGAATGGATTTTGGGCTTGCACTTAATTCTTATCTGAAGAACAATGAGTTCTTATGACATGGCCTTACTTGTTGCTCACCTCATGAAGAGATCACTGAAGATATGAGTGATATAGCAAACTATTGCAAAGAAATTACGTGGTGCCTAGCTATCAGAAGGAATAGCAACTGGGGTCTTAAAGACTTAAAACAAGCAGCCATCTAAGTGAGGCATCAATTAAGTCCACATGGAGGAAGCACACTCACCTGTGTGATCCAAGGATTGTAAATAAACTCCAAATCAAAAGGAGGGAATGGTATCACAGCTAAAATTGTGAGCACTTGGTTTACAGAAGGCTATCGAAGTCCAAAATTCATTGGCAGGAGCCATACATGGATTTAGCCTCCAGGGAATCATCTCTGAATATAGTTGAGGGATGTGAATAGCCTTGTTATCAGACAGAGAGCATTGCAAAATTGATTCTGGTAGACATAGTTAGGTTAAAATGCAATATCTTATCATTTGATCTCCCTTTTGATTCATTTTAAAGTTGTTTCAGTTTTGTTCTTTTTTTAAGTGAAGGGGAAATAAAGGTTAAGCCTTTGGTGACTCCCCTCTGCACATAGATCAGGGATGCGAATAGCCTTGCTATCATGGAGTGTGCACTGGAAAGTGGATTATTGCGGATGCAATTATGGTAAAACTTAGCACCTTACCATGGGACCTCCCTTATTTTATTTTAAATTTATTCTAGTTTTAAATCTTTTCTGCTTTCTTTTAGATTGAAATTTTTATCTATTTTACTTTGTTACTGTTGTTAGTTTTTGGTTTTTTCTTTAAGTTTTTCTCTATATGAAATCCAGGATAGGTAAGTCTATGGAGACCATATAGAGACAGATGAATGATTCCTTGGGGGTATGGCAGGAGAGATTGAGGGCAAATGAGAAGCTAACAGCAGTGAGTACAAGAATGAAGAAAACGTTTAACAATTTATTGTGGTGATGATTGTACAAGTCTTCTTGATGTGATGGAACTGTTGTATGATGTGTGAATTATACGCCAGTAAACTTGACAATCTACTCCCTCCCACCCCCAAATTAGCCCTTGAAAACCTGAGCGATCATCGTTCCACTCTGACACATAAGGGCTCCCCTTGAGTTGAATGGACTCTGTGGTCACTGGTCGTTAATGCCCCAAGTGTTATTCTTATATGGTCCACAGACGAGAGCTAGCCACACATATCTCTTCAAAGTTTCCAGTAGGCACAGTAAAAAGAAAGACAAACAAAAAGCAGATGAAAGTAATTTTTCAGGCATGTTTGTTTCCTTGAACTTAATAACTCTGAAATATTAGTTCAACATGCAGTCATTACTGTAAAATTATTGAACAATTATTTCATATTCCCCTTTTCTTTTTTTGTCAGTTTTTAAAAATCATTTTATTAGGGGCTCATACAACTTTTATCACAATCCAAACATATATAAATTGTGTAAAGCACATTTGTACATTCATTGCCCTCATCATTCTCAAAACATTTGCTCTCTACCTAAGCCCCTAGCATCAGCTCCTCATTTTCCCCCTCCCTCCCCGTTCCACCCTCCCTCATGAACCCTTGATAATTTGTAAATTATTTTGTCATATTTTTCCCCCATCCAACATCTCCCTTCACCCATTTTTCCGTTGTCCGTCCTCCATGGAGGAGGTCACATGTAGATCCTTATAATCGGTTCCCTCTTTCCTTTCCAATCTCCCTCTACCCTCCTAGTATCGCCACTCACACCACTGGTCCTGAAGGGATCATCCGCCCTGGATTCCCTGTGTTTCCAGTTCCTATCTGTACCAGTATATATCCTCTTGTCTAGCCAGATTTGTAAGGTAGAATTGGGATCATGATGGGCGGGGAGGGGAAGGAAGCATTTAGGAACTAGAGGAAAGTTGTAGGTTTCATTGTTGCTACATCGCCCCCTGAGTGGCTTGTCTCCTCCCAGAGACCCTTCTGTAAGGGCATATTCCCGTTTTCTTACTGTGATTTCTATGCGCCTTCGAACTTTCAACACATCTCAGTTAGGACAGGCCACATTCTGAGTGACCAGTAGTCATGGTTGGCAAGCGGTTACCAAGTGTGGCAGTGTGGGATGCTAGAGTCAGAAAGACTGGTCCATGCTGCAGGCCTGGGGCTCCACGGGGCTGGTGACTGTCAGCTGTCCCCGACTCCTGGCAAGCTCGTGCACAGAGAAAGAAAGTCCTGCGAGCCCTGTGACATCTGCATGATCAGTTGTGAATGGCACCTTTAAGTGTTATGAAAAAGAATTTATTTTCTCTTTTGTTGTTATTAACAATCTACACATTAGAGCAACCGTCAAACAATTTCTGCATGCACACTGATTACGCTCTTCAGGCTGTGCAAGCATCCTCATCCCCCCACTTGCTCTAATTGCTCCTCCCCTGTTAACATGACCTATAGAGTCACGTTTCACTGGCTGAGTAAAGCACCAGGCCTTTCTCTGACTCATGCGTAGGCACAGCATCACAGTTGTTCATAGTAGCATGCATGATCCCTCCACCGACAGATGTGTGGTCCCGTTTGTGTGGCACACGGGCTGAGAATGGAACTCAAGTCAGCCTGCAAGTAAAGCCAGGTTTTTGCCTCCACCACCATGGTCCTCTTCTTTGAACACGGTGTATTAATATTATTAGCATCCAGTGCTGACTGTGTGCCAGTCATATAAACAGACAAGAAACCTATGATTCAATTTCCCCGAGTACTGGCCCACGTGGTGAAATTGGGTTTTGAACCTAGGAACCTGGAGTAGCCAAGGTGGAGAGCTACACAATAAAGACTGCTCTGGGTGAGGGGTTGTCTCTTTGGGGCCACCTTGGAGTAGTTTGGCAGCGTCCCAGCCCTGTTCACCAGCCCATAGACAGTCTCCTTGGTGGCTGTTCCCACTACCAGGTTGCCATGGTTACCATTGGCTTCTTGAATAAGGGAGGATGGCGGTGGTGGTAACTGCAACCCCAGTCCCCGCCTACCTTAGGCAGCCCCCCTTGATTCCTAGTAACTAACTGAAGTGGGAAGGGGGTAGGCCTAGTTGCCATGAGAACACGGAGACCAGCTCTCCCTGACCCCCGCTCTAGACACCAAGGGGACTTCTTTCTCTCTCGTGCCGGAGTTTTCATTCTCTGACCATCCCCTCCACCCCGCAGCTCCCTTTGGAGTCCCCCCACCAGGGCCCCAGCAAGTGCCTGCCAGCTCTGCTGGCTGTTGCTCCTGACCTGGCTGCTCTTTTACGGAGATTATTCTGAACCCTGTCTTGCCTGCCTCTCTTCCTCCGCTCGGCTGCGCCCTCTCCTTCCACCCCCCCAGGAACGCACTGTCAGAGCGGAGGCAACCCATTTACTGGGAGTCCTGGAACTGAACAACAGTGCTGTGGTGGGGCGTAAACGCCAGCACAGTAGCAGAGACTTGAGGAGAGAGATCCTGAAAGTCAGATGCACCACTCAGGCAAGTTAGTTTTCTGAGTCTCTTCTGTGTAAGGAGGATGGAGCTCCTGGGTGGTGCAAATGGTTAACACACTAGTCTGCTACCCCAAAGGTGGGGTGTTCGAATCCACCCGAAACTCCTCGGAAGAAAGGCCTGGCGATCCCCTTTCTAAAACTCAGCTGTTGAAAACCCACAGTTGTACTCTTCGTACAGATGGGTCAGAATTGACTGGAAGGCAATTGGTTAACGGGTACCCTGAGGATAATCATTGTATCCCCTCCCCTCGCCAGGACAGAGTATGTGTATCCCCATGCCCTGTCTGGCTATGACCCTCTGGCATCAGTTCACTAAAACCAGGTAGGTTTCGTGTTCTCTGTTGTGCTTAGCCAAGCAGCAGTGACACAAGACTGCCCTTTGATGAAGGACAGGCGCCTGCCTTCCAGCCCCATGCAGCGCAGGGAGATAAGACGGCCCCGTTTTCTCTGCCCACTAGCTGTGGCTGTCACCAACTTCCGATGATAAAACAGTCCCGGCTGGGTGGGCCCAATAGCTTCCAGGGAGATTAAGGGTTTGGACTTGACTGGAATGGCAGGGCGTCTCCAAACGTGAGTGGTGGAGGCATGGGATAGGGGTGAAGGCTGATCACCTGGAGCCAGGAGCATCTGCAACATTCCTTTCTCCAAACAGCGTGAGCCCTTGTCTCCTCACCCCAATCGGCTCTGGGAAACTCACAGAGCAAGAACGGAAGCCACATGCTAGGGATCCCTCCGGTGATGAGAAGTCTCTCAAAGTAGGGGTGGTGCTTGCCAGGGGGAGCAGGATTCGGGTTTGCCTCGATTTCACAGGCAGCTTTCTCAAGCACAGGTGCCAGGATGATGTGCGTTGCCGTCCTGCACCAACCTTGCAAGAGCCAGTGCTATGTTTTCAAGAATTCTGTGTCAATGTGTAAGGTTGCTGAATAGAAGCATTAAATATTAAGTGATGTAAACTTATAATTAAACAAATTATATTAAAAACAAAGGTAATAAATACTCAGCACTCAGCACTTCCTAATTGTTTGGCTTCTTTCTACTTTTATCTAAGCACTTGGGGCTATATGCATCTATTGTAGCAATAATACTACATAATGGTGAGATACTGAGCATCTCCTCTCAACACTGCAGTCAGTGATGTCATGTTAATAGCTTGAAATTGGCTATCAGGGGAGTATTTACACCACAGGAATTGGCAAGTACTACAAACCAGCCCTCCCCACTGCCCGGAGCCCTTGTTAAACATTTACAGGCTGCTCACTGTTTTTGCACCAACCACAGCTAAAAGATCTGAGATGGTTGGTTACAGATACAAGACCCATTGAATCAGAATTTTGACTTGAGACCTGAGAATCTATAGTTCTAAAGGGCTCCCAGAGGGTTCAGAAGCTCCCTGAAAACAATGAGGTCTCGGGAGGGAAGGAGGAGCCATGCTATGGAAAGAAAAAGAAAAGAAAGCCTTCTGGATTTCTAGGGCCGGCACGAGCAGATGAAGGCTGAATTCCAGTGTCCACCACCTTTTACAGTTAGGATTGCATTGTGAAAAACATTTATGCTATCGCACTTTGAGGCAGGAGGTAGTTATATCTCCATTTTACAGGGGGAGAAACTGGGAGGAGGCAGGCTGGCTGTCTTCCCTGCTCGGTCCCTGCTAGCATCTTCAGACTTTGGAACAATGAGCCTCCCCACTGACACCTGATAAGCCGCTGAGCTAAAGTTCCCATCACGGAGCCCAAAGCTCCTGGAGTCTGCTACTAGCTGGGGGAGGGACTAGCTGGTGGCTCGCTTATGGTGCAAAGTAGGGGTACATTTGGAAGAGATTTCTATCTCTGCCTGGCAGCTTTTTGAGCGGGGTAGGGGTGGGGGTGGGGGTAGGGGTGGGGGGAACAGCTCCTCATGGAACTGCTTCTTGTTGCCCACTGTCTGTGAGTAATTAAAGGGCCCTCCTTTACCAACACTGTGCGACTGTCTGGGTGTGTGGCTCCATGGGACGAGATGGAAATAGCACTCATGGAGTGTTTAATGCCACGGGGGACTCCAGACCCCAGCAGTCGGGCTGCTTGTCACAGAAACGGAGGCTGGCGCTGACATGGCATGCCCCAATCCCACGCCCAGCAGGCGCTAGAAGCACAATTCAAACCACAGGAGTGGTCTGGCACCAGAAGCCATGTGCTTGCTCGTTCTAGCTGGAGTTCCTGGTACGTAAAAGAGGTCCAATAAATGTCTGCTGATGACTCATCTGGAAAACATCACTGTGTCAGAGAGGCATTTCCCTGGGGACGGGTTTTAAGATCCAGGTTTCAAATTCAGCTATCTGACTATTATCTATCTATCTATCTATCTATCTATCTATCTATCTATCTATCTATCTATCTAATCTATCTATCTATCTATCTATCTATCTATCTATCTATCTATCTATTTTCAGCCCCCAAATATTTACAACAAAAACATATAATCATTCAGCAATTCTTCTACATACAGTTCACTGCCAATGACTTCGTGTCACAATTTTTCCTGTGTTTTCCCCACCGGTAACCTAGACTCTGTGTTCTGGTCTTCGGTTGTAGCGTTACTGGTCAGTGCATTTGATCTCATCTAGATTCTTCCTTCGAGGAGTACAATGCCCAAGGTGAAGTTGTTTATTAAATGAGCTCAATTGTTGTCTAGCTTAATGATTAGAGTGTTTTGGTTGAAGACCTAAAAGTTATTTTAAGGAAAGTGTGTGCGTGTGTATGTGTGTGTGTTTCAGTTTTCCATCCTCAATGTACGCAGTCAATCTGCTTTCCAGGAAGAATTTAAAGGTCTGTTCTACATTTTCCCTCATTTTGAATAAGATCCATGATTTCTTGAACTATTTCTTTAATGCCATTAACCATCTCATATAAACTCACTGCCATCAAGCCAATTCTGACTTGTAACATCTCTACAGGACAAGGTAGAGCTGCCCCTTGGGGGTTTCCGAGACTGCAAGTCATATAAGCAAGGGGGAAATGTGGCTCGTCGTGAGATGGGAGCAAGGAAGATGAAGCACTGTGCTTGAGTCCGGCCTGGGAGAGATGCGCCCCCCCATGCTGTCGGCAGAACAGGACACTGCTCACATGGCTCTCAGGTGCACCCCTCCCCCTTCCCTTTTCTAGGTGTTCTTTCTACCTCCCTGGCTCATTCTCATCAATTCCTTTGCTGGGCCCAATACCTGCCCTCAATAAACATTAGAGAGAATGAAGATATAGATGGTGATGGTGGGCATATCCAACCACATGAAAACTTAGAAACACTGCAGGAGTCAAATAAGAAAGCCCAGTGCCCAAGCCTTTGCAATCCCCACCAGTAGACTGGGTTTCTGGAGTGGGTTTTATCACGGTTGTTCGCACGCTGAAAGAACTCAAGCCGAAGGAAAGGAAACATTTCAGGTTTTACAGTCTGAAAAGGGTACACGCTATTTCTGGAAAGGGTGCCAAGCTGCGCAGAAGCCAAGCTGGGTTCACAACTAGGCGCGAAAAACCATGTGGAAACGAACACCCACTCGTGCAGAACTGGGGAATCCCAGGGGAAAGAGAGCTCAGGAGCGGTGCTAGGGCATGCTCCCTGCCTTTATTCTACCCGCCCCCTGGCTGGGGGAGGCGTGCTTGAAGGTATTGACCATTGGCTTAGTTCAGGCCCACCTGTGTGACGTTACAGGCTTAGGTGGCTTTAGGCTAAAGTTGCACCTGCGTTCGGGAGCTTAGTTTGCTCATGCCCAGTTCTGGATCTTCCCGTGGGTGTTTAATAGGGTGCCTGATTTCCCTCTAACCCCATTACATGGTCTTTTGTAGGCATGGGAGGGACTACCCACTCCTTTGTCCCTAAGCTCGCAGCCTAACAAAATCAGAGTGGGACTAGGCAAATGAGTCGCTTGTGGCCCAGGAAGGGTGTTGGATAGTTTGCTAATAAAGTCACTAAGCAGCATGGCACCCTTTGGGTTCAGACGATGCAAACGAGGTATATGGAGTCTTAATGACCTGGGTAAATTGAGCTATCCCGGAGATGAAGAACGGGCACCATTGTCACTAAGAAGAAGAGACAGGAGTGGAACGTGCCTTTCGGACCCAGTAGTCCTGTGTAGAGAGCCATCGAGACAGAACAGCTGTGACATCCGAGCCTTAGGATATGGTGAGAGGCCACAGAACAAGGAGACCATCTGGAGCTGTCCCGATGGGCCTCCAGGCCCACTGCATCTGAATGAGAGAGCCGAGCACCTCTGGGCAAGGGGTTACTGGCCAAGTGCCTTTCTCATAGCCCACTTAAGCCAAGTTGAGAGCTAGAGAGAGGCCTGCTTGCAGATTTGGCTGAAAAGAGGCTGTCCTGATGGAAGAACTCTATCTGAAGTCACTTCTGATTCTGGATTGTAACCTGTTACCTCCCCCAATAAATCCTATAACTCCGAGGGAGTGTTGTCTATGAGTGGTGTGACTATTGTAACCAGATTTTAACATTGGTAAAGCGGGACACCATTGATAAAACTCATATCCTGGCGAAATAGCCACATGGCAGCCGAAAACTGTATACCTTAGCTTATTGCGCATTCTTTCCAAAAATCGGGACTTTTTAAAAACACCACGGGATGCAGGAAAAATTGTTCAAAATCAGGACTGTCCTTCCAAAAGCGGGACGTCTGGTCACCTTAGACTATTGCAGTGAATGATCAAACCCAGAAGAGCACTAGAGAGTGCCCTGGGAGGGGCAGTTCATATCCAAGTTGGTAAAAAGGCCAGAGAGGGGAATCGTGTCTCCCCTTCACCTCCCGGGAATTAACTGTGGGCTGTCAGTGCTGATAGGATCCTCCTGTGCCGACCTGTCAAGTTAGAAGTGTGGTGCCTCCCTTATGCCAGGCTTATAGCAAGGCACTGCTGACCTGTCTCCGTGGCTTGCTTAGAGTTGCCATGACAAATGGAGGACTTTGAAACGAATTGAAAACAGTAAGAATGCTTTTGCACGGGTTCTGGAGGTGTCAGCAGGGCCATGCTCCCTCTGATGGCTCTCACCGGGATCCTTCTTGGCTTCCTTGAGCTTCTGGTGGCTCCTAGCACTTCTTGCCTTGATGTAGCATAACTGGAGCCTTTTTTTGTCTTCCTAGAGCATTCTTCTCCATCTATGCACCTGTTTCCTCTTTTAATCAGGACCCGGTCATCAGATTCAGGTTCCAGCCTAAATCTAGGATGATTTCCTCTCTGAATCCTTAAATAACTGCATCTGTGAAAACCTTACTTCAAGCTAAGGTCATGTTCTGAGGTGTCAGATAGATGTAATTTGGGGGGAACACTACCCATCCCACGATATTGCGATAAGAAATTTAGTTTATGCACACATTTCGTTCAGGAGAGTTTGCACACCTCCATGAGGGTGGGGTAGGGCAGGAGACTCAAACAGAGTAGTGAGGGACAGAATGACGCATGAAGGTAGAGTCACCTTGGAAAAGGCTGGCCAAGATGGCAGACTTTGGAAGCCAGGGAAGAATGTCGCTGCCTCTCTGCATGAGAAGTTTGGGAGGGCTGTCCTTGTGAGTCCCTGGAGAAGGCTGACAGTGTAGAAGGGGTACTGTGGCCTCCATCCCATGGTCTCTGTCCCATGGTCTCCCTACACTGAGGATCCGGGTTGGGAGCCAAGAGGCTGTGGTGGGTGGGCTTGCCTATGTTTTCCGGGGGAAGCCAAGAGAAAGCCTTTCCTGCATTGCTTCTCCTTCCCCAGAACGAGCCTTTGGGAACCTTTCAGAGGACAGTCCTTTCCTGCACACGTGGAGTCTCCTTGTTCCATAATTGATTGGGTGGCAAATGGTCTGCTTAGAGCCATTTTCATGGAGATCACAAAGTGTGTCATCGTATAAAAAAGCTCTGAAAAGCCCTGCAGACAAAATAGATTTTTAACTTTGCAAAGCATTTCGAATTGGCTGATGTCCTCGACGATATCAGGCCTGTATCCAGGCCCGCTCAGATCCCTTTTTATCTATTTCAATCCCACCCCCTGACTTGATTGCACTTTTGTTTCCAGCACCAGCACAGGTGCTCCTTCTGGAAAGGGCAGCCCTGGGCCACAGGCAGAGCAGCATGTGATTTGGGTTTATTTCCTCTTGAAGCTGTTCCTGACCAATGACCAGTAAGTTGTCCTGGTCAGGCAACTCCTGAACTGTCACTGAAATGCAAGGGCTCCCCAGTAGGGCCAAGGGAACGCTATCCAAGGAGCGTTGCCTGGTTCTCTCTCCACCTCCATCGTGCCTCCAGCTCCCTCACTGGTGTCCCTGGGAGCAGACCATCAGTCAGGCACTCACATAGTAGTCCTGAATTCAGGGCCCGCCTTGAGGAAGCCTGACCCCAAACACCCACTTTCTCCCACATGGGCCTGTCATTCTGAACACCCAGCAGCATTGTTTGGACGTAGTGTTCTTTGGCAAGCACTCTGAAAAACTGCCAGGGAGAATCACCTCCTGGGAGAGAGTTCCAGAATTGAGGTGCTTGGCCCTGATTACCAGAGTGATCACCACACGTCTGAGCCCCAGCCCTTATTCGATTTTGCTTAGTCCCCTGGCTACCAGTGAAACCCTTAGTCAGACTTCAGTAGATCATCAGTCTCTGTGCTTAACTTACAGATTGTGAAAATTTTTTCTTCAGGGAGGACATGAGTTCTTATCAGAAATTCTCTCAGCTCTCACAAAATGGCTTAAAATACTTGTCTTATGGCCACTCTATCCAACTTCCCTTCTAACCAAACTCACTGACATCGAGTAGATTCTGACTCATAGTGATCCTACAGGACAGGATAGAACTGCCCGTTGGGTGTCTCAGACATAGGACTCTAGGAGACAGGGTAGATCTGTCCATGTGGCTTTCACAGGAAGAGAGCTTCGTCCTTCTCCCTGTAGTTTCAAACTGCTAACCTTGCTATTAGCCGCCCACCATATAACCACAACTCCACAACACCAGTCACTTCAAAGCCCTGCTTGCAGTTGCCCAGGCTCTGGCTCTCCGATCTTGGAACGTCCCGTCCAGATGCGGCACCATTAGTTGTTGATTTCACCTCATAAAGACACCTCTGTCCCTTTGCCAGTTTGGAGCATTGGATTTCGCTTTGGTGAGATCTGATGTGTCCTCAGTTTAAGCTCTTTTGAACTTCTTTACTTTTAGTTTAACAGAGCGTTTGTTCTGGCTTGACATTCCAAACCACTGAACAGATTTTCTGTACAAGAGGACCTCTGATTTGATGAGGGGGGGAATAAAGTCTCCGTGGGGGCTTATCTTTGCCCAGTCTTTCCTGCCCTCACACACCAGCGGAGTTCCCTCTGATCCTGCTCAGGGTTCTTCTGAAATTCAGACCACCCAGTGTGTCTGTGAGTTCCTCGGAGCCCTTGGGCATCGTAGGGGGAAGCAAACTCTATCTTCTGCAAGTTCCATAAGGGTAAGAACTGAGTCTACCCAGTCCTCTGAACTCTTCCCAGCAGCTGGCTAAGCACCTTGCACATAGTAGGTGCTCACAACAGTAGAGCACCTAAAAGTTCCCCTCTGGGAAAAAGAATACCTTAGCCTATCAGCGCTGCTGCTGCTTTCTCGGAAATGACCTCACCAGGATGATGTTGGGCTTAGTCCTGTCTTCCCAGTGACAATGCCCAGAAAGGAAGCATCGCTAAGCAGCTTCTAGGTCTAGGGCCACGCAGGGTGAGCTTGGTAAAAGGCATCACCCAGAGCAAGGGTTGGCAAAGTATGGCCTGAGAGCCAAATCCACCGTTGTACAAAGCTGCTTTGTAAATAAAGCTTTATTGGAACACAGCTACACCCACACACCCACTCACTTGTGTGTCATCTGTGGCGGCTTCTGCTTCTGAGCTGCAACAGCAGCTGTCTGCAAAGCCTTTAAAATACTTACTGTCTTGCTCATTATAGAAAAGGTGTGCAGACCCTTGCCCTAGAATTGTGCAGCATCCAAACTGCACTGGCGTCCAGGGCAGCTGTGTGTGTGTGTGGGGTGGGGGGGTGGGGGGGCTAGGGCTCCTCCCACTGTTGGGGCAGCCGCTTTCTTGTAGGGCTTGCAGGTGGTAATATTTTGGCAGCATCAGCAACTGTGCTTGGATTCCACTCCCACCTGTGGATGGATGGGAAGCCAGGAAGAGAGAGGGAAGTAATAGCCTTTTAGGACCATACAACGTGTATGGTTGCCATGTTGGCACCCTTTGCCACAAGCCTGGCAGTAAAGGAGCCTGCCAGGGACTGGTAATGGTCTCATTGGCTTCATATTGTCAAGCTCCAATCTGGAAGCTTCTGTGATTGCAGAAAGGGACAGGAGGGGTATAAAGGAGATGAGACTGGGATTGTTTGGGGGTGAGGGAAACCTGCAGGCTCACCCTTAGCCCTATCAAGGATGTGTTACTCTCCCATAGATCATGAGGACGCAGACTAGGATAGCTGGGCTGCGCCCACAAGAAGGGCCCACACCGGGCACGGGAGCCTCCGCAGCAAGGAGTTGTGAAGCAGATGGTCCGAAGCAGAACCTCTGTTGAAAAGGAGAAATTGGTCCCGAAGAAGACTGGCTGTGTTAGGGGGCTATGCAGCAGGGAGATCCCTACTGGGCTTTCTAAGGAACGCATCATTGTTCTGATTATCTAATGCTATGTAAGAAACTGGAGGCTGAAAATTACAACCAGGTTTGTTTGGCTCATGCATACACAGCTTGACTTCCTCAGTAGTGTGCTGCCCTTCCAGTTTGCTTTGCTGACCCTACCTTTGGGGAAAACTGAGTGGGTTGGATAAATTGAACTCTAGCGGCCCTTCCAGGACGTAGCGATTCTCTAGCTGATGTGGGGGTGGGGCCTGTTACTGACCTAAGGAGTGGGTTTTCAGTAGAGAAGTTTAAGAGAAGCCGGAGTAACCAGCTCTGTCCTCTGGCTTTGCGGAAGACAAGCTGTGGAAGACGATCTTTCTCAGTCTCGACTTCTCTCCTGCTTTCTCATCCTCTCTTCCTCCTTTGATCTTGGTCTCCCTGGCACCTGGAGTAGTCATTTGAGGAGAGACTTTCTCCAGTGTCCAGCCAGGGAAGCAAACGTCTGCCCTTGACATCTTAACTACCAGTAGTTGCTTAATGTTCACGATACCATCTGTGAGAGAGGACAGTATGTGACTTGGATGTGGTGCGAACCATAGTAAAACCCTCTTTGAGCTTGTTTCTGGTCGTCCTTGTGGCAAGGGCTGGGGGAGTGGGTGGCGGCAGCCGCACTGGCGCTGACAGGGTAGCTGTGGGAGCCGAGCCAGCCCCTCGGGAGCCTGTGATGATCTGCTTGCAGGACAGTGAGAGTTGGCCCCAGCATCAGGTCTGCTGCTGCGCCCCCTGCCTGTATCCTGCCTGTGGTCCTGGCTGCGGGAGCCTGGGTTTTGAGTCTTCAAACTACTATCGTCGCTAGGTGCCATCAAGTCAGTTCTGACTCAGAGTGACCACAACAGAACGAAACAATTGTGTTTACATTTGATCCCATTGTTGGAGGCTCTTTGTGTTTTCAACACCCCCCCTCCCCTTCTCTACCAAGCACGATGTCTTTCTTTCCCCAGTGACTGGTCTCTCCTGACGACGTCCAAAGTATGTAACACGAAGTCTTGCGTTCTTGTCTATAAGTATTCTTCTCTATTTATGACTCTGATTGTGTAGTGCATTTTGTGTTGGTCTACTAACCACAAGATCAGCCGTTCAAACCCAGCAACTGCTCTGGGGGACAAAGATGAGGCTTTCGACTCCTTTAAAGGCCTCAGAAACCCAAAGGGGCAGTTTTTATTGTGTCCGTTGGGTCCCTGTGTGGCAGAATTGACTCATGGCAGTGAGCTGAAGCTCTGGTAGGAACTCTGGGGTGCAGTGCTTGTCACAGGGGCAATGACTTGAATCCACCGATTAGTTCACCGACGAAAGATGTGGCAATGTGCTTCTCTGACGACTATAGCCTTGTAACCCTGCGGGGTCTCCTACTCTTTCCTAGAAGGTTGGTTTCATGGTTTAGGGTTTCCAGGATGCCCTCTGGAGCTGGATCCTCATCCAAGGCTTGGAGAACCTAGACGTAGCTCCCCGCTCGGACATCACAGCTTAAAATGCTCTTGATCCTGTATCTGCATAAGTGTTGAAGAGAAAACCTTGATGGGAAAAGGCTTACATTCAATGGCCATGCAGTGGGAACCAGTCTTCGTTTCTCTCCTGGCTCGTCTGATTCAGCTGCAGTTACTGGGAGGTTTCTTAAGCCCTGAGCTGTTTCCAATGCACAGTGTGCTTCAGTCTTTAGTTCACATCAAAGGCCTGTCGAATTGCAAGTCTCAGAAACTTTTCTGCTACAAGGTCGCTTGCCAGAGCTATTTGTATAGAAGCTAAATGAGCATTGGAAAGAATATTATAGAAGTCCTTCCCTGCACGGGAAAGACCACAGCTTTGTGTCCAGCCCCCAGCCCCCACCCTGCTCCATCCTCTTTCCCTCCTTGTGTTGAGGCCAGAAACCCTGAGAAGGAGGCTTATCATTTGTAGTTGTTGTGTGCCCTTGAGTTGAATGTCAGTCACAGCGGTCCCATGTAACAGAGTAGAAGTGCCCCCTAGGGCTTTCTCAAAAAAACCCTAACTGCCATCAGGTCCCTGCTGACTCAGAGTGACCCCTGTGGGTTTCTGAGACTGTAACTGTTCATGAGAGTAGAATGTTCAGCCTTTCTCCCAAGGAGCTGCTAGTGGTTTTGAACTGCTGACTATCAGGATCACAGCCCAGCGTGTAACCACTATACCACCAGGGCTCCTGATAGGGCTTTCTAGGCTGTCCTTTTTATGGAAGGAACCCAGGTAACAAAGTGTTAAGTTCTCAGCTGCTAACCAAAACGTTGGCGGTTTGAGCCCACCAGCAAGAAAAAGACGTGGCACTCAGCCGTGCACAGACACCTGCCTTGGAAGGCTGTGCGGGGAGCAGTTCCAGTCCAGCCTGCGGGGCCGCTGTGGATCAGAATCAAGTGGACTGCTCCCGGTGTGGTTTGGCTTTGGGGTCATCTTGATTGGAGTACATCACCAGGCCTTCTTCCAGAGAAGCCCCTGGGTGAATTTGAACCACAAGGCTTTGGGTTAGCACTCACACGATTAACTATGACTCCACCAGAGCTCCTTATTTATAAGTTAGATGCCTACATGGTTATGAAGGTCCGACCTTTGCCTGTGACCTGACGAAATAGCTTGATGACTTCCAGGCATTTCCATTGTTAACCAAAGTTCACTTAACCAAGTGACATCAATCTACAGGGGGACTCAGTCCATGTTTCCAGCTGTCATTAAAAGCTTGTTGAGACTCTTGAGAACAAGTAAATTTGCTGAGATGC
>NW_022103928.1:6861479-6867987 GCF_000313985.2 Echinops telfairi
GAAAGCCAGGCTTCCCAGGGCTTGTGAAATCTAGATCCCAAACAAGCTATGGCAACCAAGGGCATTGGGAAAGACAAGCTTGGCATTTAATAAGCTTGCTTTGTGATTTTTAGTTCTCTAGTCTAAGTCTGGGTGCCTTTGAGAGCAGAGCCTGAGAGAAGGATTTGGGTGGAGGAAGTTTATCTGAGAGGTGGTTCCAGGAACCGGAGGGAGGCCTGTGGAGTGGGACTCTGAAAATGAAGGAAACACGGCCAATATCGGGGGCTATTCAAGTTTGCTGCGGGAAGCCATGGGACTGGGCTGCAGCGGGCAGGGCCCAGAAACTCACTCTGAGGAGTGTCTCATGAAGACCAAGGAGGTTGGGGTGCTTGTCCACTGCTTTCAAGCTTCACTGTTAGAATGGGTCCTTCATGGACATGAACTCCTCTGCCACTGCTTTTGTGTCAGCCAATCAAGTTCAGGCGGATTTGCAGAAACCCCAGCAACATAATGCAGAAAGAAGCTTGGCTGTGCTTGAGGCAGAGTGCTGGCCATGAAATGAGTCTGGTCTAGACAGAACCACCCAGCATAGGCGCATATGGAAGTTACTGCCGCCCCACTGGGCAACTTCGTTGTTATTCCCTGCTGTCAAGTTGTCCCCCGACTCCCCATGACCATCCCATGCTCAAGAGAATGAAGTGCTGCCCTCACCTGCCCTGTCTTCTCAGACAGTTGTGACTCCGAACATGGTGATGCAGAGGTTTCAGGGGCGGATAGCGGGAGATTGCCAGACATTTCCTTCTAGTCTAGCTTACTCTGGTAGCACCACTGCTACCTGTCCAGCATTGTGTCAGGCTGGTTGCTCTGGAGAAGCAGACCCGGTGACACTCGTATGTATACAGAACTAGCTTCATATCAAGAAATGGCTCACACAGTTGTAGAATTGGGTAAGCCCAGTCTGGGAGCTGCAGGACCTGCTGAACAGGAAGCAGGGAGGCACAGGCTGGTGGATGACAAGCTCTGAATCTGAGATCAGCCCAATGAATCCAAGGCCAGCAGTCCGCTGCCGGCTCGGGGGATCAGCGGGTGACATAAGAGGATGCAGATCCAGCGGCAGAAGCGAGCCGTCAGCACCCGCACACTATCAGTCTACACCAAGAGCAGACCACACCCCGAAGGAAATCTCCTGCAACTGTATCAAGGCTGTGACCAGATTAAGGGAAACGGTTCTCTCCACATCTGTTTGCCCACTTCACAAAGAGCCCATCGTGGAGCTGATGTTAGACGGAATCATAGGAGTGTCCCCGCCTTCACTATGACGAGCCTCGTCGTGACATACAGTGACCGACGGTTGTGCATGATGTACATCGGTCAAGAGTCACACCCCAGTCTTCCTGCATGGACGGTGAGAAGTTCACCATGGAACCACCAATGTTCTCATCTCAAAACCTTTTATTAGTATGAATCCTACTTCAGCCTCTAAGAAACTTCAGAGTCAGGGAGGTTTGTAGCTTGCCCTGCTGTGCGACAGGGACCGAGCAAAGACTGCCTTACTCCTAAGTACATCTCTGCAGCTGCCCCAGTGTCCTTCAAAGAGAGGCACACAGCCATAGAGGACCGTGGAAGGTACAACTTGCTCTCTTCAGCATGTTCTCCCCTATATTGTGAGCCCCACTGAAGTCCTGTCTCCTCAGTACAAGGCTGGGTCTGTGCCCCTAGTCGGACAGAGCACCCTCCCCTCCCTGGCCAATGTGGTGGCTCTAGTGATGGCTGTGGCACTACAGAGCAAGTGACTCTCCCCTGGGGATGGCAGGCGTGTGTTGGTAGAAAGGAGTTCCATTTTCCATTGTCATTATGTGTAGCTGGGGGGGGGGGTCATTGTCCCCAGGCAGGGGAGGAGGCAACATATAATAAAGGACAGAATGAGACCAGATCTATTCAGAGGCCTGAGCAGGAGAGAGGAGAGAGGAAACCAGGGGAGTGGCAGCGTGGTTTGAGGCTCTGGATCCAACCACACTTGAAGTCCATCCTTGAACTTCCAACTATGAGAATGACTACACCCGGGGCCAAGTCACTGAGCAAGCAAGGTACACACGGTTCCAGTTGTGCCTTCACACCAATCTGTAGTTCACAAGTTCATCTGTCACCTCCCATGTCAAAGAAGTGGTGACATGCATGTGAAATTGCTCACCACAGATTAGCAAGAAAAGACCAGCTCATGGAAGTCTTTCTTCCATGGAGTGGCTAGTGGTTTTGAACTGCTGACCTTGGGGTTAGCGGGCCAACATGGAACCACTTCTCTACCAGGACTCCTCACAATGACTGATATGCCAGAGTAGAAGTAGCACACACCTCCAAGTCCTTTTTCTTCTTGAGCACCTGGTGAGTTTGGACTACTGACCTTTCAGTTAGCAGCTGAGTGCTTAACAAATGTGCCACCAGGGCTCCTGAATTTCTCCCCTCCCCTAATTTGAGTGGGGCTTGGGTCTTTGTGGTTAGAATACCCCTGTCTAAAACTAGGCATGAATACAGTGCTGTGGGAAGTCAGACAACACTTTCACTAATCCTCAAGGGGGAACTCAATGTGGGTATTGGGCCATCTTCAAAGGTAAGTTGGTCCCTCCCCAGGAGAGGAGCCAAAGGGCATGTAAGAGGGTCAGGTGTGTGCGCACCAGCAGTGATGTGAAGGAGAAGGCCTGTCCAGGGGCTGTGAGGGGTGAGCTCTGTCCAGATCCTCTCCATGTGCTAGTAGAGCTGGACAAATAAGAGACTCATGTCCTCTGGGCCTCAGTTTCTCCCACTGGAACATGCATATATGAATGCTGACCTCAGATAAATGAAGTAATATATAAATAATAGCTGAAGTGTCCTGTATGTTACAGACACTCAAAAATATTGGCTATTTCCCTTTTAATTATTTGTATCATAATATTCAGGATTTTTGTTTTCAATTCCAGTGGCTAGCACGCAATGCAAAAAAAAAAAGACTTCACTTCCCCCACTTACTTTTAGATGTTTATCTTCCAATTCCTTTTCCCTGGGGAGTTTTGGGATGATATCTGTTACATAAAACAAGAGAACTATAAAGGACGTTTTATGGACACTTTTATTAACAAGTGTAACATTTATATGGTGTTTCATGGACTCTGCCTAAACATATAAATCGAAATGAACAAACAAAGCGAGGACAAAATAGTTATGCTAAATACAACCAAACAACTTATTCTTATACTAGCTTATAATAGCTGGTCATAAGACATTTGAGTTGACTGGGGAAAGGTAATCAGTTTGTGGGAAAGAGAACTGGGAAGAGAATGTATGTGGACAAACTCTCAACATTCATACATTAAGGAGTCTGAGAGACCAGGGCTCCTGTGGAGGGAACCTTCACCCTGGTCGGCTGGAGATGCATCCCACTCACATTCTCTTAAGTAAAAGTCATTCTCCACGATGTCCCCCATAACAATGCCCACTTTAAGATGCTGTCTGCAAACATATGGTCAAAGGCTATCTGCCTGAAAGTTATCTGCCATCAAAAGCAATCAGAGCCTATTGTCTGCCCCACCCTAAGTAGGGCCCACTCCTGTCTGATAAGGATCATAGATTATTTCCTTGGGGAAGAATTCAAAGACACCATACTGTCAAGCCAGCTTAGAGACAACCACAATTAAGCTGCCACCTTGACTCTAGAGCACAACCATTGTTAGGTCACGTGCATGCCTCCCCTTTCTTTTGGGTGCATACCCCTAGCTCACCCCCTTCCTCTTACCTATATATCTCTAGTACAACCCCTTCCTGTTACTTATGTGCTTACCATGACCTGCATGCCCCAAACGATATAAGCTCATGAGAATACCTTAAGCTCGCTCTCTCTGTTCAGACCTGTTCCGGAAGCAATCTTGGAGGTGAGCCCTTGCCTGCTTTATCTTGTCTAAGGTCTCTTTAATTTACCTCTCAATTACGCAACCAACGCTTGGACCCATTCGGTGGTGGGGAGGCTGGTCCCTCACATCGATTGTTTCAAATTACTTACTTTTGGTGCAGAAACAAGAGCTGCCGTTATTTATGGAGTACTGCATGGTGCCCGTGTACTCTCCCAGGCATAGTCCCCTTTAATTGATGAAGAAGATGAGATTTTGAAGGATCCAAGTCCTAGTCCTGGAGCTGGTACATGTAGGAGCGCATTAAGACTTTATCCTTAGCATCGTCTTCTCTCCCCCCCCTCTATTCCATTTCCTTTCTCTTCACCTAAACCCCCCCATAGGTGATCTCATCTAGTTACATAACTTTATGCTCATGAATTCAAAATTATACCTTCAGTTTGGATATTACTCCTGGATATTAAACGCCTGTATCAACTGCCTGTTGGATATCTCCATTTGCTTCCCTGGTGACCAGTATCAGTTGCCCTTGAGTCAGTCCCGCCTCGCAGAGCAGACTCATGTATCAGAGGAGAACGTGATTCACAGGGGTTTCAATGACACCATTAGAAGACCACAGGGTTTTTATTTCAGGGCACCTGCGGATAGATTCATACTTCCAACCTTTCTGTTTGTAGCCAAATCTACTCCATAAGACCTCTGTAAAGTGTGGATAAACAAGGATGTTACTTTGAGCAGTAGGGTGTGCCTGACCCAAGTCATGCTATTGTCAAGGTGGCATAGGAGTCACACGTTGGATTGAGATTGGCACAGTCGGCAGTTTGAAACCACCAGCAGCTCTGTGGGACAAAGACTGGGCTTCCTAGTACTGTAAACAGTTACAGTCTTGGAAACCCACAGGAAGTTACTATGAGTCAGCATTGATTTGATACAGTGTGAGTTTTTTTCACGCGCATGTGAAAGTTGGACATTGACTAAGAAAGACAAGAAGAATTGATGCATTTGAATTATGGCGCTGGTGAAGAATATTCAGCGTATCATGGACTGTCAAAAGGCCAAACACATCTGTCTTGGAAGAAGCACAGCCAGAGTGTTCCTTAGAGGCAAGGATGGCGAGACTTCGTCTCGCACACTTTGCACAGGTCATTAGGAGGATCGGTCCCTGGAGAAGGACAGTGTGCTTGGTAAAGTGGAGGGGCGATCAAAAGAGAAGACCTTAACAACATGGATTGACACAGTGGCTGCAACAAGGGGCTCAAACATAAGAACAATTGTGAGGATGGTGCAGGGCCGAGTGGTGTTGCATTTTCTTGTACACAGGATGGCTATGATTGAGAACTGTCTCAGGACACCTAACAACAACCACCCCCAAGGATTCCTGGATGCTTGGTAGATGCTGCCAGGTCATCCAGAAATGATCCTTTTCCTTCCCTTGATGAGCTCTTTCCCCAGCCAACCCTCTCTCAAGGGATGCACCTCCTTGAAGACCTTGGTCACTCCTCATTTTTAGCAGCAAGTCCGACTGGATTTATTCCCACAACATAACTCAAGATCAATCACTTCGTAGCATCTGTGTAGCTACTCCCAATATCAAAGATGCCATCATCTCTCCTTTGAAGTATCGCAATAGCTTCTAGGTGGTCTCTGTGCCTAAGTCGGAATCAGCTCGGCAGCAGTTGACTGACAGCAGCAAGCTTGATGCTTGGCTGACTACATTCTGTTCTCTGCAGAGCAGCCAAAATCACCTTGTAAAACCACAGCCGTCATCACATCCCTCTCAGGCTTAAAGCTTCAGAGCGGTCTCCCATTGTACCATAAAGCTAAACTCGTCCAGAGCCTGGCTTTCATAGGGCGTGTAAGAGCACACTCTGGCTGGAACCGCTCGCAGTTCCTAGTATACGTTCTACCATTCTTCCGCAGTAATAATGTCCTTGATTTTTACTGAGCATCTGATTGGAATTAAGATCATTTCTAGGACTCCCTTGCCATGAAATGGGGTCATGTAACTAAATTATGACCAAGATGAAGGTTGGTGTGTTCAGCTCTAGGAAGTGTCCTTGAACAAAAAACACTGGAAGAGACGAACCAGTCAGGGTGAAGTATAGCAGGATGAAACACACAACTTTCCTCGTTCTTTAATGCTTCCCCCCCCCCACTATTGTGACCCCAATTCTACTTAACAAATCTGGCTAGACTAGAGCATGTACACTGGTACAGATAAGAAACACAGGGAATCCAGGACAGATGAAATCCTCAGGACCAATAATGAGTACAGCAATAACAGGAGGGTAAGGGGAAAGTGGGAAAGAAAGGGGGAACCAATCACAAGGATCTACATATAATCTCCTCTCAGGGGGATGGACAACAGAAAAGTGGGTGAAGGGAGACATCGGTCAGTGTAAGACATGACAAAATAATAATTTATAAATTATCAAGGGTTCATGAGGGTTGGGGAGGGAAAAATGATGAGCTGATACCAAGGGCACAAGTAGAAAGAAAATGTTTTGAAAATGATGATGCCAGTCAGAAGCAACAAAGCCCACATGGAAGAAGCACACCAGCCTACGCAATCACGAGGTGTCGAAGGGATCAGGTATAAGGCATCATCAGAACAAAAAATCTTACCATAGTGAATGATGGGGGGAGTG
>NW_022103928.1:6868518-6876625 GCF_000313985.2 Echinops telfairi
GATGAGGGCAATGAATGTACAAATGCGCTTTACACAATTGATGTATGTATGGATTGTGATAAGAGTTGTATGAGCCCCTAATAAAATGATTTAAAAAAAAGAAAATTTAAATATATAGAAAAAAAGAAAAGAAAATGATGATGCCAGAAATGTATAAATGTGTTTGACACAATGGATGCATATACGCATTGTGATAGAGCCCCCAATAAAAAGATTAAAAACACAAACAAACAACACCGAGCCCACTGCCGTGGAGTCGTTTCTGACTTCCAGCAGCCCTCTAGGTCAGGGCAGAGCTGCCCCTGGATGAACCTGAGACCATCACTGTTTACAGGAGTGGAAAGCAGCTCGTGGTTTCAAACTGCAGACCTTGCAGTTAGCAGCCCAATGAGTAATCACGAAGTGACCAGGGTTCTACCTTTTAACAAAAGAGGTATGATGATCTTCAATCCCCTTCCTCATGTCTGCTAGCTGCAAGGGAGGTGTGGTAGCTGGAGGTGAACTTGGGTTGCAAAGCACACAGTAGAACGAGAATGAAGACAACTGGGTCTCTGGTGCTTTGAGATCTATCAGAGCAGCTTCGGGGGAGAACCTCCTTCCTCTTTTATTTTGAGCTTGGTAGAGCGGCAACTCGTGCTACCTAATGTGAGGGAGGGACTGGCAAAGATAAAGCCCCAAAGCAAAAATCACTGCTGTCAAGTCAATTCACCTCCTGGCAGCCTTGTGTATTACGGCATAGACCTTCTCCCTCGGGCTTCTGGGCTACAATCTTTATGGAAGCAGATCACCAGGCCTTTCTTCCTTGGTGCTGCCCGGTGGGTTCAAACTGCCAACCTTTAAGGTAACAAACTCACTTCCATCAAGTTGATTCTGACTCAGAGAACAAAGCAGAACTGACCCTCTGGGTGTATGAAACTAACTAGCAAGCCTCTCTTTCTCCTTCAGAGGGGCTGGTGGTTTTGAACTGCTGACTCCACCACGCAGGACCAAGGCAAGAGGCAAAGCAACGGACATGGCGGGGAGGTGTCTGCAGCTCCTTAAGTGAGAGGCCTGACTGGGCTGGTGGAGTGGGAGCAATGTGAGGAGTGTTGACAGAGACACAGGCTAGAGAGGACGGGATGGTCAATTCAAAACCGAGCAAGAGTGTGTAGGACAGGCATGCTAAGGCTGCCTCTCAGCATCGGGGCATTTATTTATTTATTTTGCCTGAGTAACTGCCAGTTACCGAGTTAGGGAACTGGAGAGAGACATTTCCGTGAAAGAGGTTTGTAATGCTGTTGGTGTCTGGCATTTTGTCTCTTGAATTGGTGTGCCCAGGTCACAACGCTGCAGGGAAATGGCTCACTATTTGAATCCATGCAAATGATGTGGCTATTGTATGCATTTCAATGCTCTCCCAAATACCGCTGTAATGTCCACTTCCCATGAAGAGAAATGGCCTTGTTGTTATCTCTTTGTGGGGGGTGGGACTGGGGGAGGGGACAGGGCTGATTCTTCAGGTACTATGGGATTCTCCTTTGGGGCGCTCAGTCAGTACGAAACCCCACACCTGGAGGCCTGAGCCTTGGGCCATAAAGGAAGGCCATGAAGGATTTCATCCCGGTTCCTCCCGCCCAGCTCTGCTTGCCCGGGATCTGTGCTCCAGCCAGGCGAGGGAGGTCATTCCAAGGGCTTGGCGCTTTCACTCAATTGCGCCTGCGCCTCCAGTTGGGTTGGCAGAGTCACTCATCTCTGGAGAAGCTTGGCACCACTGCGGGTGGGATGGTGTGTGTGTGTGTGTGTGTGTGTGTGTGTGTTGGGTTCCCCAGCATATGGCTTTGTTTTTATTAGGTTCTAGCAAGTTTACAAAGGAGCGGATCCTCCATTTGTTTATTTCCGGCTGGAGTTCAGCATCCCATCACTCTGGAGGAGGAGGTGAGGAATTGGCAGGAGACACTTGGTCTATGCAAGCGCAAGACTGCCCAGCCAAGCCACACTTGAAGTCCAACTCAGGAGACCTGCCCTTGGCCTTCAAGCTAGAACCGTAAGAACGAGTAAAAGGAACTGCATCCATGGTTCTTATTTTCTCAAATAATTTGGCTACTATTGCTGTAAGGTATCTAAATTTGAAGATACAATTTCACACAATAGAGAACCCATACAGGTGTAATTTCAAAAGAAATGATGATACAATTTGAGGATAAAAATTCACTGCCATGGAGTCAATTCTGACCCAGGGCCACCCTATATGGCAGGGTAGACCTGCCCCTGTGGGTGTCTGAGACTGTAACTGGTTAAAGGACTAGAAAGTCCCACCTTTCTCCAGAGGAGTGCTTAGTGGTTTCCAACAGCAGACCTTGTGGGTTACAGCACACCGTGTAACCACCATACTACCAGGGCTCTGGTTAAAGTAAAAGGACAATGGACAAGAAGATCCTCTACAAGCGATTGACACAGTGGCTGGCACAATGTGAGGATGGCACAGGATCAGGGCGCGTTTCCTTCTGCTGTTCACGGGATCACTGTACGTTGGAGCCAACCCAGCAGACCTGACAGCAGCAACCACCGCAAAGTCGACTTAGAGAAAGGGGTTGTGATGCATTCGATTCCTTGGGAGATGATCCCAGGAAACGCATGTAACTTGGAAGGGAGGACAACACTCTCCCGTGCTGGCATTCCTGTGCAAGGCCCTGCTCTGGGTAAGAAGGCTCACTCGTGTGGAGGACCTCTGGAGAGAGAGAAAGGCATTTCAGAACTGTTTTCCTGAGAGGCACGAAAGCTAGATTATTTGACTTTCCAAACCTTGCCTCTTGGTGGTTTAGGGTACCTGTTGGATTGGATTGCATCCCTCAACATCAAGTGCTGTTAATCCTACCCCAGTAGTGTTTATATTTCCTTTGGGGAGTGGGTTGTCATTTGTTATGTTAGTGAAACATCCTTAGTTTAGGGCGTGATTTAAGTCAAGCTCTTTTGACATATAAAAGAGCTTAAGGAAGCTAAACAGCAGAGATGGTGGAAGAGAAATTCCATATCACATGAAGACGACCGAGGAACTGAGGAACAAAGTCCTTCCTCCAGGGCCTGCAGAGAGGACACCCCTAGAGCTGGCTAGAGGCATTGCTAGAGGGACGAGGGGTGGATGGAACAGACCAGGTGACACTGTCAGAAGGGTGACTTCAAATGACTCTCTGTTAAAGTCTTATGCCGTATTTCAGCAGAAATGTATTATTTGTTCTTAAAATATCCCGATAGTTATAACAACAAAATTTTTTTTGTAAACCCAGTTTGCATGCACCAATAGACCTACAAAGCTAAAACTCTACACTGATGTACAGTGTGAACTTTCTAATGTGCTCCCATCAGAGCTGTCCGTATTACTGGATTATAATGATGCTACTAACCACCTGGTTTCATCCACACACACAACAGTGCCCCACTGCCGGCTTTTTTATAGTTGCTGATTTTGTCAAATTATCTGGTGCTTGGGCTAAAATATTGTGATAACTAATATTTGTAAATCTGTATCCTGATGGTGCCCAGCTATCAAATTTAGCATCTGGGGTCTTAAAGGCTTGAAGGTAAACAAGTGGCCATCTAGCTCAGAAGCAACAAAGCCCACAAGAAGAAGAACACCAACCTGTGCTGAAGGGATCAGTTATCAGGCATCAAAGAACAAAAAAGCATATCATTATGTGCTCACCTCCATGATATGATCGCTGAAGACAAATGGGTGCATAAGCAAATTTGGCAAAGAAAGCTGATGGTGCCCGGCTATCAAAAGATATCAAAAGAAGGGATCCGGTATGAGGCATCATCAGAACAAAAAAATCATATCATAGTGAATGAGGAGGGGAGTACGGAGTGGAGACCCAAAGCCCATTTGTAGGCCACTGGACATCCCCTTACCGAAGGGTCTCGGGGAGGGGACGCTGCCGCGCCAGTCAGGGTGCGACGTAGCAATGATGAAACATACAACTTTCCTCTAGTTCCTAAATGCTTTCTCCTCCCCCACTATCATGATCCCAAATCTACCTTGCAAATCTGACTAGACCAGAGGATGTACACTGGTACAGATGGGAGCTGGAAACACAGGGAATCCAGGGTGTGAGTGGCAATACTGGGAGGGTGGGGTGGAAAGGGGGAACCGATTATAAGGATGTACATGTGACCTCCTCCCTGGGGGATGGACAATAGAAGAGTGAGTGAGGGGATATGGCGGACAGGGCAAGATATGGCAAATATATATATTCATATATGATAGGTTTATACAGCCAGAAGGAATATAACAGCTAATTAGTCCACACAGTAATACAGAGGGTTCAGTTCAACTCACTTCCATGGAACAGTTAATAAACTGGAAGTCCTTCAACTCACATGGGCTGCCAGGTCCAAGGTCAAGGAATCTGACAGCAGAGTTCTCCCTAGAGCAAGGCAAACAGAATCTGCCCAAAGGCAGCCAACAGCAGGGTGGGTCACCAATAGTCAGTAGCTTGGGAGCTTAGCAAAGCAGCCCTGGATGGGATATCGAATGAAAGCAATGCAAGATGACAGTATCTACCAGCCTCAAGCTCAAGCTATGTATGCACCAGAAGCATGGTGAATGAAGCAGGTCTCAAAGGTCTGGCTCTAGTGACACGATCTACAGATTGGCTTGGCCCACAGGTAGTATATAGCTCACAGGTTGAGGCAGACAACTAGCTAAAGCAGCAGCACATTCCAGCACGCTCCAATCACCAGAGAGCAAGAGAGAAGGGGGCGGGCCTTCAGAGCCATTTATCTCTTTGCCCTTCAATCACATTGTGACCTGATTAATCCCACATGTTCTTATTGGCCAGGTTGGCACAATCAACCTAACTATCACAGCCAACCTCCAGCAAAGACCAGGAGGATAAAGTGGGCACTCACTGATGGCATCTTCTACAAAGGACAACCCCTGGTGACCACAGGGAAAGCCAGTTGGTGGAGAAGGAATGGAGAGAGGTTGGAGAGAGAGAGATCTCACCTGAGGCATTCACACTTTTATCCTCACACCGCTGAGTCCTGAGCAGTCCAAGAGCAGGGCTGAGTAAGCATCATCCACGATGGCGTCGGAGGCACTTAGATCTGTGGCACATGAGTATTCTCTTCTTTGCTGCCGTGGCACTTGGAAGCTTCCTTGGTTCCTGTTGATTCCAAATTTGGTCTTTGTAAATGTTGTAAACATCCCATAGATCCCATGGGCCCTCTCATCAAGGACTTTTTCAATGAGTTCTTTACTTAGATTGTTGGGTTCAGTTGCTTGCAACAAGCAAGCCTAAAACAGTGGAGGGAAAGAAACACAGGCATGCCAACCCCTGTAACTGTAAATGTAGCCTGTTTTCAAAATGGAATTTCCTTTGTGTATTAATGAAGTCATGTCAGAGTAGGGTGGGTTCTAAACCTCATCATTTTGGCTGGTGTCTTATAAGAAGAGCAGAATAGATGCCCTAGAATGTGCTTGCAAGCACACGTGCACAGGGAAAGGTGCCGTGTTAAGACAGAGTCCGGTGCATCTGTGAGTGCAGGAGGGCCAAGGAATGCCAGCAACAGAATAGAAAGGAAAAGAGAAAAGGCAGGATCCCCAGATCCTGTATTCCGACTTGGGCTTCTAGCCTCCAAAATTAAGAGAAACTCTGTTTAAAGTCACCTCCTCATGGTCTCCTTCGTTACAGCTGCCCTAAGTGCCTAGGACAGACAGCAGGGTTTGCAGGCACGGTGATGCACGCTCAAGCTTTTCCAACCTAAATCCCAGTGAGTGGGTGGGGCAGGTGTAAGAAGTTGCTGGCTGGAGTCTGAAGGTCACCTGCCTGAGCAATGTATTCAGGGATATTTTGAACAAGAAACACGAAGCTACAGGACAGCAGGCAGTGGACACCTCAGTGCACTGGAGCCACCAATTTAAAGACAGATGGTTTCTGGCTGGCCTAGTGTGACAGACACCAACTCTACACACCAGCCACCCATTCAGGTGGGTGAGCACTGAGAGCCTCTTTGTCAAAGCTGTCTCTTGATTTCAAAGGTCAGCATGTGTGCATCTACCACCCTCTTATTTCAGACAGAAGCCTGGCTGGGAGTGATTGATATTTAAGCACGACCTGCTTGCTGGGGCCCTTTGTCCTCCCTCTCTGTCCCACTCTCAGACTCAGACTCCAGCACCCAGGGATCAGGCAGGGTGCAACTTTGTTAGCTTCTCAGCACAGGATGGAGGCTGGTGGCTAGGAGTGAGTCTGGAAAGCTGCAGCCTTCAAGACTGACGGGGTAGACCCAAGTCTAGGTGGCCCAGAAGGCTACACACTTGATTACTCACAGACAGGTTGTAATTCGAACCCACCCGGAGTCCCCTCAGAAGACAAATCTGTGACCTGCTTCTAAAAGGGCACACAAGGTCACCTCGAGTTGGAATCAACTTCAACTCTTTTGTTTTTAAACTAGATCCTAGTCTATTTATACTACTTGATTTAGGACTGAGGGGGAGAAACCCCAAATAAACCAGTTCCTCAAAATATTTATTGAGCCCATTGGGTGAGAGGCGTCCCAGGAGCACGGCATGGTGGTTACAGCCAGCATTCCCACTCAGCGAGCTGCCTCCCACTCAGGCCTTGCCTTGTCATTTTCCAGCTGCACAATGTAACTTTTCTGTCTTCGATTCATCACCCACAAAGCAGAATCACAGCACCTGCTTTATGGAATTCTTGGGGAGAGAGGTTAAATGAGACCTGAGGCAGTGCTTTGAGAGATGACGATACATGCTTGACAGCGATTCATCATTATTTTTATCTGCGAGGGTCTCCGCAGGACACAAGTGGCACACTTAAGTGGGGACGGGGCTGGCAAATCCTAAATCTGTGGCTCAGGATGGAGGCCAGAGGCCTCTGCTGGCTCTTGGGACTGCAGGTTAGGGCAGGCTGCGGAGTTAGGCAGGGTTCAAACCAGGAACTGGTGGTCAGGTGATGGGAAGGAAGAGGGTGGTTTGCAGGGTGGAGGGGCCAGTGAGTTTTGTCAGAACAGCTACGGGTCAAGCGACCACACCCCAAGGGCACTCCCCTTCAGCTGGTTGACCCACCACATCATGCATGGCAATTACATGACCTGTCTGTATCAAACCCGCCAACTGCTCTGCGGGAGAAAGATGAGGTTTTCTGCTCACATAAAGATTTACAGACTCAGAAACCCTGTGTTGGGTTGCAATGCCTTGGAATGGACTGGATGGCCAAGGTTTTTGGTTATTGTGGTGTTGTTTTGGTATCCATTAGGGAAATTTTATCTACAACTTTCTAGTTAATCCTCAATGGCAGAGCTGGTTGCTAATGGCCTGTCGATGGTGTATAATCATGTATCTTTAGTCCGGTAGTCATGCTTGCATCATTTGAAACTTTAACCAGCACTGGTTATGGGAAAGTTATAGACATTGTAATTGAGCATGCATCAATGACCAGAGCAACTTAACCAGCATTTAGAAACTTATAGAAAGACCCAAAGAAAGTTACAGAATCAATCAATGCAGTCTTCTTATAAATAAGGCTGATGGATGGGTTGAGAAAAGGAGGGCTCTAATACAAAGTTCAATTCAATGAGAACTGAAACGGTAAATTTGTAGGCTATAGAAACTTTTCAGAAGAAAAATAAATTCTATGGACAATCAGTTGACGCATTCACTACAAGTCACTGGTTTTCCTTGGAGTTTGCTTTAGGTATTCCAGAAACTTCATCAATAATCATGGCCTGGTCATTTCCTATTATCTTCTGCAGGCTTGCTTTGCATGCTCCCCCAGCTGCTCAGTGCCCAGAGCCCCACAGTGATCTCTTCAGTCTTCCTTGCTCTGACTTTCTGTGAGGAGAATCAGTGGGGAACATAGCAAAATGATACAAGAGGGACGGAGGGGTTCAGCAGTCCAGTTCCCAGCTTCCCCTGAAGGTCTCCCTGGAAGGGAGACCACCCTCATTGCAACTGCCCTCTTGATTTATGTTAGAAAGGAATACACAGAGTCATGGTACCAGAAAGAATTGATTAAAGCTCAACCATATTAGGGGTTGGTATTGACCAAGAACCAAAAGTGTTGAAGGAAGAAGTCTACGTTGCCCTGAAAGCATTAATGAAAAATAAGGTTCC
>NW_022103928.1:6878163-6880253 GCF_000313985.2 Echinops telfairi
CAAGAAGCTGCATTGTGCAGTGGCTGCACCATGGACTCACACATGACAGCACTGTGAGAACCGTGCAGGACCGGGTAGTACATTGTGTCACTGTGAGTGGGAGCCAACCTCAGGGCGCCTAACCTTCCCATTCCCAACTGCAGGTGCCATTCCCTCTAAGTAAATCTCTTTCTCTGTCAACATATACACACATACACACAAGGCCTTAAATATGATCATGGAAAAATGAGATTAAAAAGTAACTGACACTTGACCTTTTGCTGCCACTTAGCAATTCCTCTCAATTAGGTTGCTGCTGCTCCAGCACCGCCAGGATCTCTCTGTCTTCCTTATGGTTGATTTTAATTCCCTAGTTGTTCCCCTGTCTATGGCGTTGTTTGCTCACTGCTCCCTTCCCCCACCTCCTCCTCCCACTAAGTCCCTCTGGAGCCTTCAGTCCATTGCTTTCTCCTCGGGCTTGCTTCCCATGCCTATCTTATCTAGGTAGGCAAACCAACAATAACGTAGGCAATACAAAAAGAAAACCCAAAAAAATTGAATAAAAAGAGAAGAAAAAAGAAATAGAAAAAAGTATACACAAATAAAAATAATAACTAGTAAAAAGCCCTGGAAAAGCATAGATAATTCCAGGTATATCCAGAGACCTTTATGACTGTCTCCCCACTGGTCCTGGGAGGTTCTAGGAATTGCCCTCCTAGCCTGAAGTCTATCTGGGGGGCTCTTTAGGTGCTTTGTGGCTTTGCTTTGCTCCTGTTGCTGATCTCTTATGTTCCCTTCTTGGTTTGCCCCACTGTGGGGGGTTCAGACTGGATTCACTCCCTGCCTTGTGTCTCCAGCATGGTCCTCTGTTGAGGTATGCTCCAGCGAGGGGTCATCATGTCTCGAGTTGTGGTTGGCCATACAGTCCTGTCTGTGCCTTATCAGCTCTGTGCAGGAATGTCATCTTAGGGTTGGTGTGCCGATACGGGATCTAGAACCTCACTCTTTTTCCTTCTTGGTTTGCTTCCATGTGGGCGTGGCAGGCCCACCACTGTCCCCAACCTGTAGGTTTCATGTTGTCCTCTGTAGCACATACTTTTAGGGAGGGGGTTAGTTTGGCTCTGATGGGGGCCGGCCCTGTAGCCCAGTCTGTTCATGCGTTGCTCCATGTGGTTACGTTGCCCTCAAGGTTTGGTGCCGTGGTAGGGTCTGCACTCACACTCCCAATTCTGTGGAGATATAAGGAGGAAGGTCAAAGGAAACAGAGGAAATGTCTAGGAAGCAAAGCTCTGGCTAGAGGCACAAACGTAGGTGTGTACTTCTGTAAACATGTTAATTCATAAAAATAGAGGGATTGGCATATGACAATACATTGAAGAAGTTGACGGGCTTTGGGCCTCTGCTCAAGCTCCCCCTCAACACAAGAACACTTTGTTCTAATAACCTGGCATTCTGGGATGCTCACCTCCTGGTGCAATCACTGAAGACAAAATGGGTGCACAAGCAAATGTGGTGAAGAAAGCTGATAGTGCCCAGCTATCAAAAGATATGGTGTCTGGGGTCTTAAACGCTTGAAGATAAACAAGGGCCATATAGCTGAGAAGCAACAAAGGCCACATAGAAAAACACACCAGCCTGTGTGATCATGAGGTGTTGATGGGATCAGGTATCAGGCATCAAAGACCCAAAACAAACAAAATATTGTTGAGAATGAGGGGGCTCAGAGCAGAGACCCCAAATCCATCTGTAGACTATTTGGCATCCCCTCACAGAAGGGTTGAAAGGAAGGGATGAGTCAACCAGGGTGTATAGCACTGATGAAGTATAGCACTGATAAACCACACAATATTCCTCTGGTTCCTTGAGGCTTCCTCACCCCCCACTATCATGACCCCAATCCTGCCTTTCACTGCAGCTGGGTCAGAGCATGTACACAAGTACAGATAAGAGCTCAGGTTACACAGAATCCACATCAGATAAACCCCTCAGAACAGAAATGGGAGTAGTGATACCCAGAGGGGAAGGGGAAGGTGGGGTGAGCAGTGGGGAAGAAATCGTGGGGGAAGGGAGACAGCAGTTGGTATAAGATATGAAAATAATAAAAATTTATA
>NW_022103928.1:6881416-6883363 GCF_000313985.2 Echinops telfairi
GGTTCCAACTCACAACGGCCCCATATACAGCAGAACAAAACACTGCTCAGTCCTACACCCTCCTCACAGTTGCTGTTGTGTTTTCAAAGTCTTTAGCAAGGGACCAGGAACTCTGCTCAGCCACAGCCATCTACCTTGATTGCCTTCCGTGTTGGTGCTCCCAAGCTCCTTCACCCTTCCAAGTGTCCAGCCTAGACCCTGAAGAGATTGGAGGGTGGCTCCTGGCCTAGCCTCTGTGAGGAAGAAAGCAGCTTCAGGAGCAGTGTCTTGTGTAAGGTCACCGAGAAGAGCGTTGGCTCAGCCAGGTCTCCTGTCCTTTCTCTTCTCTGTCAGCTTCCTGTTCTTTCACCAGCAGGTACTTGGTTTGGGCTCAAGGCCAGCTCTGACTCAGGCAGGCAGTCTTTCCCGGCTGGTTCTCCTGCAGACCCTCTGCTCCGCTGGGTTTTCCCCACAGGTCACCACTCCATCACTTGCCCAAACAATCAGCACCTTCCCATGTTCAGCAGTGGTCCCAGATGTTGCAATCTTGCCTGGCTTCCTGGATGCTCGGAAGAGAAGTTGCCTTGGAGACTCTCCAAGTCTGGGCTTGGGAACTTGCTATCGCCCGAATTTAAGACTACCCAAGACTCGAGCTTTCTTTTCATCAGCGTTCACTTTCCACTCACTCTGGATTGAACTGTGGCCTGTGGACCAAAGTGCCCCCGTCTTGGCTGCTCAGGTACAGAAGGGGCTCTGGGGTGAAGTTAGGAGGAAGATCTGTTGGCCTCGGCTGATGATTCACTGAGACTCTCCCTGAAGTCATCCCTGAAGGAATTCCGAAAAGAAAGAAAGGGGGGAAAGCATCCATTTTTCTAGTTTCTAGAAAATCTCTTCCAGCTGTAGATTTGTTGTAAAGATAATAGAGCTTCCTTTATTGGATATCTTTCCTCTGGTTTGAGCTTTGCTAAACCTCACTCATAAAGTATCCACCATTGGGATACAAATCACCTTTTAATTAGAATCATTAACTATGGGGTCAGGGCTAGGGTCCCCATAGAGATATCGTAGTTCTGCTACCTCTTCCTTTTAGAGACATTGCGGAAAACGGAGTGTTTTCTAAGAGCTGAGTGATTTTCTTTCTGCATTTGATTGTTGCTATTATTTTCATTCTTCAACATATACTCTAATCATTGATACATAGAAAACTATGCCCAGAGGTATTTTTGGAGCAGGGAGGAATTTTAATCCCCCCATAATTTTCATCAGTGAATCCACCTCCCTGGTTGGTAACACACACACACACAAACACACACACACACACACACGCGCGCGCGCGCACGCACGCACGCACACACACTCACCTGTTAACCGAAGGTTGGATATTCCAGTCCACCCAAAGCACCTCAGGAGAAAGGCCTAGCAATCTACCTCATAAAAATCAGACATCGAAAATCTTACTAAGCCAATCTATTTGACACAGATTGATTCGCCATAAATTAGAGTCAACTCAGCAGCAACTCTCAAAAGGAACATACTATATCTGAGTAAAACTAATGTTCTTCTGTGAACATGTACTTCCATGCCAAGGATCCAGACCATCTTCTTTCCTTCTGCCATATTATCATTGCTGTGGATTGAAATATGTTTCCAGGAAATTATGTCATCTCAACTAGGCTATGAAACTCGATGTAATTGCCCTCCATTTGGTAAGCTGATATAATTATCCTTTGCTTTGTAGAGCCTATCCTCTATGATGTTAATGAAGTGACAGTTCTGTTAATGAGGTAGGATATAACCATGGATGAGGTTCGGTCCTGAGTCACTCTCCTGTGAGATAACAAAGAGATTAAACCAGCAAGTACAGATCAAGTGACCTTTTATCACCAAGAAAGTAGAGTTGAGAGTAGACTATGTCCTTTGAACTCAAGGTCCCTGTGCTGAGACCCTCCTAGACCCAGCAAGAAGATT
>NW_022103928.1:6885458-6904210 GCF_000313985.2 Echinops telfairi
TGGCCCGAGTCTGCCCCGACTCTGACAGCACGGAGGTAGGCTGTCTTGTGTGTGTGTTTGTTTTGTCAGAGGCTAGATGGGTGTTAATTTGGGTGATAACATTGTACAAGGGGAAGATTGAGGGGAGGGAAATAGGTTGAGTCACTGACACAAACAAAATCCATATAAACAAGTCACTCAAAATATCAGTTCACAGAAGCACAAAGATAGCTATTTCCTGGCCTCTATGGTATTTGTCAACGGCCTCCTATGCATGTGAAAGTTGGCCATTGAATAAGGAAGGCCAGAGAAGAACTGATGCATGTGAACTGTGGTGCTGGCAAAGAATATTGAAAATGCCATGGGCTGCTAAAAGGAATGCTACCTGTGCTGAAAGAAGTACAGCCAGAGTGGTCCTCAGAGGCAGGGATGATCAGACTGCATCCTATATGCTTTGTGCATGTTGTCAGGAGAAACCAGGAGGGCATCAGGCTTGGTAAAGTGGAGGGGCCGTGAGAAAGAGGAAGACCCTCAAGGAGATGGCTTGACAGAGTGACTGCTCAGGCATCGGAACCGTTGTGAGGCCGGCTCAGGACCGGGCGGTGTTTCATTCTGTTGCGCACAGGGTCACTATGGGTCAGAACGGACTCGATGGCACCTAACAACAATGGTACCCGTTGGGCTAGGTCGGCAGTTTGAAACCACCAGCTGCTCCTCGGGAGAGAGTCGGGGATTCTGACTCCCATAAAGAGTTACAGTCTCTTGTGGGAGGGGAGAGGGACCAGTAGAACCGACGGTGATCACACAATTCATTTTAGAAACAATTTAACCATGGCGGGGGGGAGACCCTGTTCTAAAATTGATTGTGGTAATGATTGCACAACTGTTCTTGGTATGATTGAACTATTGTATTGTGTGGTTTAAGTGTCAATAAAACTTTAAAAAAAAGAATCCTATGGAGTAGATAATAAGGAGTAATTATTCTCATTTTACAGGAAAAGAAACCAAATGACGGAGAGGTTAAGTCACTTGCCAGGAGTCATGCAACCAGGGAGCTGAAGGGGACACTGAGTAGGTTGGGTCCAAAGCCTAAGTTATTGCCCATCACTCATAACAAACCGAATGCAGGCTGTGGAGTCTGCTCCATCACAGGGCAGCCCCAGGTGCAGAGCAGCACTGCTCCATAAGGATTTACTGGCTGCGACCCTCATGGAATGGATCACCAAGGCTTTCTTCTGCATCATCACTGGGTGAGTTCAAATTGCCAACCGTTGGGCTAGTAGTAGTGTACACACCATTTATTCTGCCCAGCGACTCGATGCCATTCACAGAGTGATCCAAGGTGCCTTCTGCTAGCGGAAATCTTTAGTAAAAGGCGAAAGATTTATACGATCTGAAGAGAAACCAGAGTATAATCCTGGATTTCATAGACAGAAAAATATACCAAAAAAAGAAGAAGAAAATCAACAGCAATAACAAAATAAAACAGAGAAAAACCTCAATTGAAAAGAAAGCAGAAAAATAATAACTAGAACAAATTTAAAATTGGTCAAAAGGGAAATCAAATAATAAAGTGTTAAATTTTAACCTGACTACCTCTGCAATAATCCACTTTCCAACACACTCTTATTATTCTTGACACAGGTTAAAATGGATCGAAGGGGAGCATACCATTTGCTTTAGTTACTCTTTGATTCACAACAAGTTTCAGTCTCCTCTGACATCCACTTTGATCTTTTCTTTTTTTTCCTGTCTTTTTGATGACCTTTGCTCTCTTCATGTGTGATGTCCATGTCATCCCACAGCTCCCTGTTAAATGTGTGAACTCTCTTCATGAGATGTAGATGTACTTGAGGTCGTATTTTTGGCATTTGAAATACCAGTGACGTAGTTTTCAGCATCACAGCAGCACACAAGACACCACAGCCTGACAACTGGCTCTCAAGCGACTGTATGAGCGAGGTACTTTACCTGTCCTCGTTAGACCGACGACATTACTAAGAGGCCTAGGTGTGCGGAGCTCATTTGTGAGAACTGTAAGAAGAACAGATGAGAAACTTCGGGGCAAACTTTATTTCCTTAATGTTTTCTAATGATGACTCTTCCTACAGGTGATGTGGCCTTCATCAGTTAGTCATTGTTCTATTGTTTCTACATAAGGGATGGGAGGCGTAGACTCACTTAGTTTCCTGCACTGACAGAATCACCTTAAAGCCATGTCTATACAAGCAAGCATACTGCTTTTCTGAGTTCAAGGTGCATTTGTTCAAGTATTATATGCCATGAAAGTGGCATAGGACGCCACCTCTGACCTCCCTCCTGTGGCTACATAAGGGATAAGAAGAATCAGTTCCACCAGATTGACATAAGACAGTGGTAAGACATGCTTCCACCCTCCATCCTACTTTACCGTACTCTCACACCAATTGTTCCTCCATTGCCATGCTACCCGGAACTCCCAGACAATATTCGTAACTCAGGGGGGTTACTAGGGAATTTAAACCAGGATTAGAAGGCATTAAGGATATAGTTATTGGTCCACGGTATCACTTCCCTCAACCAGTCAAACTTCTCTCTGGTCTTTAATCTCTCAGCCACATGGTCACTTGACCTCTCTGTGTCTGTGAGCTAGGAATCTTTCGGCTCGGTTTCCTAGTCTTATAGTCTCTGCACTGCTCCTCTGCTCTGTCTGATGGTCTCCTTGCCTCAGCTTCTGGTCTCAGCATAGCGGCATGTCTGCTGTCTCCACCATATTAACCTGAGTTTTCTAGAGAAACAAAACCAATGACACTCATATATGTTTAAGGAAGAATTTTATATCAAGAAAGCGGCCCAGCCCAGTCCAACTCAATTCCATGGGTCACATGCGAGCTGGAGGCCCTCCGACACATGGGGCTGCCAGTGGAGGAAGCAGGGAGCTACAGCAGGAGACTGGGAGATCACAGGCTTGTGGATGCAGTCACCTAGATCCCGGGTCTGCGGGGACATGGCAGGGCGGTGTCAGCACGCAGGCAACGTTGGCCACTGGTTCCTGATGGGAGACACCAGACCCAGTCAAGCAGGAAGGTGAGGGGCAAGAAAGAGAGAAGATTTCCACAGCATCTCTTATAAAAAGACCACAGCCTCAAGGAAATGTCATTAAGCTATGCCCTGCTGGGGAGGTTGGACTCCACCCATGCCTTCATACGGCTGCATCAAGTTGACGTAAAACTAACCATCACACTCTCTGTTAGTTTATAACACACCCTGTTTGCATAGTCCCACCCAATCATTTGATGGGGGTTACAGAGATCTGTATAGAATAATCAGTTTAAGGAATTTCTCTTCACCATATATACTACTTAGAAAACTTCCATATTAAAGGAAATTTATATCAGACTGGTATAAGGGATCACTTTGGGCCCATCTCTTGGCAACAATGAAACTGTTACTGTCTAGTGCATGTCAACTTATGGTGACCCCATGTGGGTGAGAGTACAACAGCGCCCATAGGGTTTTAATGGGTGATGTTTTGAAAGAAGATTGCCCAGACTTTATTCTGAGGTGAACTCAGACCACCAGCCTTCTGGTTAACAGCAAGCGCATTAACCATTAGAATCACCCAGGGACTGCAGGACTCGCCTGTGTGTGTGTTAGTCTAGATATACATACATATGGGCACACACACACACACACACACACACATCCATTGCTAGTCAAATTCCAACCCCCAGTGACCCTGCAGGAGAGCGTCGAGCTGCCCAGAATGACTCCCCAAACTGTAAGCTTTGCAGAAGCAGACTGCCTCGTCTTTCTTCCACAGCGGGGCCGGGGGTTCCAACTATTGACCTTTTGGTTCACAGCTGAGTGCTTAACCACTGCACTACCAGGGCTCCAGGTTATACAATAGCTTCTACAGATGCCATCAAGCTGAAAAGCCTGGGCTTTGAACTCAGAGAGACCTGGGTTCAAATTCCAGCTTGTCCTCCATTCTCTCTGTGCCTCTGTTTCCTGACATTTACTGCCAACCTCATTGCTTTGCTGGGAAGGGTAAATGACCCATTAAATAGAGAGATACTCTTTCTCTCTGTGTCTCTCTTAGGAACTCCTTTTGGGCGACAATCCAGGTCAGACTTGTCAAACATTTTCTTAAAGGTTCTCATTCAACTCATTGCCATCGAGTCAATATTGACTCATAGCGATGCCCTGTGGGTTTCCAAGACTGTAACTCTTTACGGGACTAGAAACCCCAGTCTTTAAAGGGTTAGATAGTCAATATTTTAGGCTTCATGGGCTATTTAGTGTTTGTGGCAGGTACCAACTGCTGTCATTGTCACACAAAACTGGCCCTGGGCCACATACCAGCAAACAGGCATAACTATGTTGTACTGAGACTGTGTTTACCAAACAGCTAGACAGTAGGATTTCACCCAGAGCCCTGGTTGGCCAACCTCGGGTCGTCATTCTCTGAGCAATGACAGCTGTCTTGGCAGGGAGGGAGAGGTGCTCTGAGGGCAGGCAGCACAAACTTCCTCGGGGGAGGGGGTAAGGAAGACCCCCCAGAACTCATTTTCTCAAGGTTCCCCTCTTCCCTTCCCAAACAATGGCAATTCTAAGGAACGGCACAAGGGGTTTCTTCAATCAGTTTCTAGGAGATGAGCTTTTAATCACTTTTAATGGCTCAGAGATTAAAGTGACTAAATATACTTGTAAATGGACATTGGTCTAAGAGGTGCTCTTGGGAAACATACAGGGGATTTTCCCACGCTTCGAATGTGCATCTTTCTGGCTCGCAGAGGGCGGGGTCATGATGGACCCCAAAGCGGGTGAGCTCACAGCCAGCTGTTCACCAAAGGACCAGAGTCTTAGTCCCGGGCTGGAAGCAGCCCGTGGGAAGTTTGACCAGGATGCAAACGTACCAATGGACCCTAGAGAGCGGCCTCTGGAGTTCCCCACCAATCATGATCTTTACAGGGGGGAAGCTCATTCAGATGAGGTGCTTCCAGCCCAGGACTTAGCAAGAATACTAAGTGGAGTATGACCTGGGAGAGGCAGCATGGTTTTGATGGCTGACTTTGGCCCCAGGCCTTGCTGACACTTCTTAGCCTGCCCCACAACCCAGAGGCCTCCCCACAGCACCCCCACCCCCCTTCCTTCCCTCTTTCCTCAGGGTTTGACCTGCACCGCAGTCTGATAGCTCTCCCAGCCTTTCCCAGCTGCTTTGTCTCATAAGGGTTTTCTTAAATAAGACCCTTGTACATTTAATGTCATCTTGGTACCTGGTTCTCAGAAGATCTAGACTAACACAATAGATGTTGCAAAGAATGCTTCTTTATGGACTAAGACAATATACATGGTAAGAATGCTTCTCTCTGGACTCTAACACCAGGTTAAAGGCCCTAGGAGGGCCGTGTTTAACCCATGAGCAGTTTAAAGCCACTCAGCAGCTCTATAAAAGAAAGACCTGGCGATATGTTACGGTAGAGCGCAGCCATGGAAACCCAGAGGGCAGTTCTGCTCAGTCTTATAGGTGTGAGCCACTCAGGCACTCTGGTGAGCATCAGTGTTTTGAGTCTTCAGTGCCTCTGTCTTAGTTGGGGTAAAGACCAGGATCTGCATAGAAGCAGTTTGTTTGGTTGCAGGAAGTACCAGCCGGGGAGTGGGGATGTAAGGCAGGGATAAGGAGGGAGCCAATAGACCAGGTACCACTGTGGGCAACAGGAGTTCAATCCCACTGGGGACCATGGGGAGGCAGTATAGAGCACACCTAGGAATTACTTCAGCTGGGCAAAAAGTGGTTATTATGGATCTAATGTCTGACTCCCCCACCCCCAGTAAATATAAGTTAAAATCATAACCCCTGTACTTATAAATACAACCCTGCTTGGAAATAGGTATTTTTCTTTTGTCCTGTTAATGAAGTCATACCAATGTAGGGTGGGTCCTAAACTTAATCATTTATGAGTTCTGAGAAATACAGGATTGACACAGAGACTCACACTGGATCTTAACTTCCTGCCACCTTCTAGCCACAGTGACCCAAAGCTGGACCTGTCACGGTCCTCTTTGTTGGCTCTGTCTGGAAGGACAGAGGTGGTGAACACAAAGTGCCACGAAGCCTAGAACAGCTACTCGGAGTAGATGAAATTCAAATCAAAGGGAGAAGGGGAATAGAAGGGCTGGTGCCTATGAATGGCATTGCTGAGACTTCAGGACCCAAGCATGCCTGAAGCCAGAGGACCTCCGGGTTTGCCAATGACTTATGCTGATTAATTCTACCTCTTCCCGAAGCAAATTGGAATGGTGTTTACATTATTTGAAACCAAGATGATTCTGACTGATCGAGTAGGTGCCCTGTACGATCTTCCTAGATCTGCCACATAAACATGACAAACTAAATGACTTGTTAGCAGAAATGTTTGACCCATAGTTGAGGAGGCTAATTGCTGAGAATCACGGTGTCAGGCATGTTGATGTCTTCTGAAGGCTTGACGTGACAACCAATGACACGCTTTCTCTCCCAGCTCCTGCTGTGCGCTGGCAGTCTTTGCCAATCCTTGGATGAGAGACCACTCCATTTCCAAGTGACTATCTTCCGCGTGTGCTTTTTTTCTGTATCTCTTCCCTTTTACAAGGACACCACCCACATTGGATTCAGACACAGCCTACGCCAGCATGGCCTCATGTTAAACAATCACAGCTTTTGAAGTCCACATGCACAAGTGGTGGAAGCCGTCTTTTGGAAGAACAGAATTCAATGTCCAGCACATCCTAAGTGTTCTAGTGCAGGCTTTTGAAGCAGGGGACCACACAATAGAGGAGAATGGCTCCTTTCACCGTGGCATCCAGTCGAGTTGCCAGTACTCATCTACAGCAGTGGTTCTCCACCTTCCTCATGCGCGACCCTTTAATACAGTTCCTCATGTTGTGCTGACTCCCAACCATAACATTATTTTCGTTGCTACTTCATAACTGTCATTTTCCTACTGTTATGAATCGGGCGACCCTGGTAAAAGGGTCATTCAACCCCCAAAGGGTTCGTGACCCACAGATTGAGAACCGCTGCTCTACAGGCTGTACCGGTGAAAGAGGAAGACACACTGCCCGTTACTTTCATGTATGAGCAGTGTCAACAGCCATCATTAACCACTGACCTTGCAAGTACTCTTCCAAACTTTCATTCTTCTCCAATGAAAATTTCACAGCATCCAACAATAAAATTTCTTTAAGTACCTCATTTAAAGTTTTCAACAGCTGTGAAGCAGATGCCCATTAGATGCAGGTTAGAGTTCAGGTGGCCACACCCTAGCTCTGTGCTGAAAAGCTATTGCAACAACCGCTTGCTGGACGTCCTGCTGCAGAATTCGCTGCATTTGCCTTTTTTTCTAATAGAGTCTCTCCCTTAAAAGGGAGATTGTCTTATAGGATGTTTAGCATATCTGACCTTTGCCTACTAAATACCAGTGGGGCCTCTAATTGTTGGGAAAACCAGAAAAATCCCAACACATCTCTAAATGCCACTGTGGCCAAGGTATGGTAGGACTGCACCATTTCCTGGTGGAAATCCATTAGAACTCCCAGGATCCAAACTTGTGACCACCCTGCTCATGGCCAGTCTAATGGCTGGTGTGTAAACTCCTGGTCAGAGCTGCCTAGTGAGTCTAGGGGAGAACATAGCATTGTGTTTGGCACTTGGAAAGCAGGTGTCCTTGTACTCTACTGTAAGACTTGTAGATCCAGCCACAGAGTGCAGCATGCCCGACCTTCAGGCTTCGGAGAGGCAGCATGGCACGTGTCCAGTGATTATGCAGTGGTACTGTAACTTTGAGAAATGGCTTAATTGGCTCCTTTCCTCCAGACAGAACGCATTAAACTCAAGGAGAGTGTCACCATTTCCCCTGGCTGACCTTGTCCCATTTGTCTTAGTCCCTGTTCTCAAGAGGAACCTTCCTTGATCAGTCTTGCTATAATATATACCAGCAGAACCTTCGTTAATCAGTCTTGCAATAACATATACCAGCAGAATTTCCTAAGTAGAAAATTGGAAGAATGCATCTTGAAGTCAAAGAACACCATCCATCAACTAGATGGATGAACACAATAATCTCAACCATGGGCTCAACTACACAAATGACCATGATGGTGACGCGGGGCTAGACAAAGGGTCCTCCTGTTAGACATAAGATTGTCTTAAGTCCGAGCCAACTCAACAGCAAATAACAAGAGCCCTCAGAGAGTGCTTGTTAAGTGTCTGGCTTTGTAGTGAGCACCCTAAATTTATATTACAAAGACTATGCTACACGCACACAGGGATAAGGAAAAAAGTATTGTTACTGGGGGTTGCATTTCATGCATGCATGGGTTTATTCCAATCAAAACGTGGTGAAACACGTCTCTGAGATCTATGGATGGCTACAGACAAGTTCTCTCAGCAACACACTGGTCTTAGTAGTCTCATGAGGGTACCTTCAGAAAAGTCCAATTGAAACAGTGACTTTCTATAGGGCATCTGCTGGGCCACTTCATTCAAGGCAGAGAGGGTCATGGTGACAGTTTTTAAAGGGGGATTCCCAAAAGGTCATCTAGATAGATTTTCTCAAAGGACAGAGGGTGATCACAGGGGGTTATTAGGAAGAAGTTTGGGGGACATTTAAAACTTCATTGGTGAGAAAAAGGCCAGGAATGTTAGACCAAGGATTTCCGCCCCCACCCCCCCATGGTGACAATGTACTTGCTAATTTTTTTTGCTGGGAATAGCAAGGGCTACAAGAATTTCATTGGGAAACCTTACTGCATTCAATCGCTAGCTCTGAACTTACCACTTCAGACTTCTTTTTGTCCCCCAAACTCAGAGATCATCGAAAGGGAACCCAGTGGGTGTCCCGCAAGGATGCCCACGCACCCCTTAGACATGCTGTGTGTGGCACAGTGCAGACTTCTTCAGGAAGGGTTGGCTTACAAAGATGGACACACCACCTTCAGAAGTCTGTAGACCTAGGAGGAGGATGCTGAGAAACAACAGCTTCACATTTGATATTTTTGCTCAATAAAATTTTCTATCATTTTATAGCAGCACTTTGACACACCTTCATATACATTATATTATCCTCAAAGCACCTCTATAAAATAGGTGGTTTTGTCCTTTCCATTTAATATTGAGAAGACGGAGGATTCAAGAGATTAATTTGCCAAAGTTCACATAGCTTGTAAATGTGACCTTGAAAAGGACAGGCCACTGGCGAAGGGAAGCCGCTCAGTCCTCAGAGCTCTTGCCTGACATTACGTCCTCAAGATTGGAGGGCACGGACATGGGGGAGGGGAGCTGGAGTAGGGAGTGAGGATGGGGGTGGGATCGCCTCCAAGAACAGTCACACAGGGCATCATCTGTTCTCAATTTCCACTCTGAGGCATTTCTTCAGCCTAACACACGTGCTCAGGCTGCTGGCCAGGAACTAAATTTATTTGTGAGCCCAGGGTTCAAACAGGTACATAAATTACATGTATACAGCCTCATTCCTCAGTTCAGCTTGACACAGCTGAGTACCTATCAGGATTTTATAGGCTATTCTCTCTCAGCCCTAAGCTGTCTGGTCTTGTCTGGATGCCCTCAGCTGCCACCCCCACCCCACGCAGCAGGCGCCTTCTGAAAGGCTCCAGATCATTTCCTTGCTGTTCGTAGTCTTGGTTCTGATCCGTTTGCCCACCTTAGCCTCTGCAGCCCACTAGCCACCCACCTCACACTCATTACTGCTTTTCCATCACCCTGGGGGTAAAGTCTAACCCCTTCCAGCGACTTACAAGGCCTTTCCCCGCAGATCTGCCTACCTCTTCAGTCTACTCCCACTTGCCCATTCCAGAACTTTCCTAGTTTCTTAGAAAGGAGCAGGGTGGCTTTGTTGGCTGCAATAAGGATCGGGCAGGGCTTTCTCCTTCACTGTTAGAGAACACTCTTGTAATGATGGAAACGGTTGTGCTCACCAATACCGTTCCTGCTTTACTTATTGTTGTCAGTGGCCAACCTTGACCTCCAAATCACGGGGCCTCCTGCGCAGTGGAACAAACATTGCCCGGGGCGGCACCATCCCACCATCTGTTGCAGATCACGCCCTTGCGACCCATAGGTTTTTACCCGCTGACGTTCCAGAGAAGATCGCCAGGCCTTTCTTTGGAGTGCCTCTTAGTCTGGGCGCTTTGCTGAAACCCGCGCAGCACCCCAGCAACCTGCTGCTTCCACCGACCATGGTGTTTGCTCACAGGGTGAAAACTCAAAACCCAAACACTCTGATTCACAGAGACCCTAGAGGGCCTGGGAGAACCGCCCCTGTGGGCTTCTGCGACGGGAACTTGGCAGGAACAGAAAACCTTGTCTTTCTCCCGCAGAGCTGCTGCTGATTTCAAACTGCCGACCTTGCCGTTAGCAGCCCAATGCATCACTGCTATGGCACCCTCGTTTCTCTGCCCTCAAGGTACACTTGAGACTCCAGATGCAAGTGGAGATGTTTACCATGGAACCAGCACTACCGCTGGATGCCTAACAGCAAATTGTTCAAAATTTAAACCACTTTCTTATAAATGGCCTCAACCACTGAATTGAATCCTCCCTTTCTGCTGGCTGTATGGGCGTGTTTCCGCCGTTCAGAGGGCTTTTCAGGGAGGCTCCCAGACACAGATTCCATAGACTCCCTAAACTCCCGCCATGACGGGAGACTAAGCAATCCAGGAGACCGAGAGCGACGTGCAAGCATGGCTGCGTGTGCCTTCTGTAGACATGGGCACCTGCAGAACTGAAGTGAAGGGAGTGGGCACCCTCGGGGCTGCTTACAAGAGAGGGGGCCAAGCTGCAGTCCCGCACACCCACAATGTCCTGGCACTGTGGGGTGTGCTTCGCAGCATGCTATCACCTTTAATCCTCCAAACAATTCTACAGAGAAACACATAAGAGAGGAAACAGACCCAGAGAGGTTAATCAGTGGCCTAGGGTCACACAGTTCATAGTGGGCAGTGGTAGCATCATAAACTTGGTCTTATTTCCCCCCCCTACAATCCTGACTTCCTGATTAAAGTCAGTTAGCCCAATGCTCTGCTTCCACCTAAAAAAAGTCTGTGCTGTATGCGCATCCTATGTGCTTATGTTCACTGTTAGCCCCTGGACCCCATGCAACCCGGTACAAAATGCTGCCCAGTCCTGTGTTATCCCCATGACCGACTGGGAAGGCAGCCAGTGTGATCCACAGCATCGCTGTCACTGTCACAGGGCTCCTTCCCCAGTGTTCGTCTGGAGGCTCCACAGAAACCAGCTCAGCACCACCCACAAGCCTCCACTGACAGACAGGGTTGGCAGCTCATGGTGTGCTGGGCTGGAAATCAAACCCATGTTTCCTGCGCGGTATGTGTGTGTTGTGTGTGTGTGTGAGAGAGAGAGAGAGAGCGAGACAGAGAGAGAGAATTCTGGTCCAGGGCCCCCACAGTCTCATCCGGCTCCCATCAGACGGTTTACAAAGCTCTCTCTGAACCGTTAGGTGTTCCTCTTGCCAGCTCAAGAACCTCCAACATTTCACGTTTTATCAGAATTCAGAAGTTTGGGAGAGCTGGCACGCATACAGATATTAATAAGTGACATAGCAGGGTTAGTCTGTGTCTAGAATCTACGCTCTAAACACTTGGTAGCATGTCAGGAACCTCAATGGATAGTTTCGCTCAAGGTTGATTCAAATGGGCCTGCATTCTGAAGTTATCTGTTTGCTTTTTCAAATGATGGGAGGCATTTGAGCTGCTGAGTTGTCTCTAAGCAGGAACATTTATTTTTTTTAAGGAACCCAAATTGTAAAATAAATAGGAAATATATTTGGGAGATTTAACTGCCGTCGATAGGGAAATAGGACCACTTGGGTGATATGTTGCCGGTTGCCAATTTCTCATTCACTTAAACAATCTGTCTCCTTTCAAAGTCTGACAGTTGGCAGATATCCGTGGGCATATGAGAGATGGTGATTGTTTTCAGACATTCGAAATCAGCCTTGTGAGCTTCATTGTGCACAGTCTAGCTTCACCCTTCATTTGCCTTTCACCCAAAGCCCTACTTTCTGTCATCATTTGACATGCAATGGATCCACCAAATCCAAGCCAGTTGCCCTGGAATCAACACGTGGCTCAGAGCAGAACTGGGCTCCATAGACTGTTTCCCCCAGCAGATCTTTTGAAAGCAAAGTCTTCTGAGGCACACTTGAGGGGATTCAAACTGATAACCTTCTGGCTAGTACCTGAGCACTGAACCATTGGTATTACCCCAAATCATCAAAGCAAACACCTCCTGTGCCATTGAGTGATTCTGACGCATGGCCATCCCCTGCGCTGCAATATAGAAGGCTCTCTGGGGTTTTCTTGGCTGTGATCTTTAGGGAGGAAGACTTCCAGGCCACAATCCATCGTAGTGGCCACAAACCACTGGTGCCCTCCAAGGACCTCGGCAGCACCCAGAACCAGGCTCCAAAGGTTTCCGTGGCTGTGACCTTCTCCCAAGTGCCTCTGGGTGGGTTTGAACCTCCAACCTTTTGCTTAGCAGCCACACACCTTGCTGTTTGCGCCACCCAGGGACTCCCTTGAGTGCGTGATCCAGGGAGACTGGATCTGAAACCCTCTCCCTGCACCCCGGCCCTCGGCTGCCCTCCCATCTTGTAGACAATTCATCAGCTGCCAGGAGAAGGCAGTGGAGCACGTGGGAGCCAGGAACTAACTCTATTTCCTAGCAACCAACGGAGACCATTTCTCCTCTGTCAGCAGGAATGCTCAGATTTATGTACGCGACAAACGCCCGTTATCACCATAATAAACCATATATTTGCAGGCGGTATTTACAGCCAGCTAATCATGGCACTCCATTCTGGCAGCCCCCAAGCTTGTGAGGGTCCCATTTGGAGCCCCCCAAAACGTGATTAGGTAGATGCTGAGTACTAATTTAGTTAACAGCTGTGCCTGACAAAGCTACTAACCACCTAATTATGAGGGAAGATTACTGATACCATTAATTGAATGGTTGTAAAACTCCGGTAAAGTCAGATGGTAGTAAAGTCCATTTTCAATTTACTCAGCTATTAAAAGTATTTCTGGCCATAAAATAAACAGACACAAAGCATACTAAGCAGGCTAATATGGAAACATAAAAAGGGAAGGGAGAAGCTTGTCGCAGCAATTAGTGGCTGTGATTAGCTGCACCACAGACCCAGTGGTGGAAATTAAAGATTAATTTATGACAATGCTCTGGCGAAGGAGGCTAACTGGCAACTGCTCTGCCTACAGGCGGGCTAGGTGCTTGGCATTTTGCTGTCTTGCCAAAAACCACTTTCAGGCTTCAGGCTGCCTTGGACTGTTGTTTCTGTTGCTAGTACCCGAGAGATGCTTAATTCATACATCCCCTTATTCTGAGCCTCAGTTTCCCTCTGTAGCGAGAGGGGATCACTTAGGCACCTCGCAGCTCTACAAGGTCCTATGATGGTCGGCTCCAACATCACATCGATGGGGCGAAGAATGAATTACTCTCCCCAACCAGATCAAGCTTTGCCTTGAGCCCTGCTGGCATGGTGGTTACTGCTTGGGCTGCTCACCAGAAGCTCAATAGTTCAAAACCACCAGCTTCTCCGTGGGAGAAAGATAAGACTTTCTATTCCTGTAAAGAGCAACTGTTTCAGAAACCTACGGGGCAGTTGTGCCCTTTTGTATAGGGTTGCGATGAGTCAGAATTGACTGGGTAACAGGGAGTTTGTTTTAGTTTTGGACCTAGAAAGGTAACCTTTAAATTCTGGGAATTTGTCCAAGGCATTGCAGTGTTGATGTTACTCACGGAGGGCTCCAGACTACCCCTCCGCGTTTATGCTGACGAGAGGACTCTGGGAAGGGGCTCACCACCACTTGCTATCAGCCCACTTCCCGTAAAGGGATGGGGCAGGAGATTGAGTCCAATTATAAGACAATTGATTTATCATTCACATCTTTAGAACGAAGCCCAAAGAAAAACTCTAGACACTGAGGTTCAGGCGAGTTTCCTCGCAAGTGATATAGACATCTGTGTAATGACCTTCTGTAAAACAGAACAAAAATCCTGCTGGTCCTGCTCCACCCTCACAATTGTATTTGTTGGCATCTACTGTTACAGCAACAGTTTCAGCCCCTCTCCCCAGTGATCATCCTCTCTTTCAGTGGCCATGGTGTCTCCTTCAGGAACTGGTCCCATTTAAATGAAACATGGTCTCACCATTCTATCGTGTAAGACAAATTCTGGCAGTACATCCTGCGAGACAGAATTGTTCATTCTCCTGGAAGTCCATGGTACAAAGGGGATTCAAAAAGTCAGTGGAAAAAATGGAATGAAAAGATAATGGACTTTTCCCTCAATTTTTGAAGCCTCTTCATGTATCAAATACTCTCCACTAACACCATAACACAATTCAAAGGTGTCAATTCTTCACTCTTTCCTTTTCATTGTTTGGTTTTCTCATAAGGGGTGCCCCCCAAAATGGAAAAAAGCTCCACTAGACAAGCAGCAAGCAACTCACTCTGATTTAGTGCACCCAGTGGCACCACCTGGGAAGGTTCTCCCTAGTCACAGTGAATTTGTTTGTAAAAGCAGTTTCACTCAAACTTCTTTTTTGTGATTTAAGAGAACAGCATGTGGCTGTGAAATTTTGTTTCCTGTTTGGGAAAAATGCCTCAGAAACTGTTGTGATCATAAACACAGCTTACAAGGACAGCGCTACAGGAAAAACTCAAATGTACGAGCAGTTTTCTTTCAAAAAGGTGAAATGTCGATTGATGACAAACCTCATTCATCACCTTCCTGAACGGATGAAAATGCTGACTTGCAGTACATTTGAAGTTCATTCCACCAGGTCAGACTTTCTATATAGAGGTTTTGAAAAGATTGCACTACAGTGTGTGACAAACAAGGCCTAATTTGTGACAGATGGGACTGGTTTGCCACCACAATACACCTAGCTGCTCACGCAGCCATCTCGGTGCACCAGTTTTTGGCAAAAAACCAGCATGCCTCTCTTACTCCATGCACCTTACTCACCTGACCTCACTCTGTGCGACTTTTTTGTTTCTGAGAATGCAGAGGGACATGAAAAAGCAGAGATGTGAAGACGTAGAAGAGGTGAAGGAAAAAACAAGGAAGGTGCTGTCAGTCATCCAAATAATGAGTTTGAAAAATGTTTCCAAGAATGGAATTGCAGGTTTGGTTTACTGGTTTTCTTTTGTTATTTTGTTTTACTCTGCCTGTGTGTGTGTGTGCTTAGTATTGTCTCTGCATGTCTATCTAGTTAAGATAAACTGGATAAACAATCCGGAGGATTAAACAACAGAACTGGCAGTCCTGGGGGGACATGGGAGAGGGGAGACAGGGAAAGGAAGTGGGTGTTAACAAACCCAGGGACAAGGGAACAACAAGTGATCTAAAATTGATGCCAAGGAGGGTGTAGGATGCCTGCTAGGACTTGTTCAAGGGCAATGTAACCTAGAGGAATTACTGAAACCTGAATGAAGGCTGAACCTGATAGTGGGACAAGAGGAAAGTAAAAGGAAATAGAGGAAAGAATTAGGAGGCAAAACGCATTTATAGAGGTCTAAATACAGGCATGTACATATATGCATATATTTATATGTAACGATAGGGACATAGATCTATGTACATATATTTATATGTTAAGTATCAAAGTAGCAGACAGACATTGGGCCTCTACTCAAGTACACCCTCAATGCAAGAACCCTTTGTTCTAATAACCTGGCATTCTGTGATGCTCACTTTCCAGACACGATCGCTGAAGACAAAATGGGTGCTTAGCAAATGTTTTGAAGAAAGCTGATGGTAACCAGCTATGAAAAGATATAACATCTGGGGTCTTAAATACTTAAAGACAAACCAGAGGTCATCTAACTGAGAAGCAACAAAGCCCACATGAAAGAAGCACACCAGCCTGTGTGATCATGAGGTATAGATGGGATCAAGTATCAGGCATCAAAGACCCAGAACAAAAAATCATATCAATGTGAATGAAGGGGAGTGCAGAGTTGAGACACAAAGGCCATCTGTAGAAAATTGGACATCCCCTTACAGAAGGGTCACAAGGAGATGATGAGCCAGTCAGGGTGCAGTATAGCACTGATGAAACATACAACTTTCCTCTGGTTCTTTAATGCTTCCTCTCTTCCCCCTGCCTCCCACACACCATATGATCCCAATTCCACCTTACAAATCTGGGTAGACCAGAGCATGTACACTGGTACAGATAAGAGCTTGAAACACAGGGAATCTGTGACAGATAAATCCCTCAGGACCAAAAATGAGAGTAGCCATACCAGGAAGAGAAGGGGAAGGTTGGGGCGGGGAGGAACAAATCACAATGAACTACATATTACCCCCTCTCTGGGGGATGGACAACAGAAAAAGTGGGTGAAGGGAGACATCGGTCAGTATAAGACATGAAAAATTATAACAACTTATAAATTATCAAATATTCATGAGGGTGGGGGTAAAATGAGGAGCTGATACCAAGGACTCAAGTAGAAAGAAGATTTTTTGAAAATGATGATGGCAGCAAATGTACAAATGTGCTTGACACAATGGATGTTTATATGCATTGTGATAAGAGCTGTATGATCACCCAATAAAATGATTTTAAAAAAATAAAGTGGTATCTTTAGTTTTTAACATTTTAAAGAGGTCTTTTGCAGCAGATTTGCCCAATGCATCATTGGACTTGTAGTTCCATTCATGTTCACTTTTGATCCAACTAAAATGAAATACTTAATAAAACTATAATCATAAGCATAGCATTTATCTAAGTTCTGTACATTGCTCTGGTGGATTATCCAACCTAAGGGCAGTAAAAACCAAACTCACAGCCACAGAGTCAATTTCTGACTTATAGCATGAGCCTGTAGGGCAGGGAAGAACTGCCTCTCTGGGTTTCCGAGACTACCACTCTTTACAGGAGTAGAAGCCTTTGTCGTTCTCCCATAGAGCAGTGGGGTGGTTTCGAACTGCTAACCTTGTGGTTAGCAGCCCAACATGTGACCCACTACACCACCCCAAATTTGCCACCATTTGATCTGAAGGACTGGCCTGGGAAACCTCCAAACTTGAATGTGGTGCCTGAAGTTTGGGGCAGACTTGGCCTATGGAGGTCTGTGCCCTTAGCATATGGAGTTTGACCTTCACTCCTAGTAATTAGGGATAGAAGCAAAACCAGCTGTGTTGAATTAATATTAGGAGATGTAACAAACTGAGATCTTTGCCAACCCTTATGGGTTACACACTTGGCTATCAACCAAAAGCTTGGTGGGTTTTACTCAGCCAGTGGCTCTTCTGGTTATAAGACCTGGAAATCTGCGCCATAAAGCTTACTAAACCAAAATCAAATTCACTGTGATCATGTCTATTCTAACTCACAGGGACCTGTGAGGGTTTCAGAGACTGCCAATCTTTACAAATGTAGACATCTTTCATCCTCAGAGTGGTTGGTGGGTTCGAACCACTAGCTTTGCAATTAGCAGCCCATGCCTAACTCAGAGCACCATGGAAGACTATAACCTAGAAAACTCTTTGGGGCAGCTCTGCTGTCATACAGGTTTCTGCAAGTTATTTCCAGTGTTCACCAGGCTAGTCAAAGGCCAACATTTTCACCAAAAATAAGATAATAACAAAATACATCTTACTTCTGGCAGTGTGGGTGCTCAGACCTGGAACAGGCCCCCTGGGCCATGAATCACCTGACTTAGTGATTTTCCATGACGCCTCCTCTGGACTTTGATTGTTCTTATTGTTGTTGCGGGCTGTCAGGTCAATCACCCCATTGACAGCCCGTGTAGCAGTCAAGTTGTCCCATAAGGTTTCTAGTCCCTAAACTTTTCTTTAAAAATTTTTTTTCATTGTACGTAAGGGTACAGTTTTCACAGCAAAATTAGATTCCCATTTAATAATTTATACATAAATTATTCCATGATATTACTTATATTTTTCACCACATGTTATCGTTCTCATGTACCCCATTCTAGTCATACTATTTCCAGTAGTCTAGTTTCGCTGTGCCCACATCATCATCTCTGCTATTTGTAGTAATTGTCGATCACTTGGTCTCATATACAGTAGATGGTTTTTCTAGAAGAAGCTCATTACTCATGGGTGTTAGTCTTTATTTTGTGAGCCAATCTATTATTTCATTGAAAGATGACCTTAAAGGATAATTTTGGTGTAAGGTTGAAAGTGAATTTCAGGGCAACTGTCTTGGGAGGTTCTCTAGTTTCAACCAGGCTAGTAAGTTTGGGCTTTAAGAATATTGGAGTTCAAAACCCATTTGCAGACAATATGACGTCTCCTCACAGAAGGGTCACAAGGCAGGGATGAGTCAAACAGGATGCAGTGTAGCGTCAATGAAACACAATATTCCTCTGGTTCTTTGAGGTTACCTCTCCTCCTACCATCATGACCTTTGCCCTGTCTTTCAGTTCTGGCTAGACTGGAGCATGTACACTGGTACAGATAAGAGCTCACAACACACGAAATCCAGGTTAGATAAACCCCTCAGGAACAGAAATGGTAGTATTGATACCAGGAGGGTAGGGGGAAGGTGTGGGGATGGAGAGAGAATGGGTAACTGAGCACAATGATTGCTGCATCAGTCCCCCTTCTCCCCCCAGGGAAACGAACAACAGAAATGTGGGTGAAGAGACACAGTGGTCATTGTAAGATTTGGGGACAGGGCGTGGTGCCCCAACAGGCTGGACTGGAAAACACTCTTAAA
>NW_022103928.1:6906471-6908552 GCF_000313985.2 Echinops telfairi
AGATTTCTTATCCCTCAAACCTAAATAATGGATTGAATGGCTTAAATAAGAAAGGAAGAACAGTACAATTGAAATAGACTTGGAGTCTAGTGACAGACAAGTTCACCCAACAATAAAAAGCTCATCCCTCTTGCAAGGGACTTGGTTAGGCTGTGGCCTTTGCAGAAGCAGATCACCAGGCCTTTCGCCCACAAAGCCAGTGGCGGAGATCAAACAGTTAAGCTTTCACTTAGCAACCCAGCTGTTGTGCCACGAGGACTCCTTGGGCTTCGCTTACAAAACGCAAACCAACCCAAACCATTATGTTCATTCTGACCTGTTTTGACCGTGCATAGGGGTTTCAAGACTGTAAATCTTTACAAGAGCAAACAGCCTCGTCTCTCTCTCTCTCCCATAAAGTGGTTGATAGATTTGAACTTCCAACCTACAGTTAGCAACCCAATGTCTAACCCACAGGGACACTAAGGCTCCTTCAAAAAGTCAACTCACTGCAATAGAGTGGATGCTTACTCACAGTGACCCTCCAGGACAGGGTAGAACTAGCCCTGTGAGTTTCTGAGACTGTAACTGTTTACTAGAGTAGAAAACTCTGTCTTTGTCCTATGGAGAAGTTGATGGTTTCAAACTGCTGACTTTGTGCTTAGCAGCCTAACATGTAACCATTATGCCACCAACGTTCCTTACTTTCCCCCAAATCTCTTGTTCTACATGTTTATGTGTGTGTGATGTCTTTTAAATAGTGTGAAGTAGAACACCACGATTATGAACATATCGATGAGAGCAATAGAACTTGTCTGCAATGCCAACAGTCTGCCACCCACACAAGAGCATCAGACAGATGGACACTGTGAGCCTGCTAGAGAGAAGAACTGGACCATCGTGAGGTGGAATGAGGACCTACTAGCACCCTGCCTAATCCTCTTGGTTCGCACCATCCTTTGGTATGACACCAACTTCCAACTGCAAACACCTGTGACGCTCTGTCACAGAATTATGTTCAGCCTACACACTGGCCAGGCTATGAGTGACAGGAAGTTGAGGTCCTTGAGAGTGGCCTCAACTAAACGTGAAGGGAATGGGTGGTAAATACCGCAGCCACCTTCCCTCTGGGAATGATTCTGAAGCACGCTCTGCACAGGCTCCCTCAGCCCCCACTGGGATGGAGCTTCACTTGCCCAGAGATAATTTGCTCACTAAGGCATTCTGGGCTGACTTCCTCTCCTTTCCTGTTTCACTGACCTATGCCAGAGATTACTTCCTTGGAACACCCCCCGCTCCCCAAGCCCCTCCCCCCCCCACCTATTTAACTGCTAACTGCACTCGAATGTTAATCTCAGGATCTGCTTCCATAGGAAGCAAGATGCCTGGTTCAAACCCCTACTCTTCCACCGACCAAATATAAGTCTTTGCGTCCATTACTCCAACCATCTAGAACACTTCAGCATCCCCTCCTGAGATGATAAAAGTAGAAAAAACCTCCTGAGGCAGCTGTGAAGAGCCCATAAAACATTCTGTGTTAGCAATTTAGGACAGTGTCTAGCATACAGCTGGCATTCAATACATGCTGTCATTGTTTATTTATGATTACAATGGATAGCTCCTAAGAAGTGAGATTTCCTGGGCTGAGTCTAAATCCAATCTGAGAACTCTTTGCTTCTAAATCTCCCTGGTTATTTAAGGAAATCAAATTCAGTTATTCATTTAACGTATTTTTAGCAAATATTGACTTACACCTATTATGTCGAAGACACAGTGCTATGATGGATATAAAGAAAGCGGTGAGGTCACAGTCTCCCAGGAGATAAGACATATCCACATATAGCTACTGCCTACAGCAAATTGTGATAAGTTCTCTAGAATACGTGCTAACAAAACATAAAGGAGTTGCGTGAAGGTGAAGATAATTGTGTCTGAAGTGGAAGAGGAAGTTTTCTTGAAGTTGTGTTTTTGAAGGTTGTGAAGAATTTCAACTGATGAGATGGAGGGGAATAAATGGATGGGGAGAACAGGATAAAGGGCACAAGGAGTCTGGCCTCCTGGAGGCAGCTCATCCGAATCATCAACCCACATACTGATGATCC
>NW_022103928.1:6909123-6926134 GCF_000313985.2 Echinops telfairi
CCACCACTGGATCCACAAGACTTTCCACCCACTGGCCTGTGATCTTCCTGCACTCGACATCATTACATGTGTTTCGTGAGTCTGAAGAGGAATTTATAGACTGGCACTGGACATATGAGCTATTATTAGACTTATGGAATTGATCTGGACCGGGCTGGGATGTTTTCCTAATGTATAATTACTCTTTCCTATACACATATGAGTGTCTATGAATTTGTTTCCCTAGTCCACCCAGGCTAGCACAGCAGGGTTGGGCAGCTCTTCCGTGGTGCACAGGGGCACCAGGAGTCAAGGCCTGACTCCATGGCAGCTAACAACAACCATGTGTTCGGGACTGGGGGAGTAATGTTGCAGATTTGACTCATTTCATCCTCACACTCGGCCAGGACAACCTTACCTCTGTTGTACAGATAAGAAAACAGAGACTCGGGGCCATTAAATGTCTTGCCCAAGCTCACACAGACACTAACTCCACAGTTGACCTGGAAACCAGGTACCTTGGGTCCAGGTCTCATGCTCTGTAGAGGTCCTTCAAGAGTGGGATAATGAGACACTGATAATGAGGGGCTCGGGATGGAATACTTTGAGGCCCACAGGGGAGGCCTCCAAAGGATGGGAGACTGTGTGTGTGTGTGTGTGTGTTGGCAATCCTGAGAACACAGCCCCCATCAGCCTGGCCACATCTCCAGGCTCATGCCTCTGGGTTTCAGAACCTGGCTTGGCACCTGTACAGACCCCTCTGTTCAGGGCTTCTTGGGACATGTCCATGGCTTGTGGTGGCTCTGGTAAAAGCTCGATCTGCAGCAGGGCCATGAGTTTGTGCGCCAGTGGGGGCCGAACTAGTTTGATGAGGATCAGGCAGAGCAGGGCATTCCTTCTTCTCTTCCTCCCTGGGGGGTGAGGGTGGGGTGGGGGCAAAAAGGCCTGTGCATGGGTTGCTAATTGGATAGTGAAGTGTATGCTTTCTTGTTTCCTTATCCATTACTCACAGTGACCCTATAGGACAGGGTAGAGCAGAGCTGTAAAGAAAGCGCTGGAGCCGGAACAGCGCTGTGGGGAGCCCCTGGGTCTCTCCGAGATGGAGTTCCCCAGTGGGGGCGGGAGCTGCCTGCTGACAAGTTTTATTTGGCCTGCCCAGTATTTAAAACATGTTTTCAAATAGATGGTGACATTTAAAAATGGGGGGATTATAACAAAAATCTACTTTCCTGGCTGATACAAACGTGGAAGGTCTGAGCCCATGTCCCCACAAGCCAACTATGAGGGCCCCCACAGGCACCCCCAGCTGGCTTCCCTCAGCTTCACTACCCCTCTGGGCCACCCCACCCCATCAGCATTGGAGTCCGGGACCCTGGTTGTAGAGTGTCCTTCCTCTCAGTGAGCCGACCCCTGGCAGAGATGCCAGGGGTGCAGCCCCGCACAAGTCCTGGACATGAAGGCAGATTAAGTTGCCCATTACGGAGCCATTAGAACACAGCGTGATGCATCACTGGGTAAATGAGAGAGGCTGACGGCAGAGACAGGTTCCTGGAGCGCTCCATCCAATTTAATTCCTCTCTCTCTCCCCCTCTCTCTTTTAAACCGCAGGCAGACGTGAGCGAAGACTGTAAATCATGCTCTATGCAATGGCTCATCATAAAGGATATGGAGAGAAATTAGAGGAGGCAAGCGAAGGAAAAGCAGTGACGACCAAGGCGGGGGCTGTGTGAATGTGACTGAAGAGAGACAGGCAGTACACGAGAAGCTGTGGGGATCCAATCTGGACTGGGGGCCTGGTGTGGGGCATCCCAAACCGGAAAAGCACTGGCCCCGCACACTGCTCTGTCTCAGCAGTGGGGCAGGGCATAGGTAGGCAGAGGACTTACTGAGGCAGTGAGCTATAGTGCTAACTGTAGAATTTTGAGTCAGTCAGACTCCTTTTTATATCTTGGTGCCACCCTTTTTTGGAAAGTTACTTACCCTCTCTGACTACCTCCCTCATCTGTTGAAAGAGGTGGTCCTCACAACAGCAAAGCTTGGTGCTGGTGCTCATAGCCTGGGCACACAATGTGGCATTTTCTTCTGTATAAGGTTGCCCCTCACGTGAAGGTAGATTTCCCAGCTTATAGCCCATGTACAGGAGCCCTGGGGGTAAAGTCGAAGTGTTTAAGTTCTCAGATACTAACTGGGAGGTTGGTGGTTCAAACTGCCAGCCTCTCCACAGAACACGGATGTGGCAGCCTGTTTCTGTAAAGACCCACAGCCTCGGAAGCCCATGGAGCAGTTCTGTCCTGTCCTTCCGGTTTCCTGTGACTTGGAATTGACTTGACAGCAACAGGCTTGCAACTCCGGTGGCCAACGAAGGGGTGCAGTGAACTGGGTTTCTCTCTCTCTAGCCTTTCTCTCTGTCCTTAGGTTTAGAATCTTGCCAAGAAGAATTGATTGGGCTACAACCTGCCCTGTGATTGGCCATTTTATTATACAAGTAGGGTATACAGAACCACCAAATAAGGATCCAGTGACCTGGCGGAGATTGGTAAGTTTGTGGCCTGGCTAGGGGGTTAGGCCTTGGAACTCAATATAAGAGCCAATTCCCACAGAGGTGAGGGTAACTCCACTCTCATAACAAGAGTCTGGGACAGAGCACATCCTTTGCACTTCCTTCTGGGTCTCTGTGCTGAGAACTTACTAAACACAGAAGAGCGAGCTCTACCACCAAAGACAGTGATGTGCTAGCAAGCACAGCAGAGACCAGTGAGACACCATAGCAGGAGTTTGACTGGCAGGAACCAGGAGACTTGTGCAAGGCATCAAACAGGGTTGGCAGGCCCCAACGAAGGAGAGAGAGTGAGCTAAGCACCTTCAGGGAGGAGGGTTGCTGGTGGAGCTGCCCAAGCAAGGCCGAGCAGAGAAGGGTCCAACAGTGGAGACTGATGGCTGCCACACTCAACAGCTTCCCGAAGGAGCGAAGAGCTGTCTGAGTTGAAAGCTGTCCTGATGGATGAACTGTCCCTGAGTTGAGCCCTGTTACTTCCAATTTGATGCTGTTACTCTTATAGCCTGCTACTTCCCTAATCAATCACATGATCATAAATGTGGAGGGTAAGCTCTGTGTGGCCATTGCAATGGCTTACTGACTCCAGCAGGGAAGCAGAGTGCCCGAGCAGAGAGTGAGTGTACCAGTGGTGGGATGTGGGGTGTGTGGGGTGTGTGTCTGAGTTAGGAACTTCTTTCACTGCAGCTTCAGCAGACATCAAAGGTGGACCCTCGCAAGGGGTGAGTGGGACACCTCCAAATGCCTGCTATGCACAGGTGCTTTGGCCAGGGGGAGGCTCCATCAGAACTTTAGAGGATGGGGAAAGAGGAAGGTGAGTTATCTCTTGTCTGCCCCTCTGGCCTTAGCACCAAGCTTCAGGTGACAGCTGGCAGCCCCACCCCGTCTCCTGGGTCCCAGCTGTTTTGAGGACCAGAAACACATTTTTACCATCTTTGTTCCCTAGCAGTACTGTAATAAAACCTCATATGGTAGGTGTCTTAAACAACAAACATTTATTATCTCACAGTTCTGGAAGCTGGGAGCCCAAGAGCAGGTGTCAGCACTATTGATTCCTCTGAGGGCATTGACGGGGATCTGTCCTTGCTTCTTTCCCAATCCCCCACAGCTCCTAGGCAAGGGCCCTGGCACAGCTGCAGCACCTCACAGCTTCCCCCGTGGCACTCTGGGCCTGTTCTCCTTTCCTAAGGGTGCCACCCAGATGGGATTAGGGTCCATGTTACTCCCATATGAAGTCTCTTAATTAATTTTAGCATCTTCTCCAAGCAAAGTCACATTCACGGATAACATGGTTTAGAATTTCAGCTGTTGTGTTTGTGGGGCAGAGGAGAATACACAATCCATGGAGGAGTCCCTAGGTGGTACAAATGCTTTCACATGGTCAACTACTAATCAAAAAATTGCAAGTTCAAATATACACACAAGTATTCCAGAAGACAAGAACGGTGATCTAGCCATACCCTGCCTCCACCAAAATGAGTCACTACCATTACATCAAAGTGGGGAAGAGGGGGCCTTTTAATAAATAGTACTGGAAAAAATGGATTGTCACCTGCAAAAGAATGAAACAGTCCCCATATCTCACACCAGGTGCAAAAACGGACTCAGATTGAAGACCTAAATGTGAACCCTACAACCATAAATTTCATCAGTGAAAAACTAGGGACAAACTCAAGGGCCATAATAAGTCAAACCAAACTTATTGCCTTCAAGTTGATGTTGACTCACAGTGACCCTATAGGACAGGGTAGAATTGTCCTTATGGATTTTGGAGATTGTAACTCTTTTCAGGAGTAGAAAGGTGTCTCTTTCTTCTATGGAGCAGCTGGTGATTTTGAACTACTGACTTTGGTCTTAGCAACCCAACACATAACCATTACGCCACCAGGACTCCTAAGGGACATAATGTAAGGTATAAATATTCTACTAAACATAATAAAAAGGTCACATTATAGAGGACTGGGACCTTCTGAAAATACAACATTTATGCACATCAAAGACTTCATCAAAAGAGTTAAAAGAGAATCCACAGATTGTGAAAACAGTATTTAGTAATTAATGGTACATCAGATAAAGGGCCAATTTCAAGAATCCATAGAAAACTGCAACATCTTCATAAGAAACATACAACTAACCCAGTCATCATTAGATAATTTGCCAAAGATGACATCCAAGGGACCAACAACCATATGAATAAATGGTTGCATTAATTAGCAGTAAGATAAAGACAAATTAAACAACAATGAGATAGCACTTCACAAAATTCTTCCAAGCTTTTGGGCTCTTCCAAAAATTCAAAAAAACCGAAAATCATAAATGCTGGAGACGATGTGGAGCAATTAGAACACTCATACATTGCTGACAGGGTTGTAGAATTGTACAACTACTGGAAATTAGTATGGAGGTTCTTTCTTTTTTTTAATCATTTTATTGGGGGCTCATACAACTCTTATCACAATCCATACATACATCAATTGTGTAAAGCGCATTTGTACATTCATTGCCCTCATCATTCTCAAAACATTTCCTCTCCACTTAAGCCCCCGGCATTAGGTCCTCATTTTTCCCCTCCCTCCCTGCTCCCCCCTCCCTCATGAGCCCTTGATAATTTATATATCTTGCCCTGTCTGACGTCTCCCTTCACCCACTTTTCAGTTATCTGTCCCCCTGGAAGGAGGTCACATAAAGTTCCTTGTAATCGGTTCCCTCTTTCCAACCCATTCTCCCTTACCCTCCCAGTATCGCCACTCACACCACTGGTCCTATAGGGCTCATCTGCCCTGGATTCCCTGTGTTTTCAGTTCCTATCTGTACCAGTGTACATCCTCTGGTCTAGCCAGACTTGCAAGGCAGAATTCATGTCAAGATAGTGGAGCGGGGAGGAAACATTTAGGAACTAGAGGAAAGTTGTATTTTTCATCGTTGCTACATCGCCCCCTGACTGGCTCGTCTCCTCCCCGAGACCCCTCTGCAAGGGGATCTCCAGTGGCCTACATAGAGGGTCTCATAGACTACTGGTTTCACTTGCTGCGGCACAATGGGCAACCACACAATGTGCTCCTTTAAAAACCTAAATAAACAAAGAAAAGGTAAAATTTTTAAAAAGAAAAGGGTCAAAGTGCAGGTCACAACGTTAAAAATCCCCCAGCTTCCTTCCCCGTCAGATCTAAACATTGGTCTCAGAGGCTGGAGAGGAGGTGGAAACGGCAGGGGAGTTTTCAATCACATGCCAGTTCATTTCAAACAAGCAAACAAAAAACAGGAGTTAGAATTCCAGAGGCATATTTGAGAACCTGCAGACTTTGGGCTTAATTTGGAAAGGGGTAAACAAACAAACAAGCACGCCTTATGGAGCACAATTCTAACCAGACACCACGAATCAGGGTCTAGTAGTCCACAGAATCCCCTTTCCCCTTCAGGTGAAGGAGGCTAAGGTATCCTGGGGCTGCGAGTCTCAGTGTCTCGGCCTCTCGGGCCTTTCTGTGAACCCTGCCCGAGCCCTGGCCTCGTGCCATCGCTAAGGCATCTCACCTGATGGCAGACTAGGCCCCTGACCGACGCTGCTTACTGCATGGGCTCCATTGGCCCCACCTGCCACAGCTCCCGGCCCACCGCCCTCCCAGCTAGGTTTCATCCTCCACAGCGTTGCTGGTGGATAAATGTATCCTTCGCAGCTTTGCCTTGTGATTTAGAGGAATATGTATATACACAATGAAACGGTTTTCTTTCAAAAACACTGGTTTTGTACATCGAAAGCATTGCCTTTCATGATGATTGCATACTTGGAAGTGGGCTTCATGTTCCCCTTTGTCTCCCTGCTGCACAGTCCTACGCCACCCACTCCCACCCCGCTACCCGCTACCCCTAAACGGGATGGAACCCTGTGGCTGGGGAGAAAGAAATGTGTGAAAAGGAGGAAGACTGCTCCATTTCACGGTGAGTTTCTCTCTGGGCAGGGCCGTTTTCCCCTGGTGGTGGTAGTGGGAGCAGGTTTTGCGAGCGACAAAGGCCATCTCTTGCCAACAGGCACACGCTCCAGATGCTCTGCAGTGCCCAGCAAGTGCGCACAGTCCTTCCACCAGCGGTAAGGACCCCGTGCCTGCCGTATGCCAGCAGTCGCTGAAAGCGCCAAGAGAGGCACCTCAGAAGAAAGACCTGGTGATCTTACCACTGAAAACCCTTTAGAACACACTTCTACTTAGACACTCAGGGGCTGCCGTGAGCTGAACAGAGTCCCCGGCACTGTTTCTCAGCTGGGAAACCTTCTCCCGGAGCCAGCGCCACACCTCCTCTGGGCCTGTTCCTGATGGTCATTCTTCATCGCGACCCTTCCTGGCCACCCCTTCTGCCAACACCCAATCTTTTTTTTTCCTCCCTGTTTTTTCCTCCAGTTATGTGTTGGATTATGAAGCTCAAGGATAGCAATTGAAAACCATCAGCCATTATGGAGGAGAAAGATGAGGCTTTCAGTCTTGGCGACACACAGCGGCAGTCCTGCCGTCCTGTGGGGTCACGGTGAGTCAAATGGACACGATGGCAGTGAGCTTGGCTTGGGTTTGAGTATATCTCCTTGCTGATGGCCAGCATTAATGAGAGTGTGCACACTGTGAGAAGAGAGATAAGTCTCCTGTAGTCTTTTCTTGTTCTTGGCAGTAACCGCAGAGCCTAGAACAGTGTCTGGCACATAGGAGGTGCTCAAAAATGTTTATGCCCAAAGTACTAATAGGCCTGGGACTAAGAAGTCTTGGAGAAGAAAAGGATTCCCAGGAGATGTGACAGGCTAAGAGCAAAAAAGACCAGGACACCTAAATCCAGTGTCATCAAGTCCGTTCCGACTCCGAGCCCGCTATCTGGCATTCCAGGCTGGAAATCTTTACAGAAGCAGATCTTTACAGTCTCATCCTTCTTCCAAGGAGTGGTTGCTGGGTAAGAACTGCTGACCCTATAATTAGCGTCATGCCTAATCTACAGAGCCACTGGGCCTGAAACTAAACCAACCAAACAGCAACGACAACAAACGTCATTGCCACGGAGTCAATTCTGACCCACTGTAAGCCCAGAAAGCAGGGTACATCTGCTTCCTGTGGGTTTCTGAGGCTGCAAATCCTTAGGGGAGTAGAAACCCTCATCTTGTTCCTGGAGAGCTGCTGGCAGGTTCAAACAGCTGACCTGTGGTTAGCGGCTCAACGCATTATCCACTATGCCACCAGGGTTCCAACTAGCCTAAAGGGGAAGGAAAACATTCCATAAAGCTCACTAGCATTTGAGCAGGGAATGGTGGGCCCAGGGAACTAGGAAGCTGTTGGGGTTGGAGAACAGAGGGTGGGTGGGGACGTGCTGAGGAAATCATGATTAAAGCTGACTTTAAATTGCTCATGAAGTGTTGGGAAGTGTCCTGATTTTCCCAACCACCTGAGAGATAGACAGAGATGAGGATCTCCACCCCGGGTTAGTTTAGGTAACTAGACAACACTGTAAGTCTGAGCAGCACAGTTAGAATTCAGACCTGTGGTTCTAGGCCCTGTGCTGGTTGGAACCTCTATGGCCACCCATCTCTAGTGGAAGGGGTAGGAGGGACCAGTTTAGACACCGGGGAGAGAACAGGAAGGTACAGCTGACCATCTCCCCAGGTGGTTCTCACAGGCCTCCCTGTGTTACATGCTCAGGCCCTGTCAGGTAAGGAGAGAGAGTTTGAGTATCAAACACTTTACCCTTAGTCCCATTCTCTCCTTTCTAGTCAAATGGGTAAAACCACCCTAAACTCTTCAGGTTTGGCCAGGTACCATCGGACCCCATCGGAGACTACTATAAGCTTGTGACTCTGCTATCTTGGAGGATGGGTTCTTTCAAAGAGGGTTAGCTGGGTCATTAGTAGTGTAATGTGAGTGCTTTTTCAACCTTACCTTTTTACCAGAACCACCTGGGGAGCTTTGTAAACCTCATTGCCCAGGCCACAGCTGGCCAGTTAGCATCAGCATCCCTTGGGATAGGATTCCCGTATTTTTGAAAGCTCCCCAGGGAAGTCCAATGTGCAACCGAGTTTGAGAACCACCAGCTCCTTGCTCTTCAAGATCGGTCAGGACCACTAGCCATCATTTTCTGGGAACCTGTTAAACATGTAGAGTCTCAGCCCCCACCCAGGCCCTACTGGCTCAGAACCTGTATTTAATAAGGTGATTCCTGTCCACAGGGAGGTTTCAGAGTCCTGTCCAATCATGTGGTCCCAGCCACCTGTGACTTGTTGTGAGCTGCCATAAATCAGCCCCAACTTATGACAACATCCTATGCAATAGGCTAAGACACTGCCATGCCCAAGATCACTTGTGAGTTTGACTATTGTGATCCATAGGGTTCCCACTGGCCGACTTCTGAAGTTAGATCTTCTGAGTCTGCCTGAGTCGGGAAGTTCTGGTAAAACCTCTTCAGCATCACAACAGCGCATAGGCCTCCACTGACAGATGGGTGGTGCCTATGCCTGAGGCGAGCTGGCTAGGAGTGGAACCCGAGTCTCCTGCATGGACAGTCACTACTCTACTATTGGACCTCCAGTGCCCTCACTCACTTCTAGTTGATTAGATTTATTTGAATTAGAATTAAGTATCATTTAAATGTTACTTCCTCAGTCTTACTAGCCACATTTGACTACTATATTGGGCAGCACAAATACAGAATTTTTCTAGCATAGCAGAAAGCCCTGTTGGGCAGCGCTGCCCTTAAACCTTCTGGAAAGGGGTGTGAGGAAATGGCGTGGGTGTCTTGTCTGACCTCTGACTCCAGAAGAGAGAAGGAGAAGCCAACGTCCCACCAGCCAAAGTTGATTTCCAGAAGAGATCAGATTGTGTCACCGACTTCCTTTCCTTATGACACCAACTGGCCCTCAATGGCATGCTACTTCTTTGCTGACTTGACAATCCACAACAATGACCACACAGGGCTCACAGACCAATCTCACAGCTATTGAGACTTACAAGGGAAGCTAAGAGGTTATAAGTCAGGATCAGAAGCGTTAAGGATATAACTCTTTTGTCTACAGCTCCTCGTTTCAGCCATGCTTACAGTCATGTCTCTTTCTCTGGGCCTCAGCCTTTGTCACATGGTCTCTTGACATCTGCGCTGCTTGGGAAAGTATTAACAAAGCTCCCAAAGGACCCTCCTGCCAACCAGCTTCCTGCCTGAAAGCACTCAGCTTTCCTCCGCTGGTGGGTCAGAAAGCCCTCAGCTCTGTCTACTCTGCACTGTCTCACAGCCTCAGCACTGCATCCCTGCCACCTCTCCATGCAGGGATCTTGATGTGCTTCACTCCTGGCTTTCCTCTCTGTGCAGGCTTCTGAGATGGCTCACTTAATACCCAGCAGAATGGCAAAATGGACCAAGGCACAAGTCAGAGTCTTCTGTAACTTACGTCCATGCTCCCACCCAGTCCTTTTGAAGAGCCAGCGGTACCAAGTGCTTCTTTTCATTGTAAAGTGGTGCGCCACCATGGTCTTTATTGGATGCTTACACACATCCAGAGAATCAGGCAATGCTAACCGCTCCAGGGACATTTTCAGCCAGGCAGACAAGGGGATGTATGCATCTATCAATTATTTTCTCTCCATTTGAGGTAAATCAAGCAGACAGCTCTGTCTTCCTGAGCCCTAGGTAAGAACAGATGGAGGCATGGAAAACAGATGGAAGGGAACAGAAAAGAGGAGAAGTGAGAAGCAATTCAATTCCCAGTGTGGGAAGAGAATGGTCCCCACCTCCCCCAGCAGTCTCAACGGAGCTAGCAGAAACACACATGCTGCTCGTCACATGCAGACACATACTTAGCAACCAGATGTGACTGATTTGTGACTCCAGGTGCGAATATGAAAAGTGGGCATTTTGTCAGCTAAAGAATTGCTAAGCTGGCATGTGACAAGGCTCTAGGTTTAGGTGGTCTTTCTTTGGAGAGTGGATTTAAAGGAAGGAGTTCAGGTCCTTCAGTCAAACCTTCATTTGGGAGTGATACACAGTGGCCAGGCCAGAGGCAGCGTACCCGGGAGAAAGCCACTCTCCATGTGTACAGTCACATTGCCAGCTGATGGGCAGCTGGGCCAGTGCCCAGTGAGGGGATGATGAATCAGCTTACACATGCTTAAGGGTGCTCTCCTCCCACATCACCATGGGTCATGGTAGTTAGGAAAACGGAAAAGCCAAATGAGAGAACATGTCAACAGAAGAACTGATCCTTGAAGTGCCACCAATTCATTGGGACATGTCAGTGACCATGGTTCCGTTAACATGGTCAACTAATAATACTTTGCTTTTTGAGGAATTTTGCGATTGATTTATGTAGTTGGTCAAAGCAAGTTTCACCACCCCAATTAGAGATGAATTGAGCCCACCCCCTCCCCCCACAAAGGCCACACCACTAGTAGTTGAAAACATCTTCAGACAAACACACACTCATTCATTTAGGACTCTGAATTGTGTCCCGTTTAGTGTCCAGCTCTGGGAGTGATGCTTCTGTTTGGGTTCTGCCTTGATGGAGCTTAGATTCTGGAGAAGCTGATAGATTTAACTCCCCCCCCCAAAAAAAAAGATGAGGAAAATTAATAAATGATCACAAATTATGGTAACTTCAATGAAGAAAACGACCAAAAAAGCAAACCAAAAAAACTGAGGAAAGAAGAACTGGGGGAGTGATGGAGTTACTTGATCAACTGGCTTGCGTATGTTTTTTTTGAAGAGGAGACATTTATGTTGAAATCCAAGGAATGAGATATTCCAGCCAAGGCAAGAGAGAGAAGAACATTCCAGGAAGGCAAGCTCTTATGTTACCTGGACACCCAAGGGAGACTTGTGTAGCTGGTGCCCAGGAGAAACATTGAGAATTGCTTCAGAGGAGGACACTAAGCTACTTCCCACATCTCCGAAGGGCAGTCAATTATGCCAGCCCCATTCCAAGAGTCTGTATGGTAGCATCAGGAGAATGGTGGAGAGACAGGTCTGGAAACATGGAAAGGGCTTCAAACTATGGAGATTCTTAACATTAGGTGTCCTCAAAAATTGGAATACAAAGTTAATCATGCAGAATGGGAAAAATGTAATTAATATTCACAGGTCAGAGACGGTGGCAAAGAGACTGCAGTGGTTTGACTTGAACCTCTTCCTTGTTGGTTGAGAAATTACTTGTTTCGGTATTTCTTTTGAAGCATCATTACCCTGAGGCTGGATTACATGGACCCTGAGGTTCAAGGCTGCCAGTTTGTAGCACTGAAGCCTAATGTTGCTGTGATGCTGGAATCAATGCCACTTGTTCTCCCAGTACCAGCAATGCCAGCCAAGATCAACAGATTTCAGTGGAGCTTCCAGACTAAGAAAGTGTAGTACTTCCAAAAATAAGCCAAAGAAAAGCTTATGGGTCATAGCAGAACATTGTCTAGCATGCTTTCTTTGACTTTTCATCAGGTAGGATCAATCTCCACAGGAGGACACCATGTTTGGGAAAGCCCAGGGCCAGTGAGCATGAAAAGACCTCTGGAGAGATGAATTAGCATAATAGACACCAACATGGACTAGAACATATCACTGATACGGAGGATGATACAGGACCAGTCCGCATGTCATTCAGTTGTACAGAAGACCAACTTGAGTAAGAGTTTGTTGGTCTCTCTCTCTCTCTCATCCGTCCACCCATCCATTCATCTCTTCTGCCTATCTAGGGATTATGTGGGTGTGTTACTCTGAGTTGATTGAACAAACAAATCCAGAGATACTCACATGTGTGTAAGAGAGAGTTTTATATATCAAAAAGTAACTGTATGTTAAGAAAACATCCCAGTGCAGCCCAGATCAAGTCCATAATCCAATATTAGCCCATAAATCGGATACTAGTCTATAAATCACTCTTCAGACTCACATAGTCACATGCAATGATGCAGAATGCGCAAAGATCACAGGCCAGTGGATGAAAAGTCTTGTGGATCCAGTGGTAGTGGAAGCATCTCAGTGCTGGCACGGGTCTCCATGTGGCTCCTCACGGTGAAGGAGAGAGAGAGTACATCCTGCCTCCAGGAAGGAATAGAGGAAGTTCCCAGAATCCTCATGAGAAGGCCATGCCCACAAGAAGGCATCATGCTGTGACCTAATTGACAAGCTGTACTCCACCCATTCACTCTTTATATCCTCAAGTTGACACGAGAGTATGTAACTGCCACAGTGAGTTACCTTAACATATGACAAGTCAAGACTTTTCTTTCAGCTGAGAGTTATTCGGAGTAGAATTTCCCCCAAAACTGTAAAGGATGGGGCCTTCTGCACCTGAGAGATGTGAGCTAAAGTCTGCAGTAAGTAATATAGAAGTAGTTTTTCTTTAATTAAACACCGTTTTCCCCAGCATAATCTCTTCAACGAGCACTAAGTTTGGGAATCCTAACTGACTGGATGGAGCTATGTGCATTGTGAGCTCATGAGGAGAAGCGGAAGAAGTAATGATAATTATAATAAGCATCTCTTGAGCACACATTACATGGCTGGCATTGTTCTAAGCATATTACATGCTTTGCTTCATTGATCTGCATTAACAACCTTACAGGATTGGTCCTATTTATATTGTCATTTTACAAATGAGAAACACCAAGGCACAGGTCTTAGAACTAGTAGATAATGTTAGCGCTGAATTGTGTCCCTGTGTTAGTCCGGGTTGACTAGAGAAACAAATTCATTGACACTCATATGGGTTTAAGGAGAGCTTTATGTCAAAGAGTAATTGTATATTAAGAAAACATCCCAGCCCAGGCCAGATCAAGTCCGAAGGGAGACAACGGATAGTGCAAAGCATGAAATAACAATAATAATATATAATTGATCAAGGATTCACCAGGATGGGAGGGTGGGGGAAGGATGGGAATAAAGAGGAGCTGATACCAAGGGCTCAAGTAGAAATTGTTTGGGAAATTGTTTTGACAACATGTGTACAAGTATGTTTAATATAATTGAATGATACATTGTTATAAGATATTTAAGAGCTCCCCCTCAATAAAATGATTAATAAAAATTTAAAAACAAACAAAGGTCTTGTGGATCCAGTGGTGGTGGAAGCATCTCCAGGCCTCTGGCTGCCATCACATGGCTCTTTGTGGCTTCTCAACAGGAATGTGAAGCACAAAGAATGTGGCCCACCTTTAGTGAAAAAGTGAGGTAGTTCCCATAATCCTCATGAGAAGGCCACACACATAAGAAAACATGGTCAGGTTATAACCTGATTGACAGGCTAGACTCAGTCCCTTTACCCTTAATATCCTCAAGTTAACACCAGATTATGACCACAGTTCCCCTCCAAAAATGTATATTGAAGTCTTAAGGCCCCCTGTATCTATGAATGCAACCTTGTTTAGAAATAGAGTCTTTGGATATGTTAGTAGTTAACAAACATGTGGTCATACTAGTGTGGAGTGAGTCCTAATCCAATATGAGTGTTGTCTTTCTAAAAGAAGAAAGGTAACTCAACCAGAGATTGGTAAGGTGACAAAAGCAGAGACCGGAGTGATATATCTACAGGCCAAAGAATACCAATGATTGCTAAGAATTAAAAGCTAGGAGAAAGTTGGTAAGATTCTTCTCTTCTAGCCCTTAGAGAAAGTATGACCCAGCTGAACAGGACGAGACCTTTTGCCACATATGTTGAACCCAGATTTCTATTAAACACAACAGGGAGAGAATAGATTACTATGGTTTCAAGTCAACCAGTTTGTGGTACTTTACTATGGCAGCCCTAGGAAACCAATACAATGGCAAATTGGCTCCAGATTTCCTGTTCTTTATTCTGTGGAGCTGACTTGTCAGACCCTCTAAGTTCCCACTGACCACAAATACCACCCTATCCCACTCCCATTGACCATTGTGCTTGACCACATGTGGCCACCATCACCACCATGTATCACGTCTAGAGCGCTTGTTAAAGAGCCTTGGCAGTACCATGGTTAAGCTCTTGGTTGCTAACAAGTTGGTAGTTCAAACCTACTAGTTGCTCTGAGGGAGAAAGATGTGCAGTCTGCCTCTATAAAGATTTACACTCTTGGAAACTGTGTGAGGTAGTTCTTTAGCATTGCTAGGAATCAGGGTGGAGTTGCTAGCAATGGGTTTGGTCTCATTTCAGTTTAGCATTGCTCTCAGCTCTTTAACTCAACATCTGAAGCTATCGTCTCAACAACTCTTTTAGGGAGGCATTTCTAGCCTCCCGTTTTACAGATGAGAAAACTGAGGCTCAATTTGCCTGGGGTCTCCTAGTGAAGAATACAGTAGAATAAATATCCAAACCGAAGAGTTCAACCTTGATGCCTGAGCTATGAACTGACAGAGCTTCCTTCTTTGAGAAGACTTGATATCTCTCAAAGGCCTCCTGTGAAAATGAGCCTCAGCCACGTGTAAGAGTGATTTTCTAAAAAATGTTGGAGATCGGGGGACAAGTTTTACTGAAACTCCCCAAGGCGCTTAGCTTTCACACTGGGTGGCAATAATCTAGTGATGGGAGAAGCCTGATTAAACAAGTTCAGACACACTGATGTCCTTAATTTGGGTTTCTCCCCAACCTTCTGCCTTCTTTCCACCTTTCTTCCAACTCTTCGTGCTCAGTAATCTCATCCAGTCCCAGGTGTTCATACCTTCTGTGTATGGATGAGTTCCAAACCTTCTTCAGGCCAGACTTGGCTCCAGTCCCCATGGCCCTAATCCCACCTGCTGCTAGGACACAAGCGCCCGAAGTATCCCTAGTGTACTGCAGCCCCAAGGCCCCTGGTCCCACGAGCTCTTCTTGATTCGTGTTTTCCAGTTGCTCTTCCAGCAAAAGGCTCACAATCACAACCTTCTCCAGAGTATTGCTCTCTGTTAATAAGGACTGGCTTCACCTAGAGAATTTGTAGGGTATTACCTACCTCGCACTGGTTCATCCTGGTGCCACTGTTGGAAAGCATTGGGCTACTAACACCTCAAGCTCAGAGACCCAAATCCACCAGCTGCTTCAGTAATGATTTATAACCTGGGAAACCCCATATAGGGTTATTAGGAGACAGAATCAAATTGATGGCAGTGAGTTTGGTGGGTGGATACTCATCCCTTTCACCTGACCTCAAATGTGGAACTGGCAAAGGGATCCAGGAGGATATGGGCATAATATTGATCGCCAATAAATATTGTTCCCCAAACTTCATGCAAACTCTGAAACTCATGCCACCAATCCCTCGCTAACCTGACTGAGTGCTCTCTTAGCAATCTTGGCTCCTGTAGCAACCAAAGACTAACTCTCAGCCAGGTGCCAGTTTCTCTCCCTCCCCTTATCACTCTTGTTCCTCTGCCTGGGATGCCACCCTCCCTGCCTCCCACTGTCAAAATCCTCCTTCTTCTTTGAAAGCCAATGGCATCTAGAGGCATGTCTAAGGTATGACAGGTATGCACCTTGGGCACTACCTAAAGGAGGCCCCACTGAACAGTCTCCATTAACCATGCCATTCTCTCCCAGCAGCGGTGAGAAATCACAGAGCAGGTGAAAATGATGAATTTTGTATTGGAGACCCAAACCAGGTCAAGGCAAATTGTGTGATCCTACTCTGCTGAGTGTAGAAAGAAAATCAACGGAAAAATCAGGTTCAGCACATCACAGATGAATTCTCATCTGTGAAAGCAAGGAAAGTGCATTGTAATTTTCACGTAGGACCATATGTGCTACGTAAAAGACGAACCCATCTGCTGTGTACTTGTGAGTGGAGACAGTGGTTGTCTCAAAGATGGAGCACAACTTCAGTGCTCCCTGGAGGTGCTGCTCTCCACAGATAGGCCTCTGAGGACACTGCCCGTTTGCCCATGGGACAGTTCCCCATTGTGATGTGAGTTGTTGTTAGATTGGCACAGGCAGCATGGTTTTAATTTCAAATGTGATGAAGGAAAGCCATCACATTGATGAGTTGTGATCATGCATTCTCAACATGAGAGATATTTCCCCCACAAAGGCCAAAGAGAGAGAGAGAGATTATTCTAAGGGGTAAAACAAATAGAATGTCATGGTCAGAGGTGTAGGTAATAAGGGTAACAAATGTCTTAATCATATCCTTGGGGGAGCAATTTTTTTTAAATCATTCTATTAGGAGCTTATACAGCTATTTTCACAATCCATCCATTATGTCAAGCACATTTGTACATTTGGTGCCATCATCATTCTCAAAACATTTGCTTTCCACTTGAGCCCTTGAGATCAGCTCCTCATTATTTCCCCTCCCTCCTCCACCCTCCATCCTTCATGAACCCTTGAAATTTATAAATTATTATTATTTTTTCATGTCTTACAACGACCAAAGTCTCCCTTCACCCACTTTTCTGTTGTCCATCCCCTAGGGAGGGGGTCATATGTAGATCATTGTGATTGGTTTCCCCTTTCTCCCCTTACCCTCCTGGTATCGCTACTCTCATTATTGGTCCTGAGGGATTTATCTGTCCTGGATTCCCTGTGTTTCCAGCTCT
>NW_022103928.1:6926234-6927652 GCF_000313985.2 Echinops telfairi
TGGTTCTTTGATGCTTGATACCTGATCCCATCAACACCTCATAATCACACAGGCTGGTGTGCTTCTTCCATGTGGACTTTGTTGCTTCTCAGCTAGATGGCTGCTTGTTTATCTTCATGTCTTTAAGATCTCTGATACTATATGCTTTGATAACCAGATATCATCAGTTTTTTCACCACATTTGCTACACACCCATTTGTCTTCAGCAATCGTGTTGGAAATGTGATCATCACAGAATGCCAGGTTATTAGAACAAAGTTTTCTTGCATTGAGGGGGTACTTGAGTAGAGGCCCAATGTCCATCTGTGAACTTAATACTTAAATATATGTACATAGATCTATTTTCCTATCGTTATATATAAATATATTTACATATGTACATGCCTGTATTTAGACCTCTATAAATGCGCGTTGCCTCCTAGTTCTTTCCTCTATTTCCTTTGACTTTCCTCTTGTCCCACTATCATGTTTGGCCTTCATTCGGGTTTCAGTAATTCCTCTCCGTTACATTGCCCTTGAACAAGCCCTACCAGGCATCCTACGCCCTCCTAGGCATCGATTTTAGATCACTTGTTGTTCCCTTGTCCCTGAGATTGTTAACATTCATTTCCTTTCCCCTGCCTCCCCCTCTCCCATGTACGCCTGGAACCATCACTCACATTGTGTTCTCCTCCAGATTATTCATCCTGCCTATTTTATATAGATAGACATACAGAGACAACATTAAGCACAAAAACAAGACAAAGCAAACAAACAACAAAAGGAAACAGAACAACAACAACAACAAAATGACAAAAAATTAAATAAAAAGAAAAGTCTATAAATAGTTCCAGGTCTGTTTGTTGACTTTTAGGATGTTTTCTGGTCAAGTCTGAAGAGGTACCATGCCCTGGTCTCAAAGTCTATTTTTAGAGTTCCCTGGGGATTTCATAGCTTTTCTCCCCTTACTGATCTGTTGCATGCCCTTAGCATTACAACCCAGTGTGGTGGGCTCAGATTGGGCACAACTCCTGCACTGTGCCTCCAGCATTGTGCCCCATAGTGCTAATGGTCACTGAGGGATGGCATGTCTCGTGGTGGGGCCAGCCTTGTGGTCATCTCTGTGCATTGGCTGCTCTGAGCAGGAATATCCTTCTCAGGCCTTGATGGGCCAGGATGTGTTACACTCTCTCTCTTTCCTTCTTCGTTTGCTCCCGTGTGTTCTGAACAGACATTCCCCTCTCCCTGAGCTGTAGTTCAGTGCTCTGAAGTGAATTATTTGTGGGTGGGGGGTGAGGGGTGAGGGGGAGTGTCCACATATTTGGAATTGGGGCCAGCCCAGCAGACCTCTCTATTGGTTCCCTGCTTCATTCTGGTATGTTGCATTCATATCTTGGTGCACCCAGATGAAGTCTGGTCCCTCTCCCTCTCCTGTGGAA
>NW_022103928.1:6927752-6931937 GCF_000313985.2 Echinops telfairi
GTGTCCACATATTTGGAATTGGGGCCAGCCCAGCAGACCTCTCTATTGGTTCCCTGCTTCATTCTGGTATGTTGCATTCATATCTTGGTGCACCCAGATGAAGTCTGGTCCCTCTCCCTCTCCTGTGGAAATATAAACATCTTCCCCTTGGGTAGGTTAGTGCTCTGTTCCCCCATTACAAATGTTTTGTTTTTCTTTCTTTTCCTTTCCTTTTTAGTTGGCTGCCATATGTATCCCCAGATTGGGTCTAGCCCCTGCCATAGTACCTGGACGTCACCCCAGGAATGTATGTATATAGTAGCTTTTCCCCTATGACCCTTTTGCATTTTTAAGCTTACCTCAGTAGACTCATGTTATACTTGGTTTACTTTGCTTAGCACAATTTTCTCTAATTCTTCCCGTGCAATGATGTGCTTCATGCATTCATCACATGCTTTTCAGGGATGCGTAGTACTCCGTTGTATGTATGTACCACAGTTTTTTAGCAACTAAAAAACGGTCCATTTAACCATTGATAGAAATTTGGGTTGTTTCCAACTCCTTCTGATTGTGAATTGGGCCACAATGAACATTGTAGCATAGATGGATGGCTGTGGTTTGTTTCTTGCCTCTTCTGGGTATATGCACAGTAGGGGGATTTCTGGGTCATATGGTAAATCGATTTCCATCTGTTTTAGATATCGCCAGACCAATTTTCATAGTGGCTGTACATACCTACAGGTCCACCAGCAGTGGATGAGAGTTCCTGTCTCCCCACAGCCCCTCTTACGGGTGTTATTTTCTGATTTTTTGAATTGGGCTATCTTTGAGGGTGTCAAGTGGTATCTCATAGTTGTTTTAGTTTACATTTCTCTGATGGCTAAAGATCGGGAACATTTTCTCATATGTGTATTGGCCATTTGAATTTCTGCCCTTGGGCAACTTCTGTTCAGGTCCTTTGCCCACCTCCTCAGTGGACAATTAGTTTTTTTTCTGTTTGTAAGCTAGCAGAGTACTGTAGATTTTAGTAATAATGCCTTTGTCTGATGCGTCATTCCTAAAGATGTTTTCCCAGTCAGTAGACTCTCTTATTACTCTCTTGGTGAATTCTTTTGATGTGCACAGGTGTTTTATCTTCAGTCTATCCCACTCGCCAATTTATGCCTCCTCTGTGTTTGTGTCCTTCCCTATTTCAGATAGCCTATGTATTCCCTGCGCCAAAGTTCTCAGGTTTGTCCCAATTCCTTCATTGATGGCCCTAATCGTTTGGGGTTTTATCTCAAGGTCTGTGATCCACCATGAGTTTGTTCTTGTGCATGGAGTGAGATAAGGATATTGCTTCATTTTTCTTCAGGTAAATATCCATTTTTTACCAGCACCACTTGTTGAAGAGGGCATCCGCTTCCCATTTCATATTTTTTCAGCTCTTTTCAAAGATCTGTATGCTGATGATTTTATTTCTGGAGTTTCAGTTCTTTTCGATTGGTCTGAGTATCTGTCATTATACCAATACCATGCTGTTTTGACCACTGTAGCTGTGTAATATGTGCTAAAGTCGGGTAAAGCAAGCCCTCCCACTCTGTCCTTCTTCTTGAGGAGCTCTCTGCTTATCCTGGGCTTCTTCCCTGTCCATATGAAGTTGGTAATCAATTTTTACAATTCTTTGATGAAAAATGATGGTATTTGTATCAGGATAGCTTTAAACTTATGTAGTGCCTTGGGTAGTACTGACATTTTTACTATATTGAGTCTTATGATCCATGAGCAGGGGATATTCTTCCATTTGTTGAGTTCATTCTTGGTTTCTTGTAAGAGTGTTCAGTAGTTTTCCTCATGCAAATCTTTTGGGGTTTTTTTTAGGCAGGTATATCCCTAGATATTTCAATTTTTTGCTTTGCTATTGTGAAGGGGACAACCTTTTTGATCCCCTCTTCCATGGTCTTGTCTGATGTGTATAGCAGTGCGATGGACTTCTGTTTGTTGATCTTGTATCCTGCCACTCTGCTATATTACTCGATTGCTTCCAGTATTCCCTTTGTGGAGCTTTTGGGGTTTTCCCAACATAGAATCATATCATCTGCAAAAAATGATAGTTTCACCTCTTCCTTCCCCAGGTGAATACCTTTAATGTCTTTTCTTTGCCTATATTGTTAGCTAGGACCTCCACTATGATGTTGGCTGTTGCTTTTTCATAAATAGCTTGTATTATGTGGAGGAATTTACCTTCCATTCCTATCTTCTTGAATGTCTTAAGCAGGAATTGGTGTTGGATGTTGTTGAATGTTTTTTTCGCATCTATTGATATTACCATGTGGTTCTTATACTTTTTCATGTCAATGTGGTGAATAATACTAATGGTTTTTCATGTGTTGAACCATCCCTGCATGCCTGGTATGAAATACACTTGATCATAATGAATTATTTGTTTTATATACTTTTGTATTCTATTGGTCAGTATTTTGTTAAGGATTTATGCATTGGTGTTCATTAGGATATTGGTCTGTAGTTCTCAATTCTTGTGGGATCCTTGCCCAGTTTAGGTATTATACTAGCTTCAAAGAAAGAATTAGGGAGTTTGCTGTCTCTTTCTATGTTCTGGGAGAGTTTCCGTAGGATTGGTGTCAGTTCTTCCCTGAATGCTTGGTAGAATTCTCCTGTGAAGCCACCTGGTCCAGGGGATATTTTTTGTTGGTCATCCCTTGATAACCTTGTCTATTTCTTCTATTGTTATGAGTCTGTTGTGATTCTTGATGTGCATCTGGGATAGTCTAGGAAAGGATTGTTTTCCAAATATTTTTCCATGTCTTTCAAGTTTTTTAATTCATTGGAGTATATATAGGCCTTTGTAGTGCTGGGCAATTATCCTATTGATTTCCTTAGGGTCCGTTGTAATGTCCCCTGTTTCATCCCTCATCCTTGCTATGGAAATTTGTTCCTCCCTTTAGTTGGTTAGATTTGCCAGTGGTATGTCGATTCTGTTAATCATTTCAACGAACCAACTTTAAGCGGCATTAATTTTTTCCATAGTTTTCTTGTTTTCCCTTTCCTGAGTCTCAGCCCTGATTTTTATTATTTCTTTTCTTTTCCTATTAGTAGGATTTCCCTGTTGACTCTGCTCTAATTGCTATAAGTTTTGTGTCAGCGTATCAATCATAAGTCTCTCTTCCTTTTTCATGTATGCATGTATTGCTATCAAACTTCCTCTGATAAATGCCTTTGCTTTGTCCCAAAGCTTTTGGTATGTCGTATTCTCATTCTTGTTGGTTTCTGGAAACTTCCTAATTTCATCTCTGATCTGGGACAGTACCCACTCCTTTTGCTATAGAGAGTATTTCATCCTCAAATTGTTTGCTCTTGTTTTCTTAATTGTCCTTTTGTTGATTTCCAGTCTTAAGGCATAGTGGTCGAAGAGAGAAGTCTGTATGATCTCTATGTGCTTGAATGCATACAGATTCGTCTTGTGTCCCAGAATGTGGTCTATCTTCAAGTATATGCCATGTGAGCTTGACAAGAATGTGAGGTGTTTTTTTTGTTTGTTTGTGTTTTTTGCAATTGGTAGGAGAACTCTGAAAATATCTATCAGGTCAAATCATTTGATCGTAATGTTTAGATCTGTAGCATACTTGCTAAGCTTCTTTCCTTATAGTCTATCTTTCTCAGAGAGTGGTGTATTAAAGTCACCTACTACAATTGTTGAGCCTGTAATTTATTTTTTTAAAATAATTTTATTAGGGGTTCATACAACTTTTGTCACAATCCATACTTACATCAATTGTGTAAAGCACATTTGTACATTCATTGCCCTCATCATTCTCAAAACATTTGCTCTTCATTTCCCCCTCCCTCCCCACTCCCCCCTTCCTCATGAACCCTTGATAATTTATGTTATTATTTTGTCATATCTTGCACTGTCCGACTTCTCCCTTCACCAATTTTTCTGTTGTTCGTCTCCCAGGGAGGAGGCTATATGTTGATCCTTGTAATCGGTTCCCCCTTTCCAACCCATCCTGCCTCCACCCTCTGGGTACCACCACTATCACCACTGGTCCTGAAGGGATCATCCGCCCTGAATTCCCTGTGTTACCAGTTCCTATCTCTACCATTGTACATCCTTTGGTCTAGCTAGATGTGTAAGGTAGAATTGGAAGCATGATAGTAGTTGGGGGAGGAAACATTTAGGAATTAGAGGAAAGTTGTATGTTTCAT
>NW_022103928.1:6932847-6936229 GCF_000313985.2 Echinops telfairi
TTAACACCACTACCTTTCCCCCCACCTTCCCCTTTCCCATGTCCCCCCAGAACTGTTGGTCCCAATGTTTACTTCTCCAGATTGTTGATCCCGCCTTTCTTATTTAAACAGACGTGCAGAGATAATAACATGCACAAAAACAAGACGGAGAAAAACCAAGCAACAAATTAAAACAAAACAACAACAAACCAATGACAAAAACCAAAACAAAACACAACAAGAAAGTAAAGCTTGTAGTTAGTTCAAGGACTATTTGTCAGCCTTTAGGAATGTTTTCCAGTTGAGTTCGTTGGGGCACCAAGCCCTGGCCCCAAAGTCTATTTTTGGTATTCCCTGGGGACTTCATTGCTCTCTTCCCTGAGCCTGTAATTTCTTTTTTCATTTTTTGGCCAATTGATTGATGAATTTCTCAGGTCATTCATTGGGCACATATATATTTATTATGCCCACTGGTTCTTGGTCTACTGTTCCCTTGAGCCCTATATAGTGCCCTTCCTTATCTCCTGTTATGGCTCCCACCTGGAGATCAATTTTGTCTGAGATTAGGATCACAACCCCTGCTTTTTCTTGAATTGCCATTTGCTTGGTATATTTTTCTTCAGCCTTTGATTATCAGCCTATTTTTTTGCCTGTAATCTTGAGAGGTGTCTCCTGTAGGCAACAGATCATACAAGCTGTGTTTTATAAGCCAGTCTGCTAGCCTCTGCCTTTTAGTGCTTGAGTTCAGTCCACTGATATTCAAGGTTATTACATACATCAGTGGACTCTGTGATGTCATCCTGTACCTTTTATGTTGGGTATTTTCCTACCTCTTTTTCTTATCAGTGTGTTGTGCATTTGTGAGTGTGTGGTTCTTTCTTCTCTGTTTTCCACCCTTGTGCCAATGCTATCTTGGGGGCTGTTTTCTCTTTGATGCCCTCTGGATGGGGTTGTTCTATGTGGTAGTCTCTTATTTGTGCTTGGTGGGTGCTGTTATTCTGCCCATACTGAGTCGGCAAGGATCTTTTGTAGGGCTGGACTTCTTTTAATGCATTCTTTGAGTTTTTCCTTGTCTGGGAAGACTCTTACTTCTTCATCTACTTGATAGATAATTTTTCTGGATTGGTTATTCTTAGATTTGAGTAATTTTCCTTCAATTTTTTAGAATATGTTACTCCATTCTCTCCTCTTCTTCATAGTTTCTGCTGATAAGTCTGAGCATATTCTTATTTGAGTACCTTTATAGTTGACTGCTTGTTTTTCCCTAGTTGCTCTTATGCTTTTCTCCTTTTCCTCAAAGTTGAGTAGTTTATTATATGCCTTGGTGACTTCTTCTTGGGATTCAGCCTATGCGGTGTTCTTTCACCTCCTGAATGATTGCCTGATTTTCATAAGTTGGGGAAGTTTTCTTCTAAGAATTCCCTTGCTATTTTGCCATTGACTTCTATGTTGTGTCTTGTTCTGTTAGTCCAATTATCCTGATATTGTACCTCTTCATAGCATCAGACATGGCTCTCAAGTTTTCTTAACCTTCTCTGGTTATCCTATTTGACTGCCTTGGGGGAACATTTATTTTTAAAGGGTTTGAAAAATAGTAGTTATAACTGGCTTCAGGAAAAATGAAGTCCAGGATTGTGGGCTTTAGCTCAGGCTGGGTCCAGGAATTAAAGTCCTGTCATCGAGGCATCTTCTATAGTATATACACATATGGTATTCTCTAGGGAGTGGTCTATAAATATTCCTATGAGTGCCAATTCCTACTACCAGCTAAGGTCCCCACCCCTCACTATCTACCTCTTAGCTCTAACAACAAAGTACCAGAAAGGAGCATCACTGATCCATCGGGGACATGTCTATCCCTTCAGGGGACAGGGGAAGGGTAGTTCTGAGTTAACTCCCACACCACAGAAAAGTTGCGTGTTGTCAACAGGACGAGGAATGGCCACAAAGATACAGAAATAGAAGATGTTGGTGTTGGAAGCTTCTTAAACAAGGACCTCTCCTGGCAATCCTGGGAGAGGAAGACACCTGGGTATGGGAAGTAGTAAAGGGGAAGCTGTAAGACCTTCAGCCATTTCATAGTGCTGTCTTTATAGGGTCTTGCTTTTCTTGATGCTACAAAATAGCAGGACAGAGTTTCATCATTTGAGAGTTGCGAGGCCACATCCCAGCTCTACCAATTTCTAGCTCTGTGATTCATCAACCTTCAAAAAACAGGGCATCTTTGCAAAAAGAATAGACTGAATCTTGGGAGACAATGTTGTGTGCGGTGAATAATGCCTTGTTGGGAATGATGGTGGGTTCCACCTCTTAGTAACTATGCTCCTCAACAGGCACCCAACCTTCTCCAAACCTCAGCCAACTCAATAGTCAATTGGCATACTAATGCATTTCTCACAGCTTGTAGCAAGGTTCACATGAACTAATATATGATAGGGACCTTGCTTAATGCTCTTAAAGCTTCACTCATTATAAGCCATCAACGAATAAAAAAAGATCCATAACAATGAACAGATTAATTGGCAATACATTTAGAAGATGAGCTTGAGAAGGTCTTTGAAGGATTAAACCGAGTTTGCCCTTTATTGTGTAAATCCTGGGGTAACTTTGAGCAGAAAATAAAAAGGAAACATGTATGGGTAGTGGGGAGAGAACAAAAGAATGAAGCCTGGTTTGATCTGATGATGACGATGTAGCACCTGGAATGGCAGTAGATGGCTTGTTCTGCCAATGTTCAATACACCTTGGTGGGGTTGGTAGATAATATAGATGGTATATGTAGCTACCAAATGTAATTCTTGCATAGTTGAATAGTGTGCAATTAATTCATTGGATTTTTGTTTTTTTGGGTAAACTATAAACCAAGTCCATGGTAATGAATCCATTTGAATAGAAAGAAACCATATATAATAGAGTAGAACTGCCCCGTACGGATCCTGGGGATATAATCTTTACAAAAGCAAGCAGCTTTCTCTCAAAATAGCTGGTGGGTTTGAACCACTGATCTTTTGGTTAGCAGCTGAGATAACTACTGTGTGATCAGGGCTCCTTTAAGATAAATCACCATAATAAGAAAACTTGAAAAATCTTGACTTATGAAGCAAATGATATTGGAATTAGAGAAATGTTGCTTCTCTGCTTCCTCCAAATTTTGGAATTCTGGTCAGGGATAACTGTTTGAGGCCAATTGCTAAACCGACAGAGACTTACAAGATGATGTCATAGGTAATGCTGGTAAGGTCAGCAATACCTCCAGGTCCATTCAGATGTTTGTTTGAGTGTTTGATGGTAGAAATAAGAGCATCTACTCCCCCGCCCCCATTTTTCTTCCCTTCCTGAAGTGAACATCCATCTGTTGCTTTTTCCACCCAGGATTTCTTCCTCTTATATATTTGTCCCAACC
>NW_022103928.1:6936329-6944904 GCF_000313985.2 Echinops telfairi
CCCCAGTCATTTTTCTTTGGGAAATCAGTAGTCTATTATACCTCTATATGGTCTGTACTACATCAGTCCTCCCTTCTGTTGACAGGAATGGGTGTGCATTTCTAGATATGGCCAATCACAGTGCCCTTCCCATCTCTCCAATCCCAATGATTGTGCCAAGTCCAGCCTAACAGAATCCTATTCTGGAGATTCAGTTTTGAGTACCAGAAGAGTCAGAGGGGTTGGTTTGCCTCAGGATGCTGAGGAGGGTGAGTCTTGAAGGATACAGTTCACTGAATTTTCCACATATGGAGGATAGCCAAAACACAGTGCAAGGAAGAGTTGAAAAACAATGGGGAAGAGAGAAGAGTGGAAAATGAGACTGAGGAGTGTGAGAAACACACACACACACACATACACGATCACCATTTGTCTGACTAGAACCTCAAGCTGACTGTCCTTTGCCTAAGTCAATCACATCTCCCCTTTTTACTCAGAGTTACTTCCTAGCACTTTTAAAAGGATCTGAAGAATCAAGGCCCAGTGCCCCTGGAAAGTGTTTGAAATGCTTCAATACTCTGCATAAGGTTTTTATCAGCTTCTTCCTCCGAAGTGGGGAATTGAGACTGTCATCATTGTCTGTTCTTAGTCTGGAAATGCCACTGAAATCTGTTCACTTTGCGTGACCTTGCTGGCATGTGAAATACCAGTGACATAGCTTCCAGCATCACAGAAACACACAAGCCACCACAGTACAACAAACTGACAAACAAGTGGTTAGAAGAATGGGAATCCTGGAACATGTCGTTGTGCTCATGTGGAACTTGTGCATGGATCAAGAGGCAGTTGTGCAAACAGAACAAGGAAATAGAGCATGGTTTAAAATCAGGACAGCTGTGCGTCTGGGTTTCCTCTCATCCTCTCATCAAACTTGTTCAATCTATGTGCTGAGCAAATCAACAGAGAAGCTGGATTATATGAAGAAGAGTGCAACATCAATATTGGAAGAAGGCTTTTTAACAACCTGGGGTGTGCAGATGACACAACCTTGCTTGCTGAAAGTGAGGAAGAATTGAAGCACTTGATGAAGATCAAGAATTGTAGCCTTCAATATGGATTACAACTCAATATAAGGACACCAAAATCCTCACAACTGAACCAATAGGTAAAGTCATGATAAATGGAGAGAAGGTTGAAGTTGTCAAGGATTTTGTCACAATCAACACTCAAGGAAGCTGCAGTCAAGAGATCAAAGGAGGCATAGCATAAGGTAAATCTGCTGTGCAAGACCTCTTTGGAGTGTTGAAGAGCAAGGATATTACTTTGAGGATTAAGATGCGCCTGACCCAAGCAATGCAATTCTCCATTGCATCACATGCATGTGAAAGTTGGACATTGAGTAAGGAAGGCTGTGAGAAGAATAGATGCATTTAAAATGTGGTGCTGGAGAGAAATAGTATTAAGGACTGCTAAAAGGACAAACCAATCTGTTTTGGAAGATATAAGGGTTGACTTCTTCCTAGAGGCAAGGATGGTGAGACTTTGTCTTACATGCTATGTTTTGGACATGTTGTCAGGAAGGATGAGTCCCTGGAGAAAGACATCATGTTTGGTAAAGTGGAAGGGTGCCAAAAAGAGTAAGGCACTCAAAGAGATGGATTGACACAGTGGCTGCATCAATGGGCTTAGGCATAGGAACAATTGTGAGGATGGTGTAGGACTGTGCACTGTGCTGTCCTGTTGTGCACAGGGTCGCTATGGGTCAGAGCTGACTCCATGTCACCTAACAAGAAGAAGCCCTCTGGGAACATTCTGACCTCTAAAGATCCAGGTGTGTTTGGGAAATTGCAAATTCCATACTCTGAAATGTCAGGGCTTCCTCATAGGAAGCATTGAGCACTACATTTGGAAATGCTAAGAAAACGAGAGGGGAAGTTTATGAGAAGAGGAAGGGAGAAGAGAGAGAGAAAGTGAGAGAGAGGAAATCAGTCTTTAAAAGTCCAGGCCAAGTCAGTCTATTGGGAGAGCAAGATGGAGGAACAGTGATGGAGACACTAGTTGTGCTTTTAGCGGATGAAAAAATGGAGGGTCTTTATTAGCAGGTAGTGAACCACCTGAGGGTCAGGAACTTCTCCGGTACCAAGGACGAGAACACCTTTTGTGTTTGCAGGGAGGACTAACGCTCCTGGCGGGAGCTAACCAGGTTATACTGAAGTGATATAACCTGTACATTTAGCTAAAGTGAATTCACCTTCCTGCTCTCAGCAAAAAGAGCAAGGCAGAGAGGTCTGAGGTGGATGGTGCTGCTGTCCATGCAGCCTGCCTTGCCTCCTGAATAGCCAAGCTGCCAGCAGGTACACAGCTGGTGGGTAGGCAGGGTGTGTGTGTGTGTGTGCGTGCGCGCACGCGCGCGCGCGCGCTTCATTAGTTTTTCAAAAATGATTTTTCCTGAATAAAATTGTCTTCTTGGTGAAAGTTTAGAGCCCAACTCTCCAAATGAAATGAGCTACCTTCCACAAGGAAGCACTGTATCTGAACTTTTACAGTAGCAGATACTGTGTGTGTGTGCATGTTCCTAGAAATATATCTCTTAGTTCTTTGAGAGTCTGTATTAATAAGCCTACAATAACTGGGTCTTATAGTATTTGAAGTCAAGATCACTTTTAGATCCCTCCTCTCAGGGCTGTTATAGATGACAAGCACATCAAACTGACTCTTTAGGGAAAATTCCTCTCAGCCCAATTTACCAGGCAACTTTCATTCCACTGAATAAGCTCTGGGCTCCACGACAGCAGCTCTGCCATCAACAACACATTTGAAAGGCTGTACTTTGTGGTGGTCCTCTTTTGTGTGAGCCGGGTGCTTGCTGTTCTACGTGCCTGGTGGCATCTTTTAATTGGAATGATTTTTATTTGGTCTGATTTCCTGAAATAGAATACGCCGCCTGCTACAGACATGCCAGATAGTCTATCAGCACAGAAAGTACACCATCATGGGGTCCTTGGCTTTGTTAAGGAGAAGCTGGCTTGTTGTTTAGGGGGGTGGCAGCAACACGCAGCACATTCTAATCAGATAGTGAAACAGTGTGTGTGTGTGTGTGTGTGTGTGTGTGTGTGTGGGTTTAAAGAGTTGCTACAAAATTTGACATGCCATCTCCTCCTGAAACCCCAAACAGCCTCCACTCCAATATGCAGGCCCTGCTCCAGTCACCTCTGAGGCTTTCCTGAGTGGCTCAGTCTTACTGGTTATACTTCCACTGTGACCAGTGTGAAAAGGGAAGATTGATTTCTATTGACTCCTGGGACCCTGAGTGGAGCTTTGTGTGTTAGTCTGGGTTGATTAGAGAAACAAATTCATAGGCACTCATATGTGTATAAGAAAGAGCTTTTTATAAAGAGTAATTGCACATTAAGGGAACATTGCAGCCCAGTCCAGATCAAGTCCATAAGTCCAATATTAGCCCATATGTCCGATACCAATCTATAAAGTCCTTTTCAGAATCATGCAATGACTCTGAATGCAGAAACATATGCAATGACCCCGAATGCAGGAAGAACATAGGCCAGTGGGTGGGAAGTCTTGTGGATCCAGTGGTGTTGGTTGTAAGCATCTCAGCGCTGGCAGGGGTCTCCACGTGACTCCAGCTCAGGGCACTAGCATAGCTCCATATGTCTTGTCAGCTGCATGAGTGTGTGTCCCACCTCCAACCAGTTACTTATCTCCTTAGTGCCTCCAAATGAAGTCGTCAAGCTATGACCTGATTGACAAGCTAAACTCCACCTCTTCAATCATAGTCCCTAATTGACAACAGATTATGTAACTACCACACTTTGATTCCTACTTGTCCTGCTCTGTTCAGGGCACAGGTTCCCAGATTTAATTTGGCCTGCAGCCCCATCTCAGAAAGAAGAGATTACTAAATAGCTCCCCTGGCAATTACAAACTTTTTTATTATAGCTCATCATCCAGAATAAAGCATATGTGTCTGCTTTTGCAGCCCCTGGATTGTTACAGTACCCCCCAAAGAGTGGTGTCACCTGCTTTGGAAAACACTGATTTAAAGGAAAGAAATTGTGTGTGTGTGTGTGTGTGTGTGTATAAGAAAGAGTTTTATATGCAAGAGGAATCAAACATTGAGGAAACATCCCAACCCAGTCCAGTCCAAGGCCATAAGTCTGATATTAGTCCATATTTCCAATACCAATCTATAAAATCCTCTTCAGACTCATGAAACACATGCAATGAAGCCAAATTTCGGGTAACCAGGCGAGCAGCATGTGAGAGTGCATGTGTGTGCGCGCACACACACACACAGCCCCATAAGACAGATATAATCACCTGGAATTGACTTCAAAGAGCAGTCAGATTTTAAATCAGGCTAATCAAGCTGTCCTTTGGCAAAAGCCCAAGAGCTCACATACAAGCCTCATCCTTAGTGGGTCCTCATTTCCATCGGGGGAAAGCCAAAGCCAGAAGGCTTGTCAAACCCTGACAATGGCACATAGGATTAAGCAGGTGCTGCCCAGCGGGCACATAGAGCTGGCTCCTCTTCAGAGGGAAGATGACGAGCAGGCAGCATGGCTCTTGAGTGTCAGAGTAAGACTTGGTGTTATCTTACATGAAACCTGCTATTTTAACACTTCGTAAGTATATAATTCAGGGGCATTAATGATACTCACCATGTTGTACAACTGTCACCACTGTTTATTTCCAAAAGCTTTCTATTGCCCTAATTATAAACTCTGTACCCACAGAGAAACAGCTTCCTACACTGCTCCCCAGACAGGAAACCTCTAATCTGCCTTCTGTCTCTCTGCAGTTGTCTATTTCAGGACAGTTAACATAAGTGAAATCTTACAACTGTCCTTTTGGGTCTGACTTATTTCACTCTACATAATGTTTTCAAAGCTCATCCATATTGTAGAATGCATCGGCACTTTATTTTTCATAATGACAGAATAATACTCCAGTGTACCTATACTACTACATTTCATTTATCAATTCATCTGCTGATGGACATTTGGTTTCTCTCCAGCTGTTGGCTATTGTGAATAATGCTGCAATAAACACTGAGCATGGGTTGGAGGACCTCAGAAATGATCAGGTTTAGGACCCATCCTATCCCAGTATAACTTTATTAACATGAACAAGGAAAACCCCTCATTTACACAGTTGCTGCTTCTCATTTGGATCCTGCCCTTGCAGCTGATGAAGGTTTCTGAATCTCTACTCCACCCTTGGCATTAAGGTCAACTTTAGTTTGAGGTGACAGCTCTCCCCCAGTTGTCTTTTACGTGGCTTCTAATCTGATGGGTTCACCTTTGGTCACTAGATCTGACAATGGTCCGTTGCCGTTCAGGAGGTTTTCTGTGATAATTCCTCAGAAGTGAACATGCTCTTCCTTCAAGCGGCCTCTTCTTTATCTGCAAGCTCGCTGAAACCTGCTCATCATGGGTGACCCTGATGGTATTTGAAATATTGGTGGCATTGTTTCCAGTATTACAGCAGCACAAAAGCTACCACAGTGTGACAAACTGACGGAAGAGAGGTAGAAGGAATTCTAACTAAAAAAAAAACCCAAACTCATTGCTAGTGAGTTGATTTTAATTCACAGAAACCCAGTAGGACAGGGTAGAACTGCCCTTGTAGGTTTCTGAGACAGTCACCCTTGACAGCAGTACCAATCTGAATTTTTACCTATGGATAGCAGACCAACGCATAGCCACGATGCCGCCAGGGCTCCTTGGAAGGAATCGTAGGAGAAATTAATTTTTGTCTGTAATCAGGGAAAAGTAATAATAAATAACACTGACATTGAACCCTCTAATGATGAGCACTCACACAGGAATTATTGAGCTTGACTCCTACAGAATGATTCTCAACCAGGGGCGATTCCCCCCAGGGAATATTTGGTGACATCTATAGTTGTCATAGCTTTTGGTGTTGGGGGTGGTTAGCAAGCAAGTCACACAATATTCTGTTGCGATCTGTAAGGTTTTCATTGGCCAATATTTAGAAGTAGATGATCAGGCTTTGCTCCTTGCTTTTTCTATTCTGGAAACTCTACTAAGCTGTCCACCTTGCGTGGCCCTGCTGGTATTTGAACTAACGGTGATATGGCTTCCAGCATCAAAGCAGCACATAGGCCATCACAGTACAGCGCACTCTCAGGCAGATGGTGGCAGGTGGAGTAGGGATGTAGAATGGTTCTTGTTCTCAAAGCGTTTGCTACCTCAGAGAGGAAACGGAATGATGGGCAATGACTAAAATAGAAGGGAGAGTGAGAACGTGTGCCCATAAACAACAGACTCCTGAGAGCACACGGAAACCAAAGCCAAACCCACTGCTGCGGACTGAGTTCTTAGGTGTAGAATCCCTAGAGGACAGAGTAGAACTGCTCCCTGGGGCTTCCAAGGCGGTGATCTTTACAGAAGCCAGCTCTCACAGCTGCCCTCCGCAGCGTCAAGCCACTGACCTTTAGCTTAGCAACTGAGGGCTTCCCTACTATGCCACCAGTGCTCCTTGGGAGTAGCAATTCCAAAACAACAACAAAATATCACTGCCCTCAAGTCAATTCCAACTCATAGCCATCCTTTAGGACAGGGAAGAACTGTCCTAAAGAACTCCGGGGTTTTCGGAGACCGTCACTCTTTATAGGAGAAGAAAGCCTCATCTTTGTCCCACGGCATGGGCTCGTGGTTTCGAACAGCTGACTTTGCGGTTAGCTGCCCAGTGTGTACCACCAGGGCTTCAAGGAGAAGAAAAAGAAAGATTGGAGGTAGGTGGGGTGGGTGCAGGAATACCTGGGAAGTCTGAAGAGAAGAGGTGCTTGAGGCTTAAATAGTAGGCATACAAAAGGCAATGCCCCCAAATCAAATACGAGCTTCACTTGTTAAAGCGGTTTCTGCCTTCACATGCTTAAAAACAAATTTCAAATTCCACTTTTAGCCAGTCCTCAACTGTAGAGCTTTAGAACTCCATGCATGTTCTTAAGGTGGCTCTTTTTAATCCCTTTCCTATTTGAGCAGCCCAGCAGCCTGAGCTCTGGAAGCTTCTGATCAGGCGGAAGATTTGTTGTATTTGGCAGGCTTAGCGGTTTCCATTGTTGTCGTGATTATAAGAGGTTTATGAGACAAACCTCTTATCACTGCTATCCGCACTTTTGTTTTTCCATTTACTGCTCGCTTTTAGAAAATAAGAAGAGGAAAGAGCTCTTAAAACAATTACATAGCGACACTAGCATGCCACCATGCCCACAATCAAGGTAACGGTGCCCCAAATAGACTGCCCAGCCAGCGAACCACACGCTGACATGTCACTTGACCCATCCATTCAACTGCTGGCAGGCAGAATCCTGATGGCCAGGTGTGTAGGATGACTTAACAATATCAAGGCAGAAAGCATGACTCTGATGGTGATAGGAATTCACTCATGAATTCGTTCATTCCATAAAGCTATATTGAGCACACCCTATGGGAAAAGATCCACGACAGAGCACAGTGAAGTGGTGGGCTGCTAACAGAAAGGTTGGGGCCCACCAGCTACTTCCTGGAAGAAAGATAAGGCAGCCTGCTTCCGGGAAGATGTGCAGCCGCAGAACCTTGTGGGGCAGTTTGTTCTACTCTGCCCTCTCAGGTCACTGTGAGTGGGAATCAACTCCATGGCCATGGGTTTGGTTTTAGGTTCTGATGTGCCAGGGAGAGCCCCTGAGTGGTGCAACAGTTAGCACACTGGCTGCTAACCCAAAGGGCAGCGATCTGAGTCCACACAGAGGTCTTTGGAGAAAGACCATGAAATCTACTTATTTTTAAAAGTAGATATTTTTATAACCCAGACATTCAAAGCCTTATGGATCATAGTCCTATTCTGAGATCATAATGAGTTGGAATACAATCGATGGAAACAGATTTGACCTGGTTTTATCATGTGCCAGGCATTGCTTCATCAACTGGAGATAATTGTATAAACTCCATGTATAAGGTCCCTGCCCTCATGAAGCTGACAAACTAGATGTGATAGGCAGGCAGGCAGTAAGTAAGCAAATCTATAGACAAGATACTCTCTGTTTTGAGAAGCTCTAAGTTAGGTTGCCAGATAAGATACAGGTTGCCCCGTCACATGTGAATCTCAGAGACACAGCACTCCCCCCTTCCCCACTACATGTAAGCCAAATACTTCATCCATAACATTGTGCTAAGGAGACAACAGAGTATCTTGGATGGTGTAACAGACAGGGCTCCACCAGAGAAATAGAAAAAATATCTGTATTCAGATCCTAATTGGAAGGACCTGACCGACAGTTTCAAGGGCTGACTGAGCAAGTCCTAAATCGGTGGGCCAGGTCATCAGGGAGGGCAGACTGCTGCTCTTGGGGATGAACTGAAACTACAATCTACAGCCAGAATGTCTTCTTCTTCTGCGAGGTCTCTATTTTGTTCTTTTTTTTTTTTTTAATCATTTTATTAGGGTCTCATACAACTCTTATCACAACCCATACATACATCAATTGTGTAAAGCACACTTGTACATTCACTGCCCTCATCATTCTCAAAACATTTCCTCTCCACTTAAACCCCCGGCATTAGGTCCTCATTTT
>NW_022103928.1:6946785-6958625 GCF_000313985.2 Echinops telfairi
GCCTGGTGGGCCAGGATGTGCTCCACTCTCTCCTCCTCCCCCTTCATCTGCTCCTGTGTGCTCTGATCAGACTTGTCCCTCTCCCGGAGCTGCAGATTCAGTGCAGTCCTTTGAAATAAATTCTTCTGGGGGAGGGGTAGGCATCTACTTAGTATTTGGGACTGGGGCCAGCCCCTCTATTTTGTTCTTAAGGTCTTCCAACTGGTGAATTCATCCCACCCAGGTTATGCAGCATACTCTTTCCTTCTCAAGTAAAACTGATCATTGGCTTTAATCTCATCTAGTAAGTGACAGCAGCACCCAAATCAGTGTTTAAATAAATGGGGACTGCAAACAAGCTAGGCTCAAATCTAAGACTGACCAGCAAAGATGGTCATGTAAAACTGACATAGTGTTCAGAGTCACCGGGTAAGGCTTCTTTGAAGTGGAGGCAGGACAATGGAGACTTGCACATTGACAAGGGCCCATGTCCTTTAGAAGCCAGGAGATGAGGACATTGCTGATAGGAAGAAGAGCAAGTGCAAGGGCCTCGGGGGTGGGAGAGAAGTTTTCTTAAGGAATGAGCAGGGGGAAAGTGGTTCTTGGTTGGGTGGGAGAAGAAGGCAATAGCTGGGCCATGCACAATTGGATTATATAAAAAGGACCTAGCATCAGGATTAGAGGATGTGATATGCAAGTGGTACAACTTAGCTTTCAGAGAAGGAAGAGTACTTGAAGCCCTTGCTAATAAAGATCACAGACTGCAGCCTTCAGTTTGGACAACATAGCAATGTAAAGACAATAAGCATCTTCATACCTGAAAACCATACAGAGTCATTTTGTTCTGTGTCACGTGAGGTCATCAAGAATCAGAAGAGACTCAATTTAACAGGCTTGGTATTCAAGTTGTCTATTTGCTTACTTGACCAAAGAGCTGTGGGTCATTTCGAGCATGGGATCTCACCAAACTGAAACTATGTGGAACTCCAGTGCTCTTAGGGTTGTTTCTGGAAAGGCATCTTTTCAACAGCTGAAGAAAAAGCTCAATACATCGGCGGCTTCTGTAGGGCATCTTGAGTCCAAATGTTTTGTACTTAAGAGCCTTTCTTTTGAAGGCTGAATCTTCAGAGGACAAGCCAATTATTTGTGAAAAGTAGAAAAAAGGATTCAATGGGTATTTGGGAACTGCTGGCTCATTCAAGGGAAGACTCAAACCCTTTTTCCTAAACAGAAACCTAATCAGTTTAACATATTGATCCTGAATTATAATTCCATAGGGTGCCTTGCCTCCTTGATTTGCAAACATGCTGACTCATAGTGACCATGTAAGACAAGATAGAACTGCCCCTGTGAGTTTCTGAGACTAGTACTTTTTTTTTTTCTGGGTATAGTGTACTTTATTGATGGTACATGACAAGGTGGAGTTCTCTAAGTCCCTCCCCTTCCTTCAGGGGGTCTGGATGGAATATTCTCAGTGTGTTGGGGGATTGAATTAGGGGCAAAGACTCCCCAGCAGCTGAGGGCCTCTCTTCCTCTAGTGCTGTTGCTTGAACTGGTGGCCCAGGGGGGCTCTTACTCCTGGGAGGCCAAGTGGACCATGAAGTCCACCACTCTGTTGCTGTAGCCAAATTCACTGTCATACCAGGAAATGAGTTTGACAAAGTGGTCATTGAGGGCAATGCCAGCCCCAGCATCAAAGGTGGAAGAGTTGGGGTCACTGTTGAAGTCACAGGAGACAACCTGGTCCTCAGTGTAGCCTAGGATGCCCTTTAGGGGACCATCAGCCACCTGCTTCACCACCTTCTTGATGTCATCGTACTTGGCAGCTTTCTCCAGACGGCAGGTGAGATCCACGACAGACACATTGGGGGTGGGGACACGGAAGGCCATGCCAGTTAGTTTCCCATTCAGCTCCGGGATAACCTTGCCCACAGCCTTGGCAGCACCAGTAGATGCGGGGATGGTGTTCTGAGCAGCCCCACGGCCATCACACCAGAGTTTCCCAGAGGGGCCATCCAGTCTTCTGGGTGGCAGTGATGATGTGGACTGTGGTCATGAGTCCTTCCACGATGCCAAAATTGTCATGGATGACCTTGGTCACAAGGGCTAAGCAGTTGGTGGTGTAGGAGGCATTGCTGACAATCTTGAGGGAGCTGTCATACTTCTCGTGGTTCACGCCCATCACAAACATGGGGGCATCAGCAGAAGGGGCAGAGATGATCACCCTTTTGGCACCGCCCTTCAAGTGAGCCCCAGTCTTCTCTATGGTGGTGAAGACACCAGTGGACTCTACGACATACTCAGCACCGACCTCAGCCCACTTGAGGTTGGCGGGATCTCGCTCCTGGAAGATGGAGATGGCCTTCCCATTGGCGTTAAGCTTCCCATTCTCAGCCTTGACAGTGCCATTGAACTTGCCGTGGGTGGAATCATACTGGAACATGTAGACCATGTAGTTCAGATCAATGAAGGGGTCATTGATGGCAACAATTTCCACTTTGCCAGAATTGAAAGCAGCCCTGGTGACCAGGTGCCCAACGCGACCAAATCCGTTCACTCCGACCTTCACCATCACATCTCTGGGATGCGGCTGGGACTGCACGGGAAGGGGAGAGGTGGCTGTCTGTCGCACAAGGAGGAGCAGATAGCTGAGACTAGAACTTTTTACAGGACTATCTACTTGTCTCTCTGGCCCCAACTTTGGGGTAGTTCATTGCTTGGATATAGGGAGAGAGGAAATAGAGAGTAACGAAAGGATTTCTTGCCTTTCATTTCCCTTAGACAGGGTAACCTTTATATACCACTGATAGATTTATGTATCTTGATAGATTGGGTAGAAATACTCAAGAGCAGGGAGTCAGAGAGGCCTTCACAGGTGGAAGTCAGCTCATTTGATCAGCTGAGAGTGTGATCGAAACATTTAGAATTAGCTGCCCTCAAGGGCAGGGGTCTCCCAGAGCAGACCCTGAGACAAGCTTGTGCATACAGGCTGCTCATTTGGAAGGTGCAGGGAACACCTGCAGGGCAGTGGGGATGGGAAGGCGGGAAGGAAAGGCAGTCAAAGGAGTGGGTTATCATACCATTGGCGGCTGTGGACGACTGGAGTTGGATCCCTCTAGGGAATGTCTGGGAAATGGCGTAGAACTTACATCTCAGCCTTTTCCCAATGGAGGAGCCAAAGCGAGCTTGGTTATTTATCAACCCAGCAGACTGGTTTAGAGCCACTCTCAGTTAATTCTCCAGCCCTTCTGCTTAATCTGTGTGTTCAGAACTGGTGTTGGCTGCTGGGGGCAATTAGGTGCATACTAGCATAAGTCACAGAAACCAGTACTAAACAAAAATAGCACGATACAAAGCAATAGTTTCTCAGCATTTCCTCCATGTAGGTCTGTACACTACTGAAGGCAGCCATTCCATCTCTCCAACTCTTCCCCTGAAAAGTCCGGCAAACTACATCAAAATAGCATATGGGGCATCATCCTCCAGGGACTCAAACCATAGTCCTTTAAATTTTTGTTTGTTTATTCTTTTTAGTTTGAGGAACACAGGGATGTTTCTCAAAGGGCCTAGGCAGGGCTAGAGGGTGGGTAAGGGAAGGTTTTCCAGTAAACTTCTCGAAGGACAGCCCTTGCTACCCTTGCAGAATGAGCACGGGCATTGCTGTGGTGGGAAACAATGCCTCATGCAACTTTGTGGCTGGTTTCCTCTCACCATTGCAGTTTTCCATTTGTCAATAAGCCTCATGACCATCCTGTGTCCTTTAAGAAACTCCATCAAGATGACCCCTTTGGAACTCCAAAAGACAGTCCCCTTAACCTTCTCAGCTGGCCTCCCTGCTTTGAATGCAACTGGCCCAGCAGATCCTCTCAGAAGCCACGGTTTGGGTGGGATGAAGGCCCCCCAAGGAGACTGAGACAAGAGCATTTACTGTCTGCAGCCCTCCACAGATCATGGCAAGCCATTTAAACACATGTTGTTTGGCATACACCCCATGCATGTTTGAGCTGGAAGCTTAGTAGCAGTACATTTTGTCTTACCCTCTGAGATAGTTTATTGTGCCAGCCTGGCTGATAAACACAACTTGTGGCTCAGGGTCTGTGTAATTGACTTCAGGATGTAGGGCTTTGTCCCCAGTTTTCATGGTATGAATGTTTCCCTCTAGGCAAACAGCAAGCGATTTGCTCTTAGTGCACCCAGTGGTGTCGCCTGGGAAGGTTCTCTCTGCTCACAGTGAACTTTTTCGTAAAAGCAGTTTCACGCAAACCTCTTTTTTTTGTGATGGCTGATTTAAAAGAACAGCATTCAGCTGTGAAATTTTGCTTTCTGCATAGGGAAAAATGCCACAGAAACTGTTGTAATGTTGAATACAACTTACAAGTACAGCGCTATGGGAAAAATTCAAGTGGACAAGTGGTTTTCTCATTTCAAAAAAGGTGAAATGTTGACTGATGACAAACCTCATTCTGGATGTCCGTCAACTTCCTGAACAGACGAAAATGTTGACTCATCGTGCATTTGGATTTTGTTCCACCAAGTCAGACTGTTAATCAAGCTTTCTATTTACACAATCTGAAAAGATTGTGTATCAGTGTGCAACAAAAAAGACAGACAGGGTACTGGTTTTTCCACCATGACAATGCATCTGCTCACACAGCCATCTCAGTACACCAGTTTTGGGAAAAATCAGCACACCTCTCTTGTCCCATGCATCGAACTCACCTGACTTCACTCCATGTGACTTCTTTTTGTTTCCTCAAATGAAGAGGAATATGAAAAAACAGTAATTTGACTATGTAGAAGAGGTGAAGAAAAAAAAAGAGGGAGGTGCTGTCAGCCACCCAAACAGATGAGTTTGAAAAATGTTTCCAAGAGTGGAATTGCAGATTTGACAAATATATTAAGTGTAATGGAGAGTACACCGAAGGTTATAAATTTGTTCTGTAAAAAAAAAAATGTTAATACATAGCTTTGAAAAAATAAAATAGAATAAATTCTGTTTTGGGGGCCTATCACTCCGTATGTGTATGACTGAGTAAACTTTTAAAGTTTTTCTTCTCAAGAAGTCCATATGGAAGAAGCCCACCAGCCTGTGTGATCCTGAGGTGTTGACTGAATCAGGTAACAGGCAACAGAAGACCCCAAACAAACAAAAAAAACAAAAAGCATATTGTTGAGAACAAGGAATGTTAGAGCAGAAACCCAAAGCCCATCATAGACAATAGGATATCCCCTCACAGAAGGGTCACAAGGAAGGGATGAGTCAACCAGGGTGCAGTATAGCACTGATGAAACACACAATATGCCTCTGGTTCTTCCTCACCCCCCACTATCATGACCCCAGTCCTGCCTTGCAGTTTTAGCTAGACTGGAGCATGTACACTGGTACAGATAATAGCTCATGACAAGTTGTGGTAGTCACATAATTTGTTGTCAATTTGAGACTTAGTGGAGTTTACCTTGTCAATCAAGTCACAACTTGATGACCTCATTCGGAGGCACAACAGAGGTAAGTAGTTGGCTGGAGGTGGGACACAGACATTCCCTGTTGAGACATTGCTGATGACAAGACACATGGAGCTATTCTAGAGTTCTGGAGCTGAAGGGGCCATGTAGAGACTCCTGCCAGCACTGAGCTGTTTCCACTGCTACTGGTTCCACAAGACTTTCCACCCACTGATCTGTGATCTTCCTGTATTTGGCATCATTACATGTGTTTCGTGAGTCTGAAGAGGACTTTATAGATTGGTATTGGACATATGGGCTAATATTGGACTTGTGGACTTGATCTGGACTGGGCTGGGATGCTTTCTCAATATACAATTGCTTCGTAGATACATATGATTGTCTATGAATTTGTTTCTCTAGTCTACCCAGACATACACACAACTCAAGTTGCAAAACCTGGGATGGGAGAGGGGCAGGATCCTGACATTCCTCCAGAGCTCAACTCTACTGCTAGGCCACCAGCCAACAGAAACCAAAAAGAGGAATTTGGACCCGGGTCTTTCCAGGGATCCTTCCACAGGCCTCTATCAGACAAGGAATGGAAGGAGCTATCCCACCAACTGCCTGTGTCTTGGCACACTCCAATATTTAAATACATGCCATACCTGGTTAAGAAAGAGAAACCAGAAATGACTTGAAAGAGGACTCCAGGGCTAGGGGGTCAATGAGTGAGAAGTCCTTCACTCCCTCTTGAATTGGCCATGGTGAGGCGTTTGGCATCCAGCCTCTTAGAGCAGACACTGTGCATCCCACTCATTCTCCTCACCCTTGTCCCTCGCTGACACTGATCTGATGCTGAACTGACAGCAGCTTCATTCCTTTGCCTGAAAGCTTTTTCTGGCTTCTAGAAAATGCTTTGCTGCCTACCCAGCAGGCCATCAGTCCTGCAGAATTAACATCCTCTGTGATCAGCCCTCAACCAAGTACTCAAGGTAGTTGTATACATTTCCCAGCTCCATCACCCTGGGATGGATAGCTTGGGCCACACGTCTATATTGGCTCCCAGCAGTTCTTGAGTGAAACTAAGCTCCGGTTGCTCACAGTGGCGGCTAGCTTGAAAACATGTTCTTACTGTTTGCCTTTCCGTATTTTGTTCCCCACTTGTTTTCCTTCCCAAATAAATTCCTGGCCCTGAAATCCTTGTCTCAGGGTCTGTTTCTGGAGGATCCCAAAAGAAGACCATTAGCCATTCATTCACCAGCAGGATGCAGCCTACACATGATCCCTGAGACATAGTTCCTCTCTTAGGGCCTTCACTACCTACCTGGTAAGACCAGCTTCTCCAACCAATGGCAATGTCCCAACTCTATGTGTTGGGACCCCCAAAAGAGACACCCTATGTTGTATTTAATGAATAAGAGAGAGAGGCCAGCAAGGCAGTCTCAGCAGCTAAGAAGTCAAGGCTTCGTGGTGGTGACTAGTTTTGTATCCAAGATCTCGCTGGAGTATCTGCATCTAGAGTCAAGCCATTGTGGACAGTGACTCACATTAACCAAGCCCCAATGAGCCAAGGGTATAAATTGGAACCCTGACTTGTGGATTTGTAGTCAGTGGGTTCCTGCCTCTGGCCAGGAAGGTGCAGCTTTACTACCATTGATCCAGCAGTGGCTTGCCTCTGCCTTCAGGAAAGCTTCCAGGTGGAGCCCATCTGCAATTCAATCTTAAGGACGTTTGGAAGCACTGTTTCCAGTTCACTCAAATAACTTTAGGCATGACTGACAAAGCAAAATCTGGACAGACTAAAATTTGTCAGAAGTAGATGTCTGGAAAAATAAATGGAATGAGAAAATTTATCGGGGGGGACCCTTGAATGAGAGACTTAGAAGAGGCCTATGCCAAATGCGGGAGACTAGATTGTTGTCAGGCTTTGGAGAGGGACACACATTCAAAGTGGCACAATCACCCACCATCTCTGAGCAGGGTACCGCTGTTTCTGACTCTGCCAATCATGGGGTTTAGTTGCAAGGCATCACACACGCTGCCCTTGTTTTCTAAGAGGGATATTAAGTTTCTAGACAAACACAAACCCTGTCATTTTCCTTGTTCCAATGATCATCCCATGTTCTTACATTTTGCAGATTTCTGTCTGTGAAGATTTCACTACATTGATCATGACTGAATCATAAGGAACCCGTTAGAAGCTCTGTTGGGAAGTCATGATAAAAATGCGCAGAGCTTTTGAGACCAAGAAGAGGGGGAAGAAGATGTTTAGGTCACGGGCAATGGAGAAGAGTCAAGATCCACTGTGAGAAAGAACCTATGTAAAGATTTCCGAGCACGAGTACGCTCCCAACCACCACCACCACTGTAGCACACACTCATATGAGACACACATGCAGACTCAAAAAACTGAATTTGAATCTAGCTATGAGTGCTCCACTCTGCAGACCTAGCATTTTATACTCCACCAGAAATTAGCTGTGTGTGAACATCAGTTCTAAATCTCATCCGTAAAATGGGTATGCTAGCATGTCAGGCTCCTGAGGGGATGAGGACTCAGAGAGATTATGCAGGAGGCGTACAGATCATGGGTCTAGACCAGAGTAAGCATCCAGGAAATGATAACAAGTTACCATTTTCAGTTATTATTGTGATGGCTGTGAAATTTTTACTTTATCAAATTCCAGCAGCCTAGGGACAGAAGTAGAAAATGCAGGTGTGCACAACAGCCAAATGTTTACTAGCTAGACAAAGACATCCAGGCCACAAGTGAGTCCAGGATTGAAGTGTAGTGCCAGGTAATCAAGGTGAAGGGTGATCAGGAAAGGGAAAAAGAAAGAGCTTTACTGCTCATGCAAACTACCTGGCAATCTTGTGAAACGCAGATGTGGGCCTGGTGGTTCTGGGTGGTACACATATGCTTCCAGATATGTGTACGCTGCTGCTTCCTAAGCCACATTGGACTCACAAGCATCCAGGAAGAAGTCAAGCACAGAGGAAAAGCAGCATTGGAAGTGTGGATACAAAACCCAAATATAATCAAGGACTGGCAGTAGCTCTGCTTTGAGTTATGTTTTCTAGCATCCATTGAAGCTGTGCCATCCAATATGGGGCGGCGAGAAGCTGCTTTGGCTATTGCTGCCTGCGATGCACTGTACATGTGAAATGCACGCCATTCGTTTAAGATTTGGCACCCCCAAAGTAAACTATCTCCATCCCTTTTTTATGCTGATAACATTTTGGGTGATGCTATGGTTGTTAGCTACTGTCAAGTCAGCTCTGATTCATGGTGACGCCGCGTGCGATAGGACAGGGTGCTGCCTGTTCCTGCACCATCCCCAGGTGCAGTTGCAGAGTGGAACCTCTTGAGCCATGACATTTTCCCTGGCAGAGTTTTGTAGGAAATTCCCAGATCTCTCTTCCTAGTCCATCTTAATCGGAAAATCCCACTGAAGTCAGTTCAGCATTGGAGCAGCACGAAGCAAGACGGGGTGGCCGAGCACGAGGCTGATTGGCCAGGGATCGAACTGGGTCAGTGTGTAGCCACTTCTTTCTCCAAAGAGTCTTTCCCAGGACAAGCGCTCACTCTGCCCAGCTCCACATGTCTAGGAAACTGGTCCACGGCGGACCCCAGGGACTGAAGAAATGGGTTAGAGTGATACTTGAACACTTGCTTGAGAATCCCTGGCTTCAGTCACAAGAAGCTAGTCTGGAAGGTGAGCATTTTACTACTGAACCTTCACCACCACCCTTCACATCTTGGATATAACAGTTCAATAAAATGTATTGTTCAGCAGAATTTCACCTGTTTTCTTTGTCTTTTTTTTTTTTTTTAGCAAGGCGACTCCAAAGGTTCAATGACCGATGTGGCTTCCACCAAATGTCTGCTGGACAGTGTTGGTCCAGAGGGACCCTCTGTCTCCTTCCCTCTGTGAACTCCTGCCCAAAAGACCATCCTCAGCAACTCTGGTAACTCCCCGGGGAAAACTGGAGACTGGAGCACTTCATTGCTCTTAAGGGAGACAGACATGCCTGTGGGAGGGGGGAGCTGTTTGGGAGTAACAAGGCAGGAACAAGCCAACTCATTCTTCACAACAGCAGAGCCATCGCCAGGGGGCTGGCTGGGCGGCCTGGATCCCAGGGATACCAGCCTGTCACGCTCCAGCGCCTTCTGTCTGGGCCATTTCAGTCCTTCCTGCCTTCTCCTCCCCAGCCGGGGCGACAGGTAATTAGCAGGGCCAGCTGGCAGCCTCCACCGGGCACTGCCGCCAGAGAGCCGGCAGCCGGCCTGCAATTACAGCAAGCCTGGCATGGCCTTCCAAAGAGAGCTCTGTTCAGCCCCGCCACTGCGAGCAGGTTCTGGGCTGATGAGTCTTGGAACCTCCATGTCCTCTGGGTGCCTCTTGGCAATCGAAGGCCCTCCGAAGAAAGTATCTAGTGTGTCTACCTGCTGCAGACGGACTTCCCTGGGTAAATACCTGGGCAGTCGTGCATAAACCACTCCCCGGTGGCCGGTGGCATTTAAAAGTCTTACACACTGCAGATAGCTTCTCAGACACGTTTTCTCTGTCCTGTCTCTTTTCTGAGAGCACTTCCCAGGACAGCAGCCACTCTGCCCAGCTCCCGTCATCCAGGAGGCTGGTCCAAGGCGCACCCCAGAGACCTAAGTAATGTGTTAGATTGATGCTTGGCGATCCATTAATTTGAGTTCCGGGAAGCTAGACAGGTCCTAGAAGGGAAATGAGAAGAAAGGCTATTTGATCAAATGGCGAAAATAGGCAGAGCTTGGTGGTTGCCGCTTTGAGGGTTGTAACCAGATAAGGGGTCTGGCAAGAGCCTCCTGTGAAACCTTTGGGCGAAAAAGCCCCTCAAGCCCCAGTCTCCTCATCTGTAAAATGGGGACACTAATCACATGCACTTAGAGGGCTTCCTTAACCAATGCAAGCCTCCCAAGATGGACCAGAGAGGAATGGACTGCAGAGAAGTGAGAAAGCCTGGAATGCAGGTCGTCCTAATCCTCAGAGGATTTCCCATAGGAGCACAGAGCTTTACAGATGGAGGACTCCTGTGTAAAGGAGTGTGCTTCCCCTGGGGGTCCAGAGTGAGAGGAGGTCCCCATGGAAGTCTCCCAAATACAAAACATCAATGCAGGACCCTTATTTAAACATCAAAGAGGCCTTTAAAGGTCCTTAAAGTATAGAGCATTTTTCTATGATTTTTCTCCGCTTGTCAAAGTGTTCTTATCTGTTGGTTATTCTCTTTCTCCCTCACACAGGTACACTTGCCTGGTGAGTGCGGACCCTCAAAGCTCTCCCAGGGGCACACAGCCCACCAGACTTTCCTGAATTTCCTTCTCCAACTAGTTTTGGGATCGTCTGACTATGACCTGTCCAAGGTAGAGAAATAAGTTCTCCTTCCTGTGAGCCCACCACCCCAATCCACAGCAGCCAGACAAACCCCCAAGGGCTTGCCACCTCCACCTTGGGACAGCATTCAGCGCTACCCTGGCGAGTTGCCCACCAAATATGCCAGGATGACATTTTGCTCCACGATGTCATGGAGAGCAGGCACTCAAGCCTGACTCTTCCCATGCCCACCCCTGGACAGTGGTCAGGATTGGGGGCAGCACAGTTTGCTGTCCTTCGCTGGGGAAGGGGAACCTGGGTTGGATCTAGACGCCAGGTGGGGTGGCTGTGGTCCCTGGCTAGTGGTGGGATGGGAGATGGGGAGGCTGAGTGGCCACAGGAGGCCAGACTGGATGTGAACCCAGACTTCAAGCCTCAAAACAACAATTCACTATCATCGAGCCAATTAGGACTCATGGTGACCCTATAGAGCAGGGTAGAACTGCCTATGTGGGTTTCTGACATGGGAACTCTTCACGGGAGTAGAAAGTCTTGTCTTTCTCCCTTCAAGCCCCCAGCACGTGCTCTATTGCCCCGTCTAGACTTGGCTTTCCAAACACTATCTCAAGCATGCAGAATTTCAAGATGGTGACCAGAGACCATTCAATCCTAAGTGTGGGCCCTTCTGAGTCCTGTGTGACTGCACTGCTTCTACACCAACAAAGAAAGCCCTGGCTTGTCTCACAGTAACTAGGTACTAAGTTTCCTATCCCACAAGGGCATGGAGTTTAAATCCCAGCTCTACCACTACATGGTTCTGTGGCTTGGGTAAGCCATTTAACCTCTCCAAGATTCAGGGACTGTATCTGTAAAATAGAATACTAGTAGAACCTAATTTATACAATTAGTACAAGGATTAAACGAGATTATGGGAGTAGTCCTTAGCATGGTGTGTGGCACGTAGCAAGGCCTTTAACAATGCTAGCTATAGCTAACAAAATGACATTTCAACGAAAGGGTCCTTCTCCCAATTTCTCTTGAACAAGCACTCCTCCACACTTTCTCAGGCTC
>NW_022103928.1:6959369-6960580 GCF_000313985.2 Echinops telfairi
TAGATATATGGGCATGTGGATGGCTGAGTGGATAGAGGGATGGATGCATGGGTGGTTGGATGGATGGATGCAGGTATGGACAGAGTTGCATTTTGTGACAGGGAGTTAGTCCCAGCTCTGACGATCTGTTTGTTGCATTGCTATTTCTAGCTGCTGCTACTTTAGCCCCAACTCCCAGTGGCCCCATTTATCATGCAACAAAATGCTGCCCAGTCCTGCATCATCCCCAGGACTGGCTGTGGATCCATTTTTAATTTTCACTGGGTGATTTTCAGAAATAGTTCCCGTGACTTACTCGGTTCAGAAGCTCTGCAGAAACTTAGCGAGCATCCTAGCAACAAACAAGGCTCCCCTGACAGACAGCTGGTAACTGTGCATGAAGTACATCACAGGGGAAATGCTAATAAATCTACTTTTTACCACGACCATTGAAGCTGGGAGCTTCTACAACTGTGTGTCATGTGATGCGTCATACCAGGAGGAAACCAAAGACAACCTATCGGGAGGGTAGTTTGCGGCTGACTTCCTGGAACATAGAGCTGGAAACCCTAGTCTCATCCTGGTGTGAGCTGAGCATTCCCTCTAGGCCCATGCCCCCTTAGGTATTGACACTCCCCTCTCCATACCAGGGGACTGAATATCACAGAATTCTGAAGTGTCAGCAGGGAAACTGAGGCAAAGTCCCTGAGCACCAACGTGTGGCAATCCTTCTGTGATTGGCTGGCAACATGTCAGGAGTGTGTCCAGCAGATGCCCATGGAAGGACAACTGGGTACTGGCAGGACTCCATGTGGCTCTCTGGCCATGGGATAGATGGCAGCACTCCCCAATGCCCTGAGGCTCCATCCCACTTCGCCCCTCTCTTCAGGACCCCTTTTCCTCCTCTCCACTCCTCCAGGGCAGGAGCCTGTTCGTTTATCTGTGACTGTGTTCAGCAGTGATACATGACCTAAGCAGACAATCGATATTTTCATGTGTCATTAATAAAGAGAGAAAGAACAATTAAAGCAAGACTCTTCTGGCTGTAAAAAGAAGTGTGCATGCAAACATTCCTGCCTTACACGTGGACTTGTCCATGGTGCCGTTCTTCTTTGGGGAAGGGGTTTGTTATGTTTTGTTTTAACTCAGGAATTTGCCCCACTCCCTACCCGGTTTGTTTTCAGATTCTATAGTAACTTTTTTCCCTTCCCCCAAAGCAACAGGCCTATCAT
>NW_022103928.1:6961678-6979455 GCF_000313985.2 Echinops telfairi
ATCTTCCAGAGACAGGCACTGCCTGCATTCTCACACGGGGCTTCCCGTTCAATTGGAAACAAATGCTGGCCCTGGTCCTTGTCCATCTGCCCACCGGCTGGAAAGCACTCTGCCTGCCCCTACTCTCTCACACAGCTTCCCAAACGCTATGGGCGAATTGGAGCTGAGACAGGGCGGTGGCTTCAGGCTTGAAGTGGCATCATTTTTCTCCTCCTTCTTGGCAAGGAGCCAGGGCCAAGGCAGCATTTCAGACCACAGAAGAGAGTCGCCAAAAGGGCCCTTGAGCTACAACAGTCTCAATTCAGAAGGTCTAGTGGGATCTGATCCGTGGGCCTCTGGAGGGACCGGAGCCTTCCTGCTGTCCTTTAAGATTAAAGGCAGGCAAGAAATGACAGTCCCAGATGGATTAGAGGCTCAAGAGCCCTTGTGGGCCACTTCTTCCCCTTCCATTGGGATCTCCAGTTCAAAGGCTCATCAGAGTCTTTGTACATTTCCTTTCAAGTTGAACTCCAGCTGGCCCTCCAACTTCCTCTGAGAAAAGCCAAGCAGGACTTAGGGGAAGGCTGCACCCACTCATCTCGGGAGTCAGAACCTTGCCATCCAAGCTGAAGGTTGGGTTGGAGGTTTTGCTAGACCTTCCAGCAAATCAATCTCTGATAAGCTCAACTGTCTACAGGGGCCAGGCAAAGGGAGCTGGATTTGATAAAACAGACAGATTGAGCAAAGGGGGCAACTTCCCCTGGTTTTTCCCTCTGGATCTGTGAAGTCCAGTTTCCCCAGAATATAGGCTTTTCCAGAAAGCTTTTTACAAACAGGGTTTATTAAACATGAACTACTATGTCCCAGGTACCACTTTCATGCTTTGCCTCATTTGATCCTGACTGCAGCCTTCTCAGGAAGGGACTATTCCCACTTCACAGATGAAGAAACTGAGGTCCTGGAAATGAAATAACTAGCCCAAGCTCTTCTCAGTAAGAGTAAGTGGCTGAGCTGGGATTTGAAAATAAGTTCTACATCCCCTGTCTCTCCAATCACTGCTCTACTGCTGGCCAGGAAAGAAGTCTCTGTGTCTTCCCACTTGTATTGGTCTCCTCCTGCTGTGTACAATCAACCACTTCAACTAGCCGTCTTTCACTGGCTCACCATTCCAGAGGTGAAAAGTCTAGGTGGGCTCAGCTGGACCTCTGCTTGGTCTCCCAGGGCCAGCATCAAGGTCTGACTGGGCTCTTCCTTAGAGGCTCCGGGAAGGAGAGTCACTTGTCAGCAAGCTCATCCAGGTGACCGGCAGAATCCAGTCCCTGGAGATTCAGGACTGACCACCTGGTTCCCGACCCAGCAGTCAGCTGCAGGAGCCCTGGGAGCGCAGAGGTTAAGCGCTCATCTACAGTTGGAATCTGCCAGCGCGTCAGCCAGAGAAAGGCAGGGCAGGCTGCTCCAGGAAAGATGGAAAGCCGTGGAAGTTCTCTGAAAACGTGTCCTGTCCTTCAGGCCATCTCTGGGTCAGAACGGACTCCGGGCTGCGGCTTTGGCTTGGTGTCAGCTGAGGCTTGCTTGCTGCGTCACATGTGGCTGTTCTGTGCCCTCCATCAGAGTGGTAATTCCTCCTCTTGCATTCCCCCCTTGCTGTTGAGCCCATCACCACACCCAGTGTGAGCTGGCGTAGAACTTGGCTGCAGAGGGTTTGCTTGGGGATAATCTCCAAAGAAGCAGATCACCAGGCCTCTCTCCCACAGCACTGCTGGCTGGGTTCGAACTGCCCGCCTCTAGGTTAGCAATTGAGCACAAACTGCTTGCACCACCCAGAGATCTCTTTCTGTGTTTCACTTTGCTCCTCTTTCCCCTGTATTGGGTTGCTCATTGGGCTGCTAACAGCAAGATCAGCAGTTCGAAACCACTAGTTCAAGGGAGAAAGATGAAGCTTTCTACTCCGGTAAAGAGTTACCATCTTGGAAACCTGTCTACAGGGTCTGCCCTGCCCCAGAGGGTCATCATGAGTGAGTCGGGGTCTCTCAAAGGCAGTGAGACTGGAGGGTTGTTTTACTTCCCTTGTGCTGTCCTTCTGAGAAAGGGCTCTGCCTTTCAAGGACCCCTGAGTGTGTTAGCCTTAGCCCGGGTCACCGCTGTATCTTCAGGCCAGCTGTTTGGGGACTTGAATTATTCTGCACAATCCTTTCACCACAGGGCTTATCTATGATTCACATTTGAGTGAATCACAGAGGACTAGCATTTTGGGAAGCCCAGGAAGGACTTCACCTCAATTCATTCCAGTTTTACCCACCCCTGCTGAGAATACGTATTTCCATATCCACATTTTAATAAGATGTTTATATAAGCATCACCTGGGGATCTTGTGAAAAGGTAGATTCTAGTTCAGTGTACCTGAGGTGTAAATGCAAATGCAAGGGGTTGAACAGGAACAAACCGGTTCAGAACCCTAGGGGAGACCTGTTTGCAATTTTCTGACTTCGACCCTACTTAAAAAATGTTAAACCCAGGGCAAACAAAACAGATGGGTGGGATGTGAGCCAGGGGTATATAACATTTGGCTCATTCTCTTGTTTGAGAAACAAATCTTTATTGAACACTCTGTGGGTACCGGGCCCTGTGCTGGGCACTGGGAACCGCACTGAGTGAGGCAGACAAGCACAGTGCCCTTCAGCTGCTAGGGGCAGGGCACTGGGGCGTCCTCTGGAGTCTCCACGCAGTGAAATGCCAGTCATAATCTCTGGCCCCCATTCCTGCCACATTGGTCAAGTGTTTGTTTATCTCCAGTTACATGCCCCACAAACCCTGTCAGATGTTCCATCACCCTGAATATTCATGGCCATGAATGGCTGAGACTCCCCCATCAGCCTCCCCCGTGAGCTCCATCCAAACAGGAACCACATCGAAGGCCTCTCTTCTGACAAGGTGGCCAAAGCAAAAAGAATCAGAGATGAACAGGGCCCGGCTCAATTCCCAGTCCAGCTGGCCCACTGGGCAGACAGGGCAAGCAGGGTCACCGGAAGCAGATGAACAGGGACGGCTCAAGCGGAAACATGGGGAATCCTGCCTCATTGCCCCGTCGCCCGGGTCCAGGAGCCCTGTGATTTGAGACCGCAAGCCCCCTCCTCTCACTCCCTCCTGGAAGCAAAAAAAAAAAAGGAGGCCACTTCCCCCTCCAGTTGGGCCTTTACCATCTGAGAGCTTGGGATTTTAACCTGCCGCTGAAATGTAATTATGCATAGCCAAGTGGTCTGATCCAGTATGCACAGCCTTATATTTTCATATTCTCATTCGTTGGGTTTCATTAGTATTTACTGAGCCCTTGGCCAGAGAGACTTTAGGAATGGAAGTCATTTCTCAGGCCCACCCCTCCCCCCTTTCTCAAGACACACACACCTGCACCTGCACCTCCAAACGACAGAGCCCTGAAATGGATCGGTGCATGCGAAGGCCGTATCTGGTTGCCAAGGTGCAACCTACAGGAAGAAAGCGAAGGTTGCAGGTGTTGACCCCATGTGGACCCCATGTGGAAAAGAATACTCCTTTCCTTTGGGCTCCTCACCAGGGGTGCCTGCGTGCTGGGATGACGGTCCTAAAAGGAGCAATTGTGCTAGACTGAGAATGACCTTCCTTCTCTTGATTCTGTGGGAAATAGTGCCAGGCTGCCTTTGACCTCCAGCATGCCGTGCAGGCCTCAGGGACTCTATTTGCATCAAGGTTTAATAGACTTATTGGGACAGTCCTTGACCAAAGCTGAGTGGGTCCCCCTAGGATGAATAGTGTAAACAGGAACAGAACAGGGGGCTGAAGCCCATCCCCCCTTAGCCTGTGGCTTAGTTTCCTAGGGCCGCCAGCACACAGAACACAAAGGCTTTAGAGAACCTACCGTGAATGTTTCCCAGATCAGGAGACCGGGAGGCCCGGATCAGGGCCTGGGCCATGTTCCCTCTGCAGACTGGTCTGTGAAAGAGCCTGGCAGTTCTGGCCCCCGTCAGGGGCCAGCAGCCCCGGGCATTCTGGGGCTGCCATTACCCGCACGCTGTGTTCTTCCTCCATGACGCCCTCCACATGCCCTTTCTTTTCATCAGACACCACGCAGAGCACTCTTGTAGACCTCATAAGCCTAACTGGGAAAAGAGAAACCCCTCTTTCCAAACAGTCACATTCATAGGTGCCCCTTTAAAACCTCCCGCTGCCACTGAGTTGATTGAGACTAGCAGTGACCCTACCTACCCTGGGCTTCTGAGGCTGTAACTTTATGGGAACAGATAGCTTTGTCTTCCTCCCAAGGATGAGCGGATGGGTGAGAACAGTGATGCTTTCAGTAAGGAGCCCAACACTTAACCCCTTGCACACCAGGTTCCTGCACAGGCACAGGGGCTAGGATTTCAAACTCTCTTTTGTGGGGTGGTGATGCACAATTCCGTCCACAACAGCCTATTGCATGGGGCTGTAGAGGGTACTTAGGGTGAGAGTGGCAGGTGCCAGGGGTCTGCTGAGCCATGCCCTGTGCTCAGCCTGTCCTCCACTATCCCACTGAATCCTTTCCACAAGCCCCACAAGGTAAGGCAAGGACTTGAGAAGCTGAGAAACCCAGACTCCAAGGATTTACGCTCCTGCCCAAGGGACACAAGGATCCCTGGTGGCACAACAGTTAAGCACGTGGCTGCTGACTGAAAGGTTAGCGGTTCATTCCCACCTAGGGGGCTCTTGGGAGAAAAGACGGGGCTGTCTGCTGCCATAAAGGTTCCTGTGGGGTAGCTCTGCTCAGTTACACGGGCACCTCCAACCATCAGGCCAACAGCGGCCTGCAGAGCTGAGATGGAGGGGACCCTGCCTGGTGCCCCTGGGGTTTGTTTTACATCCTCTGGGACAGACTACTGCGGGAAACGGAGTGACAACATTCACCTCCTTTCCCGTCTGAGGGAGGGAGAGCTGCAACACTGGTGAAAGCAACAGTCCACATATATATTTATTTAATTTCGACATTAGCATTGAGGGGCTGGCTGGGAACAGACAGAGAAATGAGTTCTGGGCCTCTCCCGGGAGAGCTCATGCTCATGGTTTTACTTTGTTTTAATTTTCTTTCCTGATGAAAAATTTGCCATGGTGAGAGAGGCACTGAATAAACAGGACTGTGACTGATGTTTTCCAATTTCCTGAGCGGATTCCACATATTTTTTAAAGTTCCATCAATATTTCAACATGGTGCCCTCGGGGAAGCAGGGCCAGGATCCCAGGCCCTGGCATAGGCCCTGCCCCCACACCGCCCATGTGTAGCTTGGACCCAGCCGTTGCTGGGCAGGGTGGCAGATGGTGCTGAGCCCCCGTCTGCTCTCAGCGTGCGTGCATCTCAGCCGCAGAAGGCAGCTCCCCCGCGCATCACAGGACGGGGCTGGGGCTCTGCCTACAGGTGCTCTCCTTGGCCTGGGGACAGGGCAGAGAGTTACAGCTGTGGGAAGGGCCCTAGGCCAATGATGGAGGCAGGAGGCCCCAGCCTGGCCTCACTCTCAGGTGAGAGAGCCCTGAGGTCTGCACTGCAGGGTCTCCAAGGGCTCCAGCCAGCACCGCACCAAGTGTACCAGCAGGAGCCGGCTGCCGTCTCTGCTCTGACTCACCTCCCCACTCCTTCGCTTGTGCTTCCTCCCGAATCAATGATTTTCACTCTGATCACCATCTCAGGGGATCGACTTTTGGAGAAGTCCACCCTAAGACAGAGGCTTTCTACTCCCATACAGCCTCAAAACCCCACAGGGGCAGTTTTACCTTGTGCTATGGGTTGCCATGAGTCAGAATTGATTCAATGGCCATGCATTTTTAACTGGAAACAGTGTTCCAAGCCAGAGAGAGAATGCTCAGAAAAGGCTCCCCAAGACCACCAGACTGAAGGAGCCTCAGTCTAGAGGGCTAGGGGTTTGCAAAACAAACCTGTCTGTGCCCCCTGATGGCAATGGGTTTGCTGGCATTTCTGAGAAATGCCATTTCTTGTGAGTGGACAATGTTGCTGGGTTGAGGGGCTGAGCTGAGATTCTGATATCCTGTCTATTTTGGGATCAGGGCCAGTGTGTGTGTGCACATGTGTGGGGAGTGGGGAGCTGATGTAGAATACAGGGGTGGGGAGTTGATTTAGAATACAGGTATAACTCCAAGCTGAGGCTAAGGCCCTCTCAGATGGGCACCAGTGGAGTAACATGGGCAACGAACCCATTCTGGCAACAAAGACCAACATGCTTCGTGAGGTCTGAGAAGAGTTACTGGCTAGATCAAGAGTCCAGCCAGTAGCTCTTGTTCTTGATCATGCAAAGCATAGCATGTGCAAAATCCCAAAGCTTACTATGTAGTCCTTTTCTTTCTACATTAGAGTACTCCAGAACCACTGCCATGACCAGAGATCATGGCATCCCTGGCCGTTCCATAGATTCAAACTTCTCCATCATTATCACTTAATTTCGTCTCCATCCCTTTCTTCATCCAGTTAAGATGAATCTGGGATAGAGCAGCACACAGAAAGCCCTCGAGCCCTAAAACATTGACCACTGATATCAATGGAGGCTTGCAACGTGTCAGACCCAGTGCTAAGTGCTTTAGGTTCATTATCAAATTCAATGCTCCTAAAGATCCTATAGATCTATAGGATCTTTAGGAGGAATAAGCTGTCCACTTTGGAGGAGTTAGTCATTGAAAACCTTAGGTATAGTATCAAAACACTGCCAGATGCTAAAGGTCTCATGAATAGAAGAGGAACGTTGTCAGAAACAGTGACTGGAGATGAGCCCTGCAGGTCAGCCAGCACCCAAGGGATGCCTGAGAAAGAGGTGCCTTCACAAAATAGCGTCAGCCATCATGACCTAAATGGAATAAACCCTATCGAAATAAAGTCTTTGGGACCTTCCTTGCCGATGAGGCATGAGTCGAAATGAGAAGAAACAGCTGTCAATATCTACTAATAATCAGAACTTAGAATGCATGAAATATGAACTAAGAAAACTGAAAATCACCAAAAATGAAATGGGACTTTTCAAGATCGATGTCTTGGGCATTGGTGAGCTGGAATGGATGGGGACTGGACATTTCGAATCAAGAAATCATGGTTTACCAGAAGAATTACATTGCTTTCATTGTCAAAAAGACATTTCAAGCTCTGTCTTACAGGATACTGCTATCTGTGATGGTATTAAATCTACCCACCTTCAAGTAAACCCAATCAATACAACTATTGTTCAATTTTATACACCAACCACTAAAGCTATCAATGACGAAACTCAATAATTCTACCAATTTATTCAATCCAAAATTTATCAAATATGCAATCGAGAAGCACTGAAAATTATTGGCGATTGGAATGCAAAAGTTGGAATCAAAGAGGAAGGAGTAGTAGTTGGAAAATATGGTCTTGGTGATAGAAGCCAAGCTGGAGATCACATAATAGAATTTTGCCAGATCAACTATTTGTTCATAAAATATCTTTTTTCAACAACACAAGTAGTGATTATCTACATGGACTTAGATAGGAGGAATACTCAGAAATCAAACTGACCACATCTGTAGTAAGAGACAATGGAAAAGCTCAATATCGGCAGCTCAAACCAGGCCAGGGGCTGACTATAGAATAGACCACCAGCTTCTTGTATATAAATTCAGGTTGAAGCTGAAGAAAATGAAAATAAGTCCATGAGAGCCAAAATACGACCTTGAGTCTATCCCACCTGGATTTTGAGAACAATTCAAGAACAGATGTGACATTACTGAACACTAATGATGGAAGACCTGATGGGCTGTGGGAGGACATCCAGAACCTCATTCACGAAGAAAGAAAAAGGTCATTGAAAAGACCGGAGAGAAAAGATCCAAGCGGATGTCAGAAGAAGCTCTGGAACTTGCTATTAATTGTAGAGTAGCTAAAGCAAATGGAAGAAATGATCGAGTCAAAGCGCTGAACAGATAATATCAAAGGGCATCTCAAGAAGACAGAGTGAAATATTACAATGGAATGTGCACAGTCCTAGAGTTAGAAAACCAGAAAGGAGAACAGACTCAGGCTCAGCAGGTCTTAAACTGAAAGAACCCAATAACAAAAACCCAAGCCTGGATTTGCAATATTGAAAGATTCTATGGGCAAAATGCTGAATGATGCAGAAAGCCTCAAAACAATTTGTAAAGAATACATAGAATCACTGTACCAAAGAGAATGCTTACCATTTCAGGAGACAGCATATGAGCAAGAATCAAGGGTACTGAAGGAAGAAGTTCAAGGTGCCCTGAAAGCAGTGCACTAAAAGCCAAGCTCACTTCTACTGCTGGGTCTGGATCCTGCATTTGGTCCATTGGCATCCTGTTATATTGCCTCTTGACCCAGGAGCCATCAGTAGACTGCCAACCTCAGATTCATTCAGCTTGCCATCCAATAGTCTGTAGTTTTCCTGTTTCATTTTTCTGCTTCTGTTCATCAGCTCCAGCAGCTCCACAGTCAGGAGAAGCTTCCAGCTTACATTTGACCATGGATTTGAGCAGTACTGGACTTACCCACATCTACAATGGTGTGAACCATTTCTTAATAAAATCTCGTTCTACAGACATCCACATACAGGTGTCACTGGGTTTGATTCTCTAGAGAACCCAGTCGAACACACTAGCTTTCCAACTTAGGGTCTACAGGCACCCACTCCACAAGCAAGCCTCCTGCCTGAAGACACTCAGCTTCGCCTTCTCGGTGGGCCAGGAAGCTGACTACTCTGTCTCATGCTCTGGTTCTTGGTTCTGCTGTTGCACCTCCTGTGGATGTAGAGGCAGCTGATCTCAGAGGGAACTTAGAGGACACACTCCACTCCTGTCACCTCCCTGGATGGTAGCGAACACTCTATTGCTGCTGCAGAAATGGCTCCTTTTATACCCAGCAGGATGGCAAAATTGATCAGTCACTACATTAGTGTTGCAAAATTTTACAATCACAATCAATCTTATTAACAATCCATCACAACTAAATCCTACCAGCATCTTCCCATCGTCTCTTAGCCAGACCTGTCAGGAAAAAACATTTTTTGGTGGGAATTTAAAAAAACTGCCGCTAGCCAGGTCATAGTGCAGAATTCCCTGCAACTGCTATGTTGATTCTTAGAGGTTCAGCTGGATATAGGTCCACATGTCTGTGGTAGATAAGAATTATCCCTGGACCTTGCGATGTTAGGCATTTGCTGTTAACTGGAAGATTGGAGGGTCCAGTCCATATAGAGTCACTTTGGGACCTCCTTTTGAAAAATCAGCCATTGTAAACCCTATGGAGAATAATTCTACTCTGGAACACATAGGATGTCACAAATTGTACCAGCTGGTTGGTAACTGGTTGCCTATTTTAAATGCTCTTTAATCTATATTATATAATGTGGCACTCACTCTAACTTCTTTGAGTCGTATCCCAGCCCCACACCTACTACCATTAAGTACATTCTGACTCATAGCAACTCTATAGGACAGTGTAGAACTGCCCCTCCGGGTTCCTGAGACTGTAACTCTTTATGGGAACAGACGGCCTCATCTTTTCCCCTCAGGGGGCAGTTAGTGAGTTCAAACTGCAGACCTTGTGGCTAGCAGTTCACTGCATAGTCCACTATGCTTTGAGCAGCAGTGTATTAAGTATTAGGGTGTCATGGCAGAAGAATGAAGAGATTGGTCTGAAGAGAAACACAAGCAGACTGCTTGCTAGGAGTGAGGATGCTCACGTTATTAGGAAATATTAATCGCTGGAGAAGGACATCATGTTTGCCAGAGTGTCCGGGGCAAGGTGGGAAATCTTCAGTGAGAAAAATTCACACAATGACCACACAAATGGCCTCCAGCTTGTAGAGAGAGAATTCACACACCATGGTGATGTGTGTGAAGACACATGCGGGGGGCTCTGCTGTTATACACGTGGTTGCCATGAATCAATGCTGGGCTCAGTGCACAACGGATAGCCACAGCTATAGGAGCATCTTCGTCCTTTCACAAGTGAGGAAACTGAGTCTTAGTTTAAGCGACTGAACTGAGGCACCTGAGCAGAGAGTAAAGAGCCAGCCCCCTGTGAACATGCACGTCTTGCTCTCTCTGCACACAGCGCCCAGCATTGTTCATTCCACCAGCTAGGTTCTCTTTCCAGAGCCTGCTGGTTGATTTTCTCTGGAATGCACTGAACTTTCAAAGAAGTGCTTATTCCCTACATTAAGCCCTGCACGGAAATCAGAAACAGGATGTCAGAAAATACAAAGGGCTCAGGTTACAATGCTGCTGGAATGCGCAACTAGGAACCTTCTCTGCCTTCTCTTGAGAGGTTGTAAAAGGAGGGCTGGAAATTAGCTTGGACTTTTCTGGGGCACAGGAAAGAGGCGAGAGAAGCTCTCATCGAAGATCCAGCCCCAAGCTGAAGGAGGGATGGGCGGATGCCCACCATCTCCCAGGTATTGGGTTGCAAAATCTGGGGCAGGGGGAGAAGAAATGAGGTTTGGTTACTTTATGGTCTGCTTGTTTCCTAGCTTTAAAATGAAAGGTGCAGTTGTACTATAGTGGTGGTTCTCATGCAAAGACAGCCCCTGCTTCCCCGCCCCCTTTCTGCCCCCAGGAGGTAGTTGGCGCTGACTGGGGACACTTTGGGTTGCCACAACTGGAGAGGCTACTCCCAGCATCTAGTGGGCAAGCCATGAATAGGGATGATGTCACACATTCGATTCTGCACAATTATCTGGTCTAAAGGTCAATTGGGTCAAGGTTGTGATACCCTACACTAAGGCATCTGGAACATTCTTATTGGCTTAACCCAATCAGCAGAGAGCAGTATGAAGAGAAAACACATGCCGCAAGGGTTTTGAGGCTCGAAGAGTGAAATTCTGTTGAGGGATTTATCCCATGCCCCAGAAAAGTTAAAGCTCGTTTCCCAACATCACCATACACCCAATCTACAATCCATTCCTTCATTCAGAAACTATTTGCAGAACATAGTAGGTACACTGCCTTCACTGCGTTCTTCTTTTGCTTTGATGGAGCGTGATGCTCTCAAAGTTCTGGCCTGAGCTTACACATCACCTCCACGGGGAAGCTTCCATGTGGCCACACTATGGAAATCAGAGTGTGCTTACCTGTCCATCAGTCTCGGCCCTCTGACTTTCCAGTTTAGCACTTACATGATGTATGATCATTCTAATTACTCAGGTGTCTTCCTCTCTGTTCAGTAGTTTCCATGAGGACAGGAGCCAGGGCTGTGTAGTTGTGGTCTAATACCTAACTCTGGCCTGTATGTTTGTCCCCATTTTAGAGTTGAGGAAATGAAGAAAGGTCATCTGCTCATTCATTAGCTAATGAGTGAATACAATGGACACCTCCCCGGGAAGACTGTGCTAGCTTTATGCTGCAGCTCATGTATATTTACTCATGTCATGCTCTTGGAGGTTAAGGCCCCATGTGAGAGGGTTAGGGCAGCAAGTCCTCTGCCGAAGAGCTGGTCCTGGTCTGCAACTGCCTCATGATTGATTTGATCTTGGAAAAGTCAGGATGCCGTTCTGACCCTCAGTGTGCCTGTGTGTAAAAATAAACACAAAGCAAGCGTGTTGTTATTGTTAGCTGCCATCAAGTCAGTTCTGACTCCTAGCAACCCATGGTTGCAGCCACGGTGTCAATCCATCTCCTCGAGCTACTTCCTCTTTTTCGCTGCCCCTCTACTCTACCAAGCACGATGGCCTTCTCCAGGGACTGGTCTCTCCTGACAACAGGTCCAAAGTACATGAGACAAAGTCTCATCTTCCCTGCCTCTAAGGAGCGTTCTAGTTGTACTGCATCCAATACAGATTTGTCTGTCCATTTGGCAGTAGTCCAATGCTATACCAGGTTTATTTTCTCAAACTATGTACCTCAAAACATTGATTGCAGAAAATATTACTAGATTTTCATGCCTTCTCACCCCAACTACTAAGCGAGGGAGAAAAAAAACACACCCAGTAATAGAGGCTTGACAATGTCAAGTACATGTGGGAAATGTATTTTTAAAAGAAGAAAATTTGAAATGCAGGACTTATCCAGGCCTTTGACACATGACCGAATAAGGGGGCTACCCAGGAGGGAAGTCTTTTTCATTGCCTCTCAAACTCATCCTGTTAAGGAAGCTTGTTCCGGATCTGAACTCCTCAACACGTGTCCTGGGCATTGTGGGAAGGTACAATAGCTAGAATCCCTCTCTCGGTATGATAGCCAAAATCTTTCTCTTTCACACGCATGCACAGTGAATATGCTCAGCTATTAACTGAAATGTTGGCATTTCAAGTCTACCCAGATGTATCCCAGAAACAAGACGCAAAGACCGGCGATGGAAAACTCTACAGGGTCCAACTGTACCCCGACACCCATGGCACGAGTCCGAATCAATTCACTGGCACCTGTTTTGTTTTGAAAGTAGTCTCGGCAGCAGGTCCAGCGCCTGTGGTCTCCTTTCCTGCGTCACACACCGCGGGAGCACGCTTCTCATCCCGCTGATGTTGTTGGCAGGAGGCAGGCACCCTTTTCATGGTCAGTGGACTATACCTCCCCTCTAGATGCTCCACAGAGCCCTGGTGGCACAGTGGGTTGGGTGTTGGTTGCTAATTGCAAGGTCAGCCGTTTGAACCCACCAGTTGCCCCAAGGGAGAAAGAGGAGGCTTTCTGCTTCCATAAAGATTTCAAACCTCAGCAACCCACAGGGGCAGTTCTACCCTGTCCTATCGGGCCACTCTGAGTCACAATCGACTCAATGACAGTGAGGTAGAGCCTCCACACTCTCTTCCCAGAGTCAGTGATCTAGGGAGGAAGTTCAAAGTCCCAAGACCCAGTAGGGCCACCAGAGATAGAGAACAAGGACCTCGGGAGACCGCCCCAGTTGGCTCTGGGTCAAGATTGAGGGCATAGAAAGCCTTCTGTTTTGTTAAAGTGCTGAATGAGATTCTGGATCACCATTCCAGCACTCAGCCCAGGTTAACCAGTGGGGGAGTCAGTCAGGGGAACCAGATGCCCCCCCCCTCCCGTCCTGTTCAACAGAAATATGAGGGTGAATAGATCAGTTCTTTTCTTCCTGCCCCACATCCCCAACCATAGGGTCTCTGCTAACATGAGCAGACACCCGGAGTGGCAATTATAATGTCCCTGAGGCCCCGGTGCCTTACACAATGACAACACAGGCACACAGGGATATCTCCTACCTGTCTTCCTGAAATTCCTAAACCAAAAATAGAAGGGGAGGCGAGGAATCCCAGAAAGCTGCAGGTTGTTATCCAGCGTAGCCCCAAGCTTCTGTTTGCTGCTGTCAGAACCCTAAGGACAGGTCTCTCCTGACACCTGTCAAAACACGGGCACTTCCCACCTGCCTGTGGTTAAGACAGTGTCAGCTCTCCCTGGCTAGCCCCAGAAGTGGGAATGGCCACCTGGGTCAGAGACCAGCTGTCTCCTGGCCCAGCACTGGCCAGTAACGTGCCCAGGCCTGCTGAGGGCTGGCAGGACCACAAGGCATCCCTCCTGTGCACGGGCAAGCTCAAAACTTGGTCACAGGAGGCTGCAGAGTCCTTGTTGCCTCTATCCCAACAGGCTGTGTGTCTGGGATTTGGCAAGAGACCCTTGGGAGGAAGGGGGCAGAGCGGGGCAGGCTGGGTTCAGCGCCATCTGTCTCTGGCTTCTGTTTGGCATCTTGGGTGCCTGGAGAGGAACCCTCTGCTGTTCTCTACCTCCCTCAGCAGCTGCTGAGCCGGAGAGGTGAAAATCCGACCCTCAGAACTGGTCTAGAGAGGCATCTTTCCCAGGAGTCCCTGGAGGGGATGGGGTCCAGGGTGGCCAAGAGAGAGAGAGAGAGAGAGACAAAAACCGAGCTCAAACCAACCGCAGCTGGCAGGAGTGAGCACCCCAAGCCAGCATGGCTGCCCCAGGCCTCGATGTGAGCCCAGATAAACTCAACACAAAAATCATAACCCAGCACACCGGGCCCTTTGTGTACATTCGCTAAAGGTTAATCTGCTTCCCTCCTTATTAATGAAGGCCCTCAGAAATTCAGCCAGGCCTCTCCCGTATTTTGGTAGATTTGGGCTAATAGGATATTTTATTTCCATGGTAACAGCTTCCAGTGTTACAGGAAGATAATTTTCCAGACAAAAGATTTGTGGGCTTTATTATTCTGCAGGGATCGGACGGCAAAGGCTACGGAAGTGGGTTCAAGGGATGCCCAGGATTGCCAGTCTGACCCTTTCCGGGCCATTTGTCCGCCTCCAAGCTCCTGGGTCTCCAGGTTTGCTAAGGGTGCTCTGTAGGAAATTGGCAGGGACTGAATAAAGATATTCTTTGAAAGACAATGCCCTATATTCATACTCTTATCAGCCAATGGGCTTTGAGTGAGAAGTGGCTGGTATTACAGTAATCTCCTGCACAACAGGGCCCTCTGCCCTGTGGGCTGAGCTGAGAGCATCTTTCTTACAGCCAAGCTCTGTGCTCTGAGAGACGCCTCCCTGCAGAGCCTTCCCAAATCCCTGCCAGGCTCAAGGCAGACAGACACATTCACCCCACTCGGGCATTCAGCATGTATGTCAGCTCCCTACACCATAGCAGAAAAGCGTCCACGTCTACCAGGAGGCCCATGGTTATAAGCACTCAGCTGCGTAGGTGTCTAGGCTAGTCACACTGTCCTCTGGAGTCCATTCCATCTGATCATGAACCCATAGTACAGAACAAAACTGCTTAGAGTTTCTGAGTCTATAAACCTTTATGGGAATAGACAGTTTCGTCTTTCTCTGTCAGAGCAGCTGGTTGGTTTGAGCCACAGACCTTGTGGTTATTGGTCCAGTGCTTATGCTACAGCATCACCAGGGCTCCTTTAGTTAGGTCTACCAATCTCTCCCCAAAAACCTCACTGTCATCGAGTCAATTATGACTCATCAAACCCTATAGGAGAGAATAAGACTGCCCCGATGCATTTTAGAGACTGTAACTCTTTATGGAAGAGACAGCCTCATCTTTGTACTGCAGAGCGGCTAGTGGCTCAAGTGCTCAGTCATCCTGGCCATGTGGAGCCCTAAGCCTTCAGATAGGTGTGAGTGGGTTGTGCAGATGCACCTGTGGGATAGGGACATTGTTTCCTTATGGGAACAAGGCAACCTTGGACCCCAGGCATTCTGTGTGGTTTATGAATCACTTGCATCAGCCTCTCCAGGGATGCATATTACACCGGCAGCACCTTGAGTCTTTTCCAAGGCTTACAGAACAATGTCAACAAATTCCATTCGGGTAGCAAAGGATTCTGGAAGAGTCCCAAGGGAGAGAGGCAGGTATGGAGCTCAAAGTGTGCTCGATCCAAATCTCCACGTTTACGCCCTTGCTCAGTCTCATGTCCTCCCTGGCTGTGAAGCCCTAGGCAAGTTCAAGGCCACTCGTGGGTTCATCTCTTTCTTGATCCAGTGAGTTCCACAGCATCTTTCCTTTCTTACTGAAGCATGGTCTGCCCGATTCTCCCCCAGTGCTCACCGAGGAGCTGGTATGTTTCATTTCATGCGCTTTATCCAATTCCTCAGGGGTGACTGCCAGGAGCATTGTGTTAAAGATTCTGAAGCTGCAGATGATGTTCAATGCAAGCATTGAAAAGTTTTAAACTTGAACTGTTTTAAATGAGATGCCACACCCTTGGAGGAATTTTCCCAGCCAACCTATATCAGCAATTCTCTCCCAAGTCACTCCCTAACCCAGCACCCAATTTCCCTCAGAGCCTTGTCACACTTGGTCAGGCTTGTCGTTTTCCTCTCTGGCACTCAGCGGTGTGAAGGCCGAGTCTGCATTGTTGGGTTCGCCTGCTTCTCTGCTGCTCGTGGCTCAGCAGGCACATGTTGGATACACACAGCAAGTGTCGGACAGCTCATAAAGGTGCCAGCGAACTGTCACCTGGAACCACTCAAAGCACAGGAGATATGCCACTTAGAGGAGTCTTCGTGCCCACAAGGAGACAAGAACTGCTCCGGAGGGATAAACTGAAGCCCGCTGAAGGAAGAGAGCATGTGCTAGGGGAGTAGGGGGGGGGTGTGTGGGGTCATTTTTAAGGAAGAAATAAGCGCTCTTCCTTTGAGCAGTGTATTGTGAAGCTCTAAGAAGATGCTCAACATGAACTTGGCTTGAGTGGTTGGAAACCATCTGGGAGATTAGGTCTCCATCAGCGAGGGGTCCTCGGGGAGGGGTCCCAGCAACGAAGACAGAGGCAGAGATGTGGATATGCTCAAGGACGCCGTTTAACAGAAATATCAGGACATTCAGGCCCTGAAATGAAAACGTAGGTCCACGTAGAAACTTACACCTGAACCGGTAAAAAGCGGCTTTGTCTACCATTCCCCCAACTGGGAACAACTCCTGTGTCCTTCAAGGGTAAAGGGTAAAGCCAACTGGTCCACTACACAGTGAGAAGCAGCTCAGTGATAGGAAGAAATGAGCCACAGGTACACAAAACACCTTGGATGCATCTCTACAGAATTATGCCAAGCGAAAAAGAGCCAATCTCAGAAGGTTACAAATAGTGTGACTCCCTTTATATTACATTCTTGAAATGACACAATTACTGAAATGGAGGACAGATGCGCGGTTGCCTGGGAAGGAAATTGGCTGGGGTAGGGAGGCGGGTTTGCCAACCAGAAGGCATCACGATGGATCCTGGTGGGGATGGTTGTTGTTCTGTGTCTTGCCTCGGGTGGTATAGATGCTCCCCTGCACATATGGTAAAATTTCATAGGATTAAATGCACACACACATACATACAAGTCCTAGTCAAACCAGGATCATGAAAATAAGATGGGGCAGAGTATACAATTGTCAATATCCTTACTATGATATTATGCTATAGTTGTACAAAATATACATGGGATCTCAAAATCCAACATACCTCAATTATATGAAAATAAAATTTTTTTTAAATTTAAGTAGGAAAAAAATCCAACAAACCATTCATGAATCTTTCATCTTCCAACTTGCTTGAAATGACAGCTTCATCTTATTGGAGTGCATTTCAGCACAAGCGATTCCATTCCATGTCCCGCCCCTTCCCTCGCCCACCACCTGACCCAAGTGTTTGCAGGCCCGTCTCCCAGAGGCTCCTGCATCTCTCGACAGCTGCACAGTCTGTACGGCTGAATCTGTGGCAAAGCTTTCTGGAATACATCACCGAAACTCTGAGAGTCCAAGGTGGACACAAAGTCAAGTTACTAGCTTCCAGACCAGAAACATCTGAAACCATTTGGGTCTTTGAATGGCAGCCTATGTGCTTGCTTTCCAAGAAGACAGCTCCAGTTGTGCCCTGTACTTCTATGAGGCTATGACTCATGTACTTCATTCTAATTCCTTGGCTCCTGCCCAGGCCTCCCTGCTGGAAGATGAGTGCTGGGAGTAAGAGAATGCTATAGCTTATTGGGTTAGGAAGACTACTTAGGCTTGGTGGGCTACATACTGAGTTATTAACCTCTCAAGGTCAGCAGTTGGGAATCTACCAGCCACTCAAAGTCAGAAGTTTGAACTCACCTGCAGATGCTGCTGCTTGCTTCTGTAAAGATCTACATCCTCAGAAACCCTCAGAGCCACTTCTACCTTGTCCTATAAGGTCATTTTGAGTTAGACTTCACCCAGTGACTGTGAGGCTTTTTTTGAAGGGGGAGGTGAGGTGCAACTTCTTGCTTGCTGTCACTCCTAGCCCACAGTGCCCGTGTTAGTCTGGGTACTTTAGAGAAACAAATCCACAGAAACTCATGTATAAGAGAGAGTTTTATATAAAGGGTAAGTGCACATCAAGAAAA
>NW_022103928.1:6980745-6989783 GCF_000313985.2 Echinops telfairi
CAGGCCCAAGAGGTCCATCCATCTGCCAACCGGACGACATCTCCAGAGGGAGAATGTGCTCAATGCAGTCCCCCTTCCAATGCCCCTCTGCCGGAAGGATGGCCTAGGCAAAGGCCATGGGACCTTTATCAGAGGGTGCAGGCAGCTGGACCCTGAGGCCGCAGGTGGCCCAGCAGAGGCAGGCAGAGGTGTCATCAGGGAGGGAGGCAGGTACAGGGCCATGCTGCTTTCAGGGACCAGTGATGCTGAGTGAATCTTTAGCGACTCACGCCTTTGGAAGCTCCCTCGGCCTGCCTCCCAGGCAGGCTGTGGTTCTTCTGCCTGGAGATGGTGTTAGTGCTGGGGAGCTGCGGTTCTGGTTGTCCCAGGTGAAGGTGGGAAGTGGCGAGGCTGCAGAACATGATGGGGCTTCTCTGCACTAACTGCTGAGCACCTCCCACTGGAGGAGTGGGGGACAGACTTGAGACCCTATGGGCACTCCAGTCCTAGACATGGCTCAGGACCCCGTCCTACCAACACTCACATTAGATCCTGCAGCCACGCACTCGTTTCTGTCTGGTTATCAGATGCACACTGTGCCATGGCGGGAATTTAGGCTAGACATTAGGGCCTGGCTTTCCCTGGCACCAGATAGTATTTCGGAAGAAGGCTGTTCTACTTTGGCAGTTTCCATTTTTGACAATAAACCTGCCTGTCTGGCCTCAGATGGGCTGTGGCCTTGAAATGGGCGCTGTTAGCCTTTGATGCTGTATCTGCCCAGGTCCAAGCAGGAAAAGGGAACCTCTGAAAGGCTTCGAACAAAGGGAATTTGAGGCAAGTTGCTGACTGCACAGATGATGGAGATGGCTGAGAAGCAACAGGGAGCTGTGAGGCAGCCCAGCAATGAGCAATAGCAGGAAGACACTGCCAGTGTTAGAAGGAGGGCAAAGGGAGAGGCAGTGCCACTTGTGTGCAGGGCCTGGAGTTTGTCAGGAGAGGTTGGAGCCATTCAAAGCAGTTTCATGGAAGCGGACACCAAGGAAAATAGATAGTCACTGCAGAAAAGAAGAGAGAGAAAACAAGGGGGAGAAATACCACACTTTTTCCCTGTCTCCCAGTTTTGCAAAAGTACCTCCCATTGCTTGAAGATAAACAAGCGGCCACCTAGCTGAGAAGCAACAAAGCCCACATGGAAGAAGCAGACCAGCCTGTGTGATCATGAGGGGTCAAAGGGATCAGGTATCAGGCATCAAAGAACAAAAAATCATATCATTGTAAATGAGGGTGGGTGCAGAGTGGAGACCCAAAGCCCATCTGTAGGCAACTAGACACCCCCTTATTGAAGGGTTGAGGGGAGTTGACGAGCCAGTTAGGCTGCAGGGTAGCAACGATGAGACATACAACTTTCCTCTACTTCTTAAATGCTTCCTGCCCCCAAGATCATGATCCAAATTCTACCTTACAAATCTGGCTGGGCCAGAGGATGTACATTGGTACAGACAGGAACTGGAAACACAGGGAATCCAGGACAGATGACCCCTTCAGGACCAGTGGTGAGAGTGGTGATGCCTGGAGGGTGGAGGGAAGGTAGGGTAGAAAGGGGGAACTGATTACAAGGATCTACATATAACCTCCTCCCTGCGGAATGGACAATAGTAAAGTGGGTGAAGGGAGATGTCAGACAGTGTAAAATATGACAAAATAATAATAATTTATAAATTATCAAGGGTTCATGAGGGAGGGGGGAGCGGGGAGGAAGGGGCAAAAATGAGGAGCTGATATTAAGGGCTCAAGTAAGAAAGCAAATGTTTTGAGGATGATTATGGCAACAAATGTACAAACGTGCTTGACACAATGGATGGATGGATGGATTGTATAAGAATTGTACGAGCCCCCAATAAAATGATTTTTTTTTAAAAAGTACTTCCCATTGACAAAACCCAACCGGAAAGCACACCTAAAGAGTCTGACAAGCACAGACAGCATAGTCCAGCAGGGGTGGGCAGGTATGGATCAGAGGGTCAACAAACTTAGGGCTGCCTGCTGCTACACCCATTCGCTTCCATTGCTGGGTCTCCCTCTCAGGAAGGCATGGATCTTTGGGGGCCAAAGATGCTACCACAAATCCTTCTTTTAAAAACAGGGCCAATTTTCCAGACACTCATGTATTGGGAATGAAAGTATAACCTGTACAGCCATGGTTGATATCTAGTCAGCAGTTCCTGATAGACTTAAACCTGGCTTCACTTTCTGATCCAGTGATTCCACTATTAGATACTTATCCAAGAGTAGTTAAAATATTGAAGAAAAAGATGAATATAAGAATGCTTATAGCATTCATTTAAGCCTAAATTCCATCCAAAGAGAGGGGATAAGCAAATTATGGCGTGGTCATCTATTTGGAATACTACTCGGCAAAGAAAAGGATTAAGCAACTACTACACACAACCAGATACTGACTCTTAAAAGGATTGTGCTATTTAAAGATCAGATTTGCAAAAATACATTTATATAGGCTCCAAGAAGAAATGCAAATCTAATCTCTGGGCATAGAAATCAAATAGTGGTTATGGGCGTGGAGGCAGGGGTGCACTTCTAAGGGACTTGAGAACACTTTTTAGGATATGAAACTGCCGATATGGTGTTTGAGACAGTGGCTACCAAGGTGTCTGCTGGTGTTGTGTGCTGTCAAGGCAACTCTGACTCATAGGGACCCTGTATGACAAAGTAGGACTACCCCACAGAGCTTCTGAGACTGTGGTCACCTGGTCTTTTCTCTGCACCACTGACCTTTTGGTTGGCAGATGAGCGCTCAACCACTGCACCACCAGGGCTCCTTCTTGGTGCACACAATTACTAACACTTGCTGAACTGAAAAAACCTAGGTCGGTGCATTTCGCTGGGTGTCATTTCTGTGCTAAATTGATAGTAACTTTAAAAAAAGTATCAGCTTTCAAGGTAAAGGATGTATTTCTTGCTTCTCCACTTGCATTGTGGGCTCAAGAAGGACAGCATAATTACATCTGTTAGATTTCTGATCCCACGTTTCCTTGTTCTGGAGAGCGAGTAGTCAGGAGCAGGTAGGCAATACTTGGATTCATGAATTAGACAGACTGACAGACTATGGGGTGAGACAAAGCCGTAACACCCCAAGCATCCACTCGACTCACGGACACGAAGGAAATGCAGCAGAAATGGTCGGTGGGTGTTTTAATCATTGAACTCAGTGACTACTGCTGTTAAATGAATCCTCTTGGATACGGAGCTCATCAGGCCTCATCTACATAGCAAAGGAGTGTCCCCCAGTTTGGAAGATTTTAGTAAAGCAAGAACGGAGATGACCACTCCGAAGTTCTTGCTTCCAGCACTCATTTCTTGTTTCCTGGGACCCCCGCCTTCATTTCTGTTTAGGAGTTGTGAGAGTTGAGCTGTGTCTCCTAAGCCGTATCAAACTCCTGCCCTCGGCTCTCAGCAACTCTGTGGGACAGAGTAGAACTTCCCGTGGGTTTCTGAAACTGTCCATCTTCATGGAAGCAGAAATTCTCACTCTCTCCTGAAGAGAGAGGCTGGCGGGTACAGCAGAACTTAAATTCGAGCACCCTGCTTTGCAAAAGGGTATGCAGTCTCCACATAAAGTGAGCCTCTATCAAGTGCTCTCTGATCATTAGCCAAGGATATAGATAATCTTGCCCTTGGGCAGAGTGCCTTAGCCAGTGGATTGCCTCCACCCCTCTCTGGCCAGCCCGGGGAGGGGCAGTCTCTCCCGTGAGGGTTGGCCTGGGTGTACCTCATGTTGGTGGTCTCCCTCATCTAAATGAGGTATCTGTATCTTTTGAAGACTTAATAATTACTCTCTTTAAGTTATATTCAAGATGGAGTCTCTGTTGTACCCTAAAACACGGGTTTGAACCACCACCTTGGTGGTTAGCAGTCTAACAGGTAAGTCACTATGCCAATGGGGCTCGTTTGCATCCCATGCAAGGCAAGCTAAAGTCACAACCCCTGGTACCTATAAAGGTGACCATCTTTGGAAATGCAGCTGTGGCAGATGTAATCAAGGTCAGAAAAGGCTTCAGGGTGGAGCCTCGGCCTAGAGGCGGCATGGAGCCAGTGAAGGAAGGCAGCCACGTGAAGACCTCGGCAGAGATTGGAGCAGAGCTCCTAACCCGAGGAGCCCTAACGGTTGGCCACCAGAAGCAAGAAAGAAACCAGGAAAGCACTTTGTAGATTTTGGAAGGAATACAGCTCTACCAAAACCTTGATTTCAACCGCTGTCTTGAAAACTGTGAGAGAGTTCATTTGTGTCATCGTAAGCCCCTCAGTTTATGCTACCTTGTTATGGTAGCTCCAGGAATCTGCTACAGCTGCCACGGGATTTCAGGAAGCTAACTGCCCAGCCTAGCCCAGATGTCTCCAGTTCACCATCTGTAGCACATGACCTACTGTTGTTGTTGTTGCTCCTAGGTGCCATCAAGTTGGTTCCAACCCATAGTGACCTTCTGCATAACAGAATGACACACTGCCCAGTCCTGCGCCACCCTTATCATTGTTGTTAGGCCTGAGGCCATTAGTGCAGCCATGGAGTCGATCCATCTCCGTGAGGACCTTCCTCTTGGCTGCCCCTCCCCTACCTAACATGATGTTGTCAGGAGAGACCAGTCCAAAGTGTGGTCCAGAGTCCTTGCCTCTAAGGAGTACTCTGGCCCTATTTCTTCCAAGGTAGATCCATCCATTCTTTGGAAGTGTAAAGTATTTTCAATATTCTTCTCCTGCACCATAATTCCAAGGCACCAATTCTTCTTTGGTCTGCTTTATTCAACGTCCAACTTTCACCTGCATATAAGGCAATTGAAAATACCACGGTTTGGGTCAGGTGAACCTTAGTCCTTAAAAAAATAATCCTTGATTTTCAATACCCTGAAGAGGTCTTGTGCAACCGATTTACCTAATGCAACACATCCTTCCATCTCTTGACTACTGTTTCCATGAGCACTGTTTGCAGATCCAAGCAAGACCAAAATCCTTGAAAACTTCAATCTCTTCTCCATTTATCATGATGTTACCTATTGGTCCAGTTGTGAGAATTTGGGTCTTCTTGACCTTGAGTTGTAATCTATATTGAAGGTGAGTTAGCTTATTGTGCCAACCTGGCTGATAAACACATGTGGGGTTAATTGAAGGGCAGAGAGATAAATGGCTCTGTGAGCCTCGCCTTTCTAGTTCTCGGGTCTCTTGCTTTCTGATGGTCGGACCAGGGTGCAGCTGCCTTAGCCAGTTCTCTGCTTTGGCTGGCAAGGCTCACTTCCTGCAAGATATCCCCAAGGAGAAGCCGCATGGACCTACCCCGATGCAGCCCTGGGTGCTGGAGCAGCCATGTGGAGACCCCTGCCAGTGCTGAAATGTTTACATTTCACTGATTCAGCTTTCCTCCTGCAGTCAGCATCATAGTGTGTGTTTTGTGAGATGGAGGAGGCCTTTGTGGATTGCTGTCAGACATATGGTCCTAATGTTGGACTTGGGCAGCACTGGGTTTGGATGTTTTCTTGATGTGCACCTACCCTTTATATAAACCTCTCTCTTATACATGATTTTCTGTGGATTTGTTTCTCTAAAGTACCCAGACTAATACAGCCCAGGAAACCCTCCATGTGTCCGACTGTTCTGCCCCGTGTTACTCTATATAATACATGGGTTGCCATGAAATGGAACCAACTCAACAGCGGCATATCGAATACAAGTTTTAGGCAATTTTCCCCCTCATTGCCCCACCCTAGCAGAATTTCAAAACCAGGAGTGTAGCTGTCTGTGCACTATGTATCTCTCTGCGGCACCACGGGTTATGTGCTGGGTGGCTCACCGCAAGGTCAGCACTTAGAAGCCATGAGTTGCTCCTCGGGATAAAGATGAGGCTTTCTCCTCCATAAAGAGTTATAATCTCACACCCCACAGGGGGAGTTCTGCCCTGCCCTATTGGACGGCTCGAATTAGACTAAACTCCAGGGCAGTGAGCTTGGAGGGTTTGATTACAATGGCTGAGGGTTGAACTAAAAGCCAGGACTTTGTTCCTAGATCTTCTTTGTGATAGTCTCTAGATAGGCTGCACATGGAACACACTGATGGGGACTTGAACCCCAGTCCCTTGCCAGATGCCTTTTGCCTTCTAGGAATAGACCGAACTCTTGCAGTTTTCTGAGAAACCGAAACCCTGGCTTCTGAGTGAGGCTTTGTTGGTTGTGAAGCACTATGCAAGCTAATGAAACATATGAGCCACCCGGCTCTGGCCTGTGAGTGTGCAGTTCCTTCCTCAGACCTTTGCCACGACCCCTATATGAGTTGCCTTCTTCTCTCTCCCTGAGTTCTGAGCGGAGAGATTTGATTGGCTGAGCGCAGACCCTTGCGCCTGGCAAGGATAACTCAGAGGAAGTGTGGGCACCGGGTGGGCAGAAGAGCAGAGATGGTCATTCCTAATGGGTAGAATCTGGGCACATCCTGCAAAACCCTCTGTGGGTTGGGGTGGGGGGAGGGGTGCCAGAGGAGGGGGACAGGGGAGCAGGCAAGGTGAAGCCATTTATCCTTTTTCCAATCACCCATCAGTGGAAACCAGCTTCCTGTGCAGAAAGAATGAGAAGAAATAGGCTTAAACTGAAACACAAGGAATTTAAATCAAACCTTTGCCAACAGTTCCAATGGGAGTTGTAAGACTCTGTGAACCCACCTAGGGGTATCAGGCCCAATCAGTTTGAGTCAAAATACACCTGTCATGATGAGTCTCTGGGAATCTCTTGTCAACCAGCTGTCTCTGCCTCCATTTTCACTCCCAGCCCTGAGTCCTAGCCCACATGCAGGGCGTCTACTCCCTCTGCAAAGAATGCTGGGCGCCATTTCTCATCTCATCAGCTTGCGGATCAAAGTTTGATTGGGGCTCTGGGGGCCAGTCCCATCTCCCCTCCCCTAGCTTCCCTGTCAAAGCTCTGAGTGGCCCAGCTAACCCTTTGATGTGGCAGGTTCTGTTGTTAGATGATGTCTTCATTGGGAAAGAAATTCTGATGCCGGTAATCTCCAGGCCAATGGGAAAATTGGTGTTGTCAACTATTATTAAGGAAGAGACTGTGTGGAAACTGATCATCCCCTGCATAATTCGTTATTAAGAAACAGGCTTGTCCCCCACCCCTAGAGTGCCCCGACACCTGTCCTCCACCCCTACTGTCATTAACTTGTGGCTCTTTGAAAGTTACATATACAAAGAGCATCAGAGGTAGCAGTTGGGGGCACAGTTAATATGTTTGGGGAAAACAAACAAAATCACAATCATTGAACTTCTTTGCTGTTTCCGTTCATTCTGAAGATATCCTAAGACCAGGGAGGATTCACCCTTTTTTGATCATTTAAGCCCAGTGCTGGCTCCAGGACATTTATTTTTTATAATAGTTCTGTCCCAAATTCAGAGAGCTGCAGCTGCAGAAAGGGAAATGATAGAGCCAGAAATGTTCCAGCAGCTAAGCCTGCACCTTCCTACTCTGGGTGAAGATGCTAATGGCTTTCCTCTTGTTCTGAGAGCAGTGGTGGTTTGTGTTGGAAAGTTGCCTTCCATTAGAGAGAGCTAGGTTCTCAAACACCATGGCCGCCTGCCTGTCACTGGAGGCCTGCGTGTTGCTATGGAGCTGAACGGATTGTAGCACAGCTTCCAGGCTCAGACAAACTAGAACAAGAGGCCTGGCAATCTGCTCCCAACACTCAGCTGATGAAGACCCCGGGGCCCACCCTGCTCCAATCCACACTGATGGCCGCCAGCAAACACGACAGCCCAGCCAGCACACATAGAGACCTACATGCTGGCTTTCCTGCTTCTTTATAGCTGGTGTCGTGGATTATGAGTTGGGTTACTAATCACAAGGTCAGAAGTTTGAAACCACCAGCCTTTCCTTGGGAGAAAGACTAGGCTTTCTACTTCCATAAAGATTTAGGACCTCAGAATCCCACAGGGGCAGTTCTACTTGTCCAATAAGGTCGATATGATGAGTCAAAATCAACTCAATGGCAGTGAGTTTGATTTGAGGTTTTGTCTCTGTAAGTGCTCACAGGTGACATGGCTTGAGGCTGCTGAAAGGCTGGCCTGCTTCTGAGTATACTGTATGTTCTATCATTAACGTTTGTGTGTTAGAGCGAGGAGTCCTGGTAGTGCAGTGGTCAAAGGCTGCTAACCAAAGGCCTGGCAATTTGAAATCACCAGCCGCTCCGAGAGAGGAAGATGTGAGAGTATCTCTCCATAAGGAGTCACAGCCACACGAGCTGCTCCCTATTCTCCACAGCCATGGACTCAGTGCCATCACTCATAATGGCCCTGTAGGACAGGGCGGGTCTGCCCCTGGGAGTTTCTGAGACTGTGACTTTTTATGGGAATAGAAAGCCTCCTCATTCTCCCATGGAATGGCTGGTGGTTTCAAACCGTTGACTTTGTGGTTAGCAGCCCAACGCATTGTCACTATGCCAGCAGGACTCCTCTAGAACCTGTGGGGCAGTTCTGTTCTGGCCACGGGGTGACTGAGAGTCAGATCGACTTGACGGCAGTGGGTTTGGGAGTTAGGACATCGGAGAGTAGGCACTGGATTGAAAGCAGGAAGGCACAGACTCGTGTCCTCATTCATATGCTCACAAGCTCTTACCCAAGAGCAAAGCTTCACAGAGCAGGAATGAACACCAGACTCCTTTCCAGGTGGGGATATTCTGCCCTCTGTTTCCACCACAACCACACTCACCCCATCTTCTCTACTCACCATAGCCAGCCGTGAGCAGCTGCTCTCAGCTCCTGGCAGGTGTGGAATGCTTTCTCACCCAGAGCCTTCCGGTGGTAGTTACATAATCTGGTGTTAACTTGAGACTATTAAGAGTGAAGGGGTAGAGTTTAGCCTGTCAAAAAAGATTGCAGTTTGATGACCTCATTTGGAGGCACTACAGAGAAGATAAATAGTTCACTGGAGGCCAGACCCACTCTCTCACTGCTTCGTCTTCCTGCTGACAAGACACATGGAGCCACGCTAATGGAACAGAGCCCTGAAGCT
>NW_022103928.1:6991458-7003181 GCF_000313985.2 Echinops telfairi
ACACACCTATGCTAATACCTCTATCTATAGCCTTGCTTCTTAGATTTTTCCTGCTTCCTTTTACCTTCCTCCTGCCCTACCATCATGCTCGTCCTTCTTCTGCCTCTTAGTAATTCCTCTCAGCCGGAATGCTGATGTTCCAGCACCCTCAGGATCTCTACATCCTCCACTTTGTTGATTTGAATTCCCTAGTTCCCCTGTCTATGGCGTTGCTTGCTCACCCCTCCCTTCCCCCGCCGCCTCCTCTCCTCAAGGAGCAGGACCTCTGGAACCATCGGTCTTACTGCTCTCTCCTCAAGCTTGCTCCCCATGCCTGTCTTTTGAATCTGTTCTTTAAACCTCAAAAGAGCTCGACTTAAAACGCATTCTGAACCACTGTACTCATTAACATAACAGAGAAGCCCATTACCAAATGGGGTTATAATCGTAGGAATAGAGGTCATGATGTACAGCACTGAATTTGGGCAGGGGTGTGGGAAATCGGGCACAATTCAATCCATAACAACTTGTGTTGAACAAACCACCAAGAAAATGTCTTGACTCACAAAATTAACCATCTTATACCCTAAATTTGTCAGTATGATTATTTCATCTCCTCACCTACTTGGCAGAGGTCTTTTGTATTGTATCCACTCTGTATCCCCAAGATCATGGCACACATGTTCTAAGAAGCAAGGCTATGGATAGAGGTATTAGCATAGGTGTGTGCATATGTAAATACATTAATTCATAAAAATAGAGGCATTGACCTATGAACATACATTATGTGGCAATACACTGAGGTAGTGGATGGTCTTTGGGTCTCTGCTCAAGCCCTGCCTCAACAAAAGAAGACTTTGTTCTAACAACCTGGCATTCTGTGATGTTCACCCTCCCAGCACAATTGCTGAAGACAAAATAGACGCATAAGCAAATGAATGTAAGGATCTAGATTCATCCCTTCATGTCAAGTTTCTTAGCCAGGGATTGAACTATATAAGCTCTCAAAAATCCCTTCTGGCACATAAACGCTGTGATAATGAAGCATGGGAGTTTTCCCAGGGAGATGTAATTCATGAAGGTTATTTCATGAAGCCACAAAGACTATGCGTATGAATGAAATCGTCTGACTTGCTAGTACATCTCTTGGTGGTTTTTCAGCACAGGATTTCAACTCTCACATGGGGGTCCCTCAGCTCCTAGGGTATAAGAAGGACAGAAGGAATCAGAGTTCATTTGAATAGTTCCAAGGACCTTTTGGAAATGGAATGCTTTCCTGTTAGTAGGAGCATGGTCTCAATAATGCCATTCACTAATTTTTAAAATGTGAGAATGGATTCATTGCTACTGAATGCATGCTGTTGTGTTTGGCTGGTGTGTGTTTCAAAACAATGGATGATTGAGAGGGAGAATATTATTAGCCAGTTTCTTGATCATTAAAAAAAGATTGAGTTGAGAAACTCAGGTAATATTTCAAGTGCCTTCAGCGTTGGCCTATGACCCCTGATACCAACCCCCAAAGAATGCCCACTTTCTCTGAGTAATGCTTGTCCATGTTTGGGGGCTTTCTGCTCCTGTAAAGAGTTATAGTCTTGTAAACTCACCAGGGCAGTTCTGCCCTGTCTTATAGGGTTGCTATGAGTCAGCATGGGTTTGGTTTTTCGGTTTGGTGTTTGGGGGAGTCCCACATGTAATAAACATCTGATGGTTTGACGTGCTCATGATCTCTTCACCATTGGCCTGGTAACAGTATCCTCCTCCTTCTGATTATTCATGGGGAGCCATCCCTCGTGGCGGGTTATGAGCTGGACTGGTAACCACAAGGTCAGCAGTTTGGACCCACCAGACACTCTGTGGGAGAAAGATGAAGCTTTCAACTCCCATAAAGAACTATAGTCTCAACAACCCATAGGGGCAGTTATATCCCATCCAATAGGGTCATGTAAGTCAGAATCTGCTTGATGACAGTAAATGAATGTGATTGAGTGGAAGCAGCTCCCTCTTCTTAACTCCCTGGAGAGAAGGTGGCCGGGTGTATTTCAGCCTAGGGGTAGTCGTATGGCCCTTGGCATTTTAAGTACAAAGGTCAAAGAAGAATTGCCTCCATTCCACCAGACATTAGCAAGGCACAAACCTACGACTGTTTGCAACCATCTAGACAACCCATAGCCAGAGTGTCTCCGGCTGGGCTCCCCAGGAGGAAGACTGAGACAGGGATCTGTCAGCAAGAGGTCTTTGGGGAGGTGATCCAGGAAGCATTGCAGGTGAGGAGGGAAACAAAGCAGGAAAGGGAAGGAATCCAAAAGAGGGTTCATTAGTGAGCAGGTTGTCCCTGTGGGTACCTAAGGTTTGAGCCTGTTGGGGACATCTAGGGAAAAGCCTAGAATATGCCCCCAGAGTTTTCCTACCAGTAAACAGCAATTAATTTTTAGAGCTACCAACTCCTGCCTGTACTTGGCTGAGGGCGGCTTCGAGGACTGTTCATTCTTTGGCACTTTGCCCTCCCCACAGACTGAACCTGTGCCTGTGGCCAAGGAGGCCCCAGGCAGAGACTTGCGGGTGCCGCTGGGATGTTCACAGGAATGTTAAGTGTGGAAGTGCCCCACTGGCTGCAGAGACTGCCCTGAAATGGAGCCGGCGCAGGGAGAACCCAGTCATTCAGTACAGAGGGACAAAGTCCCGATGAAGAAGCACAGACCTCCGGCTACATCTCAGCGGCGGTGTCCCTGAATTCTTCTTTCTCTGAAACACTGTCTCTGTCTCCTCTTGTGCCACATTGCCTTGAGAATGGTGTCTGTCTCTTGTAATGAAGAGAGCCTGACAGCTGCCTGGCTTTTTATTCCATCTTCAAACTGTGTGAACACACATCTCCCCACAACTCCCATAGGGAACGGAATCTATAATGCAGTTCACTTTGAATCCTTCATAAGATCTGTCATAAGGTTTGTGTGGTTTTCAAGAAATGCTTGTTAAATGAATGAATGAGTCTTGAAAGGCCCCTTCAGAATTCAATGTAAATCTGCCTATGAGAGAAGCCACTGTTAAGGCAAAGACAGCGGGCAGGTGACAGTGGGAGAAAGCAGCAGGAGCTGAGCTATCCTGGCAGTGGCACCCTGTCGTGCTGGAGACCAGGTCTCATTGGGATGTTCAAAGGCAAACATGCAAGTGTTAGATTCCGCTAGGACCCCTATTGGTACAACAGTGATGTCCTGGTGGTATCATGGTGACGACCAGGCTACTAACCAAAAAGTTAGTGGCTTGACTTCCTCGCAGCAGAACCTAGTGATCCATGTTCATGAAAGAATAACGCGGAAACCAAGCACCCTGCCATCAAGTCGATGGTGACTCACAGTGACCGCATGGGGCAGGATAGAATTGCCCGTGTCCGTTTCTGAGACTAACGATGAGAGTAGAAAGCCCCGTCTTTCTCCAGCAGAGTGGGTGGTTTCAAAGTGCTCACTTTGCAGTTAGCAGCCCAAGACTAACCAGTACGCATGCCTCCAGGGCTCCCTCCCTAAACGAATTGCCGTGAGGCAGTTTTGCCCTGTCCCCAGTGTGGCTGTAGATTCAGAATAGATTCAATGGTACTTAACAACAATATCCCCTGCCACCTAGAGACCAAGGGCATCCCTGCTACCACTTTTTCAAAGCCTTATCTCCCAGGTTTTGCTTTAATTCTGAGAGCTATACCAATGCTCCCAATAAACGATGCCTATTTCCTTCATTTGGCGTGATTTGGTGCCTTGGTCTGTATCGCTTGCCGCACGGGAACCCTATCCAGTATAAAAAGCCACAGAACAAAGCTACCCCTCTGCAGACAAGTAACCTCTCCTGTCAGCCGCCGGTGCCGTGTCTGGTGGTGGTGCCGGGAGCCTGTGTCATGCAGCCTGCTTCCCTCCCAGACACTGACTTTAACTGATTAGGCATGTTCCCGGCACATCCCACGCTTCTGCTAATAAATGATTCCCTATCTATCACGAATGAATTTTTCAAGTCTTCCATTACGGGGCTGTGTACCTACTCAAGAAGTACATTTCCAGGCGATTTTGTCTGAATTACATGGTTAATTGCCTCATATTTTCAGCTCATGTTACAGGCCCTCAGAGTTAGAATGAGAACGTGAAGTGCCATGCATCACTTCCCACCCAGGGGACACAGCCACAGGCCGGTGAGTGAGCACGGGGACAGGGCTTCGTCGCACATATTAATGGGGAGCACTAATGTGTTTCTACCTTCTACCGATTACTAAGTTCAAAGGGGTCAAAAATTAGTCAAATCAGCTAGTTATCAAGATGCTTTAGCTGCCAATTTTATATCAATTCATTCATTCATTAATTCATCAAACTGTACCCATGTGTCAGGCTCAGGGTAGGATTGGGGGAGGGGGAGTACACAGATGTCTCAAGTCTCTATTCTAACTGTGTGCCCATTTTAAAAGGTAAGCAAAAGATTAGAAAGATTAAAGTTGTCATCTAATTGATTCTGATTCGTGGAGACTTTATGTGTGCCAGAGCAGAAATCTGCTCCAGAGAATTTATAAGGTATTTTTGTTTTGAACGTAGATCTCCAGGCCTTTCTTCTTAGGCACCTCTGAGTGGACTCGAATTTCCAACATGTGGGCTAACAGGCAAGCATGGTCCTTGTTGGTAGCACCCAGGGATGGATGGGGACCACACAGAGGTCTCCTCCAGTTTCCATTCTAACTGTATTCAGAAAAAAGAAGTGAGAGAATAAGCTGACAGATCAGTTGATAAGTAAAGGGACCGTGCGAAGCAGGACAAGACCAAGGTCCCGTGGCAATGCCACAGGCAAGTTCTTAGGAAGGCAAGGTTTATGTCAGGAACGTGAGCTTCATGGTCAGATTTGTCACCAAAGGTAGCTCTGGGTTGGGCTCGGGAGGGGTTGGCAGGAGTTGGGTGACACTGAGAGTCATGTTTTTCCCACACTGTGACATGGCACAAGACAAGTCGAGCCCTGAGCCTATTCGGTCTCCCTTCCTGTGGAACTCGCCAGCTGCAGAGTTGGAAGGAAGGCCACTTGGAAATTTGGATTCAGGAGTGAAGGTCCTGGGAAAATGTTCCTGAGTGGTCGTGTGGGAAGCAAACACAATGAATGCTTACGGAGTGATGATTCAGTATGAGGGAGCTCTGTGTTGCTAATTTCCTGCTGCATTAAAAAATAATACTAACTCCCAAACCGAGTCATTGAAAACAGCAAGAAGCGCTTACTGTTTCACATGGCTGCAGTGCGTTGGAAAGTGGGAGCAGCCTCGCTGGATGGCCTGGCCCAGAATCGAGAGGAGGTGGCAGTCAGATGTCAGCTGGGCTGCAGTCACCTGAAGGCATCAATGGGCTGAGGTCCACTTCACTCACATGGCTGGCAGGTTTGTGTGAACTGCGGGCAGGAGGCTCAGTCCCTCTCACAGGGCTGCTTGAGCATCCTTACAGCATGTCGCCTGGCCTCTTAGAGCAAGTGCCCCAAGAGAGTCAGACAACTCAATCTTGGAAGTCACATTCTGGTATTTCTGTAATGTCCATTTGATTATCCGGGACAACCTTATTCCGTGGGTGAACAAGAACCATGAAGAGGCATCCGGGACGTCATCTGCCAGAGAGCCCTTGATAGGCATTGCATCTTTTAATGTCCTCCCAGCTTTAAGAGGAAAATGCTGTTATTCCCCCACTTTGTAGATGGGGCAACGGAGGTCCAGAGTGTTAAAGTAAAATTCCCCAAATTCACACAGTCACTAAGTGGTAGAGCCAGGACTGGAACATGTGTCTCCCTGGCCCAGTGCAGATCTGCTTTGACTCCCAAGTGCACGCTCTTTTCTGCCATGAGCCTTTTGTGTTGAGGAGCTGCCAACACCCAGACCGAACAGCAGCAATCAACTGAGCCATTGATATTTCCAACCTCCATTTTCATCAGAATACAGCAAGATCAAGAGTGTGGGCGTCCAAGTTGAGAGCCTGACCTGACTGCTTAAAGCTGTGGGCCAGTCACACTGAACCAGAGCCCAGAGTGGGTGACTGTCAAATGAGTGTCAAAATCACAATAAGAAACCAAATCCCAAACCATTGCCATCAACTCATAGCAAACCTATAGGACAGGATAGAACCACCCCTGTGGGTTTCTGAGGCTGTAACTCTTCACAGGAGTAGAAAGCCCTGTCTTTCTCTTGAGGAGATGCTAGTGGTTTCGAACCTCTGGCCTTGCAGTTAGCAGCCCAATGCATAACCCACTACACTACCAGGGCTCCTCAGTAACAGGAACAGTGCTACTAATAATAGCCATGATAATCTCTCATGCTTAAGATTGTTGGAGACCTCAGAGAACAGGTTCTGACTCATAGTGATGCTGTAGGGCAGAATAGAACTGCCCTTCTGAGTGTCCACACCTGTAAATCTCTACAGAAGCGGACAGCCACATCTGTCTCCAGTGGACGTGAACGTCCAACCTCTCAGTTAGCAAAGGACTCAACTGTTCAAGTTGACCCAGAGGCACCTTGAAAGAAACGCCTGGCAGTCTGATTCTGAAAGATCAGCCATAGAAACCCTATGGAACACAGGTGAACTCTGAAACACAGTTGTGGTCACCATGAGTCAACGGGTTGCACAGGTGTGGACAGGAGACAGGGTTACCACAGGCAGGGTGCAGGACAGATTCCCCCAACAGAGTGAGGACAGATTCCATAACCCAAAATGGAAGGGGCCACCTTATATAGGACATTGTGATACACTCTGATCCTTGATTTCTCAGCTGCCAGCCCCACAGGGATTAGCTAGCTATAGGCAGCTTTCCCATCCAACCTCATGCCCTTTCCTGACACAGGTCATGTCCACCTGTGATATAAGGTTCAGGCTATCTTTCTCCAAGCCAGATGGTTCTGCAGGACCATTCTAGCTCTAGGTCTCCCGGTGGGGACAGCGAAGCTTATGCTGGGCCACATCACAGTCCCTGTTCTCTCTTTGCCCAAACTTGCCTCCTTCCATTCCTTCCACAGGTGTTGAGCCTGTGAACTCTCCATAAGACACATCCCAACACTGAACTTGTTCTCAATGCTGGCTTCTCAGGGAGCAGGCACTGCTGTGCTAGATTCCCTATGGCAGGTCAAGGGATGCAGTCAGTGCCTGAAGGGGGAGGTGCTCCTCCTTCACAGAACCTGCTAGAAGGCAGAATACAGGGAGCCCAATGACCTTGTCCACAGAGACTGGCCTCCCAGCAGATAAGGCTGGGTTCCGACAGGGAGAGACTGGCTCTGCAGGGACAAGATAGCCACCCATGGATGGCTGGGACAATTGTCACCAGGAAGGACAATCCTTCCACGGGGCCAGCTCACCTGTTCAGGCCTCTCCTCACCACCCCGCAGCCCTCAGGATGGAGGGGCTCTCCTCTTCCTTCCACTGGGAGAGCCTCACCTCACCAGCTCGCGCCTCCATGCTGCCTCTCTCTTCCACCCTCCAGTCCCACGTGTGTTACTTAATTATGACTAAGCAGTTCAGCATGCTCAGTCTCCTGAGTGGGACTGGCCTGGGCAGCTAGCAGGCAACACCAGTTGCTCTGAATTCTCCTGCGGGCTGGAGGGAGGACGTGCTCCTGGGAGTGGGAGCAGGGGGTGAACACTGACAAAGACCACCAGCTTAATCCCACATGCCACTAGCACATGCTTCCTCCCAACCCCCGCCCCCCAGTCCTGACACTTCACCCCAGCCCTGGACACAATCCAGGGGAGTAAGAGGAGTGGCAGGTGGCCAGATGTGGGGCTGAGATCTGGGGGTCTTAGCTCTGAGAATGGACTAGAAAAGCAGAGGGAAGGAAATGAGTGTTTCAGGCCAGGCATGTCAACTTAAGAGTAACAGCGACATTTATCTGCTGGAACCAAAGTGGCCACTAGCTTGACTGTCCTCACTGGAGTCCTAGTGGGACCCAGTGCCCGAGTTATTGCCGGGAGTCCCCAAGGGCACACAAGACAGCCCTTGGCCTACAGCCACCTTACACACTTGGCAAGTTTCCACTGCTGCTGCTGTTTCCACTGGGTTAACGCACTGAAAATGCTGCAAATCACACTGCCCGTTTGCTCGTGGCCCTGCTGTGCCCTGGCGGGGTTCACAGTGTGCTCACGCTTCTCAGCCAGGGCTGCCCTTGCTCACCGTGGCCTGAGGCATCTCTGCTTGAGCCCGTGCCTCACTAAGTTTGTTTTCAACTGTTCCGTGATCCCAGTTCTCTCTGGCCTCCTATCTGAATTGGAGGATTTCAAGATGCCCAAGCATTGGGTTATGGACAATGGCCTTTCCACTCCTTCCAGGCTCATTCCTCCATTTCCTCCCCAACTAAAGCAACTACTCCATTGAGTCAATTCCCACTGACAGCGATTCCCTAGCGTTTCAGAGTCTGTAATTCTGTACTGGAGCGGAAAGCCTCTACTTTCTCCCCAGGAGCTGCTGGGAGCTTTGAACCACTGGGCTCGTGGTTCACAGCCCAATGCCTAGCCCAGAGCATCATCAGAGTTCCTTTAATTTCCTCCCAACAACAACAAACCCAGACTCACAGCCATCAAGTCAATCCCAACTATGAGTAGGGTCCTACAGCGACCCAGTAGGACAGGGTAGAAGTGCCCCCTTCGAGTTTCTATGACTGCAATTCTCTACGGGAGTAGAAAGGTCTGTCTGCCCCTCAGTGTGGCTAGTGTAGTTACCAGCCCCATGTGAAAGCACTCCATCGCCAAGGCTCACATCACTTCTTTCCAGTCCTCGTCTATTTTCCAAATACAAACAGTCCCCAGGTTACAAACATCCAACTTGTAGTACACCCTGTATGCCTATGCTATTTTAAAATCCTAGGTACCTACAATGGCTCATAAATATACATGGGTGTTTCTTTTTGACATAAAACATCATTATTATTATATTATTACTGTCTTGTACGTTAAATATGTTTTAGCATATCCAGAAATGCTTCTTTAATTTTGTAACATATGGAAAGGTACACTGTATGCTAAGACAACTGTTTAACTGACATTAGGTATAAACTATAGCTGTCACAATGCACATCAATATCCCACTTGAAGATAGACTTCTGATGGAAAGTAAATCTGTAATACAGGTACTACCCATCCTTAAAAAGTGCCAAATGTGTCCTGGTCACTCCATTCGACAATGGAGGTACAAGAGTGAGCAAAACACACCCTGACTCTTCCCTTCTGGAGTCTACGGTCTGAGGGAGGAGTCTGAAGTTATTCAAATATCCACACAAACACTGCAAAATTATAATCATGGTAAGAACTCTGATGGCAAGGTTTGGGAAGCTTTAAAAGCATACAAGAATGGGATGCAACTTGTTAACCGCCCACTGTCACCTTCTGCTTGGGTCATAGGCTCATTGTGTGGGGAGAGATCAGAGGCAGTGACGGGCCAGTGGTAGAGTCCTTGTCTTCCAGGTAGGAGAGCCAGGTTTCCGTCCCAGCCAGTGTACCTCAAGCATAGCCACCGCCTGTCTGCCAGCTGTGGACTGTGTGTTTCTATGGTGCTCAACAGGTTTCAGCAGAGCTTTCCGACTAAAACAGACGACAAAGAAAGATTGTCAATCAATTTGCAAAACATCAACCAGTGAAAATTCTCTGGATCACATCCCTGTGCGATGTGATTGCTCTGAGCTGGAGGCTCACTCAACCACGACCCAAAAGATGATCGTTGCTGTGCAGTCGAGTCAGGGTGGCCAAGTAGAACTGCCTCTCGGGGTTTCTTGGCTGTAATCTCTTTGTGGCAGCAGATCGACAAGTCTTGCTCCCTCGGAGCTGTGGGATGGGAGGTCAGCAGTCACACTCTTGCTGTTCTTGCCACCAGAGCTCCTTATCAAGTATGCTTAGGACTTAAGTAGCTGAGAGGTAAGTTCTAAGCAGACAGAGTTCCATGAACAAAGCCCTCCAGGTAGAAAGGGGTACAGCAGGTACAAAGGACTGAAAGGAGGGCAGGGTTGCTGTAGGGCATTCAATGTCCCAGTGTGTGACTGTCGGGTCTTAAGATTCACCAGGGTAAAATGCGACTATCGGCTCATGCAGTCTAACTCAGAGAAAAGAGAACAACTTGGTTTGGGTCTGAGTATTTCCCATGATGGCATTCACCTTTCTGAAGACTTCTCATTTACACTCATCTGGGCATGCCATACAACAATAGGGTGCATTTATATTCCACCAGGATCATGTCAAAATAGCCCGACCACAAGTGTCAGTTAATTACAACAATAAACTACATACATCGAGGTAGTCTTTGTCTTTGGCATCCTTTGGGAATGTTGAATGGATGGATGTCTGCCTGCTCCCAACTGAAAAATTCAGAAACGCAGCTATTTGATACTCATCAATTTGAAGCAGTGAAAATAGATGGGTAATTCAATGGTAATAGCAGAACGATTAAATAAGACCAAGGCCCAAGTCTTAGAGATTGCCATGGCTATGTTCAGTATGAGATAATCAAGACTTAGAGAAGAAAGCATGCCAGAACCAGCAGGCAGCTTAAGGATGCTAAATACAGGAGAGGGCCGATTCTTGGGAAGCCTATATTTATCAGTATTCTGGAGGACCTGGCTTGAGCAAAAAGGCCATGAATTGGCTCACATAGTGGAGAATGTCATGGAGAACTCAACAGGATGATGGACCCGGGAGCTCCAAATAAAACATCGGCACTCACATTCTCTTCACCTCTTGGTTCTCTGTCCCTCTCTACAAAATAAGGGTTTTGCTAACAGGGCTATGCAGGAAATGATTGCTCTATAGATCACCGAGGAACTGCTAAGAGGGTACGCCTTCTCTCTTCATTATCATGGCCCCCAACAACTTTAGGCTTGTATCCTCCACGTCAAGCAGACTGGACTTGATAGCCTCCATCCCTGCTGTCGTTCTGAGGAACTATGTGGCACTGAATGACCTAGGTCATCTTTCAGTGATGACCAATGGCGATGGACAAGCTAAGGCAATGCTCCAGTTGGCCAGCATGAGTAAGCATGTCCACCCCTGAGGCCAAAAGTGGAGTTAGTCCGAACATGGGCAAGGTCAGAAAAGGACAGTTTTGCCAAGGGAAATAGAGGTTCTGACAACAAAAGCAAGAAATCGGATGCTGATGGGGGAAAAAAAACAAGTCCTGGGTAAAGATGAAAGCACCAGATGTTTAAATCTGGGCCATTCGCCGCGAGCCAGTGCAACACCACAATCCACTCTGCAGGTGAAGCACCCGGAGACCGAGTCAGTTTGTGCTTCTCCTGCAGGTGTTTCGTCACGTCATCATGTAGCCACACGCTCTGTTATCCCCAGGAACGCTGTTCACTCAGAGTTCTAGAAATAACGTCATCAGACCCACAACTGCTGCTCTTTTGGGTGGTGAAGAGTCCCCTCAACCCACCCCACGTAGTGATAATTTTGGGAGAATGATTGTGAGTACGAAAAATGAATCATTTTGGCAAAGGAGGGTGGATCTGCACAATAAAAATGACTTTCAGGATCAAAGCTCCTCCTCCCCCATGGGGAATTGATGGAGATGGAAGGTTCTGTGCGCCACGACTCACAAAGGAGTCTAGCCCCCACTGAGAGGAAGCGTCCTGTGACTGACACAGGAGGAAGGCAATCACCTCCTGCTTGTTTATAGGCTTTACTGTAGAGCGCAAGGAGGGAGGAAGCTGTGTTGCACGGAAAGGGTCAGAAAGAATGCCTGCTTTCTGTTCTACAGCTGGGATTGTTCATTTCTGTTGATGGGTTA
>NW_022103928.1:7003281-7014686 GCF_000313985.2 Echinops telfairi
GGAGGGAGAGAGAGCTTACTAGGCTCAGTAACTTGCCAGTTGCCTACAACCATTTCTCACCTGGCCACGTCCAGGTATGGTCTCAAGGTGGCCTAGACTGCTAGATGTCCCCCAATATCTATCACATGGAATAGGAACTTGAATCAATTGCTAAGCAGAAGAGAAAATGGGTATTTCACCTGGCAGTTTCTTCTATTCACCCCAACTTCTGTCTCTGTTCTCCCTTCAACTCTCTCTTCCATTCTCTGAGCCCCATCTTTTCCTCTCTCGCGCTGAGTTCCCACCGCTGAGAGCATGGCCAGCCTCCCTGTCCTGGTGTGCGTCTGGAACACAGGGGCATTGTCTCCATGCCATCAGCTGGAGCAGGCCCGGCGTGGTTGCCTTGCTCACATGTTTTCAGTTTCATGTGCTTGCAATGGACACGCTTACTTCCTGCTGTCGGTTAAGGTTTCGGCCCGTTGCCCGTTGCCCATTGTGTGTGGCAGTGTGTGCGTGGACACGCGCCAAGGAAAGCGGCAGGCCAGCCACCGAGTCAGCGTTGACTTTGACACTGAAAGTGTGCAGTGGGTAGTGCAGAACCAGTTGCCTCGAGTTGATTCCAATTGGATCAGATTTTCTAGGCCGTGGACTTTCTGAAGCAGATTGTTAACCCTCTGCTGCTTCCCAACCATGAGCGCTGGTGGCACGCTGGTTAAGCCCTCAGCTGATAACTACCCATTCAGACATCTGAACCTGCCAGCTTCTCCTCGGGAGAAAAATGTAGCCGGCGGTTTCATCAAGACATGCAGCGTTGCGAGCCCCGTGGGGAAGGTCCACTCAGTCCTGTGTAGTCACCCATCAATCAGAATACATTGCATGGCCAGGGGTTGGGCCCTGGGTTGATCTCCCAGTCAGGCCTTCAGGCCTGAGCAAGCTTCCAAGATGCTGCCCCTCCCCCCTGCACTCTCCAAAACGCTCTCAGCAAAGAAGGAAGGAAGGGAAGGAGTAAGGGATGGAGGGAGGGAGAAAGGGAGGGAGGGAAGGAGAAAGAGAGAGATGGAGAGAGGGAGGAAGGGAGGGAGGAAAAACAAACACCAGAACTTGATGTAGGAAGCTGTCAGCATGCTGGGAACACAGTCGTCTCCACCTACAGAGAGCCCCTGTGGGCCAAGGGCGAAGGAAAGGAGCCAGATGTGGAAGAGCTAAGACCGTTCCCGCTGAGCTTCAGAGGATTCCTTCCCTGCAAGGATATTTGCTGTGTATTGGAGGCAGGGTCTGGGACTGTGCCACCTGGTCTGGCAGCAGCGGTTCTGCCTGGTGGGAGCCAGCCCGGGAGGTGTCCACGCCCTTTTCTGCCCTTCCATTCAGTAGTCGCTGCTCTCAGGAGAGAGGTGGCTGTGGTGTTTTCTGAAGACTCTTCTGTCCACTCCCTTCCCAAGCCTCTGGGCTCTGGGCTCAAATCAAGACAGCCTCTCAATAGGACCTTGCTTCATTGCACTTTGCCCAAGGTCCTCAAGGTTCCTAGCATTGGGATAGGGGCGCCTCCCCTGGTATACTAACTTCACAAAAAGACAATTTCCTTCAGAGGAGTCTGAGTCTCCTCAGGCTGCTGTCACAGAATGGCACAGGTGGGCGGCCTATCACAGACATTTCTCTCCTCAGAGTCCCGGACTCAGCCTGAGCCAGAGTCATGGCCATGCCGATCCTTCCTGGTAGGTGTTTCTCGGTGTTCCTTGGTTACTTTGCGTGTACTAAGGGGACCAGACGTCCTACTTTTGGCGGGACAGTCCTGATTTTTAATAATTTGTCCCGTGTCCCGCAGCGTTTTAAAAAGTCCCAATTTTTGGAAAGAATGCACGACAAGCTAGGGTATACGGTTTTCAGCTGCCATGTGGCTATTTCGCCAGGATATGAGTTTTATCAATGGTGTGCCGCTTCACCAATGTTAAAATCTGGTCACCTTATTGTAGACAGTCCTCACATGATCTGTCTTCCTCCCTCCCTGAGCCCCAGGTCTAATCTATCCTGAAGTGATTAGCTTAAGACCCACCCCTCACTGACACAACCTCATTAACATAACAAAGAACCCTATTTCCAAATGTCTAGCGATTAGAATCCCAATACATATATTGGTTGGGGGCCAGGATGGAGGGGGGAGGGATGGGTGGGGTGCTCAAATTTCAATCCAAACACCAGAAAGATCTATTTTTCCTTGGAGATTTCCTATGGAATGTGAGCTAAGATATCTCCCAGGAAGAGCAGACAGTGCTTGCCCAGTGGTGGTTTCTTAAGGGATGCAATCCCAGGTCTAGAGGGAGGGCAAAACGAAACAAGCAGCGAAAGGACAGCAGATGTGGGAGGGGCATGGGCAGGAGGGAGGCCTGGCACGGGCGGAGGCTGCGGTGAATTACAAGTTGATATGATGCTGCATAGGTTTCAACCGAGTTTTCAGACTAGGACCAAACCGAAAACCCAAACACACTGCCACTGAGCCCATTCCAGCTCATGGGTGCCCTGGTGTCTTCGTGGGTTACAAGTGGGGCTACTTACCTCAACATCGGCAGTTCGAAACTGTTAGATCTCTCAGGGTAGAGAAATACCTCGGTCCCTGGCTACGCCCGAGAAAGAATTCATGCCGAAGCCCGGTTTGTGATCCAAGTGAGTTTTAGGAGAGTCAGAAGAAGTTCCAGGTTTACACAGGCACCTACATGCCTCCTCACTGAAAAGTCACACAGTTGGCTCCGAGCTCCTGCCTTTTCAATTATTCCGCGGGAGGCGTGGTGGACGACCCTGGTCGACCCCATTGGCTGAATTGAATTCACCTGGCTTCGGTGGGCCAATCCAGGTGCAGCACCCACCTAGGTGTACCTCCCCTTCCTGGCCGGAAACCTGAACCTCTGAGCATGCCCAGTGTACCACTCCTTCATGGGCTTGTAGCTCGGACCTCTGAGCATGTGTAATGGATGCCCCAGCCTCTAAGCTAGACTACCTAAAACCACCACCTGCTTCTCAGGAAAAGGATGAGGATTTCTACTTCTGAAAAGTGTTTTAGTCTTTGAAGCCCACAGGGACAGTTCGATTCCATCCTACACGGCAGCTATGATGAAGACGGACTCCTGTTGGGGGAGGGAGACAAAGACACTCTGGCAATCTACCTCAGAGAAATCAGCCAGTGAAAACCCTTGCAATCACAATGGACCAATCTTGGACCTGATGCACCCCATACCATTGTACCAGGGCCAGCTCAATTGCCACTAACAATAACAACCCTCTAAACTGGGTGCCATCTCATCTGAGTATTCAGAGATGTCTGAAGAGCAATCAGTGCCCACCAAACAGCCTTTCAAAGAGCTGAATCCAGGCTGTGGCTTCTGCAATCGCCTCAGGAGTGAGCAATGAGTGACCACGTATCTGGAAGGTGACCACTGCAATTAGCTTTGCTGGTGTGCAAAGCTGCCTCTGTGGACTGGGTGGAAATCACTCCCCTGGAAGAGCCGGGGAGAAGGGGAAGAAGGGGAAGCCCAAAGGCCTGGACCATGTTGAGTTTGTGCCCTTCTGGGAGGTAGCAAAAGAGAGAGAGTTTGCATCTGCTCAGTAAAGAAGTCAACGGTGATGGCTGGGGCTACCTTAGCTTAATGGCATCAAGGCTCAGCCTCCCTTTGTCACACAGAACTGCGTTAACTTCCAATAGACAGCCATGTCTCTTCTGTTTCTGTGTGTGCTTCCCTAAGATTGTCATAAGCTCTTCCTAGAATGGAAACCTCCACATCTGCCTATCCTGGAATGACCTCATTGACACAACTGGCTGTCTGTCCCCAGAAGCAGCCCCAGAGACTAAGCTTTAAGCATACACTGCTTATTTGGGGGTTGGGGTAGTCCCTTTGGGGGGAACAAGAACATGAAAGAAGGCAGAGGAGAAGCTCAATGAGTGCTTTCTTGAGCAGGATGCCAGTGTGAGTGACTGGGGACCTTCAGAAGATTAAGTCACCAGCCTGCGAGGAGGCTGGAGTAGTGATTCTCAGACTCTACTTTGTCACCAGCTGAGGGCTGCTCTCGGGAGCCCACTGGCCCGCACTCCTTGACCAAGGTGTGTGCTGGTGGGCGGACCCTTTAAGTGCCTTAAGGAGATGGGAGGGATGTGAGTGCTGAGAGGACGTGGTGGAGCAGGGTGCTTGAGCTCCTGAGCCTTCTCACAAAGTGTGGGGTCCCTGTTAGCTGGGAGCTATTGGCAAGTTTCATCATGCTCAAAACCTTATTTTCCTCCTTTATAAATAAACCAAAATTGCAAACTCAATCCCACCAAGGCAATGCCAACTCATAGCAGCCCCACAGAACAGAGTATTCCTGCCCCTGTGAGTTTCTGAGACTGTAGCCCTTTACAGGAGTAGAAAGCCCCTTCTTTCTGCTCTGCAGATGGTCATTTTGAACTGCTGACTTTGTGGATCACAGCCCAACAGGTAACCACTAAGCTAATAAGGGATAATGATGGAAACCTCACAAGGTTTGGATTCAAAAGGAGACCTGGATGTGAAATGATTACATCATGGCATGGGGTTGCCATTGAATTTGGAGCTGCCTCGGTGTCAGCTTACAGCAGCAGCACTTACAGATAGATACCTATTTGAATTTACTTGGAAACCCCAGAGAACCACTTAGCCACATTGAACTCTCTGGTGCTGTTCGCTAGGCCTTAGGCTGCTAATTGCAAGACTGGTGGTTCAAGCCCACTAGGTGCTCTTCAGGAGAGAAATGAGGCTATTTGCTTCGGCAAAGATTTACAGTTCCTGGCCTATAGCCATGCTATGAGCACACACATTCAGATTTATCCTAGTTCAAATGAGTCTTGGAATATCAGCGCACACTTGGTGTCAGGTTGTACGTAGCGCTTTCCTTTCCTATGGTCTGATGGGCAGCAAGTTAGAATGATGGAAGGAGGGGCGGGGGGAGGGTAGAACTATTCAGAGTAATTAAGAAACGAATGGGGAAGACAAGAGAGGACTGCCCGTGCGGCTGCCCATCAGTGCAGAGTGGTGGTGACTACGCAGGAAGAGCCGTGTCTAATATCCTCTGACCACTCTGATGTGTTTGACCAGCTAACAGGTTGCCTGTCCTTGTAAAGCCTGTACCTTCCACCCTTTTAAAGAGGAAGAACAAAACAGGCTGTGCTGCAAAGACTTCTAAAATACAGCCTGGTCTGGGTATTGTTGTTGCACCTTGTGCTGAGGCAACCCCAACTGCTGGCATCCATGATGTGCAGATTGGTCCTGCTACCCAGCGGTTCCGAGGCTGGCTTTTCCAAAGCTGATTGCCAAGTCTTCCTTAGAAGCCCCTCTCCCTGCGTTTAGACTGTTGACCTTCTGGCCAGGAGTCTAGCTCTTTGTGCTGACCAGTAACTGATGTGGAAATGATTCCCAAATTAATCTTGCATCAATGGAACCGTGGTGACCCAGTGAGTTAAGCACTGGGCTGCTAACCTCAAGGTTGGAGGTTTAAACCCACCAGTCACTCCTTGGGAGAAAGATGAGACCATTTGCTGCTGTGCAGATCTAGAGTCTTGGCAATCCTAAGGAGCAGTTTTGTTTGCCCTACAGGGTCACTATGAGTGGGAAGTGACTCAATGGCAGTGGATTTAGTTAGGTATGGGATCCTGTATCCTATACAGAATCTACCAGCATACTTAAAACCAAAGGTTTCCACTCCTAGCAACCCTGCAGGACAGGGTAGAAGTGCCCCCGTGAGTTTCCGAGACTCTAACTCTTTACGGGAGTAGAAAGCCTCCTCTTTCTCCCTGGGAGCAGCTGACCTTGCCGCTAACTGCCCAGCACAGAGCCACGATGCCACCAGGGCTCCTTTCTACCGAGCCTAGAGGGCTCCAGACATATTTATTCTTTACATTCCAGCTTTATTGGGGAATTAAGTTGACTTAGCCCACAATTTCTAGGACACAGAGCCCAAGGAAACGTTTAAATGCTAATATTTTACTGGAAACTGAAGGAAGGCTATGGGGTTGAGGGCAGGGGTGAGTGATAGCTGGTACGAGGAGGTGTAGACTAAGTGGTCGTGAAGCCCAGCGGCCCCAGAGAGGCTGTATGGCCCAGGACAGTGTATTTTCTCAGCTCCTATTGGTCAAGGGGTTCCTCCACAGGGGTGCTGGAATTAACCCCCAATCCACAGCAACCAGTCATGGCAGGAATAGAGGCTTAGAGTGTCTTGAGGCGCCCCGTAGTAACACCCCCACTTCCAGGTTGCACATGATGGGATGCATGTATCTCATTCCTCAGCTGCTCCCAGGGCAGAAGGGGATAGGAGTGTGTGTGTGTGTGTGTGTGTGTGTGTGTGTGCCTTAGAGAAGGCGATTAAATCACACAGATCTTGCTGCCTTGATGAGCTAAGAGGGCATCAATGGTGCCTGATACACTTGCTGAAGACCCTTCTATGCAGGGCCTAGCAGGCTGTGTTTGTCTGGGTAGACTAGAGAAACAAATTCATCAACATGCATATGTATCTAAGGGAGAGGTTTAGAGACAAAAGGAATTGAACATTGAGAAAACATCCCAACCCAGTCCAGTCCAAGGTCACAAGTCCAATATTAGCCCATATGTCCGACAGAAATCTATAAAGTCCTCTTCAGACTCAACAAACACATGCAATGACGCCGAATGTAGAAGATCACAGGCCAGTGGGTAGAAAGTCTTGGGTGGTAGAAGCACCTCAGCGCTGGCAGGGGTCTCCACGTAGCCATACCAGTTCCCACGCTTGCATCAGGGTAGGTCCCTGTGGTATCTTCTCAGGGATGCCTCACAGGAAGTCAGCCTTGTCAGTAGAGTTTCCAAGGGAATGAACTGAGAGAGATAGTGTCTCCCACCTCCAAGCAGGAATTCCCAGATTTCCCAGAATTCTCAGGAGAAGGCCATGCCCACACAGAAGTCTCATTGGCTATCTCCAAACTGACAGCCTAGACTCCACCCCTACACTCTTAATTCTTAAATTGACACCAGATTAGGTGATTGCCACACAGGCTCTGTTGTTATGGATTGAGTTGTGTCCCCCAGAAAGTATGTTAAAGGGCTGACCCTGTACCTATGCACATGACCTTATTTGGGAATAGGGTCTTTGAAGATGTTGTCAGCTAACTTAAGGTCATACTAGGATAGGATGGATCCTAATCCTGTTCAAGTAGTGTCCTGATAAAAGAGGACCAAGATTTTATATATATATATGTAATTATAGATATTATACATATATATAATAGGAGAGGCCAGCCTCTTCAACCTTGTGAAGATTTGTTCAAGAGCCAAGAAACCCTGGGACCGCCAGAAGCTGGACAGACAAGAACTTTCTAGAGCCTTCAGAAAGCTCTGGTGGTATAGTGCTAGTGTGTTGGGCTGCTAACTACCAGATCAGCAGTTCAAAACCCCCAGCCACTCCTAAGAATAATGAGACTTTTTTTCCTAAGCCACAGGGGCCGTTCTCCCCTGTCCTGTAGGTTCACTGTGCATCAGAACGGACTCGATGGCAGAGTCAGAGTCCTGTTGGCACTATTGGGTAAGTGTGGGACTGCTAACTGCAAGGTCAGTGGTTCAAACTCATCAGCCTCTGATGGAGAAAAAGAAGAGACTCTTTGCTTCTTTAAAGTTGTATAGCCTCAGAAATCTTTTATAGAGTCACTGTGAGTCAGAATTGACTCAAGAACAGCAGATTTCAGTTTGCTTTGCTTCAGGGGAGGCATGGCCCTTATAACACCCTGAATTCCAGCCTCCAGCACTTTGAAGCCATAAATTGTTGTTGTTGTGGCCCCGTGTGTGGCATTGTGTTCGGACAGCCCTAGGAGACTAGGGCGGCTCCTTGGTAACTAATAACCATATATCTAATGTGCGGTTATTATGGTGATCAACCAGTAACTTACGAGTGTTTCTCCTGAAATAATGCTTGTTGAATTCAATGCACAAAGGCTTACAATTTGCTTCTTTCTGGTTCTAAATCTAGCCACCTTTCCTCCCCACCACCTCCAGAAGTTCCTGGGTGGAGCACCTGGTTAAGCACTCTGAAACTAATTGAAAGGTTGCCAGTTCAAACCCATTAAAGCTGTCTTGGAAGAAAGTCACAGCCTTCAAACTCCATGGAGCACAGTGCTACTCTGACAAACCTGGGAGGGGTCAACTTGACAGTTGGCTTGTTTTGTACCTTCCCAAAGTATGCAGTGAACTGTATTCCAAAGATGTGACAGATAATGGCTGAGGATGCAGCGACCCCATATACTATCCAGGAAATCCAAATTGAGTGAGCTGAGACACCACAGGGCCAGAAGAGAGCTGTTTGGAGAATTGCTGATCATTCAAAGGGATCAAATAGCCTTTGCAGTAGATCATCCTTATACTAGATTATGGTAATGCTTAAGCAAAATCTCTGACTTCAAAAACACTTTATAAATTTGGTGTGAGCTCCTGTATTAGGTTTAATACCATCTTATTTTTCTGTTTTATGAATCATGTCAGTTTTTTCTCTGGAGCCTGAAAGAAATGCTATCCATTAACAGACGAGAAAGTAGTTAAATGACTCATCTGTCACGGGGCCTGGGGACACTCACCTCAGGTTTGATTTGAGATGCTCTTTCCAGTGTGGGACCCTGAAGATGCTGACCCCCAGCTGACTCTCAGCCTGGACCCCTCTTCAAACACTCTTGAGGCGATTCGCAGGATATTCCCTAATGGAGCACACGGCACCCCTGTGTCGGAGGCTGCAGGGTTTGCATCGCTAGCTGCACATCAATCGTTCTTTGATGCATGAGGATAGGATAGGGAAAGGTTCCACAAAAGTAAACTCTTCAACTCAATGGAGATTATCCTGGCAAGCAACACATCTGAACATTTTAATCTCATTTTATAGGAATATGTCTGGGAGAAGCAGGTCCTAATCAGAAATAATTTGGTTCTAAGTGGTGACTACCTCTTCACCAGGGACTCGAGTGAAATGGGGAGTTTATGAAGAGGATGCCGGGAGTCTTTGGGGATCATGGGGAAAAAATATCCAGATTTTTCTAAGGGACAAATGAATCACCCAGTGTCATTGGTCCAACTAGTACTCCCGGGGTAACCCCTGGTCTCTGTTTCTTAGTTAACAAGCAACAATGAACACATCTCAGGGTCACCATCACCTGTCTGGGAAGTGGACATCTGGGTCTAGGACGAGTCCTGACCCTAGCCAGCACTACATAATCCAATGTCTGCCAGGAGTGGTGTCACAATAGGCACCCCAGCCTCACCTAGGGAGCACGGAGGGATAGACTGGGGGATTAGGAGGGACATGATTAGTGGGCAGTTAGTAGGAGCCAAGGGGCTTATTGTCCACCAGCATATGCAGGAGTCATATTCTATGAAGAATTACCCCTCACATCACACCCATTCTTCCCCAACTCAGTGCCAAGGGCTCTTACTGAGAAACACAGAATCTCTATAGATCTCTGTTTCACATTTTAAAACAAGGGCCATAGCTCTAGAGTCTGTTACCGTTTTTAGAGTCCATGGTCTGACACATTTGAAAGGTGTTTGCACTGTGGTGGCCTCCTTGTCATCCTAGAAGCTATGCCTCCAGTATTTCCAGTGTCATCGGGGGCACTCGTGGTGGGCAGGGATCCGCTGAGTTTTCAGAATAAGACAGAGAAGAAAGGCATGTTATCTAACTCACTTGTTTTGGCCATGCCATTGGGAAGGATCAATCACCAGCAGGAGACGACACATTTAATGGAAGGAGAAGGCAGCAAAGAGGTGGGAGACCCTTGATGAGATGGACTGGTACAGTAACTACAGCTAAGGTCTCAGGTGGTGATTGTGAGGATGGGACAAGAACGGGGCTACATTTTGTTCTCTTGTACACAAGATGTCCGTGAATCAGAGTTGACTTGAAGACAGACAGACAGACAGCCATCTATCCATCCACTCACTTATCTGTCTACCATCCATCCACCCATCCATCTACGTATCTATCTATCCATCCATCTATCCATCTACATATCTATCTATCTATCCATCCATCTATCCATCTACCTATCTATCTAGCGTCTATTCATCTAAAAAACCTGGAAAGAACCTCCGTTGGGCAAACATTAAGCAACTTGAAGTAGTGCACCCAGTGACATTCCCTGGGAAGGTTCTCTTTTGTCACCTTGAATTTTTTCATAAAAGCAATTTTGCTCAACCCTCCTTGTTTGTGATGGCTGATTTAAGAGACCAGCTTTCAGCAGTGAAATTTTGTTTCCTGTTCAGGAAAAATGCCACAGAAACTGTTGTGATGTTGAATACAGTTTACAAGGACAGTGCTATGGGAAAAACTCAAGTGTATGCATGGTTTTCTCGTTTCAAAAAATGTGAAATGTCAATTGATGACAAACCTCATTCTGTACGTCCGTCAACTTCCCAGATGGATGAAAATGTCAACTCATAGTGCATTGGAGTTTGTTCCACCAGATCAGACTGTTAATAAAGCTTTGTATTTAGAGGTTCTGAAAATATTGTGTTACAGTGTGCAACAAAAAGGCCTGATTTGTGGCAGATGGGGGACTGGTTTTGCCAACACAACAATGCATCTGATCATGCAGCCATCTCAGTTTGCCAGTTTTGGGCAAAAAAAGTATGCCTCTCTTGCCCCATGTACTTTATTCACCTGACCTGACTCTGTGCAACTTCTTTTTGTTTCCTCGAATGAAAAGGGACATGAAAGGACATCGATTTGATGATGTAGAAGAGGTAAAGAAAAAAGAAAAAAAAACAAGAGAGGTGCTGTCAGCCATCCAAACAGATGAGTTTGAAAAATGTTCCAAGGATGGAATCACAGATTTCACAAATGTATTAAGTGTAATGGAGAGTACTTTGAAGGTGATAAGGTTGTTTTGTTAAAAAAAATTTAGTACATAGCTTTGAAAAACAAATTCTGGTTTTTAGAGGGTACCCCTTGTATATCCATCCATCCATCCATTCATGTATCTACCATCTATCGCTCCATCCATCTATCAGTGACCACTGTGTAATATTTTCAGCAGAGAAGGGCCCTCTGGAAGGATTAATCAATTACACAAGGATTCTGATCATTCCTAATGTGAATGTATAGAGGGGTGGGGGTATCTGCCAGGGCAGGCCAATGAGCTGTGAACCAGAAAGCATGTCACTTATGAGATAAATGATTTATTGCTGATCAGGTTCTCATCACAGTGCTCTTTTTCATCTGTCACGGCAACAGGCATTATAACAGATGGGAATTGCTCCATGAGCCTGGGCCCAGACTGAAGACAGTGAAATTCATGAGAGAACCTCCCGCCTATCTCAGACAGGCCATAGTGTGACTGAGAATAAAGTGCCTAATTACTGCAGCAGAAACTGGCTGATCCTTACAGATAAAAACAAGCAAAACAAACAGTGGCTGTTGAGTACTCT
>NW_022103928.1:7015049-7016638 GCF_000313985.2 Echinops telfairi
ACTGCTACTGAGTCGATTCTAAGTCATAGCAACCCTACATAGTTTATGAGGCTGTAGGTTTTTATGGGAACAGACAGCCTCATCTTCCTCCCCTGGATCAGCTGGTGGGTTCCAACTGTTGACCTTGCAGTTAGCAGCCCAACAAGTAACCCACTATGATCTCCGTACAGATACAGGTCTTCAGAATAGCTCGGGGGCAGGATCTCTCCGTAAGCAGTTTACAAGTCTCAGTTCATCTTATCCTTACAACAACCCCTTGAAGGTTTGTTAGCTGCCGTTCGGACAATTCTGATAGCAACCTCAATCTTGCAGAGTAGGACTGCTCTCTAAGATTTTCAAAATTGTGGCCTTTCAGAAGCAAATTGCCAGGTTTGCCTTCTGAGATAGCCCTGAGTGTGTCTTGGCTGCTATCATCATCATTTTAGACAGGACAAGTATGGCACAGAGAGTTAGGGTAATGTCCCCAAGGTGAAAAATTGCTCACAGTGCTGAAATTCAAACCCAGACAACCTGGCTTCAGAACCCCTGCTTGGCCACAATGTTCTGTAACCTTGCCCAGCCTGTGTTGCAGTTGTCCCTACACTGAGTGACCTTCAACTCGAGTGCTTTAATCAATTTATTTTCACTTTTGATGTTTTTGAAACTGAAGACTCCTTGTTTCTGTTGGTTGACACCTTCTGCTGTTGTCAATGAACTTGGCTCTAGCAATAGCCCCGCCTTTGTTTTTCTTCTAATATGCTGTTTCTAATCCATTATGGAATAGGAAATTAATATGATAATTAAGCTAGTTCCACATGTTACAATTGTGACTAATTGAATCTGGCCACCTTGCCAGCGAGCATCACTCTGCCCCACCCCCACGCACCTTGCTCCCAGCTTTGTCACTGTGGCTCCGGCATCTGTCTCCTCCTCTAGGCAGTCTGGTCTTTTGCAGGATAGTAATGGGCTGAATTCACCTTTGTCTTTCTAGCTTCCCTTCTCCAAGCACCTAGCACAATGCTTTGCATATGTTAGGTGACTAATAAATATCTGCTAAGACTATTAAGTAATTAGGTTCTGAGTAATGGCCTAAGGGTTTGCCTATAAGTTAATTCGATGGACCTCACTACTAGCCTCTGGGACATCCAATTTGGCTGTCTGGAGGCCTTTGGGACATTTTCAGTTGTGTCTTGGATACTTAAGATTATGGAACAACACGATCAGTGAATTATTCCTTCAATCCCTCAGTAGATAGGTATTGCGTTTCTAACTACATGTGTCTGCGTGTTTGTTTTTTGGAAATTTACCGTGTACAATGTAACACTCACAACACTTTATAAGCATTAATTCATTTTAGTGTGCCAATGACTGAATAAGGTAGACCTAACTATCCCATTTTATAGACAAGGAGAGTGAGACACAAAGCAATTTTCTTTTCTTTCTCTTTTAAAAAAATCTTTTTATTGGGGGCTTGTACAACTCTTATCACAATCCATACATACATCCATTGTGTCAAGCACATTTGTACATTTGTTACCATCATCATTCTCAAAATATTTGCTTTCTACTTGAGTCCTTGGTATCAGCTCCACATTTTTTCCACTCCCTCT
>NW_022103928.1:7017605-7019362 GCF_000313985.2 Echinops telfairi
TGGCCATGTGTTGGACACAGGGAGGTGGTCAAGATAGAGAAGTGCCTGCCCTCATGAGGTTGGCATTCTAGTGAGAAAGCCAGATAAAAATCAATATGCATACCATTTCACAAGGGAGATGCTCTGAAAGAAACAAACAGTGCTGTCATAGAAAATAATGCCATAAAATGTGGTCCAGCAGGTCCTCTGGAAGGGTTAGTTAATCTAGTACTACAAAACAAAGTACGTGCACACACACACACACACACATCTAGTGGTTAAAATAATACAAACGGATTAGCCCATAGTGTCTCTGGACCAGGTGTCTGAGAGCAGGCCAGTTGGGTGGTTCTGGCTCAGAGATTCTCAAGCGGGTGTAGTCAAGAGGTCAGCTTAGTCTGCAGTCCTATGAAAGTGTGGGTGGGGATGGTGGTCAGCTGCTATGATGGCACACTGTATGAGGCAGGGAGCAATCAGACAAGCAGAACCTGCAGGAGACTCTATAGATAGAAGTCAGTCGATAGAGGTGGATAAAGATGTGCAGCCACTAAGTTATGAGGCCTGGTTATGCTATTCATCTCAGGTGTCTCTACATCTGCTGCTGGAGTGGAAACTCCACGGGAAGTCAGGTCAGGAAAGAAAGGTCACAAGCAGCTGAAACCTCATGAGCCCAAGTTAGGACTCCAAAAGGACAGACAGAAGCTCATGCACATTCTAGTTGCCTTTGACCCTGGTGGCAAGACATCTCACAGAAGTCCAGGCACTTTCCTTATGACTCTAATCATGCATTGGCAACCCCATTAGGGAAGTCAACAAATCAGCAACGAAAGGCATGGGATGCAGAATCACTGCCATCCCCATGATTACCCTGTAATCTAAGGGAACCACCCGCACTCTTAGCCCCACCCCACTGTGTCCTACACTAACTGGAGACACACAGGAGAAAGGAAGTCTGGGAGTTTGTACAGCATCACTAAGTTGACATTTTGCAAAGCCATCACATCACTCACCTGCCTGTTTTCTGGAGGCCTTGGCTCCTCACTGACTATTGGCTGGAAGTCCCAGTTCCAAGTGGACCTCTTGAGTGCCCATCCAACATGGGAGTTGGATTCCTCCAGGGCTCTCATGAGGACAAAGCCACAATGTTTTCTATGACCTGGTCTCAGAAGTCACAGACCGAGGACTTCCAACAAGATGGCAACTGAGTAACACATACCAGAGGGACTCCACAGAAATCATCACAGGAGAGTCACTAAGAGGGAAATTCCACAATGCTGGGTCACAGGAAGAGCATCATAAAGATAAGTAGGCACAGATCCACTAGGTTTTGAGGAACTGGAGGCTTTTGGCTTACCATAGTGGAGGCAGGTTAGGGTTTAACCTTATCCCCTTCAATGTCTCAGCCAGAACCGGGATCCTTTGAAGCCAGCCCAAGGGCTTTATCTCAACACAGCCAAAGCTTGCCACCACCTCAAGCAGGGTTTAAACCCCTTCAGCCCCATGGTCAGGGATCAGGGTTCAGCTATATTGTTACTTTTGTCTTCCTCGCTCCTCTCTGTCCCCCACAATCTCTGCGGGCTCCGTTTTTTTTCTTTTTTTCTCTCTTTTTCTCTTCCCTTTTCTCTCACACCCCACTGCCCAACTCCAGGTCACTCCCTTTAGCCTACAGCATCCATACCTGCCCTCTACAAACTGGGGGAGCTCCACTCTCTACAGAGTAAGACAGACTTGGGAAAGCCCACCCACTTTCCTCCAGGGAAAATCCTGTCCACCTGCCT
>NW_022103928.1:7020470-7021999 GCF_000313985.2 Echinops telfairi
GAAAAAGCATGAAATGATAGAGGAGATAAAGACCATACACCAAAGGTAAATACAAGAGCTTAGGGACGAGATAACAAAAACCAGCAGCAGACTCAGGGACTTCATCAACTGATTTGCAGAGGTAGAGAACCACACCAGTGACCTAGAGGACAGACAAGCAGACTTTACCAAACGTGGGGAAAAAGTCTAATAAGATCATTAGCGAAGCTGAAGAAAACCCAAGGGTGATGTCTCATGCTATGAAGAGGAACAACAACAGAATAATTGGATTACTGGAGGAAGACAAAACAAAGAAGTCAACTGCAAAAATAGTGAGAGAATTCATGGAGGAAAACTTCACCAGGTTAATGAATGAAAACCAGGCAACCATTCAGGTGCTGAAAGAACACCAGCTAGACTAAATCCCAAGAAGAAGTCACTAAGGGACATAAGAGTTAAACTATCCAACTTTGAGGAAAAGGAGAAAATCATATGAGAGCCGCTAGGGTAAAACAAGCAGTCACATATAAAGGTTCTCAAATAAGAATATGCTCAGACCTATCAGCGGACACTATAAAAAAGAGGAGAGAGTAGAGTAACATATTCCCAAAATTGAAGGAAAATAACACAAACCCAAGAATACTGGATCCGGCCAAATATCTATCAAGATAGATGGAGAAGTCAGAGTCTTCCCAAACAAGGAAAAACTCAAAGAATACGTTAAAAGAAACCCAGCCCTACAAAAGATCCTTGCCAACCCAGTATGGGCAGAGGAACAGCACTCACTGAGCACAAATAAGAGAGCGCTACATAGAACAACCCCACGCAGAGGGCAACACAGAGAAAATGGCCCCCAAGATAGCATTGGCTTAAGGGTGGAAAGAAGTCAAGAATGAGACACACACACACGCACACACACATGCAGAACACACTGATAAGAAAGGGAGGTAGGAAAACACCCAGCACAAACGGTATAAGATGACTTTACAGAGTCCACAGATGGAGGTAATAACCCTGAATATCAATGGACTGAACTCAGGCATTAAAAACCTGAGGTTAGCAGACTGGCTTAGAAAACACAACCCATCAATCTCCCTGCGGGAGCCACATCTCAAGATTACAGACAAAAGTAAGCTGCAAATCAAACAATTACCATTTGACTCATATAAAATAAATAATATCACTGATGGGAGAGAAATAGTCTGCAAATCAAAGGCTGGAGAAAGACATACCAAACAAACAGCAATTCAAAAAAGCAGGTGTTGCAATCCTAACCCTGGATAAAATTGACCCCAAAGTACAAACCATGCAAAGAGTTAAGGTGCTACATTGTATAATGTTCAAGGGAACTTTAGACAAAGAACCACTAAGTATTTTAAACATATATTCTCCAAATGAGAGACCTGTTGAATATGTCAATCAAATGCTCCAAAAGATGATAAAAGAAATCACAGGCTGAACAATTATAGTAGGTCTTCAAAACATTGCTTTCTGAGAAAGATAGATCACAGGAAGAGAAACTCAACAAGGAAGGTATGGGTCAAACACTA
>NW_022103928.1:7032947-7034662 GCF_000313985.2 Echinops telfairi
CTCCATTCAACGCAGTAGCAGGGCTCACACCCACCACAAGCTTAACCAGCCCAGACCCCCTCATCCCATGCCTCCTCGAGGGGAGGTCCCAGTGACAAACTTCCTGGTGCAACATCCCTACCCACTCACACCACTCAGGCCTCCTGGCACCCACTGTCTTAGAGAAAGAGCTTCGTGCCTGGGATTTATGGAGGGCTGCTCACAAAGGAAATCTGCAAGAGTGAGACAGGAGAAGGAGCAGGCCTGGGTGGTTCTGAAATGAGCTGGCTTCAGTGAGAGCCTCTGGGGAGCTCGGGAGAGGATGTCCTGCCCAGAGGCCGGGAGGCTTGGCTGGTGTACAGCACACCATCCCATCCTATTCCAGTTATTTATTGCCCCGCAGCAAGTCGCCACAAGGCATTGTGGCTTAAAGTAACAGTAATCATGTATTGTCTCTCCTGGTCCCTGGGCCAAGATTCAGGAGGGGCTGAGCTGGGCTGAGCAGGGCAGTTCTCACTCAGATTCCCTTAGGAAATTGCAGGCAGGTGGTGATTGGAGCTTGGGTCACCTTGAGGTTGGTGCCTGGGCAGAGGAGACTTGACTAGTTGCCTTCTCTCTGCCTCAGAGAGATCTCTTGAAGCAGACACTTCAGCATGGTAGCTTCAGGGTACCTGACGGAGGAGGACTCCAAAAGCCCATGTTGACAGACAGAGAGAGAGAGAGAGAGAGAAAGCAGGCCAGTACCACATTATCTCTGACAGCCCCGCTTGATTTAGTGGCTCATTCTGCTTCTTAGAATGGGGGTTATGAAGGGTGGCCATAGAGCTCACCCTGGGGGGTGTGGCACATCAGAGAGTCATCTCTGCGTCAGGTGCCCCCTCCGCCAGCCGCTGGCCAACCTTCAGAAGACGCTGCAGGTGAGAGCGACTAGCAAACAGCAAGGCAGCAGCTACGTAGTTTTGATCCAAGAATCTGAACAGGCTTTGAGAGCAGTACCGACGGCAGCCGCTAGGGTGACGTGCCCACCCGGCCCTCTGCAGACAGACCCACAGGCCCCACCACCTCACGTGGTGCACAGCAGCAGGCCTTGCTGAAACTCTGAACAGGGAACAGCGGTTGACAGGGCAGAACCCTTAGAATCTCTTCTGGGAAAGGTACGCTTTCCAAAGGGAGACCATCTGGACACAAAGGAAATGCGCTCTCCATCAGAGCCTTTAGAACGGGCCCACATTCTGCTGCAAGTGCTTTCAGATGGTGACAGGTTTACCCGACGACCCTAGGCAGTAGGTACCACTATTCTCTCCCAATTTCCCGATGAGAAAACTGAGGCCCAGAGAGGCTAAACAGCTCTCCCAAGTTCACAGGACGGATAGGTGAAAGGGCTAACCTTGGCAGCGTGGCATCTGCTTCCCTCATCTCTGCACGTACCCACACTGGCAGAAGTTAGCGCCTTTCACTCAGGCCTGTCCCGACACATGGTGACTCCAGGTCCGGCAGCACAAACCATTGCCTTGCTGTCCCGTTTCCGTGATGATTGGCATCACTGTGTCCAGTGGGACAATGATAATACTCTGTTATAATCCTTTACTGATTTGGGGAAATAGATCACCTCATCGTAGTCTGAAAGCTTCGAGGGAACCTGCCCATCCTGGGTGAGCCCGCTGCCATTTGAAACACTGATGGCGTGGCTTGCAGCATCCTAGCCACATGCTGGTGCCACAGTAGGACAGACTGAC
>NW_022103928.1:7035623-7046950 GCF_000313985.2 Echinops telfairi
CCTTGATCTGATAGCTTCGCTTCAAACCATCAGATTGTGTGGCTTGACAACCCGGCAGCCTCCAGCTGATGGATTTGCAGAAGTGCTCAAGGATAATTGGCATTTTAATGGGAAAATGCCATGTTCCCAAGAGTCAGAATAGCAATAAGGTACCCCCAGGGCCATTAACACAATTCTTGGGTAATTAAAGTTGCTCACCCATCAGGCTTGGGCTCAGAACCTCTCCCATGCATGCTTGCAGCAGGGCTTCTGGGGATGCTCATGCTTTGCAAACCACTAAATTGGAGCTCTAATGATCAAATAACTCTTCCCATTCAAACACGTGTGGAAGGAACCATGCCTTGGCATGTCCCTGGCTTTCTCCGTTGTCTTTGGCCAAAGTAGAGCTGGGGAAGAACTCTGAGAACCATAGAAGGCATAATTATTAACTGACCCTTCTGGTACCAACTTACAAAGACCACGTCTTAAAAGGGCATTTTGATAGTGTGCATCCACCGTCACCGAGCACCGCCAGGGTCTGGGAGGCTATGTGGTATCCCTGGGCTTGCAGAATAAGGCTGGAATTACACTTTGGTTCCCATTTGCCCCTTTGACTGAGTGTGCTGTGCTGTGCTTGTGTCTGCACAATTGTATGCACTGACCATTGCTAAGGCTAATGCTTAAGGAGCATCCCTTTGCTCCCCCTTTACAATTATTTTACCCCTACGGTACAGCCAAGGTAGCTGAGGTTGTGAGAGAGAAAGAGCCTGTCCAAGGGTACACAGGTATTAGAAAGTAAGCCCAGACGGTCTGACTCCAAAGTCCCAGGCTGTAACAACTGCATTATCCAGTTCTCACCCAGGTTTCCAGACTCCTGAACGAGTTATTTCTTGACTGTTATAGAGGTATCCCTATCTATGGAGGGAGAAACCTTCTTAATTCTCATTTTGAACCCGGGCCTCTTCCTGATGCCATCTTAATTGGGGGGGAGGGGTGCGGGGGCAGAGACTGTCCACGGCTTGGAGCTGAGGCTGGCTGGCTTTTTGCTGGCAGCCACAGTCTTTGGTAAGAGATCTAAGTCAGGTTCTGACAGGAAACAGATGGCTCACTCAAACGGGGTAATTTGTGGACTGTTTATTAAAGGGACTCTCCAAAGCTGTGGGCAGGGTTGACAACAATGAGGAAAGGAGGAGGAAAAATTCCAAGTCAGGCAAAAAGTGGGGAGCAGTGGCCTCCTGCAGAAATGGGAGGTGGTAGCTCCAGATAGCCAGAGAAGGAAGTTTGGTAGAGACAGCTGTCACGCAGGCACTGTGGTCTTCTGAGAGGGAGGCAGTCAGGGGATTGAAGACCCCAGCCTCATTCTTGCCCTGCCTTCTGCTCCCTTGCCAGGGCCTGCCATCAGCCAAACCAAACCCCAAACCAAGGGCAAGAGAATCCCATAATCGGGACGCCGTTCAGAGGGTCGGACTCCCGTGGGCACCCAGCAGGCGTGAGAAACAGAAGGTAACCCCGCCAGCACTGCGTGGGGCCGAGGCATGTGTCCTGTGATATTGCTGTCTCTGCTCGGGCCTATTGAACAGGCCGCTGACTCCGGGGACCCCCCATGCACAGTGGATGAAACGTGGCCTAGTCCTGCACCATCCCCATCGGTTGCAGGTTGGATCGTGATGATTCGTAAGACTTTGGTGGGCCAGTTTTGGGAATTCGTTTCAATAGGCTTCCTTGTTTGCCTTCGCCTGGAAGCTCCACAGCAACACCTTCAGCAGCCGTAGCCCCAACCCCCTCCCAGAGGAGAGGTGGTTGGGCATAAAGTGCACTGGTTGGCTGCAAATTTCACTTGGGCTTTCCTTGTGAGAACTAAAAATTCGATCTGAGACCACCCTGGCCACCCCGGGATATGAAGTGGGACTGACTTGCTGCTTCACTTACTGCACCAATGGACTCAAACTTAGGAACCATTGTGAGGATGGCACCGGCCTGGGCAGTGTTTCCTTCTGTAAGGCTTAGAACCCACTTGACAGCAAAGAGCAACAACTTATTGCATCCTATCTGGCTGTGGGGAACAAAGACTTTTTTCCTGACTTACTTTTGCTTTTTTTTTAGATGATGAACATATTGGCTTATTTCTGCCCCTTCATTCTAAAGAGAATTAATTGAATGATGAGTTTAGGGCAGCCAGCCTGGCAGCCAGTCCCTTCCCCACTTAGTCTCTTGCAGACCTGCAGAAAGCATGTAGTATCTCGCCAATAAATGTTTGCCTCTGAGGTGTTGTCTGACTAGTTAGGTAACTACATCACACTCTGGGGTGCAGGATTAGCGAGTTAGTTGGACCCTATCTCAACACAGCTTCTGATCCACCTTGTTTTCGGAAGTAACACTGTTGTTTAGATCCCCGCCCACTGCACGCCTTTGTCATTGCTCAGACCCACCTACAGCACGAAAGAAAAAGGCGTATTTATTTCACCTCAAAGCTGAGACGCAGAGGTATCAGGTGCCAATCAGACACGCCTCCAAGGGCTTGTTGACAGTCAGATGAGCTGGTGTGCCATCTTGCAGAAGGAACCCAGACCCCACCCTCCCAGACTCCTGCCCATCGGTTTGTACAAGCAAAGCCAGAGCAAGGAAGCAGGTCTCTTTCTTAATGAGTGCGTTGGGCATACACAACATTGCTCACTTACCATGCAGGACAGAGGGGACGGCACTTCATCCCTGCAGCCGAGTAAAGGGAATTCCAAAAGGATCACCACAGAATTGGGCAGGAGTAAGGATCATGGAAGAGAGATATTGAGAGAGAAAGAGAGAGAGAGAAGACCACGGCACAAGGATGGGTCCCACATATGCCAAGAAATGTGAGTCTATCTGAGCTAACCTGACAGTAACCCCACAAAGAAAGAGCTCCCACCCAAGGACTTGAGCTGAGTGTCCTTAACCCCAACCAAACTCACTGCTATCGAGTCCAATTCTGACTCATGTGGATCATACAGGACACAGCAAAACTGCTCCCAGAAGGTTCCCCAGGCTGTAGAGATTTACAAAAGCAGACTGCCTCATCTCAGAATGGCCAATGGGCTACTACTGCCGCTTACCTTTCAATTATTGAAGGTCCTATGGTAGCATAGTGGGTATCCATTGTGCTGCAAACCACAAGGTCAGTAGTTTGAAACCAGCAACCGCTGTACAGGAGACAGGGCTTTCTATTCCTATTAAGAGTTACAGTCTCAGAAACTTCAGGGTTGTTATGAGTTGGTATCAGCGCAATGGCTGTGTGTGTGTGTTTTCAATTATCAAGCATTCCTAGGTTCACTTGAATCTCCAACTGTTGGGTTAACAGTTGAGCACATTAACTGTTTGCACCCCAGGAACTTCTCTTTGTCTCCCAGGGCTGTGCTAACAGAAAAGCACCGTGGGTGGCTTTACAGACAGACTTGTATTTGCATGCCATTGTGGAGGCGAAAAGTAGAAATCAGGGTCTCAGCTGTGCGCATTCCTTCCTTACAGGTAGATCTGGGGATCCCAGGGTTCCCTGACTTGTAGAATCCTCCCATGCTACCTACCTCCTCCACAAGAGCCCCTGAGACCTGTGCTCTGAGTCTCATCTGATCTTTAAGAACCCACCAGGCCTGGGCGTGATCTAATGAATGGACAAAGAAAACCCTATTTCTAAATATAGATTGCATCCACAGGGATAGGGGTTCAGATCCCAACACCTATTTTATGAAGACACAATTTAATCCTTTACAGTGATCTACTCTTGTGTAACAGCACACCTCAAAACAAAGGGGCTAAGGCAACAGCCATTTGTATTCTATGTCACTGTTTTGTGGGTCAGGAATTCAAGCAGGACTCGGCAAAGATCTCCTCTGCTCCACGGGCATTGGTTGACATTGGTCATATTCAGCCGGCAGGTGGATGCTCTGCAGAGCCCAGACAGCTTCATACAGGTGAGTTTCCTTGGTGGGAATGGTGGGAAGGCTGGGCTCAGCTAGGATTGTTGATCAGAGGCCCTACACGTCACCTTCCCAGATCCACAGTCTCAGGTGAGTCAGTCTTTGGACCTGGCATCTCAGGGCTCCCAGAGTATATGGTAGGAAACCTTCATGGCAGCTGAAAGGTTTCTTAGGACCTCACCTTGGAAGTCCTAGGATGTCCCATTGTTTGGGGTCAAACAAGTCACTAGGCCAGGGGAGGGAAAGAGGCTTCACCTTTCAGTGGTAAGAATAGCAGCCACCTTTTATCTGCCCCAGAGGTGTCAGTGGGTGCCTTGCCAGACGGCCAGACAGCATCTCTCAGGCAAGGGAGGGGCAGGTGGGAAGGCTGCACTCAGGGCCGCCCCTGTAACTTAGCTCTCTGCCTTGGGAGAAAGCCGATGTTGGCTGCGAGCCCGGCAGATGGCACTGCCAGGGAAGCCAAAAGAGCCACACAAGGCAACGAGAGTAGAGAGTATGAAGCACGAGGCATTTGTCCTGCCTGGGCTCAGGAGACATAGAGCATGAGAGAAGAAAGGTAGAGGACCGCCCACCACACTTCCCTCACCACATCTCTCGGGTCAAGCCAGGGGCTCAGGCTGAGGAAGAAACGGGTTATAAGCCTGAAACCTTACACTTGCCTGCCTTGGATTTTTGAAACTTGACAGAGACAAGAAGCCTATGGACTTGATGCCCTCTCATTAAGGGAGGTTAGACAAGGCACAGGTGCAGAGAGTGATTGGAGAACAATAAATGGTTGATTCTATCCTGACTGAATCCAGACTATTCAACACGTTCCCATAATCTCCTACAGCTAGCAAGAAAAGGGTTTGTCGGCCTTCCCTCTCTCTACGGCCTCATTACAAGGGCCCTCGGCTTTGCTCAGGAAAGGAGTGGGTCCCTGGTGAGGTGGAACTGAGAAAGGGCAGGCGTGGGTGAGAGAGAACGGGAAGCCAGACAGACTGCCAAGGGAGGCCTGGTTCCTGGGGAGACAAGGGGGAGGTGGATTGTGCATCATCTGCCGGGCCTGGCATTTGGGACCAGTCGTGAAAAGGGACGCTTCCTTCTCCTGTGGACTTTGATGGCCCCCTTCCTTGGCTGTGGGCACTGGTGAAGGGGCACCTCCAAGATGACCCCCTGAAAACAGGAGCGATATGTGGAGTTCCAGGGAGGGGCATGGCAGGACGAGGGCATACAGCAGATCCAGCAGAAACCACCATGCTGATGGTTCCAGCCCCAGCGAGCGTGCCCGCGGGGCCCACAGGGCCACTCGGTGTGGGCTGCAGGAAATGCAGGAAGAACACTCGGAGAGGGAACTCTTTACAAGGGTGGCCAGGGATGGCCGCCCCCAGCAGATCCAGGGCAGTGCTGGGCTAGTAACATTGAGCTAGCACCATCCCGAGGGCCCAGGAGGACACCTGGGAAGTGCAGGTGGGGAGGCAGTTCGGGGATGTGGCGAGGACTGCCGGACAATGGGAGCCGTGACCTTTGAGAGGAGAAACTGGGAGCATTTTAATCTCTCCCATAATTCTCAAGACTCAGAAGGTCAGTCCTTCAAGGACTGGGATGTGTGCGCGCGTGCGTGTGTGCGTGCGTGTGTGCGTGCGATGCAGGCGGGTCATGTTAGAGAATAATATTTCTCAAGAGGATAAACTATCAAGTGAACAAAGATTTTATTTAGACTGTTAATTAACTAATGTACAACCAGTTCAAAGAGACATGGACAAAAGCAGACACACACGGACGAGCAGTCAGGAATGCTCTCCCAGCGGATGAGCCGTCGCTGCCAGAATGCTTTCCAGAGCGCGTCGTCGCAGCACATTGCGGAGGGCGGTGGGTGCTCCGCTGGGCATGTGCTTCCCCTTTGGTTGGTTCTCAGCTTCCTACCACATGCACCTGTGAACCAGCTCACTGAAGACAATGAAAGGCCAGGCCCCACAGAATCAAATCACCCACCCGGAAGCGCTGCCTCATGTTTCACAGAAAGGACCTCCGAGCATCATTTTGCCCAGTCCAAAGACTTTTATAGTCCGCTGGGAGTGTCTAGGCTTGCCTTCCACGTGGTGCCTCAAGTCTAGCAGTGCCTGGTGAGGACCAGGGCAAGTGGGGATTCCTTTGTGGATCTCTCTCTCTCTCTCTCTCTCTCTCTCTCTCTCTCTCTCGGGCTCCCTCCCTCCTTCTCTCTCTGTCTGTTTTACATTTGTGTCTCACTTTCTATTTCCCTCAGACACGTCTCTCCTCAAGCCAGAGTCTGCCCTGTCTTTTTAGAATAAGCAGACTAGTCGCTTCAGTGACCACTGAAACCCTCCTTCCTTTCCCACAGGGACCAGTGACTCGCCATTGATTCCACTCCACCCCTGGCCGCCTCTGTGCCCAGCAGAGCTGCCCTTCACAGCGTTTCAGGGTCTGTTTTCCAGCCACGCGCCCCAGCCCTTCCTTTCACTCCCTGCTGGCTGGACTCGAACCCCAACTTTCAGCTAAAAGAGCTGAACTGTTTGCACCGCCCAGGGCCCTGCAACGGGAGCTTCCTCCAAACTCTCGAGGTAGGACAGGGAGAGTGTTTGCATCCGCCCTCCGCAAAGACAGAGAAAGGGAACACACTTGCATGTCCAAACACTCATCCTCATCCAGTGTGGGTTCAAACGTCACCTTTTTAGTCACCTCTCACTGCCACCCATTTTGCCCTCCATCCCCAGTTTTATTGTGCCCATCTAGTTTTATCCTTTCTCAGCTAACTACGTGATTTGATACGAGAAGGCCCACTCCTTGGAGCAGGGTTTGGGATCTGCATTGAGCACCTCAAGAGCGCCTGGCACAATGTCTAGCACACAGTCAGACGTCACTAAACACTTGTGTAATGACCTAAAGAAAATACTGTTAGCATTTACATCCTTCCATACTTGATTCACGGAGCCCCCGTGGTGTAGTGGGTTGCACACTGGGCTAACAACACAAGGTCTGCCGTTTGAATCCATCTGTAGCTACTTGGGATAAAAATGAGGCAGCCTGCTCCATAAAGATATACAGCCTCAGAAACCCAAAGGGGCAGTTCTACTCTATCCTATAGGGTGACTGTAAGTCAGGATTGACTCAGAGGTAGGGAATTGAATTTACACCTGATTCACGGCCCATGGTCCAGGTTTCACCCCAACCTATGCTGTAAACCAAAACAACACCAAACTCACTGCCATCGAGTTTGGCACTGACTCGTGGGGACCCTACAGGACAGGCAGAACTGCCTGTGTGGCTTCCCGAGACTGGACTTCTTCACAGGAGGAAGAAGCCCCGTGTTTCTCCTCAGAGCTGCTGGTGGTTTCAAGTTAGTAGCCCAACTCAGAGCTGTTACACCACCAGAGCTCCTGCCCTTATGCGGTGCCTGCCTTCAATTCTCTCTCCTTTTCTGTTTTACATCGCCCTCTAACTTTGAAGGCTGCCGAGGTCAGCTAGCAAGAAAGAAGCCGAACGTTCCAGAATGGTCAGCCAGGTTCCAGACGTAATGCAATCTCGAGTGCAATCTCAGACGGGCCAGGTTCAAGTTTGTGAAACTGGAATTTTGTCGGGGGTGGAGAAGAGTGACTAAGGAAAAGAAAAAGCCGGTTATGCGGGTTATGTAGACTGAGAAAAGACTCAACCCCGTTAGCAGAGCTTAGGAGAGCCAGATCCCCTTTCTTCTGAGATGCTCCAGGCAATACTTACAGAGAAGTGCTTCCTCCTCGGGGCTTCCTGGGATGAGCAGTGGGAGCAGCAAGCACACACCTGGGAGACTGCGAGAGGTGCAGAATTCTAAGTCTCACCCCAGACGAAAGGAATGGGAGTTTCCCTTTTAACAAGGTCCTTGGGGACGGATTCAGCTGCACATTACAGTGGGGCTGGCACTGACTTAGAACTCCAGAGCCACATCCACTCCCTGCATCTCACAAGTACCCATGCCAGTGAGAGCCCTGAAGCTGACATCCCTCCAGTTAGCTTCAGAGTCAATCCTCAGGTCTCCAGCGCTGCAGTCAGGCTTGCTGGTAGCAAAGGCTTCGGGGTTCCAGGCGAGGGACCAAGAAGCCCGAGAGCTCACTGATGCTTTGGCAGTGTCTGACCCCCTCCCCACCAAGGAAGGGAGGATGTACCTCCTAGCACCGTCAAGATGGGCACTGTCGCTCGGGCTAACAGAGGATAGCTGGGTGGGTCAAGGATGTCCCACATGACCCTTGAGGTCATGGGTATAGCTGAGTGTGTCCCTTATATATTCCCTCAGGCCTTACTCTGTAGCTAACACACATCACTGCCATGGGGGTCAATTCCAACTCACTGTGACCCTATAGGATAGGGTAGAACTGTCTCCGTAGGCTTCTGAGGCTGAAATTCTTTAGGAGAGCAGAAAGTCTCATCTTTCTCCCACAGAGCAACTGCTGAGTTCAAACGGCTGACCTTGTGATTAGCTACCCACCTGGTGGCCCACTCTTCCACCAAGGTGCCACCTAGTAGCCCATGGTGGTAGCTTACTTGGTGTGGTCATTATCTGCCATTGAGTAGGACCCTGATCCACAGTAACCCCTGCCCAGTCATGCACCACCCTTTGACCTCTCGGGGACGCTAGTGTCATGATCCAAAGGGTTGCTCCCTGGTCCATCTCAGACTGCAAGCTCTGCAGAAGCTCATTCAACAGCACCCAAGAACGAGGCCAGGTGATGGCTGCCCACGGGGCGCATTAACTCAAAATCACCCAGCTCTCCCACATGAAAAACCACAACTGTCCCCACAACTTACCTGGTAGCATCCTTCCCTTTCCTGCCTCCCTTCCTGGGATTACCTCTCACATAAACTACTTGCACTAGTATCCCTGTCTTAGGGCCTGTGTTGGGGAATGCCAATCTAGGGCAAGGTTGAAGGGGCTTAATGAAGACAGCCTATCAATGTTGACAGCAGCTGCCAATCCAGACACTTCGTGGAGAGGTGGTTATGCACTGGGATGCTAACCACACGGCCAGCAGTGTAAACCCACCAGCTGCTCTGTAGAAGGAAGGCTGGGCTTTCTACTCCCGTAGAGGTAGAGTTACAGTCTCAGAAACCCACAGGGCAGCTCTACTCTGGCCTATGGAGTCACCATAGGCATCCCTATGAGCTGGCATCCACTGGACGGCAGTGAGTGAGAGAGTGAGTGAAAGAGTGAATACTGAGTGAGTAGTGAGTGCGAGAGTGAGTGGTGAGTGGTGAGTGGGAGAGTGAATAAGTGAGAGAGTGAGAGTGGGAGAGTGAGTGGGGAGTGGGAGAGAGAGGGAGTGAGTGGTGAGTGGTGAGTGGGAGAGTGAATAAGTGAGAGAGTGAGAGTGTGGGAGAGTGAGTGGTGAGTGAGTGAGTGGGGAGTGGGAGAGAGAGGGAGTGAGTGGGGAGTGAGTGAGTGGGAGAGTGAGTGGGGAGTGAGCAGCCAGCGCCTCCTATGTGCTGAGCATGCAGGGCTCAGAGTTGCTGGTGTGGTAACGCAGGGCTTCTCAGTCTTGGCACTAGGGACGTCTTGGATTAGATCAGAATGAATTCAAGGACAAATAACCATTCTTTGCTTGCGGGGCATTCATTGTAGGAAACTCAGCAGTTTCCTGAGTTCGCTATCAAGCCCGTTCCAAGGTACTAAGAAAACACTCTCCACACGTCGCCAAATATCCCGCGGGCGGGGCCACAAATCATCCCCCGCGGAGAACCGCTGGGTGAGCTGCACCCTTGTTCTACTGAGACACAGTCAGCAAAAACCCGGCTTTTCATTTTCCACCCGCCATCAAACGGAAAGCCCTTTGCTTTACCTCTGCCGTTTCTGCCCTCTGCCCTGCGTGGCTCAAAACCCTCATTCTCAAACCCATTTGTCACCGCTCCCTTTCCCAGGATGGATTTCCAGATTGTCCGCTGATGGCTAATTGGGATCACGTTTCCGGTAAAAGGGCCCAACAAATCACCTCCCTGCCCGCTCTCAGGGCCCCGAGCGCCCTCCAGTGGCCAGAAACCGCCACTCCCTCGGGCTCCCCGCGCAGTTCTGGGCAGCTCGGGAAGGAACCTTGGGAGCAGGGCCTTTGGGCTGGCTGGACACTGCCGAGGAGCCTGGGTGTGTGGCCTTGTATTCTGCAGTTGGCAGTCTTTCTTCGGGTGGCAGCAGATCTCATAGGCTCTGTGTTCTCTCTTTAGTCAGCAGTTTTCCGACATGGCAGGCAGAAACTGGATCCCCTCCTGGAGGTTTCCCGGCCTCCTCCCCTCAGGAGAGTACTTTCCAGGAGGGTGCACGCAGTGGGTGGGAGAGGAAGAAAGTCCCTGGTGGCATGGCGACACCCGTGCAGTGCAGTTGACAGGGAGTAGACAGGTCCCGCAGACCGGAAGCCACGGCTGCGGCGCTCTGCAAGCTGGCCGGAGGGGTGAGGGCAGAGGGGGTGCTGAGAAGGAAAGGTGTGGGCAAGGGGGCAGCATCGCAGATAACCTGTCACTCTTTTCAGGCTAGGCGGGGCGCTGTTCAGATGTATCTGACAACAGGTAGGCCTTAGATAGGGAGCCCTGGGTCACAGTCAAGTGCTCAGCGACTAATCAAACCCTCAGCAGGAAAGAGAAGACCTGAGTGGGCTCCCCTTTAGGATGACAGCCCGGGAAAGCCAATGGCACAGTTCTGCTCTGTCCCATGAGGGCACCAATATCTGAAATCCAAGAACAAACCGGTGGCTGTGGAGTTGCTTTTCCAGCTCACAGCCACTCTGGAGACAAAGTAGAACGGCTCCTGAGGGGGCCGAGACGAACTGTTCATGGGAACAGACAGCCTCGTCTTTCTCCCACAGAGTGGCTGATGGGTTTGAACCACTGACCTTGTGGTTAACAGCCTCACACTTAACCCCTCACACCACTGTGGTTCCTAACATTGCCACCTTAGATAACTCCAAACCTACATGAAGTCCACGCTATATCTGCATCCAGTTTCCCCCTGTTAGCCCATTTCCCTGCTTCCTGGTTAGACTGGAGGCTGTGTGGAAACATCAGGTCTCACCCGTGGCCAGGACCCCAGTGCACAGCACAGGCTCTGGTCCATAGAGAAGAGCGGTCTGTTTTCTGAATGAGTGAATGAGTGACGCATGAGCCGAGTTTTGAAAGCATGCAGGAGAGAGGGACTTTGAGGGCATGAAAGGAGCCTAAGGCGGGACAGAGGGTGCAAAGGCTTGTTGGGAATGGTGCTCAGACACATTCTGATGGGAAAAAAGAGCTCACATAAAGAAACCGTGGGCGGTGGTGTCAGAAGGATACAGAGATATGGAACCTTCAGAGAATGATGGATCTGCATGTCCCAATCAATTAGGAACTGTCCCCGCATCGTTCTTCTTGTTAACATTTTGTAATTTGTAATACCCTTTCTCACCCTGAAGCAAAAGT
>NW_022103928.1:7047296-7049598 GCF_000313985.2 Echinops telfairi
GGAATATTGACCAGGCCGTAGACTGCCAGAAAAATAAATACATCTGTCTTGGAAGAAGTACAGCCAGAGTGCTCCAAGAGACTTTGTCCCACGTACTTTGGACATGTTCTCCAGAGGGGACCACTCTCTGGAGAAGAGCATCACGGCCGTAGAGGCTCAGCAAACAAATGGAAGACACTAAGCAAAACGGATTGACACGGGGGCTACCACAAGGGCTCACGCATAACAATTGTAAGGATGGTGTCGGACTGGACAATGTTCTGTTCTGCTGTACAAAGTGCCACAGGAAGTCAGAGTTCTGTCCATCGCCCTAACGTCCTTCTTCTTTTTCTTAGCATTTTATGATACCCCCTTATCAACCTGCATTTAAATTCATTTTTAATATAATCCATCTATTGACATTATTTTTTTTAAAAGGATAACGGCTCTACTCTAAACCCAATGACATCTAACAATAGCAACAAGAAAATATTCATCTGAATATTCAAATATATTAGGAATAACTCTAAGTATGGAGCTACATCTGTCAACCAATATAGGTGTGTTGCTCAGGGGATTCAAGTGCCTGGCGGTAATGTGAATTTTCAAATAGACAAGAGTTTTTGGGAAGATTCAAACAAAATAAAAGGACTCCTAGGTTTACAGTTGTCCATCTAGAATCTTCAATGTATATTAAAGACATTCACACACACAATATTGTATGTAGGTAGAGATAAGTTATTGTTTCACTTAATAATTATCTATTGCTGCTTAATATTAATCCCCAAAGTGTAATGGCTTAAAATAACAATAATTATTATCATTCACAGTTTCTGAGGGCCAGGCATTCAGACCAAGTACAACAAAGCCAGCTTGTTTCTACTTTATGACCTTTGGGGCCTCAACAGGAATACTCAAAGGCTGGGAGGTCGACTCATCTGAAGGCTTGACTGAGGCTGTACAATTCATTTTGGGGGTGACACCCACATGACTGATTAATTGCACTGGCTCCTGGCAGGAGGCCTCGGCTCCTCGCTGTGTAAATCCCCCCACCGGCTGCATGAGTGTCCTCACTACGATACAACTGTTTTCTCCCAGAATGAGCGATCCAAGAGTTAGAGGAGCAGCAGCTGGCACTCTCCTTGTGACAACCCACTCTCAGAAGTCACTGAGAAGTGGCGTTCCACTTCTTAGAAGAAAATCCCTAAGACTGGTCCGCATTGCTGGGGGAGAAGAATTAGACTCCATGCTTTGAAGAAAGAAATGTCAACAATTTACAGATATTTTAACACCACTACAACATGAAGTCCACTCAAAAATAGCACGGGACATGGGATAAAACCCTTTGTGTCGGACAGGTACTGAGATTTGGGACAAGGATGTGGAGCATTCTGATAACCCTGGCAGAGCCCGGTGTGCCTGTGAAAGCAGAGGAGCAGAGACAAAGAGACGGATGGACACAATGGCTGCACTGGTGGACGCAGGCACAGGAACGACTGTGAGGAAGGCACATGAGCGCAGTGCTTCATTCTGTTTTGCGTAAGGTCAGAATGGGACTGAGTGGACTCGATAGCACCTCACAACAACAACAACAACAAGCAGAGCCTGTAGGTAAACGCCCCACATACTTTTAAGATAGAAACCAAAGCTTAGGTTGTTGTTGTGTGCTGTGGAGTTGATCCTGGCCCTATATTTCAAAGAAGTACCCTCTGGGGTTTCTTGAGCTGTAATTTCATGGGAACAGATCAGTAAGCCTTGTCTCCTGCGGAGTTGCGGGTGGGTTTCAACCATTTACCCTTCAATTAGCAGCCACATGCTTAACTGTTGTGTGATTCAGCCAATCCGGGGGCTTGATTCTATTCTTATCCTCCATGAATGGCCTCTGCCAACCCCTCTGCTGCCCTGCCCTTGCTCTCTGCCCTGCCGCCACAGCAGCTCTTTCATGGTCATCTGAGGTATGTGCTCCCTCCTGCCTCAGGGACCTTGCCCCTGCTGCCCCTCCTCTCCTCTTCCTTTCCTCTCTGACATCCACCACTTCCCACCCCTCCTCTCCTCTTCCTTTCCTCTCTGACATCCACCACTTCCCAGCGCAGTCTCGCTGTTGTTTCAAATAAGGCTCCCTTGCTCCCCAGCAGAGATTTGAGCCCCCTGGAGCACAGATCACCTGTCAATTTAAGAACTCACTGCCAGTGTTACTTCTCGATTTGGATGGTGCTTTGTTTAGTTTCTGCATCTTCTGTGAAAGATATGTTCAAAGATCCCAGAGGAAGAAAAGGAGGAAGGAAGGAAGGAAGGAAGGAAGGAAGGAAGGAAGGAAGGAAGG
>NW_022103928.1:7049698-7055410 GCF_000313985.2 Echinops telfairi
GGAAGGAAGGAAGGAAGGAAGGAAGGAAGGAAGGAAGGAAGGAAGGAAGGAAGGAAGGAAGGAGAGAGAGGGAAGGAAGGAGGGAACCCAGCGATTGCGTTAGCCAGAGCGGGGCAGCCTGGAAAGCGTGGGAAATTGGCTTTTCCTGCGGGAGCTGAATGAGCAGTCCCACACATCAGCCCTTGAAAGCAAAGTGGTGCGGGGAGGGAGCGGGACCCAGCACCAATTGAAATATTGGTCAAGATCTATATCTGACTGCCTGCGCACACATAAATAGGCATATTATCTCCCGGGTTCACACTGGGGAGAAAAACCCGCAGCTGCTAATGGTCGTGTTGCCAGGTGGTTCCGTGGGGCGTGATTTTCTGTTTCAATTACGGCGCCGGAGGGTCTTCCGCAGCCGGCTGGTGAGCGATGCTCTGAGCAGGTCCGGCAGTAACTGCCCGTAGAAGAGAGATGGCCGTCTCCGTCTTACATCTCTCTCAGGGGGCATAGGAGCATTTGTCTTCGCTGGCCGCCGCCCACAGAGGCTCTCCGGGGTTGGCGGTGACCAGACCATTGCTGCAGGCTCTCTGGGCGTTCACCTGGGGCCGCACATACACTGGGCACCCGCCACTCCTCTAGAGCAGGACAAGGCTGGGCTACTCACCTGGAGAAGAAGGAGCCCTGGTGGCACAAAGGTTAAGCTAAGCGCTACCCTAAGCCTCTGGTATTTCAAATACCAGCAGGGCCACCAGTTAGGGCAGGTTTCATTGAGCTTCCAGATCAAGGGACGCCATGGCAGCTCAGCTGCCAGCTGAAAGTTGGGTAGTTTGAAGCTCCAGCCTTTGCAGGAGAAAGAAGGGACAGCCTTGCATACCCAATGTGATGGGGTGGGGGTGGAGACCCAATGCCCATCTGTAAAGAATTGGACATCCCCTCACAGAGCGGTCACAGGGAAGAGATGAGCCAGTCAGGGTGAAGTATAGCACCGATGAAACACACAACTTTCCTCTAGTTCTTTAATGCTTCCTCCCCTCCCCCACTATCATGACCTCAATTCTACCTTACAAATGGGATTAGACCAGAACATGCACCTTCTACGGATAAGAGCCCGAAACACAGGGAATGCATGATATAAAAACCCCTCAGGGTCAACAAGGAGAGTAGAGATACCAGGAGGATAAGGGGAAGCTGGGTGGAGATAGGGGGAATCGATCACAAGGGTCAATCTAGAACTCCTCCCAGGGGGACGAATAACAGAAAAGTGGGTGAGGGGTGACGGAAGACGATGTAAAGTGAAAATAATAATCTATAACTTATCAAAGGTTCGTGGGGGAGGACGGGGGAGGGAGGGGAAAGAAATGGGGAGCTGATATCAGGGGCTCAAGTGGGAAGAGAATGCTTCGATAATGATGATGGCGGCATATGTGCAAAGGTGCTTGACACACTGGAGGAGTGTATGGATTGTGATAAGAGATGTAAGAGCCCCAATAAAAGTAAGAAAACCATCCCATGAATAACAGTGAGGACAAGGAAGAAGAAAATGTTCTATAATTGATTGTCGTGATGATTATACAACTCTTCTTGATATGATTGAATTATTGAATTGTATGACATGTGGATGAAATGCCAATAAAACTGTTTAAAAAAAAAAAAGGATTCACATCCTTGGAAACACCCTGGGCTCCTGGGCTCCGTCCTCTAGGGCAGTTGTAAATCCCACTTGGTTCTGCGATAAGATCTACACAGAGCACATGGGGCGTGGGGAGGCACTTTGACCCACAGATAGGCTCCTGCCAGGCCTGTCCTTATACGATCTTATTTCAAGGCCTCCCAACCACTCCACAGGCTGCCATTACTGGTGGGCTTGAACCCCTGGACAGCACCCGATCCTTGCCCCTCCCTCCTTCCCTTCCTCATCTACGGCCCTGCCAATCGCGCCTCTGCAGGTTTGGGACTGGATTTCAGCCGCCTGTACCCTCTCAGTCAGGCATGAAAGACACAACCACTCCAAACGGTACCCTAATTGAGCATCTCACCCAAGGTCACCCCCTCTTAGGTGGCAGAGGACACTGGTCAGGTCTTGGGAAAAGGTACTAACATTCTCCCCTGCCCTAGAGAGGCCTGCAGGAAGACTACCAGTTTCATTACCTGAACCTTGGGATTGTGGTCAAAGGCTGCTTCTGGCCTCCTGCACATAGAGGACTTGAGACTTCTGCAACCTCCCCAGAGACTAAAACTGTCCCATGAACCTGGCAAGGCAGAGGCCTGATGATCACCAGATGCCTCCATGAAAGCATTTTCTGTATCTTCTCTGCTGAATGCTCGCGTCCAGGCCGTGTTTCTCAGGGCTGAAGTGGCATCGTGGTGGCAGCAGGGGTGGCGGGGTCTGAGGCTTCCTGACCTCGGCAGCAGAGCCCTGCTGGTGTTCTGGGAACCTAGAGTCAGTCGAGGCCCTGACTTTGCTCTGCCTGGCCTTCCCTCCCATGGTAAGTCCCCACCCACTATATTCAGTTCTCCGTTCTCTATGGTTGTGTTCATGTTGGAAATGCCTGCAGTGCTTTGGGTGTCCCACCCTGGACCCTGGCAGTCTGTGGGCTTCCCTCATCCTAAACCTAGTGACAGCCTACTTCTACTCACTGAGACTCGGGACCTGCAACTTCTCTCTGCAAGCAATGGTGTCACTAGGGAGGTGTCACCCAGTGTGGTTACTCAAGGTACCACAGGAGGCCACCTGGGAGCTTTGTCTCCAATGGACAGAACAGTCCAACACCCAGCCCTCCCCCCTCACACTCCAGGATTTCCCCAGCTCCTCCTCTTTCCCATTGGCCAAGGAGGTTTGTCCAGCCACGCACATGCTGGCTGGGGAAGTGGGGGGTGAGGGTATTGGCTAACACCAACCCCTAATAACAAGGAGCCCTGGTGGCGGAGGGGCTATACAGTGGGCTGTTAGCTGTGAGGTCAGCTGTTATGGGGAGAAAGAGGAGACTTTCTTCCCAAAAGATGTAGTCTCAGAAACCCACGGGGCAGTTTTACTCTGCCCTATACGCTCATTGCCCTATTAGGTTGCTGTGAGCCAGAATCCGCAATGAGATTTTACTGTGGCCTGCCCACCACCACTGCCACCACAGACCCTAGGTTATTTTGTTGTCACCTCATCTGATAGTGTCAGAGGGGTAGGCCTGCAACACTCTAGACCCACCCACCCCAAGGGCAATGCCGTTTACATTTCTGTTACTCAGCAAAGATTCCCTGTTAATGATGAGGGTGGCTATGATAGATAGGTTTGTTGTGCCAACATGGCCAATGAACACATGTGGGATTAATTGAAGGGAGGAGAGATAAATGGCTTGGCGAGCCTGGCCTTTCTTGTTCCTCACTCTTTGATGATCAGACCAGGGTGTGGCTGCCTTAGCTTGTTCTCTGCCTCAACTTGCAAGCTACACTACCTGTGGGACACCTAACCCGTGGACTGTGCCACTGAAATTTGAGGTTCCTTCAAGTCCTGCTTTGCCACACTCCCGGAATATACATCACTTGAGCTGGGGACTGTCGGATCCTGTCATCTGGCTGACTGTCGGTGACCTACCTTGCTGTTTGCTGCCTGTGGTCAGATAGCCTGAACTGCTCTACAGAGGACTACCCAGCGGCCCTTGAGACTTGAAGGACTGCCAGTGTATTAGCTGTCTCATGGAAGTGAGTTGCACTGAGCCATGTGTACTGCTTTATAGATTAATTAGCTATTTATTTGGTATGTTGTATATCTATCTATCTATCTATATAAAAGCATTAGTTCCCTGGTTGTGTTTCTCTAGAGAACCCTGTCTAACATGGTGGCCTTGCCCTCTGTGAGCAGACCGTGGATCAGGGGGCCCTGCCGTTAACTGGGGAATGTTCCATGGAGGATGCGAATCCAGATGAGCCGTGAGGAATTAGTTAGCTGGAGAGAAATGTGTCCTGTATGCCAGGTTGAAGGAGGCCAGTGGAAGAGGATTAGTTGATGGGTTTAGAAGTCATGGTAATTTGATCAGCCCAAGTAGAAGAAGGATGTGTTTCAGGGAAGTGGTTGGAAATAAAATTGGCAGAAATTAATCCCAATCCCACATCTACCATGTGCAATTAACCCAGACCTCTGTTTACGGAGAGGAATCAGAGGCAAAAGGCCACAAACCAATGCACCCTAGTTCCCCCCGAGACCCCAACCACAACCAATGAGATGAACAGTCATCCATGTCCTTCAGTTTAAGAACACGGAGAGACCAGTAGCCATAAAACACAGCCTATAATTAGCATTGTCAGCCAGGCCCCATCTAATATGTCAGGCTCCGTGGGAGAGTGGGGGAAGGGAGGAGAATGAGGGCATGACGTGTTCTACAAACTGTGCACGACACCGCTGATAATACAACAGGCTTGCTCTTTGTCATAACAGTGTGTGGTGACATTAAAAAAAAGCCCTTGCCTTCAATTTGATTCCAATGAATCATGGCAACCCCATCTGTGTCAGAGAAGAACTGTGCTCCACGGGGTTTTCCTCAGCTGATCTCTCAGAAGTAGATCACCTGGAGTCTCTTCCAAGCTGCCTTTGGGTAGATTCAATCTGCAAGCTTTTCAGTTAGTGCCTGAGAGCTTACCTTTGTGTCACCCAAGGACCCCGTGATACATGAAAGTAAGTTAAAAAAAAATATTTTAGGGTTCCAGTTCCCACCAAAATAAATAAATGAATAAACTCACTGACATCAAGTCATAGCGACCCTAGAGGGCAGAGTAGAACTGTCCCTGTCCCTGTCTGATACTGTAACTCTTAACAGCAGTAGAAAGCCCTGCCTGTCAGTCTCCTGCAGAGTGGCTGGTGGTCTCGAACTGCTGACCTATCAGATGGCAGTCTAATTCTGAACCACTACACCACCAACAATAAGTTGGTATAGGAGTCACATATAGACACTTGGCTTATTTCAAACCAAGTGTATTTAAGCATGGCTCTGCCATCAGTAGATGGCTGCAGTCAAGTTCACTCAGACGTACGCTGGTTGTAGTCTCATTAGGGGGCCATCAAAAATACAAGTCCAATCAAAACAGTGGCTTCTGAGGGGATCTGCTGGGCAAAGAGAGCAGCTCAGGAGTTTAGGGTGACTGTTTTCTGATATTCCCAAGGTGTCACCTTGACACATTTTCTTGAAGGGCATGGGATAGTCACAGGGGGTTTGTTAGGAAGAAGTTTTAAGAAAATTGAAAACAAAGAACAAGGTCGGGCAAGTTGCCCGTGGCAGCCTTCTCATCATGACATGCACCTGCTAGTCTTCTAGGGCTGTAACTGGCTCTCCTGTGGGAATTTCACTGAGAAGCCTCAGCCCGTCCTTTCACAGCCCTGATCTTGTCCCTTCAGACTTCTTGTTCTCCAAACACAAAGAACATTTCACAGGAACACAACTTTCAGATCCCTCTGGGATGCCCGGACTGTTGTATTGATGTGGTGTGAATCTGAGCGCACAGAACTCTGAGGAAAGTCTCAGAGTGGTGACAATACTACCTCCAGAAGTACATAGAGCTCAATGGCAGGCATGTCAAGACTCAATGGCGTCAGTTTTGATATTTCATTTATTTTTTTTTCTTTCAACTTTTTATTTATTTTTGTTTTGTTTTTTTTTTTTATTTAACATTTTATTAGGGGCTCATACAACTGTTATCCCAATCCATACACACATCAATTGTGTAAAGCGCATTTGTACATCG
>NW_022103928.1:7056840-7058980 GCF_000313985.2 Echinops telfairi
ACCTCCTCCCTGGGGGATGGACAACAGAAAAGTGGGTAAAGGGAGACGTCGGACAGGGCAAGATATGACAAAATAATAATTTATAAATTATCAAGGTTCATGAGGGAGGGGAAAAAATGAGGAGCTGATGCCAGGGGCTTAGGTGGAGAGCAAATGTTTTGAGAACGATGAGGACAATGAATGTACAAATGTGCTTTACACAATTGATATATGTCTGGATTGTGATAAGAGCTGTATGAGCCCTTAATAAAACGATTGAAAAAAACCCCAAAACAACAAGAAATAAAATAAATAAATCGTCTCTAATTTTACAGCAATTTTTTTTTTACTTTCCCTTGTAAATAGGGGTGGAAATCCTAGTTTGATTGAATTAGTGATGGACCCTAGGTGCTGAAGTAAAAAGCCTTTGATACAAAATTACATCCTGAGGAAAGCAAATTGCTCATCAAGACAAGGAATCCATCCTCTGGAGTGGGGGTTCTCAGTGTTACCTACTGTTCCCTCAGTTGGTCTGTGTGTGAAACAGGGAGACCCTAACTTTTGCTCCAAATGAGCTAAGTCATATACTGCTGCGTCTATGCCCGTTCCTATGGCACCAATGACACCTCGGGAGTGGCCCCGCACACAGTGAGGGGCTTTGTTCTCTTGAGGGTTATCTCACCTTATTGCCTGTTACTGGCAATAGGGAATCTGGCCGTCTCCTGACTAAGAACCCGTGGGTAAGGCTGGGATCTACTAGGGGTTAGGAGACAGCTCTAGATATAGGAGCGTCTCTCATGTGCTCACACTTTAGAACATGGAGCTTGGATGGTACAGTGGTTAGGGTTAGGCTGCTCACCGCAAGGTCAGTTCAAAACCACCAGCCACTCCTCTGGAGAAGGACCAGGCTTTCCACTCCCATAAAGATTTAGTCTCGGAAACCCACTGGGGCAGTTGGACCCTATTCTTTAGGCTTGCTATGAATCAGAATCGACCCTATGGGAGCAAGTTTTTAAAATTTTATTTTGGTTTTGTGTGCTCTGTGCTCTGTGGTACTACTGTCTGTCCTCTGCCTCAGGTGGATGCCTTGCCTGTCCTCTGTCATGTTCTGCATTTCGGGGAGGATGATACTTGCAGATCATGTCCAAGCCCCTTCCCACAGAAGCGCGGCATCAGAGGCACAGGTGGGAAACTAGAGAGCGAGTTTCCCCTTTTCTCTGTCTCTCTCTCTCTCTCTGCCCCCCTTCTCCTTTTGTTCGTTCTGCCTCACGCCAGCAGAACCACCATGTGCCAGTTTTTACTACATGCCCTCAGGTTCTGGGTACCACTGGCTCCAGGCCTCACCTGCCTGGCTTGCAAAAGTCCCATGATAGGGACTCGTCCGCATCCTAACTATAAAACTCTTGTGCTCACTTGGCCTTTAGGAACACCCAGGGCTCTGATCCTGGGCTCATGGGGCTCTCCATTGTCCCTATTGCTCCTTCTGCTAAGGGCACCATGACCAAGTTCAGGTCCTCCATCACTTACCAGAGTTTATTTTCTTGGGTGGACCACAGATGTATCCTACCCCAGCGGTTCTCTACACCCAGGGCAGCCTTAGCCCTAAGGGACATTGGCAATGTGCTCACTCTCCACGCCATAGTGTTCAAGTCTCCCACTTTGCCAGGCATCCCCTCCAGAATAACAGTCCCTCCTGGGTCCTACATGGCACCACCCTGGCTTTAGTGGAAGTCATCACCCCTCCATCCCAACAGACTGCTTGGCATCAGCACCTCTTTTGCTGGACTCCCAGTTCTTCGGCTCATCACCCATCTGGCCCTAGAGCGGAAGCCTTGCTTAGAGCGCTGTGGCTGCACGGTGCTCACAGCGATGCTTTGCCTGACTCGCAGTGTTTCTGACACTTGTACAATTATTTGCAACATTTTCAGATCAGTGATTTTTACACAAAAACCTGAAGGCCCCTCTTCCCATGAAAAATGAGACAAATCTACCACCATCAGCCCACATACTCTGGTGCTAAGAACCAGCCAGAGCTGAGAGTTCTGTGCCGTTCTTTCCCAGGGCAGCGATCTAGGGCCCAAAAGATGGGTCTTTACTGGAAATGAGAATCACCGTCACGTGTGTGTGACTATTCCTTTATATTAAAAAATATATATATATA
>NW_022103928.1:7059892-7061658 GCF_000313985.2 Echinops telfairi
CAAAAGTCTCAGAGAAGAGGTGCTGACTGACCCACCATGAGTCATGAGCAAGCTACAGATCAATCTCCCCTGTCCGGAGAAAGAACCCCATGCTACGAAGGACTGCAGAAGTAAGGAGAGTGCTAGGCACCCATCACTGGTGATAGGTGATACGAAAGCAAGTAGAGAATAAAGACGTTCCACTCCCGCCCCAACCCTGCCCCAACCCCACCCATCCCACCAAGTGTGCCAGGAACAAGGAGCCATTGTTATGAAACCGCCATGGTTTGGAAACCTGGCACAGAACACAGTACCATGGGCAAGCCATGAAAAATTCATTAAACGCCTGCCTCTCTCGGAGGGAAGTGGTGCCAGCCCTCATTCATGCTCATCATTAATTCAAACCCAGGCTGGACGCTTTGGCTCGGAGCTTTCAGTTGAAACAAATGAGCTGGGGTGTACTGTCAGCCCCTGGTTGTCTGCAGGCGACTTCTCTCTGGCAAGCCTCCTTTCAACGTTATTGCCAGCTAGCAGATTCCGGGCAGCCCTAACGAGCCCTTGGAGGCCATTTGGGGCTCCAGGTTCCCAGGTAGCACCTTTCTCTGCCTAATTACAGCTTTATTGATAGGCCGGCACCCTCTGTTTACTTTGCCTGCTGAGATGCTTGCTGAAAGCCAGGCACCACCTGCCTAGCTCCAGGGAAGGTTGGAGAGGCAGACACGCAGCTGTCCCTCCCTGGAAGAAACGCCTGGGCCAGCAGGCCGTGGGGGAAACGGTGCTTGCCGTCCCTGCCTCTCAGAGTCAGGTCTGTAGGGAGGGGCTTTTATATTCTTGGAATACAAGTAATGGCTCTCGTTGTTGAGTGCTCACTCTGCACCTGTCGCTTGGGGTGGATGCCAGCCTCCAGATGGCCCCAGTGAGCCTGCCCGGGGTCCCCTTGTCATGCTCTGCACAATGCCTTCCCTTTGCAGTCAGCACCTGAACTCTGTGGCCAGTGGGCAAGCGCAGAAGGGAAAGGTGTGATCCTTCAGAGGCAGTTTTAGCTTGGGTCGCTTGCTGAGCTTCTTTGGGGGAAGCCAACTGCTTCCATATTGTGAGGATACGGGGGCAGCCCTCTGGAGAGGCAGGCAGGGGAAGGGACCAAGCGTCGGGGCAGCAGTTCGCAGACTCTCCAGCTGAGTGTGAGCCACCTGGATGGGCTACCCTGGCCCCAGGCAAACCTTCAAATGGGTCTGCTTCCTGGTCCTCAAGGCTTCTAACTGAGGTTCCAAGTGTGGTGGAGCACTGCACCCTCTGGATTTGTCATCCGCTGCAACTATAAGATATAGTAAGATATACACACAGCAACAGGTCACTAGCCTGTCATCTGCTTGCACTTCACTGCATTATTTCATTTAATCTTCACCGCCTACAAGATGCATGCTATTTACAACCCTCATTCTACAGACGAGAACGCCGAGGTGCTGAAAGCCCCCTTCCTGGCCCAGTCACTCCTCACCGCCATGGAGCCGATGTCAACTCACAGCAACCCTACAGGACAGGGTAGAACGGAGACGGTCACTCTTCATGGGACTAGATAGGCGTGCTTTCTCCCTCCTGACCTAGTGCATGTATCTAAATGTAGGTGGGGGTGGCAGATGGGGGCAAGGGGGAGGAGAGGGCGTTTGTGGGGAAACTTTACTCTCTTTCAATTCTATTTTCTCGGGAACTTTTTCAAGCCCTCTCACACAGCCCTGTGGAGAGCCCACCCACATGCCCTCAGCACTCACCCCTGCCGTCTTTGCCGG
>NW_022103928.1:7063620-7064569 GCF_000313985.2 Echinops telfairi
GCAGAGAGAAGAGATTGGTTGATTTACTTCAGTGAAACGGCTTAAAGCATTGTGGAGGCTGAGAAGCCCCAAATCTCCAAGTGAGGCAGCAGGCTGGAGACCTCTGCTGGATCTTAGGGTTGCAGAGGCTGATGAACCACAAATCCACAGGCCAGGTGGCAGAACGGAGGCTTCTTCAGGCGTATGTCCCATATGTCCTGAGAATCAGAGGTCAGGCTAGAGAAGAGCATAGGGGAAAGACGGAGAAGGAGAGCAAGGGGGAGGTCGGGAGGGGAGTGAGGAAGGAAGAGGGGAGGGGGGAGGCGAGTGCTGTGCCAGCACATTTACATGAGGGAGCTTCAGAAAGTTCATGGGAATTGTTTTATTCTCTTTCAATATCACGTTTCCATGAGCTTTTTGATGCCCCCTCATATACTAGAGGTAAGTCACACCTCCAAAGAAATTCTCCTTGGAGCCGATTGCCAACTGCCAGATGCATAGCCTAGCTGAGCTGAGATATAACAGCCCTCGCATCCACACCACCAAGGTTGGGGCAACAGGAACTTGCAAAGGCTTCAATCCAACCTCATGGTTCTAGGCCATATCTGTGGGCCCCAGCCTGCCCTTGATACCCTCCAAAACCCACTGTGCCTCCATCGTCCTTGCCATTGTTTACCCTGTAGATTCCAAGCCCTAGGATCAACAGCAGTGAGAGCACCCTTACAGAGACCACTTACTCAGCTTGCGCAGTTGTAGAAGGCCCGTTCTATGTCCTAAGTCCATAGTGCATGTCCTAGGGCCTCGCTCCTCTGGCGGTGCTCTGACTCATCGACGTTGCTGTTAGTTGCCCTCAGTGGGTTCTGGTTCAGGGGTTTTCCAGACTGCATGCGCTTTTTGAAGCAGATCGCCGGGCCTCTCTTCCAAGGAGGCTTTGGATGGGTTCAAGCCACCAATCTTTTTTTTTTTTTTT
>NW_022103928.1:7065384-7067478 GCF_000313985.2 Echinops telfairi
AACTTCCTTTGTGATGGACTTCCTGCGATTGCTCTGCTGCCTCTTCATCGTATAGATGTGTTGGTTACTAATGAATGAAGGTCACTGAGCCTCCATGAGGTGATAATCCTCATTAAAAAGTCTCTAAAGCCATCTTCTTATCATTTTGTTGTTGTTGTTGTTAGGTGCCATTGAGTCCGTTCCAACTCCTAGTGGCCCCTCGGACAGAGTAGAACTGGTCATAGGGTCCCTGATGGGAGCAGGTCGCCAGGTCTTTGCAATCTGATAAACGGGCGGAGGTGGAATTAAGCATCTGGGAATTGCATGAAGCCACACTGGTTGCAAAACCAGCAAGATCAAAGCCACAGGCCCGAGTTTCTAAGGCTGCCTCAGGCAGGGCTCTTCCCAGTGCGATTGGAAGCAAGCACAGCCGGGAGCAGAGGTGAACCGAAGATCCTCCAGCCCCAACTGCCCATCAGTTGGGGGCACCTTGTGGCTTCTGTGGGGCTACGAGCCTGGAAACCATGCCACTGTTGTCGCAAACCAGCAGGGTCACCCATGGTAGACAGGCTTCAATGGGACCCGAAGATTTTATGAATCACAACAGAATTCTGTGTGATTTAGTGATGGGAGGTGAGCCCCAAAGTCGAATGACACCACCCACTAGCTGCAACGATGTTGCCATAGCAACACTCGCCAGCTGGCAACGGACCAGGGAGCGCTCGTTGTGCCAGACACAAGTCCGAGCAGGCTCAACCTCCACACCCAAGACAAATTCAAACTCACTGCCATCACGTCGATTCCAACTCACTGGGCTCTATAGGCCAGCGTGGGACAGCCTCCTTGGGTTTCTGAGGTTGCAAAAAGCCTCATCTTTCTCCCTCAGAGTGGTGGATGGCTTTGAACTGCAGACCTTACAGTAATAGCCCACTACGCAACCAGAGTTGCCTAATAACCAGACCAGGAAGATATTTATTCTTATCAGCCAGATGCCTGCTCAAAAGTTCCTCCAGGGACCGGGGACAGAAAGGGCCCCTCCTCCTTGCCATCATGGCTCTGGGAGTCCACCACCAGGGCCCCCACCCTCCAACTGTCCGAGCAAGCATGTCGTTGGCCTCGTGGCACCTCCACAGGAAGGCACCACAGAAGGATAGCTGACTGCAGTCAGATGTCCATGGCTTGTCATTCGAGGGCCACCGTTTGCAAACAGGCCTGCTTCCGTACGTCCTGGAGCTGCCCCTTCCGCAATGTAAAATGGGGGAGTATATTTACTTTTCGAGGTGCCAGGGAGAGTCAACTGAAAGGGGGAGAGAAGCAAAACAAAAACCCAGTCCAGTGCCTGCCATGAAGTAGGTGCCCAGGGAGATCCCAGTCCCTCCCAGACGTCAGCACAGCCTCCCTGGGTGGGCGAGTGGGCAGAGCTGGCAGCACAGGTGCTCGCCGTTGATTTACCAGCTCACTTTGCCTTTTTAAAGAAATGTTGCTTTACAAATTAGCCAAGGTGTGGAAGGAAGTTGTGTCAGGCCCTGCCTGGTGCCAGGGCCCTTTCCGTTAGGTCAGGACACTGTGAGCAGAGCTTCGGAAATCCCAACAGCGCCTTGTCAAGCCTGACAGCCACCATCTGATGGGAATGACTGTGAGATCTCGCCCGCTCACAGGAGCTCCCTCTGTGAGGGAGAGGAGGAGGAGGAGAAACACAGGGAGCGAACGTTGGGGAGGATTTAATAGGATGAACACCAAGCATTTCCTGGTCCACAGGGCCCTGTCAGCCTCTGTCAGTGGAGGCGGAGAGAGCTAGAAATCGTTTAGTTGTAAACGATGATAATCAACTCAGATTGGCTACTTGGGTGGAATTTAAGGAAGCTCTAAACCTCCAGGCTTATGGTAAATTGGGACCCATGGCGCCTCTCAGAAACCAGAGTCTAGAGCTTGTAAAGCTTTGCGTTAAAGCGACTAGACTTCCAATTCTCTCACATCGCTCTGTTTCTTGGTTCAAATCAGAGGGAGTCAGAGTCAGGGAGGGAGAGGCAGAAAGGAGGAGAAAGAGAGAGATCCAGAGGACCAGAAGCCAGCCAACTTTCACTCCCAGTGCACACAGAGATCAACTCTGTCCTG
>NW_022103928.1:7069521-7070830 GCF_000313985.2 Echinops telfairi
GATGGACTCTGGGTCTCCATTCTGACCCCCCTTGTTTGCATCAAAATGGTTGTTTGTTTTGGGTCTTTTGATGTCTGATACCTGATCCTGGTGACACCTCATGACCATACAGGCTGGTGTGCTTCTTCCATGTAGGCTCTGTTGCTTCCCTGCTAGATGGCTGCTTGTTCAACTTCAAGCCTTTAAGACCCCAGACACTATATCTTGTAATAACTGGGCACCATCAGCTTTCTTCACCACATTAGCTTGTGTACCCATTTTGTCTTCAGCAATTGCGTTCAGGAAGGTGAGCATCACAGAATTCCAGGTTATTAGAACAAAGTGTCCTTGTGTTGAGGGAGGACTTGAGTAGAGGCCCAATGTCCATCTGCTACCTTAATACTTAACCTATAAGTATATGTATGTAGACCTATATCCCTATCGTTATATATTAATGTATTTACATATGTGCATGCATCATAGAATTTTCATAAGTAGATTTCCAGATCTTGTTCCTGTTGTGGTGGGTGCTGTTGAGCAGGCTGTAACTCCTAGCAACCATATGTACAATAGAACGAAACACACACAGTCCGGCACCATCCTCACAATTGTTGTCATGCTTGATGAGCCCATTATTGCAGCCATTGTGTCAATTGATCTTGTTGAGGGCCATCTTTTTCTTCTTCCCTGACTCCAGTGAAACATAACATCCTTCTCCAGGGACTGGTCTCTCCTGAAAGCATGTCTGTATTCATCTAGAAGTTGTCTTCCTGCTCTCTCTTAGTCTTGAAGCTCCCCCTGAAACCTGTTCGGCATCATAGCAGCACACAAACCCCCCTGGCAGAGAAAGGCTGACTCTGCACAAAGTGCATTGGCCAAGCAGAAAACCGGAGTCTCCACCTGGGAGTAAAGAGTCCTGCCATTTTGATTCTTCTCTTGATGCTTCGTGCATCATTCAATAAATGCCTATCGAATCTTTCAAAATTGAAATTCAAGGCTTGAATTTTTCCCTGAGTTCTTTCAGTTTCAGATAGACTGAAAATGTTCTTCTCTTTTGATTTTCATATTCTAGGTCCTTTCACATTGTGTAATAATATCTGACTCTGTCTTTTCAAGCTTCCCTTTGGAATTTTCTCTTCGGCCCCTTGACTCCACCCATTCTTCCTTTTGCTTTAGCAAGTTCAAGAGCAAGTTCCAGAGGCTCCTCTGATACCCACTTGGTCTTTCCTTTCTGTCCTGTCTTTGTAATGACCTTTTGTTTTCTTCATGAAAGACATTCTTGATGTTTTCCCACAGCTCATCGGGTCTTCTGTCATTAGTTTTTAATGAG
>NW_022103928.1:7071162-7081648 GCF_000313985.2 Echinops telfairi
ATTTTCAAAACATTTTCTTTCTACTTGAGCCCTTGGTATCAGCTCCTCTTTTTGCCCTCCCTCCCCCACCCTCCCATCCTCGTGAACCCTTGATAAATTAGAAATTATTATTGTTTTCATATCTAATACCATTAGCTGTCTCCCTTCACCAATATTTCTGTTGTTCATCCCCCTTGGGGGTGGGGGTTATACATCTATCCTTGTGAACAGTTCCTCCTTATCCCCCTTCTCTCCCACTTTCCCCTACCCTCATGGTATCGCTATTCCCACTACTGTTCCTTGGGGAGGGTGAGGGGGCGGTTATCTACCCTGGATTCTGTGTGTCAAGAACTCTTATCTGTACCAGTGTACATGCTCTGGTCTAGCTGGGCTTGTAAGGTAGAACTGAGGTCATGATAGTGGGAGAGGGGGGAGAAGTATAAAGAGCTAGAGTAATGTTGTGTGTTTTGTCAGTGCTATTCTGAACCCTGACTGACTCATCTCTTCCTTGTGACCCTTCTGTGAGGTTACGTCCAATTGTCTACAGATGGGTTTGGGGTCCCCAAAACAATCTTAGCACCTTCAGAGTACTCTCCATTATACTTCACACATTTGTCAAATCTGTGATTCCATTCTTGGAAACCTTGTTCAAGCTCATCTGTTTGGATGGCTGACAGCAGCTTCCTTGTTTGATTTTTTTCTTCTCCACCTCTTCTATCTTGTCAAATTGTTGTCCTTTCATGTCCCTCTGCATTCATGGAAACAAAAAGAAGTCACACAGAGTGAGGTCAGGTGAGTCAGCTGCATGGTTCAAGAGAGGCATGCTGGTTTTTGCCCAAAACTGGCACACTGAGATGGCTGCATGAGCAGGTACATTGTCAGGGTGGCAAAACCAGTTCCCCATCTGCCACAAACCAGGACCTTTTTGTTGCACACTGTTATGCAATCTTTTCAGAACCTCTAAATAGAAAGCTTGATTAACAGTCGACATTTTTGTCCATTCAGGAAGTTGACAGACATCCTGAACAAGGTTTGTCTTCAATCCACATTTCACCTTTTTTGAAATGAGAAAATCATTAGTACACTTGAGTTTTTCCCATAGCGCTGTCCTTGTAAACTATGTTCAATATCACAACAATTTCTGTGGCATTTTTTCCCAAGCAGGAAACACAATTTCACAGCCACATGCTGTTTTCCTAAATGGACCATCAAAAAAAACAAGGTTCAACCAAAATTTTTTTTAATGAAAAAATTCACTGTGACCAGAGAGAACTTTCCCAAGAGATGCTACTGGGTGCACTAACTCAGAGCAAAGTTCTCAGTGCTTGCCTACTGGGAAAAATGTGTACTATGAAAGCTCCACTCTGCCCAGCAAAATTCTGGGTGTTTTTTTGGGGGGGCGGGGATACCCCCTCATAGATATAAGCAATTGATGGTCTGTTCCACAGTTGGCCGCTGGTCTGGTTTTAGCTGCTGCTAATGAGCTTCTCCATTGTGACTTCCCAAGATGTGGTCAATTTGATCTCTGTGTGTTCCATCTTGGGAAGTCCGTGTGTATAATCACCTTTTGTGTTGTTGAAAAGTGACTGTGAACAAGTCATTGCTTTTAGAAGATCCTATCAGGCAATCTCCAGTTTCATTTCTATCACCAAGTCCATATTTTCCAACTACTGTTCCTTCCTCTTTGTTTCCAACCTTTGCCTTCCAATCACCAGTAACTATCAATGCACCTTCATTGCAGGTTTGATCAATTTTCGACTGAAGTTGTTGGTAGAATTCTTCACTTTCTTCATCACTGGCTTTTGAGGTTGGAGCATAAAGTTGAATAGTAGTTGTATTGATTAGATTTCTTTGAAAGAGGCTAGATATAATCTGATCACAGTTAGCATTGTACTTCATGATGGATTTAACAAGATTCTTTCTGACAATGAATGCCATACCAATTGGCTTATTCCCTGCATAGTAAATCATATGTATGATTTTCTGATTCAAAATGGCCAGCCCCAGTGTGTTTCAGCTCACTAATGCCATCGATCTTCGTGTGTTCCATTTCATTTTTGAGCACTTCCAGTTTTCCTAAATTCATGCTTTGCACATTCTAAGTTGCAATCATTAGCAGCTGTTTGCAGCTGTTTCCCTTTAACCGGAGTTGTGCCCCATCAGTAAATGAAGAGCTGGAAGGCTCCACTCCCACAGCCTTTACCAATTTCACATCATCATGGTGGACTCCCCTCCAAGAAATCAGCTCCTCTTCATTGATATTTTGAGGGGCCTCAGTACTTGAGGGGCCCATCTGCTTGCAGTTTCTCTGACAAGGTTCTGTTCTTTTGCGTAGGCTTTTGGTATTTGAAATGCTTCGAAGCTATGCATAAAGTTTACGTGGCTACTTGCTGTAAAGGGGGGAGCCAACTTCTTCTTCATTGTCTGTTCTTATTCTGGAAGCTGAAACCTGTTCACTTTGGGTGACCCTCCTGGCATTGAAATAGCAGTGACATAGCTTCCAGCACCACAGCAACACACAAGCCACCACAGTACAACACACTGGCAAACAAGATTCTAGAGGCAAAATATTAAATGATGCAGGGAGCATCAAGACAAGATGGAAAAGATAGACAGGGTGATTATACCAGAAAGAACTGGTCGACAGTCCACCATCTCAGGAGGTAGCATATGAGCAAGAACCAATGGTGCTGAAGGAAGAAGTTCAAGCTGCAATGAATGCATTAGCCAAAATAAGGCTCCAGGAATTGATGGCATGACCATTGAAAATGTTTCAGAAAGCTACAAAAGCACTGGAAGCATTCACTTGTCCATGCCAGGAAATTTGGAAGATGGCGACCTGGCCGGCCTACTGACAAAGAGGCGTATTTGTGCCCATTCCAAGGAAAGGTGACCCAACAGAATGCTCAAACTATATTGATATCTATCACACACAAGCCAAACAGTTCATAAGACAACCCAACAGCAGTTACAACAGCACATTGACAGAACTGCCAGAAGTTCAGGCTGGATTCAGAAGAGGCCATGGAACAAGGGAGATCATTGCTGATGTCAGATGAATCTTGGCTGAAGGAAGAAGTTCAAGCTGCAGTGGCTCCGAGGAGAGAATACTAGAGAGATATTTACTTGCATTTCCGGACCTTAATAAACTGTGGATAACCTTGAGAAGAGCGGGAACTCCAAAGCCCTTCATTTGCTCATTCTGAACTTTGCATGGACCAAGGGGCAGTTGCATGAACAGAACAAGGAGTTACATGGTGTAAAATAGGGAAAGGTGTGTGCCAGGGTTGTATACCCTTGCCATATTTGTTCAATCTACATCCTGAGCAAATAATCAGGAAGCTGGATTATATGAAGAAAGTGTGGCATCAGGATTGGAGGGAGGCTTATTAACAACCTGCAGTATGCAGGTGACACAACCTGGCTTGCTGAAAGTGAAGAGGACTTGAAGCACTTGCTGTTGATCATCAAGGATTGCAGCCTTCAGTATGGATTACAATTCAATGCAAGGAAGACAAAACTTCTCACAACTGGACCAATAGGTAACATCATGAAAAATGGAGAAAAGTTTGAAGTTGTCAAGGATAATGCTCATGGAAACAGTAGATCAAAAGACATGTGGCATAGGGTAAGTATGCTTCACAAGAACTCTTTAGAATATTGAAGAGGAAGAGCGTTACTTTAAGGACTAGGGTGTGCTTGACCCATGTCATGGTATTCTCTATGCATCATATGCACATGAAAGTTGGACATTAAATGAGAAAGACCATAAAAAGAATATATTAATTTGAATGGTGGTGCTAGAGAATATTGAAAGTACCATGGACTGCTCAAAGGGAAAACAGATCTGTATTGGAAGAGATAAGGCTAGAATGATCCATAGAGACATAGTGTCAGGAGATACCAGTCCCCGGGGAAGGAAAGATACCATGTTTGGTAAAATGGAGTGCCAGCGAAAAGGAGGAAGGCCATCAAAGAGATGGATTAACACAGTGGCTGCATCAGTGGGCTCAGGCATAGGACCAATTGTGAGGAGGGCGCAGGACTGTACAGTGTTTGATTTAGTTGTGCATAAGGCCACTAGGGGTCAAAGCTCACTTGATAGTACCTAACAATAATTTTGTCATCAATGTCTCAACCTAAGGAGCCCATAGCTGGGACCACTCCCCAACCTGCTTAGTCTTGTGTAACCCTCTAAATTCCACAGCTTGTCCAGTGAACCTACACTTAAAATATGAGTTGTTGACACAGGATGTTTTAGCCTCTACTTTCCTTCCTGGTAACCAGTACCTGTTGAGCTGTTTCCCTTCAGGGAAAAATATCCCATCACAAGCAAGTATCAGTTCTGAGCAGACCTGACCCACTGACCATGTACAGGAAAGGACAGTCAGAAGGTTCAGGTCCCCCAGCAACAAAAGCACTCTGGTCAAGGAACCAGAAGTCTCCAGAAAGACATAACCAGACCAACTGGAAAGACATTTAGATGTCAGGAATCCAATAAACCATATCCTGTCGAGAATCATAATCCCACCCAAATACATATTCATGATGATTCCTATGACATGCGTTACATATTAACAATCCCCTTAATTGGCTTTCCCGTGTACACAAATAAAACTGTCAACCCTCTTTTTCAGCAACTTGCCTTGGGCACTCTATCCCTAGCTTGCTCTTGGCTTGATCAACCAAACAAAGCTTTCTCTTTTCCTTTCTTACTCACCCATGCCAGGTGAGACCAGGGGGGTAAGATAACCCCCTTATGAACCAATAACTCATGGCCGTTGCGTCAACTCCAACTCACAGCGACCTGATGGAACATTGTACGAGTCAGAATCCACTTAGTGGCTGTGGGTTAAAATACCATATCTTTCTTCTGAAGAGTGGGTTTGAATTGGTAACTCTTCATCGTGTTGAACCCTTGTGCCACGAGGGATCCTTCCTTCATGAGCAGAGATCCTCAAAAGTTAGCTCGCATATGATGCTTAGGCACCTGAAGCCCAGGCACCCAGATCAAAAGCTAAACTCACTGCCATCGAGTTGATGCCAACTCATGGCCACCCTGTACATCAGGGTCGAATTGCTCTTGTGGGTTTCTGAGGCTGTCATTCTTTATGAGAATAAAAGCCTCATGTTTCTCCAGCAGAGCTGCTGGTGGTTTCAAACTGCTGACCTTGAGATCAGCAGCCCAATATGTAACTCCCTGTGCCTCCAGGGTGCCGCTCAGTCACCCAGAGAGTTTGTTAAAAATGCAAACTACCAACGCCACATACTCAGCTTTGACTCGGTAGGATTGTGTGAGATTCTAGTACCTTCAATTTTACTACGCACCCCAGGTAATTCTGATATTCATGCAACTTGGGAAAGCTGTGCCTTAGGGTACCTGGGGGTTGTCTGATTTTTCTGCTTTGGCAGTGATTACAGGGAGCGGTGGGCGGAGGAAGTCCCAATGTGTGCACTGAGGAAAAGAGAAGTCATCCTCTTCAGTCACAAGGAAATGTGTGCTGCTCCAGGAGGGCCCCAGGAGGCCCTCTGAAAGGTCCTTTGAACGGCTCAGATGAGCACCAGGGCTTCCAGGAGGTTCACTCTGGGCTGACTCCCTGCTGGGAGTTTGCATTTCCACCCCAGATAGACTGAAGGAGAACCTACAGCTCAATGAGATGTTTATGAACCAGTTTGAAACCCCAATGAGGCCAGGTCTCTCCCGAGTGCTTTTCGGTCCACTCTGACTGCTCCTCCCAACAGGTGGGCCTCGCAGGGAGGATCATGGACCCGAATTGGCTTGTAAATAAGTCATACAGTACAGCTGGGTCTCTGGTCTCATAAATATTGACCAGCTGTGATTAAACTGTCCACTCGGCATCGCATGATCTAGAGGGAAAGTGCCTTTATTGGGGTACGAAATAATCCTGAGGTTTTCCTGTTCTGAACAACCTTCCCCGGTGCATAAAGCTCTAGCCAGGAGAGCGCTAACCCGGCAGCTAAGAGAGAACCATCGCTTCCCCTACACAAGGTGGGCTGCCACAGTGCTGCACAAGGCTCAACCACAGGAATACGTGTGAGGCTGGTGCAGTGTTTGGCTCTGTAGCACATAGGGTGGCTTTGAGTTCGAACTGACTCAGTGGCCCCTAGCAACAACCACAGGTAGAAAGGAATTTCAGGTAGACCAGGATAAAGAAAAGAACAGGGTGCTTTCGGGGAATTATAGGTCGTTCTGCCTGATTGAAGCTTAAAAAAGGGGGTCATCGGGCAAAAGAGGAGCTTAAAAGTGAAACTGGGCAGTGCAAGTTGGGCACCCCTGGATACCATACACTAGGGCAGCGGTTCGCAACCTGTGGGTCATGGCCCTTTGGGGGGTAAAATGACCCTTTCAGAGGGGTTGCCCGATTTATAACAGTAGCCTTTTTCCAGTGAGCTCGTGAGTACTCAGTATGCACTGGCCACGGCGCAGCAACAAAAATCCACCCGAGGTCTGCCTTCTGGCCTATTATCATCCAGTAGAGGAGTTAGACGTTAATTAAGCAATTCTAGAAAAGAAATTTAATCACATATCCAGATAAGAATAGATTAGTAAGATTCTACTCAACAAACTATTTTCCTACAAAAAGGACAGTGATTCAAACACTTTTTTTTCCTGTCATAAATGAAATTCAGAGATAGCTGGGGTTACGGTAACTGTGCCTGCATGATGTACCCAGGTTCCCTCTGTCTTTCGGGGTCACAACACTTAATATGTTGCCTCCTGGTCCAAGATAGCTGCGGGGGCTCCAGCCACCAGGAAGGATGAAGAGCTCTCCTAGAACTACCAACCAACCCAAATCTTCTCAAGTATCCTTCATCCGAACCCAGCCACATGGCCACGCCCCTTTGGAAGAGGGACGAAGAATTATAGACTGTGAGCAGACTCGGGGCCACACCAAAATAAAAGAATGGTTCTGGAACAAAAGTAAAGGAGTACAATAGATATTTGGGTGGGAAGCTAGCTGCCTGGGTCACAATAAGGAAACGAGCATCACTCTCTGAGGAAGCAATGCTTAGATTGAGAGATGCAGGACGAGGAGGGATTAACCAGGTGAAGAAAGAGAAGCGTCAGGCAGTCAATCAACTCCACAGAGGTGAATGTAGTGGGAGCTAATTTGGGGGGTGGGGGGCTGCTAGCGAAAGAGCTAGGCAGAGCCATATCATGCAGGGATCCAGGCCTAATTTTAAGAAGAGTGGAAACTGCTAAAGGATTTAAGTGGGAACTAGAGTGGGAGGATCATATGTGTGTGCTCTGAGCACCTACTTTGTGCATTGGGTCAGGCTAGGGAGCTGTGGCTTTGTTTTACTTTATGGGAGGGTGACCACAGCCTGGTCTAGAGCTCACAGGACCTTGTGGCCACCATGGGCCAGAGAGTGGGCAGCAGGGAAGGGTTGGCAGCAGAAATGCCTGGCGGCTGAGAGCCATTTCAGAGTTGAAGAGTCAAAGGCATTCAAGACAGAGGCGGGATGCCTGGAAGTGCCAGTGTCCAGGAAAAAGCAGTAATGGGTTATTCCTGGATGGAAGCCAGGATATGGCAAGTCAGGTCAGACAGGGCTGTATCGCCCAGGGCTTTGTGTGTAAAGCTAAGGAGATGCACACTGAGGCACAATGGACTAATGTTGAGGAAGCATGTGAAAGAAGACATGGTTTAGAATCAGTTCTGGTAGCAGCATACAGGGAGGCAAAATTGCATCATCAGCGTTACTCAGATTCCTCCTCCTCCCTGTGAAAAAAGTTCAAGCTTACAACGTTGTAACTGAAACCCCCCAAGCTAGAAATGTCTGAAAAATCAACATTTTTTACAGTAAGTCATTTAGTAGCCATACTTATTTAGCACATCACTGATCAGCAAAAGTCTGATCTAAGGCAAGTTTTAGTCTATTAGCTAACTGTGTGTCAATGTTTACATGTTTTATATAGAAATATCAATGCATTTGTAGATATTTACTAGTATGAGGAACCCCGGTGGTGCAGTGGTTAAGCAGTTAGTTGCTGTCTTAGGCTGGGTTCTCTAGAGAAGTAAAATCAGTGAAGTACAAATGTGCATGTGCGTGTGTGAGTGTGTGTGTGTGTGTGTGTGGCTGCTTCAAAACGTTCAAGGAAAAGTAGCATTAAAAAATAATGGATTTTTCCAGGACTATTTTGAAGTCCCTCCCTTTATTGCATAGATACACAGCGATGCTGTTATTGTTTGTGTTGTTATTAGGTGTGTCCGAGTCCATTCCAACTCATAGCAACCCTATGCACAACAGAACAAAACCCTTCGTGGTCAGGTGCCGTGCTCACAATTGTTGTCTGTGTCCATTGTTTTAGTCACTGTGTCGATGCATCTTGTCCATGGTCTTCCCCTCTTTCAGTGCCTCTCTACTTTACCAGAGACTGGTCCCTTCTGAGAACACGTCCGAAGTACCCGAGACAAAGTCTCCCCATCCTCGCGTCTACGGAGCATCCCGATTGTACTTTGTCCAAGATAGATTTGTTTGTTTTTCTGTCACTCCATGTCACTCCACTTTGGGTTTCCGAGACTAGCACTCTTTACACCCCGGGCCACAGCTCATGCAAACCAAGTTTCTGCAATAGCTGCCCCTTTGTATGTTCTCCATTGTGCCCTCCCCTTCCAGGCCTAGGGAGGGCAAAGTTTCCCTAACCCTACGTGCTCCATCCTTTGATGGAGTTCCTTGAGCCTTCTAGTAGCATAGTGGGTTAGGCATTGGGCTACTAACGGCCAGGTCAGCAGTTCAAAACCACTAGCTGCTCTAAGGGAGAAAGATGAGGCTTTCTACTTCTGTAAAGAGTGCTAGTCTCGGAACCCCACAGGGCAGTTCTTCTCTGTTCCACAAGGGTGCTAGGAGTCAGAATGGACTTGATCGCAGTGGGTCTGTGTGTTGTCATTCTCCAGAGGGCTCCTTCCTTAGGTGTTCTCCAATCCCCTTACTGAACTCACCGTCTGTTCCGCTTGGGGAGCCTGTCTTGCTTTTTGCTGCCTGTCCTAACAACAGTCGAGATATCCTCACGCCATTTCAACCCTGAGGCATTCACAGTGCATCTCATAGGCACTTTCACACTCAGCCAAGCAAACGCTTCCTCCATCCCCTCTACCAATAGACACTTGTGTGTCTCAAACGCCCCATTCGTGTGTCTGATTCGTCAGATTGGGGAACCCCAGGAGTCACCCACCGTTGAGGGTCCTTTCCAACTCAAATAAGCTGTCTCTTCAATATGCGAAGCGTGTCCCATTTACAGGTGTGAACCAGTCTCCACCTGGTGGCCGGAAAGCTCCCCTGGCGGGTGGGCAGGTAAAGTAGACCCAGTCATATGCCGCTGCCATGGAAACTGCCTCCTCCCGCCCCTCCAGAAACTCTAGGAAGCAGTTCAGACTCCGAGACCTGGCTAGTTTTCTATACCAATAGGTCCAATGATCATTCAGACACCAAATTAGACGTTCGACCCACATGTGGTCTTCTTTCCTCTGGCAACGAGGACGGACACCCACAGGACCAGGAAGACAAGATATGATGCCAACCCACAAATGGGAGCCTGCCCCCGCCACACCCACCCTGGTCTCCACAGAAACCTCACTGGATACTTAGCCAAGGGTGTAGTCCCCTGACCTTGGATCAAACTTATAATTGCCTGTGTTTTCGCTTGTGAAGATTTGATGAGCTTTTTCAGGCTTCCGATCAAAGGCACCCACTAACCGCGCCTTAGGCCTCTCCCAGAAAGGGCTGAGGTTCGGGATCACTGCTCGTTCGTGCTGCGACCAGCCGGCAAGCAGCCACGGCCAGGCCCAAGTCCGCACGGGCAGGGCACTGCCCCTCTCCCGAGCCCCCAGCGGCTCTCGGGGAGAGAAGGTTTCATTCTCACCGGCCTGAATTACGATCCTGAGTGAAGAGCTGGCCGGGAACAGTCCATTCAGGTTGAGGTAGCAGAAGTTGGCCTGGGATCAAAGCGCCTCCCTTCGTAAAGAAGTCCCAGGGGCATAGGACTGGGTATTTGATGGGCTGTTCCAGAGAAAGTTTTCCTCATGAGCTTTTTTGACATGAAAGCATTTTCCGCGTATGCAGGTAATTCGTATTATGCCCGTCACCGATGAAAGTCCTTCAGAGACCTGGCTGTGAAAATCCTGCCAATCCTCTGGGGCTCTGCTGCCCCACTGGGCTGCCCCCTGCGCCGCCCCCCAGAGAGCGGATTTGCAAGCAGACACTGGGCTTGGCAGCTAGGTGCCCGGATGAGGACACGAGGCCGAGTGACACTGTCCATTTTGTCAGGAGGATCACCCGCCAGCTAGCAGTCAGCAGGGTGGGCAAGTCCGATCCTCCCTCCAGCTCTTTTCTGCTACGTTGCAACCCGCATTCCTGCCACCTGGGCGGCCCACAGCTGCCTGCGGTCTGCGCGGGAGCAGGCACGCAGGTGGCGGCCGCTGCCAAGACCACACTCGTGTTTCAGGCCCGGTCCACAAAAGGGTCGGTACCTTTCCTGCAGCAGAAG
>NW_022103928.1:7082577-7097131 GCF_000313985.2 Echinops telfairi
GCCAGGTTGGCACAATAAACTAACTACCTCAAATGCAGAGGGTTTCATGGCTAATTTTCTAGAAGCAGAATGCCAGTCCTTTCTTGCAAGGTACCTCTGCATAGGTGGGAACCAGCAACCTTTTGATTAGTAGTTGAATGTTTCATTATTTGCACTGTCTTAGACTAGACCAGTGGTTCTCAACCTTCCTAGTGCCGCAACCCTTTAATACAGTTCCTTATGAGGTGGTGACCCCAACCATAAAATTATTTTTGTTGCTACTTCATAACTGTAATTTTGCTACTACTATGAATCATAATGTAAATATCTGATATGCAGGTTGTATTTTCATTGTTAAAAATGGAATATAATTAAAGCATAGTGATTAATCACAAAAACAATATGTAATTATATATTGTGAAATATTTCTTTCTAATTACAAATAAATGAAATTTTGTCTTGAAGCATGGTGTAGCAAAAGTACCAGTCTTCACGCCAGGTCCTCATATGTGGGCATATCTGCATGGGGGCAGACGCGCCTGGAGACGAATAGAGGAGCGGTCTCTCAGTTCCTAAGACCACCAGAAATATGTGTTTGCTGATATTCTTAGGCCACCCCTGTGAAAGGGTCGCTCGACCCGCAAAGGGGTTGCGACCCACAGAATAGACTGATATTAGAGGGACGCGACAGGGTCACTGAGTTGGATTCCACGGGGTACAGTGCGTTTGGGTCTTTGGATTACACAGTGTAGACTCCCAGGCACCACACATTGAAATCCTGCCACTGGAGGCGCGGAGGCGCCCTGGGAGATCTGCAGTTAGAACGTGCCCTCTCCCCAGTGGGTTTGGGCCGGCAGCTGCAGGAAACTATCTCAAGGCTTTCCATCTTGTCCTGGTGATTCTGCTTTGAGTTTAGAAGTTATGAATGTGTATGACTCAAAGCCTTTGAATTCGCTGGGAAAGTCAAAATGATTTACAGGGCCGAGTTGGTTTTACACCCTCAGATTATACCACTAGGGCATTTAACATCTGGAACAATTAGGAGAAGTGATTGCTTTCTTTGAAAGTAACAGAAGGACCCCATTAAAATGCAAACATTATCTAAGCGATTCGTGATGCTGGCTACCCTTCGGAGACACGTGTGCATAGGGCAGGGTAGGAGGCAAGCTGGCAATGGTTAGAAGTGCTGGCATTGCTGGGTTGGAGGCTGGGTTCTGTCACCTCACGAGCTGAATGACCACCAGGCAAGTTATTAAACCTGGGTCGGCTCATCTATAAAATGGGGATAAGAATAACCACCTTGCAGGGACAGTGTGAGGATTTTTAACAGATAGTTTATGCAAAGCCCTCAGCTCTGTGCAAGTTCTGGGTTATGCAAGGTCAGCAGTTCAAACCCACCAGCTGCTCTGCAGGAAGATGAGGCGTATCTGCTCCTGTAGAGATGTTCAGCCTCAGAAGCTCTCTACAGGTTCAACCTAAGTCACAATTGACTCAGTGAAAAGGAGTTCTTATTGGTATAGTTAGAGGAGGTCAAGGTGTTATAGGATTTATTAATATAAACAGGACAGATTAATTACACCCCCCACCCGCACCCCAGCTACCGCTCAATCTACCCTCCACACAGATTTGAGATGAGAGACGGTTCTGGAGTGCATTTCTCACTGCTCCAGTGCATGCACGGTTATTCCCGGGCTCCCCATCCCTACCTGCTGCTCCAAGCCCTCATCCCCTCCCTCCTCACTCTCCAGCAGCTCATGTCACCACTGGGAACCTCGGACCTCCTGAAGAGGAAGGACCTTTGACAACTGCTCGAACCTTCCAACATATGCTTCATACCTCATTCTCTCCCACCTTGCCCTGCCTGCTCATTCGCTCCCCTCCAGCCCCGCCTCTCGCCCTAAACCTTCCACTCCCCCTTTCTTCTGCCTCCTCCTCCCCCTCTAACTCCCTATCCCTCCTGCTGCTGCCTCTCTCCCCCCACCTACTGCCCTCTGCCTGGGTGCCTTGACCTACTCCTAAGGCAGTTGCTGCGGAGTCCCCGTGTATTATGATTGCTTATAGGCTGACCCTCTCCATCATTTGGTTCTCAACTGGAAGCTATTTGAAGTTGTGATGCCCTGGCCTCAGTCCAGACCCATTAAACCACTCAGTGAGTGGGGCAGGGCTCCAGTGTCAGGCTCTGTCCCCATTCTCTGGGGGATTCCAATGAGTATCCCAGGCTGAGAGCCAGTACTCTGGATCGTGAGCACTGAGAGAGGCCAGATGTATCTGCTTCTGTGTCAGCAGGTCCAGTTATCGGGAGGGTCAGGGCCACATTAGAGGTCTCCAGTGAACACCTGCAGGTAGGAGGCTGGGCTGTTTGTGATCAGAAGTTCCAGAACTGTGCCCTCATCCAGGAGGACATGCTAAGCAGGGCTATTGGGAAGAGTGGGCTGTGGGCATTCAGGGGACCAAAGAAGGGGAAATCAGAGTGGGTGACAGCAGCAGGAGCCTCCTGAGTGATGGCAAGGGAATGAAGTGCCAACCACACACAGACACACCGGACCTTCCAGAGGTCCTGGGGCACGTAAGTCACACATTTACCTAGGAGCCCTGGCAGTGGAGCAGTTACCAGTTGGGCTGCCAACCACAATTGGAAACCACAAGCCGCTCAACAGGAGAAAGATGGGGCTTCTACTCCCAGAAAGAGTTACAGTCTCGGAAAGCCACGGGGCAGTTCTACCCTGTCTTCCAGGGTCACTGTGAGTTGAAACTGACTCCATGGCAGTGATTGGGTTTGGTTGGAAGAACTGGCAGAGCTGTGAGACGACACATTTTGTTTGTTAAGTCACCCACTTTGTGGTTTGTTCATTGGCAGATCTAGGAAGGCAATGTGGATTTCCTCTCATAAGGAGCCCTCGTGGCATAATGGGCTACAAGTTGGGCTGCTAACCACATGGTCAGTAGTTCAAAACCACAAGGCTCCCCATGGGAGAAAGAGGAGGCTGTCTGCTCCTCTAAAGCCTTGAAGTCTCAGAACCCCTCGGGGACAGTTCTACTTTGTGCACAGGGTCACGGTGAGTCAGCATCGACATGATGCAGTGAGATACAGTGATACCATGGAAGAAAAGTATGGTGATGTGTTCCTATAACACAATCAACTCAGTGACAATGGGTTTGTTTGGGGTTTTTTTTGGTTTTAAACCCTCCAGCTAAGGGTATGCATGAAGGCATTGCATCATGTTCAATTGGTGTAGCTAAGGGCCTTTTAGATTTCCCTTCTTCTCTCCTAAGGAGCCCTGATGGGGCTGTGTGTTAGATGTTGGGCTGCTAACTGCAAAGTTAGCAGTTCAAACCTACCAGCAGCTCCAAGGGAGAAAGCTGAGATCGTTTGCTCCCATAAAGATTTATAGTCTCAGAAACCCAATCTAGCATTGCTGTGAGAGGGAATCACCTCGTTGGCAGTGAGTCTGTTTTGGTCTTTTTGCTGTTGATCTTTTGACCTGCTTTCCTAAAGAGGGCTTCGGGGGTTGGGAGGGTGTTTCCAAATCCTGGCAGAAGCCCTGGCGGCACATCTGGTTAAGCACTGGACTGCCAACCTAAAGATCAATGGTTCGAACCTATCCACTAAAGCTGTTTCTGTCAAGATGACCGCTTTGGAGACCCTCGGGGGCTGCTCTACCGTGTCCTGCAGGGTCACTGTGGTCAGATTGACTGGAGGTCAGTGGTCCTGTCCTGCCCTATGGAGCACATGCTCAGGCCCCCCTGTGCTGGCTGCTCTGTTTCCTGCCCCATGTGCTTGACCTTCTTTGTGGACTATGTGAGATAGCAGCCGAGTTCTCTCTCACCCCTGACACTTAGCCCACAACAGAAATGACTGAGCCCTCCAAAAACTTCCCCAAACGGATCTCTCCTCCAGAGGCCTGGAGTAGGCAAGTTTCCTTGTTGGCCAGAAACTCTGAAACTGACCTGAGGAATCAGCAGTCTTATTTCCCATGAGTCTATCCCGAAAGAAGGAGCTGGATTTTCCTTTCCTAGCCTCTGAAGAGGTCAAGCAGGTCTTTGTAACAGTGGACCCCACATTTCCCTAATCCCAGAGGATGGAGGTAAAGACCCAAACAACAGACCCCTCTCGAGGCAGAAAACCTGGACTCCAGTTGGTGACGAGCTGGACTGTCTGAGAGGGGCCAGGGGTGACAGTCAGCAAACAGAGGGGCAGGGGGCTGCGCCCATGTCCACTAGAGTCCAGACACTCTCCCCACCCCTCCTCCCAGTACACTTTCCAATTGCTTTAGATTTTCAGTCAGGAGTTGTTAAGGCAGTAGTGGAAGGACACAAGAGGGACTGGGAGAGGGTGTGGGGATTCTACACTCTGGTTTGGATACATCTATTAGAAATTCAGGGGTCTCTGGGTCCTCCAAACAGATAATATGCTTACCTGCTAACCAAGAGGCACCATGGAAGAAATGCCTGGTTACCTATTTCCAAAACGTGAAACATGGAAAACCTGTGGACCACAGCTCTCTTTTGACCCCCAAAAGCAAACAAACCACATGTTAGTCCATGTTGACTCCTAGCGACCTTATAGGTCAGGATAAACCTGCCCCTGTGAGCTTCTGAGACTGTAACTCTTCATGGGAATAGAAAACCTCGTCTCTCTCCCCAGGAGCTGGCTGGTGTTTTCAAACTGTTGACCTTGCTGTTAACAGCCCATTTTGTAACTAGTTTGCCATATATGTAGGCTAATCATGAGTCAGAATTCACTAGATATCCACTAAATTTTTTATTAGTGGAGAGATGAGTAGCGACAGCTAACAGCTAACACTTATTTATGCTTCCCATATGCCATGCACTGTTTAAATGCTTCACATAGATGAAGTCATTTAGTCCATTTGAACACTATGAGGTTGGGAACACTCAGCACCCTTTTTACATTAAGGAAACGGAGGCACTGGTAGTGTAAATCACTTTCCCAAGATGAAAAAATAAATAAAATAAAAGACAGTACCATTTGGCTCTACAAATCTAGGTTTTGTTTTTTGCCGAGGGAAGGTAGAGAAAGAACAGAACTGAAAACTCAAACTTTCATATCAACAGGAGAGAGAAAACATTTATTGCCATCGGCCCAAATAACATTACCTGGGACATGACACGGATTGAGAAAAGGGGAGAGTCTGAGACCAAGTGTAGGGGTTCCTTTCTCTGGACTCCAGGTCAGTAAGGGAAAGGTGAGTGGGTTGAGCCAGTAAAGGGAAGAGGTGATCCTGGCCAGTGCATGATGTGTGGGAACCAAGAGAAGAAAGCATTTCAGGGAGGATGGCCTGGCCAGTGTGTGAAGCTGCTGGACTGCCAAGTGAGGGGCTGTCTGAGAAGGGACTCCTGAAAGAGACTGGAATTGGCATCTTGACAAGGACAGCGTCCTTAGTAGAGAATGGACAGCAGTCCAACGAGGGAGGACAAGAGAGCAATCAGGAGGTAAGGAAGCAGGGTACTGCCTTCCAGTGCAATCTGAAACCTCACTTTCTCTCCAGAAGTTAGGGAATTTTAGTGCCCCTGTAAATGTTGTAGAGCATTTTCTCCCCGTCCCCCAAAGAGGGTCATATCTAAGACACACGAAGGTGAAAGCAGGAAGCAAAATATTTCTAAAGTCATAGTGAGTTGACAAGAATCAGACCCACAGGCAGCAAGGATCAACAAAGCCCAAACTGTCAGGAAATGTATTGATCTGGGACCACCACCTTCAGAGGATTAATCTGCAGCTGCCGTAAAATTGTATCTCCTATAAATGTGTCACCAGAGTTTCCACAGTGTCACAACGCGGGTCTCAGTGGTTGGGAGCAAAACAGATGGCCCGTGAACACACATTGATGGGTTTATTGATCAGAATGTCCAGTACCATTAGCTCAGCTCTTCAATCGATGTAGAAAGGGAAGGTTATGGAGCCAGTGTACCCTGAGCTAAGGGTGGTGAGCCAGGCTGAGGGCCAAGGCTCACTGTAGCCTGGATCCAGACCTGGGCACCTCAGTAGTTCCGTTTCCTTAACTGTAAAATGTTTCCCAAAGTAGTGATTTCAGCATTTTCCCCCAGCATGTTTTAGTTCTGTAGAATGTTAAAAGCATATATAATATATGTGTGTGTGTATGATTCCACCACCACCCCCCCCCAAACACAGTGAAGTATGAGGTGGTTGAATTTGGGCAATGCTGATTTTAAACGACTTAAACAAAGTAATGTAGTATAAGGAAATGCACAAAGACCTGGAACAGAAAACCAAAAGGGAAAAGCACTCAGCATTTCTCAGGAAAAACTTCAAGCCTTGATCTGAAATATTGAAGGATCCCATGGGGATGATATTGAATGACATAGGAAGCACCAAAAGATGACGGAAGAAATACACAGAGTCATTGTGTCCAAAAGGAATGATTGCCGTTCAACAATTTCAAGAGGTAGCAAATTGAGGGCTGATGGTTTGAAGGAAGAAGTCCGAGATGCAGTGAAGGCATTGGGGAAGAACAAGACTCCAAAGTGTTTCAATGGAAGCACTCACTCATCTATACCAAGCAATTTGGAAGTTAGCTGTCTAATCAATCTACTAGATGAGATCGATATTTATGCCCATGCCAAAGAAACCTGACCCAACAGAATGTAGAAATTATTGAATAGTATCACTAATATCATATGCAAATAAAATTATGCTATAGATCATGTAGAAACAGTTGCATCAATACCTTGATAGAAATTCATGCCAGATTCAGAAGAGGGTATAGCATGAGGGATATCATTGCTGATATCATAAGGATCTTGTCAGAAAGTAGACAATAAAAGAACGATGTTAACTTGTGTTTTATTGATTATGCGAAGGCATTTGATTGTATGGATCATAGCACTTTGATTAGCAAAGTGAAAACTGGGAATTCCAGAACATTTTATTGTGATTATTCAGAACCTGTGCATAGACCAAGAAGTAGTTGTTTGAACAGAACCAAGGGACACTGAATGGTTTAAAATCAAGAATGGTGTGCTTCAGGATTTTAGCCTTTCACCATATTTATTCAATCAGAATGCTGAGCAAAATATCCCAAGAAGCTGATGGTATCAGGATTGGAGGAAGGCTTATTAACAGCCTGAGATACATGGTTACACACTTTGCTTGCTAAAAGTAAGGACTGGAAGTGCTTGCTGATGAAAGTCAAGGATTATAAAGTAGACCCAAACCATCACAACTGGGTCATAGATAACATCATGATAAACTGAGAGGAGAGTGAAGTTACTAAGGATTTTATTTTACTGGAAATGCCATCAAGACTCATGGAAGCAACAGTCAAGAAAAATTACGGGCGTTCTGACAAGATGGTGAACAAGTAACATACACCAGAGAGACTTCTCAGAAATCAACGCAGGAGAGCCACTGAGAGGGAAACTCCACTCTTCCAGGTCACAGGAGGAGCATCATAAAGATAAGTAGACACAGATCCACTAGGTTTTGAAGAGCTGTGGGCTTTTGACTTACAATTGCAGAAGCAGACTGGGGCTTAACCTTAGCCCTGCCACAGTATCAGCAGGCACCAGAATACTTGGGCCATCCCAAAAGCTTTACTTCAACACAACCACAGCTTGCTGCCACTTTGGGGCAATGATTGAGTCCCTCCAGCCACACAGTCAGGCAATTGGGGCTCAGATTTTTTTTTACTTTTTTGTCTCTCTTCTCTCTTCCCCGCCACATTCTCGGCAGGCTCAGTTTTTAAATTTCTGGGTTGCCCCCCGCCCCCTTTCACAGGCTGCTGCCAGCCTAGGGAAACTCTGCTGGCCCTCCACCTAGCTGGGTGAACGTCCGCCCACCTTCTGCAGCCTTATACAAGCCGCTGGGATATCCCTCCCTCCTTCGCCTTCTGCCATACCCCAAACTGGCCAGGGGAATCTTCCTTTCAAATGGCTGGGGGAACTCCCACCTACCCTCCAAGGCCCTCTAAGCAACTGGGGAAGACCCCTCACCCTTTGTGGTGCTCCATTCGCCTGGGGGAACCTCTGCCCACCTTCCATGGCATTCCATGTGGCTGGGGGATCCCCTGCTCGTCTTCAGCGGCCCTTCAAGTGGCTGAAGGAACTTCCTCCCACCTGCTGCAGTGGTTCACATGGCCTAAGGCAGCTCCACCAGCCCTTTCCAACGCTCGACACTGCTTGGGAACTTGTGCGGCAATCTTGCCAACTAGGACAATTTTGCCCACTACCTGTGGTGCACTATACTAAAGCAGGCACACCCATCCTCTGGATCCAGTGACGGTGGAAACATCTCAGAGCTGGCATGGGTCTCCACGTGGCTTCTCAACAGGAAGGTAAAACAGAGAGAGAGAATCCTCGCAGGTCTCAGTAAGTCTCCGAGGGGCTTGTCACAGGAAGATGAAGGCAAAAAGAGTTTTGAGAATGATGCGGGCAATGAATGTACAAATGTGCCTTACACATTTGATGTATGTATGGATTGTGATAAGAGTTGTATGAGCCCCTAATAAAATGACTTTTAAAAAGAAAAAAAATAGAGAAAGGAAGTTCCCAGAATCCTCATGAGAAGGCCATGCCTACAAGAAGGCATCATTGGGCAGCTTGTCAACCTGATTGACAGACTAGACTCCACCCCTTCACTCTTAATACCCTTAAGTTGACCCAGATTATGTAACTACCATAACCACAATCAATTTTTGAACACTTCCCCTCCCCAACCATGGTAAATAGCTTTTAAAAAGAGTTGTGTAATAACAATCAGTTCTAGTACTCCATCCCCCATCCTGTATTCGTTGTTTGCTCCAAAAATCCCCTCATCTCCCTATCTCTCCCCTCCCCCCTATATCTCCTAGAAAGACTTGCATCAGTTATTATCTCAATGCATCCACGCCTTCTGTGCTTCACAAACTGGAAAACCCAATGGAAACAATATTTTAAAAATGAAATACAGTGGTAAGGATAGACGAATCAAAATATAAAGATCAAACTACAAATAATGAGTAAGAAATAAAAGACCGCCATCAATATTTTAAAAGCCAGGGAACAATTTTTTTGTCACTGAACAAACAAGAAATACTTGCAGGTACCATGTTTCCCCAAAAGTACGACATCCCCCCAAAATAAGACCTACTTACAGTTTTGCCTCTCACTGAAATAGAAGGCACCGCCCGAAAATAAGACCTCCCCAATAGTAAGGCCTCCCCCGAACATAAAGCTGCCCCGATAATAAGGCCCCCCGAAGCTACCGTAACGCTGGACTCTGGATCGTAGTGGTGGGTGCCACCGTGCAGCTCACTGTTGGCGGCAGCACAGCTGGAGCAGACAGGAAGTGCGAGGTCTCTTTTAATCAGAGAGCCATGCCACCACCAGGACAATCTGCCACCTGCTGCTCGCTCGGCCCTGACGGAGTCTGGCTGACTCACAATTAGACAGTGAGTCACGCGGGGCAGGAGTCGGGCACATTGTGTGGACACACAGTGGTGACTGAGGTAGGGGGGAACTGTCTGATAAAGGGGTGGGGGGATTTCTGATGAAGGTGTCCACTGGCACAGGGGTGGGGGGAGAGGGATCACTTAAAATGGCACTGGGGTATCAATTAAAATGACACAGGAAGATCAGAGGGGGTTACCAAATGGTAATCTCCACCTCTGATTCTCCTGTGTCATTTTAAGTGATTCCCCCTCCCCCCATCTTGATACCCCAGTGTCATATTTTTTTTAACCCCTAGACATGAGCGCAAAAAGAAAAAGCTACTCCATGGAGTACAAGAAAGGAATCGTGGAAGACTCTTGGGGCCAAAATCTTACTGCTTTCTGCGAAGAGAAGATGTTGAGTATCCGATTGGTCTGAAAATGGCGAGCAGAGTATGGTAACCCCATTGAACAAGTGGACAAGGGAAATGCTAAAAAGCGCAAGTGTGGATCAAGTCAGCAACCATTATTTTCTGAGCTGGAAGACCTGATCTGTGAATGGGTTGTTGACAGGAGAGCAAAGGCTTTGGGTGTGAGTAGGGCTCAGATTCAAGAATCTGCCCTTGCAATGGCACCGCAGTTTGACATAGCCCTCGAAGACTTCAAAGCATCACAACACTGGCTGGATAGTTTCCTTCAGCGAAGTGAACTGTCTTTAAGAAGATCCAGAACTAGTACCGTACCGTATACAGGTAATTAATTTCCTTTTTGTTGTTGTTCAATAATAAATGTGAACCTTATTCTTCTTCATGGAAAAATAAAATATCCCCTGAAAATAAGACCTAGCGCATCTTTGGGAGCAAACATTTATATAAGACACTGTCTTATTTTCGGGGAAACAGGGTAGTCAAGCAGCTAGTCCGTAAACATAGCAGGTGCTACATTTCATTCTGACTCATGAAATCCCATGAGGAGAACTGCCTCCAGGCCTTTCTTCTCAAACACCTATGGGAGGACTCAATCTTTTGAGAAGTGACTGGGAGCATTCACCTCTAGTACCATTCAGGGATTTGTAAATCTAGGTAGAGAGAGTGGCAACATCAAAGCAGAACCAACCAACAACAAACATGACATCAACTCCATTCTGATGGGAAGGCAAGCCAAACAGAACCGAATGGTGCACCACTGGAGATTTGGCAGTTGGGTCTCTTGGAAGGAGAAGGCCAGACCTTTCTTTTCAGGCATCTCTGGGTGGACTTGTACCACCAACCTGTCTGTTGTTAACCAAGTGCTCAGCCATGTATAACACCCAGGGATTCCAGATAATGTGATCCCACCCACTGTCTCCCAGTGGATTTTGACTCGTCGTCACCTCATAAGACAGAGAAGAACTGCTCCCTAAAGGTTTTTGAGGCTGTTAAGGAAGCAGTCATATATTTCTACAGCGGAGCAGCTGGTGGGTGCAGACTCCTAAACGTTTAGGTTAGCAGCCCAATGCTGAACCCACAGCATCACGAGGGCCCCTTGATAATATGCTGTTATTGTTGTTGTTAGCTGCCGTTGAGTCAGTTCTGACGCAGAGTGACCCTAGGTACTAGGAAACATTGCCTGGTCCCACACCATCCTCACAAGAGTGAAATGAAACTACATACCTGACTTACCACGTAACACCAGATCAACCCAATGCTGAAATCCCCTGCTGTGAACTTCTCAGGCCCAAGAGCCAACCATTTGTTCCATTTTTAAGCCATTGCAAATTGGATCTTTCTTTTACTGATTACTCAACGCACCTTAGCAGATACGCAAACCTCATCTCATCTGAACTCCATAACAACAGTCTTGTTTGTATTCTCATTTCCAAATGGAGAAGCACTCCCCTGAGAGAAGCAGGCTGGGCACTCTGCAGCTGTTTGGGAACAAAGACTCAGTAAAGTGGCTTTGGAATTTCAATTTCCATTCCTGCCTTACCTCTGTTGTTGAGTTCTGTTTATGTGTCCTCCTGTGCTAACTTCATAAAGTCATTATTTTAAAAAATATTTCTCTCAAGGTTGCCATAAGGAGCTGAGTCAATGAGACGCAGCATTTTGTAACTATAGACTCCCTAGAACTTTGGGGTCTTTACCTCGATTTTCTGTGTTCTTGTTCAGCCCTATAATGGTCTAAGTACATCTTTCCTCCACAATTCACAAAGCTCAACAGTCAAACCACCCCCTGATCCCACACACTATTAACTAGGACTCAGCTGTACGCTCAGTGTGAAAGCAGGCGTCATTGAATGTCTCCTGACTCATGGCGACCCCATGTGGGTCAGGGAAGCACTGTGCTCCATGTGGACCATGGGGCTACTCATGGCTGCCTCTTCAGGAAGTAGGGAAACAGACTGCCAGGCCTGTCTCCTGAGCATCTAAGGGGGAAACCGCACTGCCAACATTTCTTAGCAGCTGTGTTAATCAATCACACCGCTCCAGAACTCAGTCACTAAGTTCATCTGTTATAAATTAAGATTTCCAGTTCTATTCCACTGCAGGTGCCATCCAGCCAACTCTGACTCTCAGCAAATATATCAGACAGGATAGAGCTATCCCTTAGGGTTTTCAAGACTGTTCATCTTTACAGGAGCACTCAGCCTCATCATTCTCTCACGGAGCAGCTGGTGGGTTTGAACCACTGACATTGTAGTTAGTAGCCCAGTGTTTAATCCACTATGCCACCAGGGATCCTTGATTTCCAGTATAGGCCTTTCGTGTCAACTTCAACACCCACAGGAACTCACATAGCAACTTCTACCCTGATCCTCTTCTCCCCCTCCACCCTCCCTTCAGCTTCTTGGCTTCGAGGGTCCACACAAGCAGACATGTTCCTTCTCCCAGGGCTGCTTGGTAAGCTCTCTGGGCTCCACTAGCTTTCCAGATGTCTACTTTATATCTTTTGCCTGTAGGGATTAAAAGGATAAACACGTGTCACTGTGCAATTTTCTCTCGTTAGGAATGACTCTGAGGTAAAAGCAGCTGTAGTTATTTAGCGTCACAGAAGTGAAGGATTATTTATAATACAGATTAAAGGGTGAAAATGTGTCCTTACCACTCCGGAGTGATTTGCCTAAATGATTCACGGATTTTATTCTTCAAAATATATTCATCACAAGTGCAAAGAATTGTGTTCACCTTCGTGCAGTTTGTATTGGAGCAGAGTGCTTGTCAAATAAGGCCAGCCTTAATAAACACATTGTACCCAGGGAAAAATGAAATAGATTTATTTTTGTTATTTCAGCAAGCTGTGCTTGCTGTACACACTTTGCTTCTGGCTCCGAAGAAAATAATTTATCTGCACGTCTTCTCTTTTCTTTCCATTTTCCATGATTATAAAGATGAACTGCAGGTTTAACCATTTTTCCCAGGCCATATTTATGTGGTGGAACTACCCTCCCTCAAATAAAGTCCGATATTTATGTTAAGTTGTAGCATTGTTCATAAAGACATGATGCCGAAGCCTTCCATTATAAAACTTAAGCTATTACATCATATTAACTACTATTAACTACAAGATGAGCAGGAAGTCATCTTGTACTTAACTTGCATTGAAGGTAAAAGTGATGATAATCAACCATTGTAAACCTGGATTTGGACACAAATGCTGGCTTAGTGTGACTTTGTCAGACGCCAAAGAAGTGCAGGTGTGTTAAAGAGTGAGGTTAGACTGGGGCTTACAGGGACTACCCATTCCCACCCCTCTACCCACCCACCAGGTTCCATCCAAGCTATTGGAAGATATTATGTAGTTTGCTTTATTTTCCCCTCTTAGCTCAAAGGCCCTTAAAATAGACTCAAGGTTGGAGGAGAAGGCAACTTGTTTAGATTGTCTTCATCAATGTCAACTGCAGGGTTCCAAGAAGGTATGTAATCCAGGTTCAAGGACAAGCACTTAGAAATGCTTCATCTCTGAATGCAAACCCAGGTATCTCAGCTTCTACTTAGGAGATGCTTGTGTTTTTCAAGTACTTTTTCTCTGTTGCTGAGAATGAAAAACACCCCTCTCAGCTGGAATTACTTACAGCAGAGGTTTGATTGTTTTTTGTTTTGCAAACGGAACAATTAATTTAGTCAAATAACTAAAGACTTCGTTTCATTTTACACTGAGAGGAACACATTGTCGTGCTGGCTGAACTCCTAGCCTGGCCAGCTTTGGGGCCCAAGCCATTCATTTAGACAATATTGTGACGGCAGCCAGTCCACACTGGGAGGCTGACCAAGTTTTAAAAATGTTTGGTATCGCCGGCCCAACTCCCTTTCATTAATATGTTTCCTGCTTTAAGAGAGAGAGATCTCCCGGGGAGTTCTCCAGCCTTTTCCTCCTCTATGGACCTCTGTGAATTTGGAATTGAACCCCGGAAACCTGAGGAAGGAAGTGAGGAAAACCTGCTAGTGCGCATGGGCCGTTTCCCCTAACACGCCCAGCAGGCTTGCAAAGCAGCTCTTTGGCTGCTTGACTACTTTGGAAGCACCGCGGGACTTCCCAGGAGCTAAGGGAGGCCAGAGTGAACTGGAAACTTGAGCCTGAACCTCCACCAAGACTCACCGAGGGATGATAACCCCCAACTAAACTCTGCTGTGGAGTCGCTGCGGTCTCCTGACAGGTGGTGAAGCCACACGCCCCCTTCCCTCTTTACCTGCACTCTTTCGAGAGAAAACAACACGTCCAAGCTGCACACTGCTGAAGATACTCTTAGCCATTTTTGAACTCTGGTTGGGCGCTGCAGAGAACAGAATTAGCCAGGAAATGACAATGGCGCTGCATCGTATGGCCGCCCAGAGAGGCCTGCTCTCTCAGAATACACGGAACTGCGCAGAATCCCGGGAATTCTAGAACTTTGAGCTCTATTCACTATTCTTAACAGGTCTGGTGGCTTCGCATGACATGAGGGGGTCTCACCTTTTAGCTTTCAGTCTTTTTCTTTTCTTTTTTGCAAAATAAATCTTATCCGATACCGACAGAGTTCATTTCCTAGTTACCTCACAAGAATAGATTCAAAATAAAGGCATGCTGGTCAATTCAATTGTGTACTTTATTTTAAAAACCCAAGATACTCAACTTGTCACAAGGCCACCCTATTCTACTCTGATTCTTTCACATCTCCTTGCTCAGGTAAAGTCATTGCCAACTTTCAAGTTCCAGATCAAACAACCTGTCCC
>NW_022103928.1:7102018-7128601 GCF_000313985.2 Echinops telfairi
CCTAGCGCTGTCCTTGTAAGCTGTGTTCAACGTTACAACAGTTTCTGAGACATTTTTCTTGAGCAGGAAACAAAATGTTCTGTTAAATTGGCAATCACAAAAAAACGAGGTTTGAGGAAAACTGCTTTTTCAAAAAAATTCACTGTGACCAGAGAGAACCTTCACATGTGATGCCACTGGGTGCACTAACTCAGAGTGAGTTTCTCAATTGATTCTCACCTAGCAGGAAAAAATGCATACTGCGAAAACTCCACTCTGCCCAGTATAATTCCAGGGTTTTTTGTGTTTTTGTGGGGGGCAGGTACCCCCTTGTATAACTCGGAGTTATATAGTAGTTGTATTTTTTTTTAAGAACCTCCATAGCTTAGGTCAGTTTCACATTTATCCTCAAAGGGGTGTCTTTGCATTTTAGCACATCTGATAGTTGTTTTGTTTTGTTTTGTTTTTTGCAGCAGATTAGCCCATTGCAGTATGTGGTTTGATTTCTTGAATGCTGCTTCCAAGTGTGCGGATTGTGCATCCAAGCAAAATGACATCCTTGCCAATTTTAATCCTTTCTCTGCTTATCATGTTGCTGCTTTTTGTTCAATCTGTGAGACATTTTGCTTTCTTTAGGTTGAGCTGTAATTCATACTGAAGGCTCTGGTCTGTGATCATCACACATGCTTCAAGTTCTCTTTGCTTCCAAGCAAGCCAGCTTGTGCTGTTTGCACACCACAGGTTGCTAATGAGTCTTCCTCCAATCCTAATGCCCTGTTCTTCTTCATCTAGTCCAGCTTCTTGGGTTATTTACTCAGCATACAGACTCAATAAATTTGACAAAAGGATACAATCCTGATGCACACTGATCTTGACTTAAAACTATGCCATTTCACACAGTTCAATGTTTTGGAATTCCCATCCCAGACAAAGCTCTCTGTGGTGTTTGAATTCCCACACAGATAAATGCCTTTGCATAGTCGATCAAACATTGATAAAAATCCTCCTGGTATTCCCAGCTTTCAGCCAAGATCTATCTGGCATCAGCAATGATATCCTAGTTCAAAATCAATAGAAATGATCATGAGGTATTTTTCCTTTGTTCTATAGATGTAATAGATTATAGTGATTGATTTTTCTAATATTCAATTATCTAAGCATTCTTGGAAAAATCCCACTCGGTCACAGTGCTGCATTTTGTTGAAGACTTTTGCATCTGTATTCATATGAGACATTGGGTGAGGCACACCTTAGTCCTTACAGTGATAGCATGTAGCTTTCTTCTCTTGTGGTGTTTTTGTCTGGTTTTCATATCAGGGTCACTTTATTTTTCCTATATAACATGTCCATGGAAACCACACACACAACTAAGGCACAAAGGGGTTGTGTGGTTTGCAACAAATACATCACACACTTTATTTGCATAAAATATGGTATGTTTGCTTCATAGAATAACTTATGGAGCAGTTTTTCCTTCTCTGTATTTTGCAAGAGTTTAGACAACCCTGCTCTAAATGTTTGGTAGAATTCCCCTTTGAAGCCATCTGGTCCCAGGACTTTTTTATTGTTGGGAGGTTTTTGATCACTGATTTGATCTTTTTGCTTGTTAAGTATCTATTGAAACCAGAGTTTCAAACTAATTAACTCCAGTTCAACCTCCTGCTGAGAATATGCCTTTCCGTGCCCCCAAAACTCATTGTTAGCCAGGCAATTCTGACTCATTCACGGTTAAGAGTTTCTGAGGCTGTCTCCCAAGGAGAGGCTAATGGGTTTGAACCACTGACCCTACAGTTAGCAATCCTATGCTTAGCCCACAGCACCATCTCACACTCACTCCCTGCCATCAGAGTAGAACTGCCCCTGTGGGTTGCTGGGGCTGTACCTCTTCACGGGAACAGAAAGTTTCATCTTTCTCCCTCCAGAATGAACCTGTCCTAACATTGTCTTTTTATGTCATATTTTTAACTGAGATTTAATTTATATACGAGTACCATAAAATGTACATGTTTAAAGTATACAAGTCACTCACTGGTTCTTATCGTTTTCACAGAGCTCTACGGACATTACCCCTCTTTACTCCAGAGTATTTTGATGACCACAAAAATAAGCTTCCTATCCATTAGCAGTAGTCCTCTTCTTCCCACCCCCATGCCCTCCTCCAACCACTGGCAATCACCAATCTACTTTCCAGCATTAGAGAGTTGCATATTCTGGGCATTTCACATAAACAGAATAATAAAATATGTGGCCTTTTGTGGCTGGCATCTTTTATTTGGAAAAGTGTTCTTAAAGTCCATCTAAGTTATGGCGTGTCAACACATCATCTTTTTATGAATGAATAACCTTCTATTATGTAGATGTTCCACATTCTGGTCATCACTCGACAGACATATGGGTTGTTTTAATGCTGCCTTTTAATGAATGTAAGTTCTTACTTTGAATGAACCCAATGAATGATGCTTGTCTTCTACAGACTATGTTTCATTATAATCTGCTTAAGAAATCCTTGTCTAACTCTGTGACTTGTGGCGTAGTGGGTAGTCATTGAGCTGTTAACATCAAGGTCGGCAGTCTGAAATGACCAGCTTCTCCTTGGGAGACAGATGAGGATTTCTACTCCCATGAAAAGTTCGGGGTAGCTCTATCTTGCCCTACAGGGTCACTATGAGTTGGAATCAACTTGATGGCAGATTGAAGAAGCCTGGTGGCATAGTGGGTTATGTATTGGGCTGCTAACTACAAGGTTAGCAGTTGAAAACCATCAGCTGCCATAAAAGTCTAGAGTCTCAGAAACCCCCAGGGGCAGCTCCAGCCCCTTTGGGTTGCTGTGAGTCAGAATGTACTCAATGGCAGTGGGTGCGGGTTTCTTTCCACAGCAGGATATTCTTTCACTGACTCCTATTAGCCACTCTCCTATCACTGAGTACTAGTGGGGTGGGGGAGGGGTGTTCCCAGTGGAATATTATGAAAAATAATGCTGCAATAAAAATTTAGATATCAATATCCACTTTGTGCCTGTTTGAAAAGGTATCCTTAGGGAACGTCCTAGAATTTGGAATCACTGGATCCAAAAGATTTGTTCATTTTCTATTTTGGTAGTTAACCAGACTGCCTTCCAGAAAAGCTCCCCAAATTTACACGCCCATGAACCAGCCATTCAAGAGGACACATTTTGCCACATTCATGCCATCCTGGATATTATTCATCATTACATAACATGCTCACCATTATTATGACTCTAAACTGATAGCTTCTCTAGGACTGCTTTGTTTCTGTGGCTCTAAATAGGTAGTGACTCCATTTACATTTAGCCTCTTGAGTAGTAAGTTTCTTAGCCTCTTAAGTAAGTAAATTTTCAGGTTAGCACTGTGGCAAGAAAATGAATATGTATTACTTTGCTGCTTCTTTAAGCTATAAGGATAATTCCTGGTGTGACTTGATTCCAATCATGAAAATTGTTAGTGTACTCTTTGGGGATAAATGTGTATGCTTCTGGTATCTGCTTAGCTGTGATGAGCTCGGTGGGATGGGCCAGGAGTGGGCCTGGTACTACACACGCTCTCAGCTGCTGCAGAACCTTGGTCAGAGCAGAGCCTCGACAGGAGCTGAATCCGAGAAATTACTGGAGGCGAAGCTTGTCGCCATTAGGGCTGCCTCCTGCAGCTGTGAAATTGCAGGCGCTGGCTGAATCTCAAGATAACCCCTCAACAGGGTTTCATTCAGTTAGTGAATTTTAAAGGGATGAAAGGACGCACCTGGCCACCTGGCTGCCCCATCTCTTACAGGTTTCGAGAAGAATTTGTCATCCCAGCACACCGATTCATTTGGACACCCTGAGACCCTACTCTCATTTCTGAAGGCTATTTTTGTCTTTCTTCCCATTCTCCCCAAGCCCACTTACACCGTATTAGGCTTTGGTTAAAATCTGCTGTTCTATCATTCATCTTGAAAAAGAGGCAGTTCAAAGACTTAAAGTAAGGTATTTACTTATCAGATGGCTCCAGCCTGAATGTGAAGCCAAGAAGACCAATTAGTGACTTCATGAATCAAGGCTCGATTGACACTCCCTGGTAAAGGAAGCCATTTGTTAGCTTCAGACCTTATGAGTTAATTAGTGGCTTCAGTTCTTCAAATCACAGGCTGCGGCTGCGTGTTTTCACTCTAAAGAGAGCATGAAACCTAAACACTGAATGTGCACGTGGCTTTAATTCACCTTAGCCAAACTAAGTGATCAGCCCTGGCAGTGGAAGTGTAAACAGGATGCTCGTTTGTTTCCTTGCTAATTATTCTCTCCTTTCTTCTCTCTTCCTTTGGTCCTCACACGTTCAAAGGCTGACACACAGCATGGTGAGGCCCTGCAGGGGGCAGCCAGGGTCTCCTCACTCTCACTCTCATGCTAGGATCACACTCAAGCACAGGGATCTAGTTTAATAGTTCCTTCTTCTCTTTCGTTTGTCCAAAACTCAAAGCACGCCCATCGAATCAATTCTGACTGATAGCAACCCTATAGGACAAGGGAGAACTGCCCCTGTGGGTTTCTGAGACTGTCGCTTCTGAGAGGAGTAGAAGGCCTCATCTTTCTCTCATGGTATCACGGGTGTTTTGAACTGCTGCTGTTGGGGTTAGAAACCCAACCTATAACCGCTACACCACCAGGGCTCCTCTTGGCCAAGGCAGTACAGTGACATTTGTATGAGTGGATAGTGGCTTCCTCGATAACTCCCGGGGTTAAGTTGGGGCTCTTGGTTAGAAACAGGAACCCACTCACACCCGTTCTATTACAGATGGCCTATTCTAAGAAATCACGGTGGGTGCTTGTGAAACGCTGAAGCCACCGGCTACATTTAGCCAGGCCCCAAGAGAATGGAACTGGGTCTGCAAAGTTTTCTAAATGAATGTCTGTCTCCTCTTTCATACACATGTACACATTTCCTTTCTCCTTCCTTGTGAGCCTCGTCTGTATCCTCTTCCTTCCATTTTCATGGCCCAAACCAGGGGGAGAAAAACAGTTGTAAGGGTCTAAAGACAATCCCCTGGCCACTCGTGTGTCAGAGGCAGGACTGTGCCCCACAGCATTTTTAACAGCTGCTTTTTCGGAAGTAGATTGCCAACCCTTTCTTCTGTGGTGCCCCTGGCTAGAGTCGACCTGGCAACCTTTTTGTCAGCTGGTGAACACGTTAACATCTTGCACCACGCACCGATTCCTATTCCATGGCCAATTGAGGTTTACTGGGTCTCAAATATACGTCATTGCCACATTCAACTTTTAAAGTCCCGAAGTGAGTCATGAGCCCATCTTCCTCTTGGGACGCCTACGGCTGGAGTCGTCATAAGCACCCTGGCCGGCACATCCTGGGGATGGTCGGTGAGTAGCAAGCCCCACGGCCTAGAGCTGCCCGTGCACTCCTCCAAGTCGCATGAAAGCCATGATGCTCTGGATCATAATTGTTTGTTAAGTTCTTGTCGCCCCTGCTGGCCCACGACCTCATTCTGAACAGAACCTTAACTTCTCTCCCGTCCTACTTCAGGACAGCCCCTGGGGCTCTAGGGAGCTGACCGGTGACTACACAGATCAATGACTCTGTGCAGCCCCTCAGCTGAGCAGCCCTTTGAGTCCCTCCGTGACAGCCTACATCGTCTAGCCATTACACAATTAAAATGCTGCTAACATCAGTGGCCTAAGTTATGATTTCCCAAGTGCTGGCTGCATTCCCCGACTGCTCGATGGACAGACGGACCAGTGCTGGGGTTTAACTGTCCAGAGTTCACTCCACACAAGCTGGGGCACTGGTCCCCAGGCGCCCACCTGGGTGCTCACACATTGGGTCTGAGCCCTCCGTCTCTGCCGCCTGGGCCCTCTGCCTGGGCCCTGCACACAGATGCTTCATTCCTGGCCTGTGGCCCGCCATCGCTTTGCTGTCAGCGTCTCCATTGATTTTAAGTTTTATGATTGGCTTTTAGAGCACTGGAGGACCCAAAGTTCCCCTTCATCATCGATCTGCTTGTTCCCAGCTGAGGGCTGGGCCTCCCCATCTTCATGCCCGGGCTGGCAGCAACCCCTCTGCCTTGTCCCTGGAGACCACCGGCTTGCTCTGGGGCAAGTCTGGAAGACTGGGCTCAGACATCTGTGGTGCAGAGACGCTTCACTGTAAGCCAACTGGGAAGTTCTGTCTGTTTACCATGACCAGCGACAAAGAACTAACTTGTACTGCACACACACATTTTGTGGCAACTACTGTGCTACGCGCTGGACACCCATCCTCTCAAGGAATCTCACAACAATCACTCTGAGGTGGGTAATTTACCATCATCACACAGTCAGGGAACGCCAAGATTCAAACCTGTTCATTTAGGGTCGACTCCCTGCTAAAAACTGGCGTTTCCACCCCAGCTGTTCTGGCTCAGAGTCTTCTATCTAACAGGATCCATGGTTGACTGTGCAACCATTAAGAATCACTTGGGGATCTTGCTAAAAGAGAGATTTTGCGTGAGTGTATCTGTAGTAGAGGTCCCTGGTAGCATAGTGGGTATGCGTTGGGTTGCTACCTGTAAAGTCAACAGTTCAAAACCACCAGTAACCCCTAGGGAGAAAGAGGGGCTTTCTACTTCCATAGAGTTACACACAGCCTCAGACATGCACAGGGGCAGTTCTACCCTGTCCCCTAGGGTCGCTGTGAGTTGCTATCAACTGGATGGCAGTGAGTATGAGCTTTTGAGCTTGTGATTTGGAGTGGAGCTGCAAGCTCTATGAAGGAGCTGTGCTGCCAGACAAACCAGTCACATGCAGCTATGTGCAAGAAAGAACCCAGATCATGAAGCAACTTTAGATCAAGAAGGCACCCAAACCCAATTCAGCTCAAGCCCATGGATCCAATGCTAGCCAGCTCTCTTCAGACTCACGTAGCCACAGGCCGATGGCGCCAAAGGAGGTGAAGCAGGAAGCATGGAGATGACAGGCCAGATGGTGCAGAGCTACTCAGATCCAAGGTCAGGGGAAGCACAGCAGGGTGCTGACAGCTCTGTGGGTTGGACTGCCAATGTGGGACTGCCACTGGATGCAGGCACAGAGTCCCAGTGAAGGCTTAGTGAATTCCAGCAAGGAGGAAGCTTAAGTGGCAGGGAAGAACCTTCTTTGCTTGACCTTACTTGTGATAGGTAGGTTTATTGTGCCAACCTGGCCAACAGGAACATGTGGGATTAATCAGATCAAAGTTTGATTGGAGGACAAAGAGATAACTAGCTCAGCACGGCCCGTCCCTCATTCTCTTGCTCTCTGGTGATCATACCAGTGTACAAGTGCTTTATCAGTTCTCTGCCTCAACTTGTGAGCGATACTACCTGTGGGGTTGATTCATAGGGCGGAAAGCTGGCTGGTGGGAGGGCTGTAGGCACAAAGGCACATTATGGTACTGGGAGTGGGGTACTAAAGAAACGGGTCATAAAGATGGAGTGGATGCTTGTTTGACCCCTGCCTCATGGTAGTTTTTCCTCTTTGGCTAGCCAGGGGTCCGATATGGCCATGCAGCTTACCATGTTGTTTTCTGGAAAGGACATGGGAAGTTAAAGTTTTGATTATTTTGTTTGGTTGTTGTCTTTAGTTATTCCTGTGTGAAATGGTGAAAATGGATGGGGTTAATGTATATTTTGAGCTCAGGGGTAGAAATCGCCATTTTAATTTCTCAGAAACCATGCTGCTTAATGAAAATGGTTCACGGAATGTCAAAATGGCTGATGGAAATCCTGGCCTTGGCATGATGCAGTCAAGGGCCTAATCCCATATTTTGTCTCAATAGAATAGATAAGGATTAAGATAAGATACATAAGGATTGAATTTGACTGTTATAAGAATTTAGTTTAGGATCTGATTCTACTTTGTTTATACTGATTTCTTCTACTTATTATCGTTGATTTAATGATTGATAGAAATGATTATCGGGAAGTATGAAAATAGAGAGTTTGTAAGCCCACTTGCCTTGAACCATTAAAATTTGATCTATAAATGGATTTAGGATATGCCTGCAAAGAAGGCTCTGAAAGGATAAGCCCCAGTCAGTGTCTTGAGTGCTCAGGACATTCGAAAGTGAAGAGACTTGCCTGGGGCAGGGGCGGTTGACAGATTGAAGAAGAAGAAAAAAGCAACTGTTTGGAGTTTTGAATTTTGAACTGGTGGTTTTTGTCAGAAGCTGGAAAAGATCTGGAACTATGAACAAACTCTCCTTTCTAGGACTGAATGCTAAAGGGAGCCTGTGAGCAGGCTGAAATGATTGCTAAGTGATTACCTGGATCCACTTGTTGAGTAGAAGTGGGAGAAATGCAGCAATAAAGAGGCAGGTTGAGTCTGGCCACTGACACCCATGGTCCTGGTTTACAGAATCTAGAAGAGAAGACAAGAGTGGGTTGACTGGTCTGAAGTTCACGACCTAGCCCAAGGGGGCTAGAGTTGTTGAGAATTTTTGATGGGGTCCATGGTCTAAAGGCAAAGCAGCCAATGGACACCCTGCCAAGGCTAAGTGGAGCAATCGACATAGAGTTGACCAGAACCCAACCAGATGAAGCAACAATATTTGAGTCTGTGAACTGGTGCATATTGCTGCTGACTTTATGGACGTCCTGTCCTGATTTGACCTTGCTTATGCATGTGGACTTCACAAGGTTCCAACTGGGATGAAGATTCTTCACATTAAAGAATATGTTTATCTCCTCAGAGCACTGGGTTGATCTTAGTGAGCTGTATAGAAATTGGATACACCAAAAGGGGTGGATAAAGGCATAAAGTGTCTGGCTTACAAATTTTCATAGGTGGTGGAATATATTTATAGGAATATGTTCATAGGATTATGGTGTAGGTGTATGCATAAATATAGAATATTTTTGTTTTGTTCACTTATAGCATGCTATGTTTTAATGAGGATGGGACATTTTCTAATTGTATGCATTTTAGTTTTATCCTATAGGTTTAAGTATGATTTCATTAATGTCCAGAAATTATATATGGCTAAAGAATTGTGTACAGGTGCCAAGTTGGCAAAGGGCGAAACATGATAGGTAGGTTTATTGTGCCAACCTAGCAAACAGGAACATGTGGGATTAATCAGGTTGCAGTTTGATTGGAGGGCAGAGGTAAATGGCTCGGCAAGGCCCGCCCCTTGCTCTCTTGTTTTCTTGTCATCGAGCCCACATGTGGCTGCTTTAGTAGTTCTCTGCCTCAACTTGTGAGCTACACTACCTGTGGGGTTGTTCATGGGGTAGGAGGTTGGCTGGTGGGTGGGCGGCTATAGGTCCAAAGCTACACCCCTAGCCAGTGTCTAGTTGACATAATGTCTAACTACCACAGAGGCTGACCTGGAATTAATGTGTACAAAGCCCTGAGGGAAACAGGCTCAGAGAAGTTCAGTGAATCATTGCTGTTGCCACCGCGTTGCCTCTGACTCACGGCAACTCTTGTACAGTCAGAATGAAATGTTGTCCAGTCCTGCCCATCACCCTGATTGTTGATATGCCCAAGTCCATTGTGGCCACTCTGTCTTTTGAGTGCTTTCCAACCTAAGGGCTCACCTGCCAGCACTAGATCAGGCAACCCAGAGGATTTGTATTAGCCATTTTGGGAGAAATAAATCATGAGAACTTTCTTCCTAGTCTGTCTTAGTCTAGAAGTTCTGCTAAAATTTGTCCACCACAAATGACCTTGCTGATATTTGCCACGAGTGTGTCACAGCTTCCAGCACTCATCCCCACAGTGTGACAAACTGACAGATAGGTGGTGGTCAGTGACCACAGAGATATGTTAACAGCCCCCAGAAGTGCTCCTCAGAGTCCCAGTCCAAAATGTGGTATGAGGGTGCATAAGTAATACACAGCCCAGGCCACCTGCAACTCACTCAGCAAGTTCAACACACCCACACGGGTCTACTTCATGTTCAGTGTGATAGGGCCACTGACCACATACTGAAATATCTGGACCATGTGAAATTGCTATCGAAATCTCTAATTGAGTCCTCTTCATTCTGTGCTTACCTCTGTCCTAACAACTCCTAGACCCGCACCAACCCTACTCTGAAGGGGACTGCTTTGATGGAGGAACTGAACGTAGAATGTTTTTGCAGGCAAAGGAGAGGCTGCCCCATCGTGCATTGTAGGACTCTGGCTTCTTCATACCACTCTGTCTCTCCTTCCCTTTGCCCCCGTGCAGCCCTCCAAGGAGGGAGCCTGTTTGTAAGGCCACTAGCCTCTTTTGCCCAAATGGGAAATACCTGCTCTGGAGCAGTAGTTCCCACACTCTAGGTAAAGTTTGTACTTTTATTATTATTATTATTATTATTACTGTTTTTGTTTTTAAAAAAACAAGAGTCTTCATTTTATTTAAATTTATATATTCTCATGGAAGGCCACGCGGTGGCCATGGTCAGACAGATGCAGGACTAGTCAAACCGGGCTTGTAAAGGTCTATGCCAGTCCCTCACCTCTGTTCCCTTGGTCAGCAAGTAACTTACTGTTAGCTGCCATTGTGTTGGTCCCCGCCTCATGGTGACCCTGTTCATAGGGAACAAAATGCTGCCCAGCCCTGTAGCACCCCCACAAAGGGTTGCGTATCACACTGTTGTCATCCAGAGGGTTTTTATGGACCAGTTTGATGGATAGCTCATCACAGAGCATCATTGTCTTCCATCTCAGTCTGGAAGCTCCACTGAGAGCTGGCCAGCATCAGAGCAACATGCAGGCCTCCCAGGACAGAGGGTGATGCCTGCACAGGAGGTTCTCTGGCCTGAAAGTGAACCTGGGTCTCCTGGCAGGAGAGGTGGGAATTCTACATCGAAATCACCACTGCTCCACACAGCAAAGCATGTAGCCTTCTGGACCTACATTTCCTATGTCTAAAGGTCTAAAGTGGAGACCGTAAACTAAAGCTCTTCTCAGGGCCTTAAGAACAATAAAAAGGAGAAAGTAAAACAGACTCAGCCCAGTGCCTGGCACCGAGAAAGGAGGTAAAGTATAGTCGCTATTTTCACTGTTAACATTGTTCTCTATCATTTACAGAAGAGATTTAGAGAAATTCACCAAAACGTTCAAAGTCACAAGGAAGAGGTGTATCCAGGACTTGAATCCAGGCAACTAAGCCCCAGCCCAGACTTTGAACCACTGTGCTTTACTGCTGTGCAACAATATAGATTATTGCATATTAGAAGAGTTGGCGATGAATCGTGACACACACCCCTGAAGACCAAGAGTCTGTCATTCTCATCTCCGCATCCTCAATGCCTAGCCCGGTAACTGCTTCGTGGTAGAAGCTTAAAAGGTGCTGACTGAATGCATGATGGCTCATATAAAGCAAGAGGTCCTGGAGAAATAAATTGTGCTAAGTCAGGGCAAGGCAGGGCAGGGCAGGGCAAAGCAGCATAGCGTTTGCTCCTGGGTAATTTAGGTCCTAGCACCAAGACAGAATTGACTCCCAAACCAACAGCACTACTAACCCAATGCTCAACATTTTTCAGAACTCCCTGCCATCGAGTTGATTCTGAATGATAGCAACCTGTAGAACAGGGTAGAACTGCCCCTGTGGGTTTCTGAGACAGTAACTCTTTACAGAAGTAGAAAGCCTCTTCTTTCTCCCGACCTCACCCTAGAGCAACCAAATTGTGGATCCAAGGACTCCTGTTTCCCTGGCTTGGGTTTCAAACTCATTGCCGCTGAGTCTAGTCCGACTCATAATCACCCTATAGGACAGAGTAGAACTGCTCCTCTGCATTTCTGGGGCTGCACATCTTCATGGGAGAAGAAAACCTCGTCTTTCTCCCAAGCAGCAGCCGGTGGCTTCTAATTGCTGACCTTGCTCCATCATAACCCGCTATGCTCCCAGAGCTCCTTTGGCAAGAGATGACATGGCTGGAAGTCTGCCTCATCTTTCCATAAAGCTGAGGCTGAGGGTTCGCGTGCAGAAAGTAGAGATGGGAGTTCTCTAGGAGCAAAAAGTCACACATGTAACTTCAAAATATGGATTTAGGACTTCCTCAAATTCTTAAACCTCTGCTTTTATTGGATGCCAGCCATGACCAGCCAGCCATCAAATTCATCTTGCTTCTCCTTGACAAGGAGACCTAGATGTCTTCTCATTTAAAAAACTAACTTCATATTTTATTTTAAAAGATGTTCTTGATCATGATGGGAAAGTTGGGAAACATAGCAGAGTCATAGCAGATTACTGAATCCTCAACGCTCGAAGAGCTCTTAGCCCATTTGAGTATACTTCCTTCTAGAACAGGATCACTTGTTCACTGTTGCTCTTGAATAGCTGACGCTTCAGTTCCTGCACATGGCATGGTGGGAAAGTCCCAAGGGTTTATCCTGCATTGTCTCCATGTCTAATTCTGCGACGATACTCACCTCATAGAGTCTGCTTCTGTCTTTGTTAGAAAGAATGGGAATTTGAGAGGCATTGGTGGTTCAGTAGTAGAATTCTTGTCTTCAATGTGAGAGTCCTACCTATGCACAGCCACCACCAGTCTGGCAGTGGCTCGTTGTATGTCACCAGGAAGCTGGCCAGGTTTCAGTAGAGCTTCCAGACTAAGAAAGACTAGAAAGAAGGGCCTGGTGTAATCAGCTACTAACAATTCTATCCAACAGTTGAATTAACAAGCAATTATGGGAGATGGTACAAAATGAGGCTCAGTGTCAGGTGTGTGGGGTCACCATGAGTTAGCACCACCTCAATGGCTGCTAGCAACAATACCTGAAGGGTCAGACCCTGTTTTGAATTCTGATTCATTGCTCAACAAAATAAACTCAATAACTCACATTAAAATTCATATGCCTAGATCATTTTGAAAATTTAAGGTCTGGCAATACTGGACTACTGTCCATGGTAGCTGTTGGAGGCACCTCTCTGAAGGACGCATCTGTCATCATCCTCAGCCCCCTGACTCTCCTGGGAGGTCCACTCGACTGAGTGCACATCAGCTAACACTGGTTCTATTGTACCAGGCCCATGTCGTGTGATCGCCTACCCACCTCTCTCCAGCACAGTGTGTGGCCTGGGGGATGATCTCGGCCATCCTCTAATTCTACTTGCTCCTCTAGTCGCTGCTGGTTTTTAGAGACAGAGATTCTTTGGGGCCTGAGTTGATTATTCTCCTTTTGCCACACTGTGGTTGAGTGAAATTTCTCTGGGGCTTCCACCAAGTGACTGGGTGGCACTATGCAAACGGGGCGTGTGTGACACTAGTAGAGGGGACTGGTCCCTTTTAGCTTGTGCCCCCCTGGCTACAAGGATAAGCCCTCTTTAAGCAGAAGGAGAGAGAAGACCCAGGACCCCTGGACGAACAGCCACCACCATGGCACACGTCCAAGATCCCTGCCTGCAGTCTGAAGTGAAGGAAGCTGGTGCCATGGCTCCCGGTGCTCACAGTTCAAACTGGAAAACAAACTCCCTGCCATCGAGTCAATTCTGACTCATAGCGACCCTACAGGACAGGGTAGAACTGCCCCTGTGAGTTCCCAAGTCTGTAGCTCTTTATGGAAGTAGAGCGTCTTGTTCTTCTCCAGCGGAGCACTCGGTGGTTTTGAACTGCTGACCTTGAGGTTAGCAGCCCAACGGGGGACCACTACACTACCAGGGCTCCTTCTTCAGTTCTAGGAGTAGTAATGGCCCCAGGAGTCATCTTCACCTCTGTCCTCACCTTTGACAATAGCCCTCTTCATTAAACTCCCCTTGATGACTGCTCTGGAAGGGCCATCTCCTCCCTCCCAGGGGCCTGACTCAGGTGGTCCCTTGACTTTTGTGGCATGGAAAGAGACCAAATGGCCCTGACAGTAGATGCTGACTCATCTGCAGCCAGTCTGTTGAGTGACAGCATCTGGGTCGTCCTGCAGTCCTGGGGGGACTCTTCATTTCCTCGCCAGTGTTTGGCATCATGTCAGCACAGGCATTAAGAGTTAATGTGTCTGTAAAAATTAAGCACTGAATCAGGCCCTTTATTTATAGCTCATTTTACAAATGTGAATTAAAGTGGGCCAGTCTTCTGACACTCTCAAATTTATTATCCCCACTTGATGGCTTGGATAGTTAAATACTTCAGTGAATAAACTTAGAATTCATTAAGTCTCATTTTCTCATATTTCATATATTTGCAATCTACTCTTCCCTGGCAGTTTTCAAACAAGAAAATTAAGCCTGGCTCTGAAATTTATGGATATATTCTTCTAATATTCCTTTAATTGCAAGCTCATATGTGGCTTCCTAAGCAAGCCACCCATGGAGATAACTTATGGGATTAGAGCTACCTTATTGTGTGACTGCTTCCTAATTCCATCCCTCCCACCCCCCTTGAGCTCTCATGAGCTCTGAAATACCACATGGATAAGGTTACAAAGAAACACAGAACACTTCACTTTCATAATTACATGTTTGTCATTTCGTCTTATAAATGGTCATTGAAGTGACACCCAACTCTATAACCGCATACACAATGGAACACAATGCTGCCTGATCCTGCGCCATCCCCGTGATCGGTCACGAATCAGAGCATTGTGATCTATGGGTCTGTCATTGGCTGAAGTGCACAAGTAGATAGCCAGGCTGGTCTCATAGTCCATCATCGTCTGAAAGGTCCACTGAAAATCGGTCATCATCGTCATAGCAACATGCAGGCCTAGAGGCTGTGAATGGGGTGCGTTGGCTGGGGACTGAGTCCAGGAAGTCTGCCTGGAAGAGGAAAATCCCTCCCACTGCTGATTTCCAATGTTGAGTGTTCACGGGTAGGATTATAGAGTTACTCAGTCCCAGAACAATGAGCCACTTTCCAAGACCATAGAACAAGGGAGAGGGAGTCCAAGGAAATCTATGAGAACCACGGCCCCTTGTGTTCCTCGATGCATACATCCATCTAACCCCTCTTTGTGTCACCACTTGTGCTATGCAAGGATACCACTTCAGAGAGCATGCTAACGACTGCTGCAGAGACTAGTACAAATCCCATGATGCCCCTTAAGGAGAGCTGAGGTTATCCACTTGCCCATTAAGTGTTCCTATAATTAGATATCACATGCTGATGGGCTGTTTGCTGGGGACTGCTTGTGTGGGTTGATCGAGAAGCTAGAGATGCCTATGACTGTTAGAGCTGAGCACCTTGGGCCGGAAATTTTATAAAGAACATTGCTGGGAGTAGATTTGAGTCGGTCCACTGACACATATTGACCTTCCAGTTTTAGGCGGTGGAGATACAGCCCTGGCCCGGCCGCCCCTCCTTCCACAGTGCTCATAGCTCTCCATGTTTTATATATAATGTCCCACTGGACCCCACAGTGCCCTGCAAGGGAAGTGATATAGCAAAACTGCAAAAGCCAGAGCCTGTGTAAGGCCAAACCTATCTGAGAAGGAAAGCACAAATATTTTCCAACAAAAGGAGAAAAATGGTTCACTTGCAAAACCTGGGAAAACAAGGCAGTCCTATTGAATTCTGGTTCTCACGGGCCACACTGTATTATCTTTCCCAATCTTCTGATGGGGAAACTGAGGTTCTGAGAGGTCAAAGTACTCAAGGTCACAGGCCATTAAGTGACAAAAGAGAGATTTGACCCCAAACCATCTGACTCCAAAATTGATACTCTTCATTACTATGTGCTGAGGTCACCCAACACAGCCTGCCCTTGGCAGAAAATTAATTCAGAAACCACCCAGTTATAACTGCTCTGAGGAAAAATGAAGTGGAAAAGGAGCATAAAGAATGGGGGTGGAATGCCCACAAATGTACACAGGTTTGACAGGGTAGTTCTACGTGTATATCTATGGCAAACTTGTGAAAACTTCTTAGACATAACCACACACCTTGAGGCAAGGTGTCACTAAGCCTAGGCATTCAGGTGCACAGCCTTGGGAAATTTCAAGATCAATTGCCTCAACTGGAAGAGCCCTAAACGAAATGCAGTCCGTCTGCAAAAACGACAGGGCTGTGGCCAGGCTCTTGGCTCAGCAGACCCCAAACTGCAAACGCAATGCCATCCAGGCAATTGTGACTCAAAGCGATCCTATAGACATTGATCTTAGCTGCTACTGACTCAGCTCCAACTCATGACGCACTCATGTGCAATAGCCGGAAACGCTGCCCAGTCCCGCACCCTCTGAGCCCGTCCTCAGAGCTCCTCTCCAAGCACCGTATCAGACAAGATTCCGTGGGGCCCCAAGACTTCTATTAGCTACATGTAAATCATTAGCACTTTCTTCCTACTCTGTCTCAATCTGGCCCAAAACAACAACAACAAACAAACAAAAAAACCCTAATTTGTTGTTGAGTTGATAATAACTCCTGGTATAACTCTACAGGACAGACTATAACTGCCTCAAAAGGTACAAACTGCTTCAATTTCTCCCAGGGAGAGGCGCTTGGACTCGAACCGCCAACGTTTCCATTTGCAGCCAAACAATTAACCGGCATACCACAAGGACTCCTCTTCAGCTTGCAACTCCATGGAAACCTGTCTCACATGGATGCCATGCTGGTATTTGAAATATCAGTGGTAGAGCTTCCAGCATCATAGTAACAGGCAACCCACCACAGTACAACAAACTGACAAATAGGTGAAGTTCCTTTAAAGTATCCTTAATGCATAAAAACGCTTTATATTTTGTTACACACGCCCCTATCTCAGAAGAGAACGAGGTGGCAGTCTGTTTCTGTAAACATTACAGCCTTGCAAATTCTACATGAGAACCTTGCTCAACCTCCCAGGATCACCATGAGTTGAACTCTACCTGCCGGCAGCTAACAACTGTATCAGAGACTCAAATCAAACTCATTGCCATCCGTTTGATTCTGACTCATAGCAACCTTATAGGACAGAGTAGAACTGCCCCTGTGTAAATCTTTACAGAAGTAGCAAGCCTGATTCTCCCAGGGAGGAGCTGATGGTTTTGAACTATTGACTTTGCAGTTAGTGCCCAATTCATCAACTATTACACCACCAGGCTTTATAAATACACAATCTCTTTTTCACCCTACCATAACTCTATGAGGAAATTTAAGCACAGAGAGGCAAGATAGCTTTCCTCTGAGCTTTCAGCTTATGAATAGAGAAGCTAAATATGAACTCGGGGCTCTGTCTGTGCCCTTGGCTTGTGTCCCTGTCTGACCGCACCCCCAGATGGTTGTATTAGGTAACAGATGGAGCAGTAGAACCTAAGCTCGGTGATATTTGCCCAACCTTGGTGATTTTGTATAGGCTGGCTGATCTGGAAGCAGAGAAAATTGCCCCTCTCTCCCTCCCTGCAGAAGGAAGCGATCCTTCAGTTTACATTGTTTCATTAGTGCTTGGCAGGACGACATGCACATAAGAGCCCTCTTTTTAACAACCCAGAAAACATGGGGCATTTTCAGAGTGCTGGTAAAGAAACCTGCCTCTCTCTGGTGTAATTGCAGCATCTCTGTTTTATTAAGTGTCTACGATCTGCGACTTTAGTGACAACGGAGGAGGCTTTCCTCCTGGTAGCTCATTAACAGATTTTGAAAGGAGTTTTGAAGAACAAAAGTTTGAATTCTAGCACTGTGGAAATTGGCTCCAGAGGGGAGGAGGGAGTCAGGATTTAGGGGTAAATGGACAGTTTATGCTAGAAGAAGATGTAGATGATTGATTTTGCTGAACTGCTGCATCTACTCACTGAAGAAAGTTCTAGAGCATCAGCTCCCTATTGCCACTGTGAGAGCCTGTTTCTTCAAAGTACAAAAGGAACATGAAACCCAGAGTTCATTTCTGTAGAACTAAGACTATTGGTTGAACAGAGGAAAAAAGACAATTATGTAATGCACCAAATGGGTGTTTGCTGGGATTTGCCACTCTTTATATCAGAAGACATTGATTTGGGAAGGTCCAGGCAAGAGAAGCTAGAAAGTAAGGAGGTTCTTCCTAATCTACTCAGTTCTCCAAACAGCTGGCTTGAGTAGTCAAGAGGCCCAAGGGGAAGTTGAGCTCCCTGGATTCTCGGCGATGCTGTTGCCAGCTCTCTTCCTCCTTTCTCACTGAACAGGTTGAGGCCTTGGGTTTTCCAGATTCAAAAGGCTTTAATCTTAAAGCCCTAACAGCCAGTCCTTATTTTTCCTTGGTGACAGATAATTTAGCCAGAACTAATTAGGGACATACCAAGTAACAAAGATCAGATTTTTTTTTTTTAATTTTAAGCATTTTCTCTCCTCCCTGCCAAGTTTCTCATCCTCCCACTGCTATGCAGGGGTAACCTCCCCCCTCCCCCAACAAAAGGGAAAAAAGCTTTGCTGGGCAGAGATTTCATTTCATGCATTTGACCCACAAGTTGAGCATCAAGAAACTCGCTCTGAGTTAATGCATCCAGTGGCATCTCCTGGTAAGGTTCTCTCAGGTCAAAATGAATTTTTTTGTAAAAGGAGTTTTGCTTGAACCTCATTTTCTGTGATGGCCAATTTAAGAGAAGAGTGTGCGGCTATGAAATTTTGTTTTCTGCTTGGGAAAAATGCTGCAGAAACTGTTGTGATATTGAACACAGCTTGCATGGACAGCGCTATGGGAAAAATTCAAGTATATGAGTGGTTTTCTCATTTACAAAAAGGTGAAATGGCAATTGATGATGAATCTCATTCTGGACATCCATCAACTTCCCAAAGAGTCGAAAGTGCTGACAAAATTTGTGCACTTCGCCTCAAAGACTGAGGACAGAGCATTGAAGAGATGGGGAAGTTATCTGGACTACCTTGAAGCCCAGGTCAGCAAATTTTAAAGGAAGATTTGGGAATGAGAGGGGTCACTGTGAAATTTGTGCTTTGGGTTCTGACGGACCAGGAGAAAAAGCACTGAGTGGAAACAAGCCATTCTTTGAAAGAACAGCTCCGAAGTGACCCAGACTTTCTTTCCAAGGTCATTGCTGGTGACACGGTGCTATTCTTATGACCCCGAAAGCAAACATCAATCGAGCCAGTGGAAGACACCATCTTCACCTCACCCCCCAAAAGTCCATCAAGTGAAATCAAAGATCAAGACGATGCTCATTTGTTTTTTGTTTTTGTTTTTTTGATGTGAGGGGGATAGTGCATTTAGAGTTCATTCCACCAGATCAGACTGTTAATCAAGCTTTCTGTTTAGAGGTTCCAAAAGGATAGTGTAACAATAGGAGGTAAAAAAGGCCTGATTTGTGGCAGACAGGGGACTTGTTTTGCCACCATAACAATCTACCTGTTCATTCAGCTATCTCAGCGCGCCAGTTTTGGGGCAAAAAAAAAGCATGCCTCCCTTGCCCCTTGCACCTTACTCACCTGAGCTCACTCTGTGAGACTTCTTTTTGTTTCTGCAAATGAAGAGGGACATGACAGGACAAGGATTTGACAACTTGACAACGTAGAAGAGGTGAAGAAAAAGATGAGGGAGGTGCTGCCAGCCATCCAAACAGATGAGTTTGAAAAATGTTTCCAAGAATGGAATCGCAGATTTGAATGAATTAAGTGCAATGGAGAGTACGTTGAAGGTGATAAGGTTGGTTTGTAAAAAATTTAAATACATAGCTTTGAAAAAAATTGGGGGGGTGATAGGCCCTTGTGTGTGTGGATTTCCAAGGATGTAAATTTTCAGAGCGGCATTCTGCCACATCTTTGTCCCTTGGAACAGCTGGGGGTTCAAACTGCTGACCTTGTGGTTAGCAATCAAGTGCTTAACCACTTGGCCACCAGGCCTCCTACAAACCATATATACCAAAAACAAACAAACTCACTGTCATTGGGTGGATTCCAACTCAGAGGAGCAACCCTATAGGAATGGTTGGAACTGACCCTATGAGTTTCTGAGACTAACTCTTTACAGGAGTTGGCTTTCTCCCCAGGAGTGGCTTGTGGTTTTGAACTGCTGACCTTTTGGATGATAGCCCAACACTGAACCCACTATACCACCAGGGATTCTAAGGCTGTCAAAAAGAAGGTAAAAATGGGCATGTAAAACAGATATCTCCCTTTCTCAAGGCTTATTCAGCAGGTTTAAGTGGCTCTCTCGGTCCAAGGAGACAGTCGAGTTACCTCTCATGAAGTTTTAAGGTAGAAATCGAGTTTGCATTTGACACTAATGGAAAGATTGGCCGGGTGGTGGCAAGCCCGGTAATTGTTCTATAAAGATGACAGTGAAGAAAACCCCATGGAATAGCTCTACCCTGTAACCCGCGGGGTCCTCCTGAGTGAGAATGGAATAAAAGGCCAGGGTTTTGTCAGATTTGTGATAGTGAAATGAGGCATTGGTGCTTTGAGTGTGGAAGCTCCTGTCCGGGCAGTAAAGTGAAATGTTGCCACGCAGGAAGTTAAAGGAGGCAGGGATGGTTCGGGGTAGAATTCTTACTTTCCATCCTGATCCATGTGCCTCACGTTGCAGTGGCACCCAGCCGTTGGTGGAGGCTGTGTCCAGCTACACATTTCAGCTGAGCTTCCTGACTAAGATGGGCTGAGAAGAAATAGCTGGTTGGTTCCTTAGGTCATCACAGTTCAGCCTGCACTTGATTGTAGGGATAGTGTGGGGCCAACAGCACTTCATCCCATTGTGCCTGGGATTGCTAGCAATCAGGGCTGACTTGATGGCTGCTCTTGGCTCACCCATCTTCTCTGGGCTCTGCCTGGACAAGTGGACTCTACTCAATGAGGTTTCTCATTTTCCATCTCTATCCTACACTTAGCATTTTCAGCTAAAATGCTTCTTCACTACCATAGGTGATTCTCAGAGTTTAAATCTATGTTGAGAGATTCCAGATTCACAAGAAATATTGTAAAAGGGCTACTCCCGGGAAGAGAACTTTGCCACAACCTACCACCCCCAAGCCCCTCTGATCCCTAACTGGTCGTCTGGTATTTTGGCTATTAAAAAATGGTTTTTCTAGTAAGGATCTGAGAGAGGGAGCGATAACAACTTCATAGTTTATTCCCATCTTAGTCTGGACTGCAAGGAGTAGCCTGTTAAGAAAGAACACACACCAAAGAGGATTCTGATTTCAGTTAGGAGTTAAGTAGACAGTGTAATGATGTCTAGAAATTAGATACCACAGCACTTTCATGAGTTGACTCCTGTGCTGAGTGTTTGCCTGGAAACTTAATTCAAAAAATAGAAGGTGATAAGAACCACTGAGTTCTAATCACATGCCAATCACCGACAAAGCATCCAAACCTTCCGGGGCTTTTTCTCTGCCTGCCTTAAGAACAGATCTGCCTTGCATAATTGGGTCATACATTGTTCTGGCTCCGTGCGTGCTCGTGCGTGCATGCGTGTAGCTGTTTGCATTTAAGTCCTTCTGGTCTCCAACCCACACAAAAGTGAGGGAGCGGGGAGATTCGACTTTACAGGCTATTCCTTCTTACTTGAGGGACAACGAAACAGTGGCTGGAAAACCCAGCCCCTGGCTCCCGCCTCCCGCCCCCCAGGTCTTGCTTCATAACACTGCTGTCTTAGCTTGGGGCTCTGGGAGAAGACCTGGGGAGCAGGAGTGATTTGGGGAGTGATCCCAGGATAGAGACATCACTGAGGAAGGAAGGGGAAACAATAAAGTCATTAGCAAGTGTCATATGTTGAGCTGGGCCCCCCACCTCCAGTGATAAATCACAAGTCTTAGCCTTAGCACAATTGAATGTGGCCTTGTTTGGAGAAACTGGGGATTTCCCTGCAGATGTTATCCATTACATTACTAAATCATGGTTAAGGTGGGTCCTAATTCTAATCCCTTCTGAGAGTCATTTTATAATAGAGAAGGGCAGATTCAGGAGAGTGACACTCAGGGTAAGGCAGCAGGTAACATGGATGTTAAGCCAAGGCATGCCAACTAGGACTGGGGGGCTTCAGAAGCTAGAGGCTCATCCCCTAGAGCGGGTGGACAGAACACAATTCTGTTGAAAGACTTAAGCCCTGAGCTGCTAAAGAAATGGCTAGAGGTTCAAGTCCACTAGAGGCACCTCAGAAGAAAGGGTTGACAATCTACTTACAAAAGATTCAACACAGACCACCCTGCAGAGCACAGTTCCACTCTGACACACGTAGATCCCCGTGAGTGCAAATCAGCTCAATGACAACTGGAGGGAGAAGGGATCCTCCTGAGTTCAGAAAGAATAATTTCGTGTTCTTAAAAGCAATGCGTGTTGTGCTACTTTGTTAGGGCCACCCTAGGAATTGCAGACAGCACCTGATCACAGTGCGTAGGTGGAGCTGAATGCCCTGGAGCCATAGAGGACACATCTTGGAGTCCCCTCCCTCTGAAGGCTGCCCTCTGCCCCCTTCTGAACATCTACTGCCAAAAGCAAGCAGAGAGGGCTCTGATAGCCAGGGAGGAGTGCAAATTGGGGCAAAGAAGACCTACAGGGTCCCTACAGGGGGCAGACATAGGGGGTGTGCACATGCCCAGCAGCGGCTACTACCGGCTCTTACGCTTGATAGGGGAATAACTCCATCTTGCACCCCACCCATTTCCGTGGAGTTGGCTCCATGTGTCACAAACTAGAACGCTGCAGGGTTTGTGCGGCTGTCATCTTTACAGAAGCGGAGTGCCGGGGCTGTCTTCCGTGGCCGTGCTGGGTGGTTCAAACTACAACCCTGAGATTAGCAAACAGCACAAACCGTTTGCACCACCCAGAGACACACCTTGCATCCCCCCTCTTATGTGTGCACCTCACCAGCCCATGCACACCTCTTTGTGTTTTGGTACATGTGGCCTGAGCCCTATGTCAACACTCAGAGAAGTCCCCGCTCCAGTCGAGCTGAGGACAATTAATTATTCACCAACAGCTTCATTCGGCTGATAACTGTCGCCGTGGCAACCTAAGGCCCAGTGTCACATAAATGAAATGCATTAAAAATACGTGAAAAACATCTGAAAAGGCATTTCTTTTTCCTAAGGAAGTCTACATTTATCTGGTTTGGGGGCAGTGATCAGCTATCGCTGATTTCCCACATTGTATTACAAGGCCCTTTACAAACCCATCCCCCAGCTCTGGGGCTCTCTTCACCAAGCATGCGTCTAGGAGACAGGGAGGCCAGATACTTCCTTTCCACTGAGCCGGGCTTCTGTTTTATAGTCCACGCCGCTCCGCCACAGAGTGGCCCCAAAGAGCACTGAATCGCCCGGGCAATCACTGACTGTCCTCAGCAAGCGCACTCACGTCCTGTGTGACTTTAGGTACGCCACTTCCCCTCTCGGGGCACAGTTGACTCATCTGTAAAACAGGAAACTGAGCAGGACGCAATTCCAGTTGTCTTCTTTCATCTGAAACTAAAATTCTCCATGACTTGCTTTCTTTGATCTACCTTGAGCCACACCTTTGCCTCAGAATCTAAACTCTGTTGCAGGGCTTCTGCGGCTGGCTGATCCTCACCGGGATCCACGTCCCCTTGAGCCCTGGTGGGACTGTCAGGAAAGCCTTAGACTGCTAACCAAAAGATCAGAAGTTCATGGGAGAGATAAAAGTCTAAGAAGCCCTAGTGGTATAGTGGGCTACACACCAATCTGCTAACCACAAAGTCAGTGGTTCAAATCCACCAGCTGATCCAAGAGAGAAGCATAACTGTGCTCATAAACACTTGCAGCCTCGGAAGTGCAAACGGGTCTTATAAAGTCACCATGAACCCAATGGCAGTGAGTTTGGGAGTGAGTTTGTTCCCAGAAACCATACATCAGGTCATTGTGAGTCCATATGGACTCAATGGCAATGGACTTGGGCAGGCCAAATCCCTCACATTTGTTGGGCAGCAATTTTAATTCTTTCTCCTCTGAGAAAAGAAAACTTTAGAGGATCCATAAAGGCTGGCCCTCTCCTTAAGAGGTCAAATGAACTATCTAAGAAATAAACCCCTTCCTAAGCTTCAATGTAGTTAAAAAGGCAAGGTCCAAATCCCAGCTCTGCCATTTTGCTGGTGGTGTGAGTTTGGACAAGTTGATTCACCTCGTCAAACCTCAGTCTCCTCATCTGAGAAATGGGGTTATTGTACCAAGCAGGAATTGTTGCCTGCTCTTCTTAGGGCTCTTCGGTCCCTACTATTCAAGTGTGTTCCTTTTTATTGCCAAATACAAAAAGAAGTGACCTCACTGTGGGAAAATTAAAGAGACTTAAAGAAAATAAGGGGAGGGAATAGAAACAGAACTCAGAGATGTTGTGAGTTCAATTCCAGGTCACGGCAATAAAGCAAGTCACTCGCTTTTTTCATTTCCCAGTGTGTAGAAAAGTGATGTTTATCTGGTACTGTACTTGATTAAATGTGCGGTAGCATTTTGGAAAAGTTTGAAATATTGTGAGGATTATCAAAATGTGACAGATAGATACTGGGAACATGATGCTCTAGAGGTCCTCGGCATGGGGTTACCACAAACCTTCACTGGTTTGTTTGTTTTTAAAGGTAGGCTCTGCAAAGCACACTAAATCGAGGTATGCCTATATGATTGTAAAGTCAAAGACAGCTGTGCTTAACAGGCACAGTCTCTGTTTACCTTATTTAAGGACAGAGTGGTGGCGTACAAAGTTAAACCCAAAGATGACGGAAGCTTCCCCAAGACACAGCAAGGGGGACAGCATCTACCCCTCGCCACCCTTCATCTGCCCTTTCTCTTTGTGGCTTGGAGCTTACCATGTCTCCAGGTAAGCTCTTGTAACCCCCATGTCCTGGCTTTGGCTCGTTTCTGGTACAGCAGGTATTGAAATTCCCTTCTAGACCAATCTCTGGCATGAAGAGTGAATACACAACTTAAGCCTGCCGCATCCTAGTCCCTCATCCATCCAGCGATGTGATTGGTCCAATTTGTAGGGACAATAAGTAGGCAGGGTCAGTCAGACTCCTCTGGCATGATACACAGATGCCCTGAGACTTAAGGATGAAAAGCGATTGTGCCAATCAGGAACAGCAGTAGTCATCTTCCCACTGTGTGGGAGAAGCCTTTGAAATAGCTGCCCAAGAGAATGCAGGGGAACTCATAGAGGCAGCTGATGATGAAGGAGCTTGGCGACAAGAAACTCTGGCCAGAACTCTCAGGTCCTGGCTCCTGAACTTGTGCCTCCCATCCTATGTACCCAGAATTTTCCCCAGATACTGGAAGCAGCACCTTCCTTTTTCTTCCCAACACCAGCTTATGTTAGAGCTTGGTTCCGTACCAAGGAAGTCCTGCCTGACACACCTGCAACTGGCCTTCCTGGAGGCTGCCCAATGGAGGCCATGGCTGTGTTCAGGCAGAGTGCACTCCAGCACCCATACAGTTGGCAACAGCTGCCAGCTCTTCTCCCGGGGCTTCCCAGAAAGAACAACTCCACAAGCAACCCTGCTCGGGTACAGAATCCCCTGGGCTGAACAGCAAGGGCTCATCCCTTCTGGAATTGGAGATCATCTCAAGAACAGAGTTAGCCATTGAACCCGAGGGACCAAAAACCAGCCGAGGTGTGGGATGATATCAAGAATCATACATGACGAAAGCAAAAGGTCGAGAGAAGGACACAAACACAGAGGAGTCACAAACTGACAAGTGGGATATACTGAAGATAAGACACCTGTGTACATAGAAAGAATTCACCAAGAGAGTAATAAGAGAGTCCACGGACTGGGAAAACATCTTTAGCAATGACACATCAGACATAGGCCTTATTACTAAAATCTACAATACTCTGCTAGCTTCCAATAAGAAAAAAACTAATTGCCCACTGAGGACGTGAGTAAAGTACCTGAAAGGAGTTTCACAAGGACAGAAACATGAATGGCCAATAAACATGTGAGAAAATGTTCCTGATCATTAGCCATAAGAGAAATGCAAATTTAAACAACTATGAGATACCACCTAACACCCTCAAAGAGCGCCCAATTCAAAACATCAGAAAGTAACGAGTGTGGAGGGGTTTTGGTGAGATAGGAATGCTCATCCACTGCTGGTGGACCTGTAGGTATGTCCAGCCGTTATGAAAAATGTTTTGGTAATCTTTAAAACAGATGGAAATCAAGCTACCATATGACACAGAGCCCCCCCCCTTTACTGTGCATATACCGAGAAGATGCAAGAAACAAACCATAGTCAGACATCTGTGCTCCAATGCTCACAATTGCAAGGAGTTAGAAAAAGCCTAAATTTCCATCAGCAGATGAATGGATTTAAAAATAGGTACATACATACAATGGAGTATTATGCAGCACTAAAAAGCAGTGATGAATGTATGAAGCACATCATCACATGGGAAGAACTGGAGGAAATTATGCTAAGTGAAGTAAGGCAAGCACAAAAGGACAAGTACAACATAAGTTTGCTGAGGTAGGCTTAAAAAAATAAAAGGCAAAAGCAGCATAGAGAAAAAGCTACTGTATACAAACATTCCCGGGGTGAGATCCAGGTAATGTAGCAGGAGCCAGACCAGGGCACTAACTCACCCAAGGGGAGGGTATTATTTATATCTCCACAGGGAAAGAGGGACCAGACTTCAATCTGGTGCTACAAAACTTGAATGCACCATACTGGCATGGAGCAGGGAACCAGTGGAGAGGTCTGAGGGGCCGGCCCCAATCCCATACATGGACAGTCTTCCCTTCCCCCCAGAAGAATTTATTTCAGAGGACAGCACTGAAGCTGCAGCTCAGGGAGAGGGACATGTCTGATCAGAGAACATGGGAGCAAAT
>NW_022103928.1:7130507-7138629 GCF_000313985.2 Echinops telfairi
AAATGATAACATAAAGGAGCTGAACCAAAAAAATCAAAGGTTAACTCAAGAAAAATAAGTATTATAATGAAATGTGAAAAGACTTGAAGTTAGAAAACCCAAAGTGAAGCACACACTCAGGACTTCTGAAGCAGAAAGAACTGGGATGTGTGGTGGAGGTGAGGGTGGGGGAGCCTTGAGTTGCAGTATTGAAGGACTCTTTGGGCAAAACATGGAAAAATCGAGAAGCATCAAAAGAAGATGGAAGGAAGACACAGTCATTGTGCCAAAATGAGCTGGTTGACATGCTCTCCTCCAACCGTGCAAAGGAGAACAACTCCACACGGGCCCAGGCATACTGTCTGGAAGGCAGAGGCCAGCCATCCCTCTACCCTACCCTCCAGCTTCCTTTACCCTACTCTGACATCAACTCTCCCTCCCACAACGCTCTGCTTCCCTGCTGGGTTCGATAACCCATAGCAATGGCCACACAGAGCTCATGTGGCCATGACAACGATGTGGATTTACTAGGGAATTTAATAGGGGACTTCAGAATCAGAAAACATTAAGGATATAGCATCTCTTCTCGGTCATGTCAGCCAACAGTCTCTCTCTGGTCCTCAGCCTCTCAGCCCCACAATCGCTTGGCCTCTACCCTGCTCAGGCAAATGTCATAGAGCTCCTTTAGCACCCATAAATACCCAAAGGGCAGCCCACTCTGCAAGCCAGCCTCATGTCCAAGGGCACTTGGCTTTCCTCCTTCTGTGTGTCGCTCTGTCTCATGCTGCCACTCAACTCCTCACAGGGTTCTTCAGTCTCAGTAGTCATAGGATCCTCTTTCTGTTTCTGAGGTGCTTACTTTACAGCCAGAAGAATGACAGAAACAGACCGATCCCCAAGGATTACAGTCCTCTATACCTCGTTTGCATGTTCCCACTCAGTCCTGTGCTGGAAGTTACAAAAACTGTGGGTGGAGGAGCATGCCAAGCTATTTCACATTTCCAGAATGTTCAACCATTTCAAGAGGTAGTAAAAGATCAAAGCTTAATGGTATTGAAGGCAGAAGTTCAAGCTGCATTGAAGAAACTGGCACAAAAACAAGGCTCCAAGAAGTGGTAGAATACCTATGGAATGTTTCTAGAAAATGATGCGGTGCTAAAGGAGGTCACTTATCAAAGCCAAGAAATTTGGAAAATGGCTACCTGGCCAATTGACTGGGCAAGATCCGTGTTTGTGCCTATTCCAAAGAATGACGACCCAGTAGAATGCAGAAATTATCACCAAAAAACAAAAAGCATTAAAACCACATGCAAGTAAAATGTGGCTGAAGATAATTACATGACAGTTACAGCAATACATCATCCAAGAGCTGCCAGAAACTCAAGTTGGATTCAGAAGAAGACACGGCATGAGGGATATCATCGATGCTGTCAGATGGATCTTGGCTGAAAGCAGAGAATTCCAAAAAGATGTTTGTGTTTTATTGACTTTGCAAAGGCACCCCACTGTGTGGATGATAACACAATTTATATGAAGAATGGGAATTCCAGAATATTTCATTGTGTTCATATAGAATCTATATCTAGACCAAGAAGCAATTGTTGGAAGAGATCAAGGGAAATATTGCATGATTTTAAAATGAGGAAGTATGGGTCGGGGTTGCATCCTTTCACATTTAAACTGTGTGCTGAGCAAATAATCCAGGAATCTGGACAATATGAAGAAGAACGTGGTATCAAGAATGAAGGAAGGCTCATTAACACTTCGTAATAAGCAGGTGGCACAGGCGTACTTGCTAAAAATAAAGAAGACTTAAATCATTCACTGGTGAGGATCAAAGACTGCAGCCTTCGGTGTGGATTACAGCTCAATGTAAAGAAACAAAAATCTTCACAGCTGGACCCATGACCACATCATGATAAGTGGAGAAAAGGCTGAGATTGTCCAGGATTTCATTGTACATGTACCCCTGATGAACAATCATGGGAGAAGATGGCATTGGGCACATCTCCTGCAAGACCTCCTTGAAATGTTAAAGGACAAAGATGTTACCTTGGGGACGAACGTACACCTAACCTAACAAACCAGGTTATTTTCAATGTATGTGAAAACAGGACGGTGACTAAGGAAGCCTGGGGGTTGGGGGGAGGTGATGCATTTGAATGATGGGGTTGGTGAAGAATATTACTGCCTGGCTGAACAAACAAAGCTATCTTGGAAGAAGTCCAGCCAGAATGTGCAGAAGGGAAGAGAGCAGGACTTCATCTCAGGTACTTTGTGTGTGCTACCAGGAAGGACCAGTCCCTGCTGAAGGACCTCATGCTGGGCGTAGTAGAGGAAGCCCCTCAACAAGATGGAACGACGCAGTGGCTACAACCATGGGCTCAACCATAGAAAGGATGAAGGATGCCACAGGACCAAGCAGTCTTTCAGTCTGTTATATGGAAGGTCACGTTGGGTTGGAACTGAAAGGACAACACCTGACAACAAGCCAACAAGGAGTCCCTGGCTGGTTTTTACTGTTCCCCAGCTAGACTGCAGTGGGCAGTTCAGCACCCACCAAGAGGCACCTCAGAACAAAGCGGACCCCTGGTGATGTACTTTAGAAAACCCAGTCCGTGTGAACCCTGCGTGGCACGGTTTTACTCTGACCCACGCCAAGTTGCCACGTGAAGGAGCTAACGGGAAGGGAATGGGGACTGTCAATCAACAAGCTTAAACCCTATCGGCTCTGGCTCTTAGCAACACGACCTGCGGCCATAAACTCAAAGCCAAAGTCACTGCCATTGAGGCAACGACTCGTCGTTACCCTTTGGGCAGGTGGAACTGCCCCTGTGGGTTCCAAGGACTGTCACTCTATGGGAGCAGAGTGTCATTTCAAACTGCTGACCCTGTGGTGGATGAGTAACCCCTGCGCTCAGGGCTCCTTCCTTGAGCCATGGTCAAGGCGGAATGTCGGAGGCAAGAGAAAAGACGGAAAACAGAAACTGAATTTTTGAAGAAGCACACAGATAAGCCCAGAAAGATGAAAGAATTAGGAATGGATCAGAAATGGATTTACATGTGCCCCCAATTTTTAAAACACAAGTTTCTCCGTTCTTGGCTGGTCAAGCACTTTTAACCCTTTTATCATTGGAGAAGAAGGGTATCAAGGGCTATTTTTAGAGGCATGATGCATGTTCGCTGAAACTTTTTTCTATTCCTTGCTGTTCAAAATGAGGCAATATGGCCCTGAAAGCTGATTTGGGTGTGTGAGAAAGCATCGTGAAAGGACCTCGGCTGATATCAAAAGATAAATCACATGTGGAGAAAATACTTGAGAAATGTTTTGGTTTGATCAAATGGATTCATGAGGCAGATGCGGATTCGTTTAAACAGAACCCCCCTTCAGGGGAGCTGTGTTCAGGCTGGGGAACTTGACAGACATACCTGCAGCAGATTTGATGTCCCAAAGGGAGAAAGTTCTGGGTCCCGGCCTCTCTTCTGCCCACTGACTAGAATCTAAAACAGCTGACCAAAGTCCCCTCAGGGAAAAACATCAGCCCAGTGGTGTGACTGGAGGGCCTCGTGCGGGCTCTTCTTCCAATCGGATGCTGTCTCCACCGGCAGGGGTCCAAAGTTAAGATGCCATGCCCCTCGAATTGCTCTGTCTGGCTAGGTCTCACACGGACGATCGACTTTCCTTTCGAAATAAAAATGTTTTGGAGGAAGAGAAGCATATTTTAATTAATCATGCCATCTTTAGATGAAATCTGATCCACCCCAACCTACCACTTGTGGCGTCCTACCCCTGATACTTGACCAGCATGGCGTCGCTTCATGTCTGTCTTGCAAGGTGGCCCTGGTCATCCGGCCTCAAAGTCATCTGACGCAATGCCTTGTGTCAGAGCTTTGGAAGTGGCCTGGCTGGGAGAGTAGGGCAGGAGCACTGGGTCTCCAAGTCCTTTTCCTTCTCGACTGATGGTTGGTATCTGTAAGAAAGAGCGGATGAGGGCTTTGGCTGTACAGGAGTAAGAGGTTGGGGGTGCTGAGTAAAGGACTGCTGGGAGCGGGAACACACAGCCTGGAGCAGATGGAGATGCTGGGGGCCAGGCTCTTTGCCTTCCCGCCTTGGAACACCTGGCTGTTGTATCCAGAGCCCAAACAGTGTGGTCCCAGCGGGTGCCCCAGGGCTCAGGTCAGCGCTGCTGTTGACACCAGGCTGTCAGTGGGTTACCATTTCATGGTGCTTCCTCCAATGGTGCTCAGGCCACACTCCCCTTTTCTTCCCTTCACCAGAGAGAGCCCTGCTCATCAGCTACTCTGCCTGAGACACCTGCTGGCTGGGAACTCTGCTCGCTCTTGCTTCCACACTGTTAGCAGTGATCCAAGTCTGGCCTGTTTCTCGTGGAGTAGCTGCAAAAACCTGTTTCTAATTCAGCATGCCCCTGTTAGGTTCCCCAAAGAGTCACCACCATCCCACCTAAGGGCCTGGGGTTCCAGGAGCCTTTTTAATGATAAAAGCAAACCAAACCTGCTGTAATCCATCTCCTAGTGATCCTATAGGAGAGAGAAAAACTACTCTTTAGGGTTTCTGGGACTGTAAATCTTTCTGTGAGCAGATAACCTCATCTTTCTGCCAGAGAGCAGCTGATGAGTTTGAACTGATGGCCTTGCAGTTCGTAGCCCAGTGTCTGACCCATAGCACCAATCCTTTCCTAATGCTCATCTGCCATCCATGTCATCTCTGGCAGTCAGGATGAGCCAGTAAAGGGAGCCTCCTTCCCCGAGGGTGCTGGGTACCCTCATTCCATCGTGCAGTGGGAGCACCTAAAAGCCACTTGGGCAGCTTATAGATAAAACAGAGCAACATGTCTGCTCTCCAGGGGTTACAATTGCCTTGATCTGACCTGTGACCCACTACCTTGACCTCAGTAGGGGTTGTGGCCCTACTTAGACACCTCTCCGTGTGGCCTGGATTTCCTCCTAGCATGGCGGCTGGGTTAAAAAACCCAGTGTACCAAGATAACCAGGAAACACACCTGTATTTCCTTCCAGATTAGTCAACTAGCATTGCACTTATAGTCAGAGGCCCTCCTAGATTCAAAGAAGAAATACAGATACCACCTTCCAGACAGAGTTCAATGAAATTTGCAGATACTCATTTAAAATGACCACATCTATCCTGGAAGTTGATGCCGGAAGATCACACACTGCAGAGAAAATAGAGTGGCCGAGGGTACAAAACACTAAGTCACAAAAAAAACCTGGGGATCCTGGCATCTCTTGCTTCTGGCCGCCAGGTGACTTTGGGCAACTCTTCAGAGTAGCGGTAATAGCAGTCTCAATCTTATAGCATTGAGGCCAGTGGCACATGCCTGGCACCTAGAACAGTTCAATGGACGTTTTTTGCTAACCAGAAAGTAGGCCTTTCTAGTTTACTTCCAGCTCTTCCCCAATCAGTTTCATAAAGAAAGCTCCTCTTGTGGCAGTTACATAATCTCCTGTCAACTTGCGAAGGGGTGGAGTCTAGTCTGTCAACCAGGCCATAGCCAATGAGGCCTCTGTGTGGGCATGGCCTTCTCCTGAGAATTCTGGACATTCTGTATTCCTCCCTGGAACTGGGAGATGCTTTCTGCTTCATATTCCTGATGACAAGACATGAAGTTATGCTGGAGCCCTGGAGCAGGAGGAGCCACATGGAGACTCACCCCAGTACTGAGATGCCTGTACCGCCACTGCATCCACAAGACTTTCCACCCACTGGCCTGTGATCTGCCTGCATTCGGCATCATGGCATGTGTTGTGTGAGTCTGAACAGGAAGTTATAGATTGGTATTTGACATATAGGCTAGTATCGGACTTGTGAACTTGATCTGGACTGAGCTGGGATATTTTCTCAATATACAATTGGATATAAACCTCTTTCTTGTACACATATGCTCTATACACATAAGTTCTTTCTTATACACATATGAGTATCTATGAATTTGTTTCTCTAACCAACCCAGACTAGCACAGCATTGATAGATGGTACCACACGAACACTTTACATTCCAGAACAACCTTTTGCAGCCATCTCCCTATTCCCCAAGGGAATATTTGTTCTGTCTTCATGTAAGCTCTCCTTCTCTCTTCAGCCCACTGTTCGCATGCAGGATGATGACAAAGCTGGCCATCAGCCGGAAATACAATTTGCTCATACATGGTTCAGCAGGAGACGGAGCACAAGCGGGAGGCTCTTCCCATCATCCTGTAGACAGCACCAACATGCTCATTCTCCATGGCAAGCGAGGCACAGCACCGAAAGGCACAGCTCCTTTTTTGAGGACACCCACCACATCTCTCCCTATTAATTTTAATTACACCACTGCCCTATGAATATATTCTCCAGGTGAAAACCTGAAACTGTACAGCTTCAAAGTTCCAATGTATAGCTCATGTTCCCTGGCTTGCTGTTGTCGTTCGATGCCATGGAGTCAGTTCCGACTCATAACAGAAGCAAATTCATGGACACACTCATACGTGTATAAGAAAGAGCTTTGTATACAAGAGCAGTTGAATATTGAGAACACATCCTAGACCAGTCCAGATCAAGAGCTTAAGCCTGATATTTGCCCCAATGTCCAATACTAACCTACATATTCCTCTTCAGACTCACAAAACACATGCAATGATGCCAAATTCAGGATGATTACAGGCCAGTGGGTGGGAAGTCTTGTGAGTCCAGTGGCAATGTAAGTATCTCAGCCCTGGCAGGGGTCTCCACGTGATTCCTCCCGCTCCCAGGGTTCTGGCTGCATCAGAGTAACTTCATGTGGCTTCTCATCAGAAATGTCTCACAGGGAGAGAGCAGAGAGAGACTGTCTCCTGCCTCCAAGGAGGAAATACAGGAATTCCCAGAATCCTCAGGAGAAGGCCATGCCCACACAGAAGCCTCATTGACTATGATATGATTGACAGGCTAGATTCCACCCATATACTGTTGATCCTCAAATTGACACCAGATTACATAACTACCACACCTGTGTACAACAGAGCTCTGTGCAGTCAGGCACCATCCTCACGCTCATCGCTGGAGTCCAGCCCATTGTTGCAGTCGCTGTGTCAATCCATGGTAGTGAGGGCTTCCTCTTTTTCACTGACCCTCTGGTTTACCAAACATGACATCCTTCTCCAGGGATGGTCCCTCTTGAGAATATGCCCAAAGCATGTGAGATAAAGTCTCTTCACCTTGCTTCTATAGAGCCTCTGGCTGAATTTCTTCTGAGACAGACTTGTTTGTTCTTCTAGTTAATATTGGCATAGTTAAGATTCTTCACCAATACCATAATTCACTCTTCCGGCCTTCCTTATTCATTGCACAACTTTCACATGGGTTTTGAGGTGATTGAAAATACCACGGCTTAAGTCGGCCATGTCTAGACCTCAAGGGGTCGTCTTTATTTTTAACACTTTAAAGGAGTCTTTTGCAGCAGATTTGCCCAATGCAGTGCATTGTTTGATTACTTGACTACTTCCAATCATTTTTTTCTGTTTCTCATGATGCTGCTTATTGTTCCAGTTGTAAAGACTTTTTAAATATTGAATTTTAATCCATACTGAAGGCTGTTGTCTTTGATCTTTATCAGTAAGTGCTTCAAGTCCTCTTTGCTTAAAGCAGGCAAGGCTGCACGGCTGTGCCATCTACCTATCACAGGCTGTTAAAGAGTCTTGTGCCAAATCCAGATGTCATATTCCTATGCATATAGTCCAGCTTCTTGGATGATTTGCTCAGTATACAGATTGACTCAGTGTGGCAAAAGGATACAACTCTGACAAACGCTTTTCCTGATATTAAACCATGCAGGATACCCTGGCTCTGTTTACCAGTTGCCTCTTGGTCTGTGTACAGGCTCAGCATGAGTACAATATTTTTTAATCTTTTATTAGGGGCTCATACAACTCTTATCACAATCCATACAAACATCAATTGTGTAAAGCACATTCATTGCCCTCATCATTCTCAAAACATTTTCTCTCCACTTAAGCCCCCAGCATTAGGTCCTCATTTTTCCCCTCCCTCCCAGCTCCCCCTCCCTCATGAGCCCTTGATAATTTATAAATTATTATATTGTCATATCTTGCCCTGTCCAACGTCTCCCTTCACTCACTTTTTTGCTGT
>NW_022103928.1:7139683-7149318 GCF_000313985.2 Echinops telfairi
CTCCCAGCTCTTTCTTCTATTTCCCTTGACTTTCCTCCTGTCCCACTATCACGCTCAGTCCTAAACCTCCCACACCAACCTCACTTCCATTGAGTCAATGCCAATATATAGCAGCCCTCTAAGTAAGCGTAGAAGGGTCCCTGTGTGTTTCTGAGACTGAGCCTCGGCAGTGTAGTGATTGGGCTGTGATCTGAAGGGTCAGCAGTTTGAAACCACCAAAACCTCCTCAGAAGGCGGACTGCGCTTTCTGCTCCCATAAGCAGGGGCAGGTTTGGAAACACAAGGGGGTCACTATGAGTCAGGATTGACTCCATGGCAATGCATTTGCAGTTTGGTTGACTCTTTCCAGGAGTAAAAACCCCCATTTTTCTCCTGTGGAGCTTCTGGTGGTTTCGAACACCTGATCTCAAGGTTAGAGTCCAGCCTATAACCATGACACTATCAGGGCTCCTTCAGTGTTCTGGAATTCTCATTCTTTGTAATGTTGCCCATACTTTGTTATGATCCACACAGTGAAATGGCTGGTGGGCCCATTGATTACTCCCCACCAAAATCAGACATCACATCCAAGTGATCCTTTTGTTTGTATCTTTCAGACTCTTTTCTGTGCATTTATTGTACATGCATATATGGGGCTGTAGACTGGTGTGTGTGTGTGTATGAGTGATTCGTTGCTGGTTTAAAAATTACTTCAAACGTAGTGGTTAAACAACAAACATTTATTGTCTTCCAGTTTCTTTTGGTCAGGGATGGCAGTCCTATCAGAGTTTAGTAAGCAAAGAGCTGCATGAGCTGATTTCCATTATGCTGGTGCTGCCGTCAGACTAGAAGGAGGGGCACAAGGAAGAATCGGGGTGCGGGGGGAGGTGGGGTGTTAAGAGGAACTGAAATGGTCCAGGCAAAAAATGACAGTGGATGAAACTAGGGTGGGTGGTAATAGTGGACACAGTGAGGAGGTATCAGAGTTTGATCTATTTCGGAGGTGTAGGCAACTGGATCGCATGGATTGACTGACTGTGTGTTCCCAGAGCAAAAGAGGAGTCAGGGACCACACTGAGGTTTTTGGCCTAAGAAACTGGAAGGAAAAAGTTGACAGACTTCTGCTGCTGACTTGAGGCTGAGTAGATTCGATGTGTTACATCTGAGATGTCTATTGGGTGCTTCAGATGGAGATCTTGTGGGTGGATGAGCGGTCTGGGCAGCAAGAAATGTCCATTGGGCAGTATATTCCATAACTCTGGCTGAGGTCACTCACAGAAGTAACTGGGATAGAGAACCTAGGAGACACAAAGTTAGGGAAAAGAGAAGGAACAAGCAAAGGAGACTGAGAGGAAGCAGCCAGTGGGTTCGGAGGAAAACAAAGCTTGTGGGAAGCCGAGAGAAGAAATTACATCATGGAGGAAGAAGCAACCCATGGGTATAGTACTGCTGATGGAAATGAGGGACATGGAGGTCATAGTGAATTGACGAGGGCAGTCTGGGTATGGTGTTGTTATTCTTAGCACATTCAAATTGTTCTCGAATCAGGACAATTCCACGTACCATAGAGCAAAATGCTGTCCTGTCCCGCTCCAACCCCTAATTGAGTATAACCTGTGAATATCTTCTCCTGCAAACATCTGAGAAAACACCGATACCATCCTTGAGATTTTAAAAAGTATTATTTCAGGGACTCTTTTTTTTAAAGCATTTTATGGACATACAATTCACCTATCATACAATTCAATGGTCTCATGATAGATGAGGTTGTGGCTTGTGTAGGATTAGCCCTGCAGAATCATTTCTTCTACAACACTAGTTTCTTTCTTTCTCTTTCCCTCCTGATGAGTAGAAACCAATAGTTGCACTTAGAAGGTCACTCACAAGATTTTAAGACCTCAGATGCTGCTGAGCTCACTAGGACGCAGAACATGAACTCTGTGAAGCCAATTGACTGAGTTGTCCTATAAAGTAGCTGAGCCTTCAAACCTAGAAAAAAAATTCCCCTGAGATGTTTGGTTGTGTCTAAGAAGTATCTATATATGTCCTCTATGAGCATATATGCATGCACACACATATCTATACTTACAGATACTTCTGTGTACACATAAGTACTCACCTACACCTATCTATATATGTATGCAAGAGTAGTTCAGAAAGTATTGTTACAAAATCATAGAAACTTTTATCAAACATAGCTATCCAGTGGAAAAGCGAATGTTTCTCAGCATATCCTCCATATGGGTCTATACAGTTCTGAAGGCAGCGTTTCCAGCTCTCTAGCCCTTCCCTGAAGAATTCCACACTCTGAGATTTATGCCACATCAGAATGACAGTTTGGGCACCCTCAAAGGAGCTAAATCCTGTGCCTTTCAAATATTCTGTGAGTTTGAGAAGCAAAAAGACTTCTGCAGGGGCAAGACCAGAGCTGGAGAGTGGATGGAGTAAGGTGCCACAAGGAGCCAGTGCTCTCCTTGAAGAGTGCACAGGTGTATAGTCATTGTGGAGACAAAACTTCTCAGCATAATTTCCAGGTCTTTTCCTCTACAATGCTGTTTTCAATCTTCTGGAAAAGTCTTCCTGAAAAGTTCTTGTCCTTTGGGGAAATCTATCATGATCGCGACCCATTAGGTCTTGATCTCTCTGTTTTGAAATTTACAGGCCCCGGGACAGGACCTATTTTGATTGGACCCACCACCCACCCACTGCCCCTCCCCACCTATTTTGGAACATACCCTCCTAAGAGCACTTGTCTGTGGCCATGCTGGTCACAGAGACAGATCCAGACAGGTTTGTTTGGAAACCTCTGTACATGCGTGTCCGGGAAGCCTAGGAGCAACGCTTCTTCATCTGCCCTCTGTGCCATCCACATACGTGTACGTGACCACACACTTGTTCTGTGGTTCCCATCAGAGGTGCTGCTGGATGACAGCGTCCTAGTCTTTAGCACACGCTTCCTTGTCTTTGTGCGCTTCTCAGCGCCATCCTGAACTGTGGCCAAGCTGTGCTCATCACCCGCACATTTTGTGCTACCCTTCTCATCGCCAACACGATCAGGTAGTCATGGTGTCGGGTTCCCCAATAAGCTACCCATTGGTGGAACCCCCATGACATGTTCGTTACGAATTAGTAAGTCAGCGTAAGTAAGCCCAGGCGTACCTTTCATCCTGGGTGATTTGTCCCTGGGTATCTACAGTATAGACAGTGACTCCTTCTCCTTCCACAGCCACAGGGTATTTTGATTTTCAGAAGTAGATTGCCAGGCCTTTATTTATAGACCTGAAACTCCTCTGAAATCTGTTTGGCATCCAGGTGACAGACAGGTGGTTTCCCTGTGAAATGCAAGGACCTCCACATAGGATTGGGGACAAGGTCCAGATTGGAGTGGTTTAACAGTGAGTGGAGACGAGGAACTCAAGAGAGTATGTGCTGGCAACTCTCATAAGGAATTTTATTCTAAAAGGCATCAAAGAAATGGGTCAGTAGTCAGCTTGGGGAGCAGAATCAGAGAACTCTCTTAGTGAAAGCTGTGGCAGCATGACTGGTTCCGATGGGGCACAAATGACCCCCATGTATTCATTTCCAGAGGCTGCCAGGTCAGATGTAAGGCCCCCAAATGTACTATCTCACAGTCTGGAGGGTATGTATGCAACATCGCTTTGAAGACTTCACCAGGACCAGCCTCCCTCTGGAAGCACCAGGCACACACCATCTGTTCCTTTCCTCAGTAGCTACAGGGGGCTGCTAACAGTCATTGGCTTATAGCTGGATCGCTGCAGTTTCTGCCACTACACAGTGCCTTCTCCTCTGTGTCTCTCAGATCTCTCTCTGGGCCTCACTCTTATGAGGCTATCTATGATGGCGTTTAGGACTCACCAGGTAATTCCTCACCTCAAAATCCTTATTTGAATCACCGTGGCAAAGACCATTTGCCACATAAGGTCACATCTACAAGCGCCACAACTCGGACATGAACAGAACTTGGGGGTCACCATTTAGCCTATGACAAGAAGGAAACAGATCATTGATGGTGGAGGATGGAGGTTGGCATGCGTTTTTTGCTTTTTTAGTTTTAAAAAGGACAGATAGTAAATATTTTAGACTCTATGGGCTGTATAGGCTCTATCAACTTCTCAGCTCTGCTAATGTAGCATGTAAGTGTGAATATCATATAATTTTCATGTCACAAAATATTATTCATTAAAAATTTTCCTCAACCATTTAAATATGTAAAAATCATCTGTAACTTCTAAGCCACTCAAAAGCAGATGGCTCACAGAACTGGGTTTCCCGGCTGACTTCCCGGTTTGGGACGTGAAGACCAGCATTGCTAGAGAACGCCCTTGCGTGGTGAGAGGAGATGGAATCTGGTGTGAAACGCACAGACTGGCTTTATCCTGGAAATGCTGACTATTCATCTACGGCAGTAGGAAAAGGGAATGGAAAGAAGTAGGGCTTTGGTGACTGAGATAATGTGGTTTGAACCCTCTTTTCAACCTTTACCTCTATTTGCTTTCAGCAAATCATGTACATTCTCTATGCTTAAATAATTTCTACGAAATCTCATAGATCTGAGAATGAAGTGCAATAGCGTATATTGAACTTGGTAGACACGTCATAAATGTTAGATCTTCCTCTCTCTCGACTCCATGATTAAATAATATATATGCTCTTAGGTCTTTCAAAGAGGAATGAATCTTTTACAACAAACTGTTTTAATCTTTTTTTTTTTCCTCTGACCCTCTACCAATTCTCCTCCCCATAATAAATCTAAGGATGCTCTTCTTGGGGAACATTCACACACACACTTGTTCTCGAAGCATCTTCCAGTGATTCACAGATACCCTGGGAGCCTAGTGAGGGCTCAGATCCCATGCTAAGGAAGCTGACCAGGGTTATGAGCGTTGTGTTTTTCTTTTAAACATTGCCCTTGAGGTTGGGGAGAAGAAAAGCACAACATGCATGCAAAATGATTATTATAATTACCCGCACTGTTATACTGATTCCAAGCAGCCCACCATGGAGCTTTATTCAGAAGATGGGAGAAAGGGGCGGAGAAGCTTCAAGCAAGAAGAGAGAGGGAGGGCGTCACTCAACTTCATGCCTTTCAAAGGCATTCTAGTGGGATCCACCCCCATGCCTAGTCTTCTTGGTAACCTAGCTAATCTATCCTCCAGCAAATAGGAGGAGTAGCTCATGCTTTGTGAAAATCCACCAGTTTTTTTACTTCATTCCTGTGTGGGCTATACTATAAATAGAAATTTCACCTAGTAACAGACATTATCCTGTCCACATCCAAATAAGCCTGGTTTCTCTTTGCCCAACGGTAACACTATCCACCACCACCACCCTAAATTTAATTCTCCTGCAAGAAGCGAAAATATAAGAGTGGGACATTCCAAGGGAAGGAGAAGTTATATTCCAAATGTTAAGAAATGTTCTTTCATGCATTCACACTAATGGGAAAGACTCCTTGTCAGTTTGAACCCTTTCATGAAGTGTAAGTTGAATATGTACAAATGTGCTTGATACAATTGATGTATGGATTGTTCTAAGACCTGTAAGAGCCCCCAATAAAATGAATTATTTAAAATAAAAATTAAAAAGTAAGTTGGAATCTTTCTCAATGGACTGTCACCACAGAAGGCCAGCTAAGGTCTTGGTTGGAAGTCTTTCCTGGAATATTTTGTTCCCCTTGGAATTTACAGTACTGTCTGGCTAAATCTGATTTGATGGTCTAACAATTGGAGCATTGTGTTAGGCACAGTGAAGCAGAAAATTCACCCTCTCCTGCTCCCCATTCATCCTTCCTTTGCCCTTGTGAAAATCACCCACTGTCTTACCTCGCTGAATGAAAGTGTTCAGGAGATGACAAACGTCGCCTCGCATTCAATCAGCAGTTCCCCAAACAGTAGATGTTTAAATACCTGGAATAAATCTTTTATTCATTCAACTAATGCTTTTGTTGGGTGGTAGCTGTAGGGTTTACAATGTGCATTGTTAACTTATCACTGTATTTGATGGAGCATTGAGAAGATGAGTAATTAAACAATACTCATTGCCTATTTATAAGATCAAATGAAATGGGGGGGGGACCCCTCTCTGAACAAAATGTTAACATTTTAAATAACTACCAGATCAGTAACAGTGAGTTACTGATCAAGCCATACTGAGGCCAGAGAAAAAAGGAAATGTCAGTAGAATCACAAACTTCCTTACCCCCTTGGAATTGGGCAGGTCTGTGTTTGGCTTGGCCAAGGGATCATCAGCATAAATGAGACACAGACCTTTCTGGGTTTCAGTCGCTGGGCTTCTTGGATGATTTGTTACCACAGTATCACCCTAGGCCAGTGGTTCTCAACCTGTGGGTCGCGACCCCTTTGGGAGTCAAGCGACCCTTTCACAGGGGTTGCCTAAGACCATCGGAAAACACATATTTCCGATGGTCTTAGGAACTGAGACACCGCTCCTTTATCTGTCTCCAGGTGGGTCCGCCCCCATGCAGAAATACGTGTACCCGGTGTGAAGACTGTTACCCATGCTACACCATGCTTCAAGATAAAATTTCATTTATTTGTCATTAGAAATAAATATTTCACAATATATAATTACATGGTTTTTTGAGATTAATCACTATGTTTTAATTATGCTCAATTTGTAACAATGAAAATACATCCTGCATATCAAATATTTAAATTACAATTCATAACAGTAGCAAAATTACAGTTATGAAGTAGCAACGAAATAATTTTATGGTTGGGGGGGTCACCACAACATGAGGCACTGTATGAAAGGAAGGTTGAGAACCACTACCCTGGGCCATCCTGACTGATCCTACTGCCAGATTGTCCTGACCTTGCCCCAGGCCAGGGAGGAGCCAGAAAGCCATCTCTTTACAGAAGCCTGAAGGAAGAGTGGGTTATAAATCTTCTTTCTGCTCACAGCACCATCTTCACTTGTCGAACACAGCTCCCATTGCAATGCTGATGCACAGGAGCGGGAAATCGGGGTTCATGTCTGGTTGCATAAGTCCCTCTCCCACCTCCCTTTTCTGGAGACTCCATTAACACTACAGTGTTTTTGTTCTCTTGTACCTTGACCCAAGGATATTCGGACAAGGTCTAATATTCTTTTTTTTGACAATGGCAGCTGCCAAGAGGAAGGAGGGCTTAAAAGACTTCCCTAAGTATTGGTAAGCAAGTAACAAGAAGCAGGCGATGTCCTTGTAAGATGGTTTACCCCCTAGTATCAGCCATTGAGGAATGGGGGTCGGGGTTTGCAAACTAGAGGATATAATGCTTGTGGAGGGGCTGTGATGGGTACTCTCACCCAATTTATCTTATGGGCTTGGGCACCTGATATTGCAAAATCAACCAATAAAGACCTCACTTTCACTAAAGTGAGTATAGATTGGATTTTTTATATGTTCATTGGTTAAGCTGCTGTGCTAACCCATGGGTACCCTCATGCAAGATAAGGGTACTGTTAGATCTCTCATGGGAGAGATAGACCTCGGTCCTTGGCTTCGCGAGAGAAAGAATTCGCGCCAAGGCCTGATGTGTGATCCAAGCGAGGTTTATGAAAGTCAGAAGCAGTTTCGGGTTCTGCAGTAAATGGAACACAAGCCAGACAGAGTCCAGGGCACAGTTGTGGGACCCAGGCCTGGCCGCGTGGGGTCTACAGCCCGACCATGCTCCACTGTATAGCAGCCGCCGGGAGAGAGCCAGAGAGAAAGCTCCTGGCTTTTCAGGGCTTTTAAGAGGTCGTGGTCGATGCTACTGGTTGACCTCATTGGCTGAATCAAATTCTCCTGGCTTAGATGGGCCAAACGCCCACCTAGGTGTACCACCTTTTCCTGGCCAGGAGCTCAAATGGAACATTTCTCCCATGAAGAGGTATGGACCCAAATCTTTGGGGTACCGAGTGATGACATCTCTAGCTGCTTCCTTCTAGCAAAAGGGGAGAATCGGGGCTTTGGGTCCACACCCTTCCTACACTGTTGGAAAGGGTCGTCTGCTCAGGATAGATAAGGCTGAGGTGGTCTAGGAGATGGCACACTTGGTTCAGAGACATTGGTACCCTGAGAACTTCTGAAAGAAACAACCAAACAGGTAGATGGTTTAGGTGAGACAGGGATAAGGCTGTAAGATGGCAGTGCCCTTGGAGGTGAGTTAGTGTCACGATTAGCTTAGAAAAGAGGGAATCTTAGGACGGACAGGCATGGGTGTTTGTTCACTGTAAACACAGGAACAGGGTAAAAACATTCACTGGCTTAAAAGCTGTGATAGGCCTGAGGTAGGCTTTCTGTGGAGCCCTTATCTGTTTGGGAGTGGCAGTGAAACACCCCAACAGCTCTCAGGGGTGCTGGTCTGTATGCTCTGCTTCTCAGCAGTCTGGGTGCAACAGCTTCCATGGTTTCACCTGTGAATGGTGCCCAGGGTTCAGGGAAGAAGGTGCGGACATGATAGGCAGCCCGGTATCTACAAGGACATTCACTGATCTTGCTGGCACATGGATTGTTCACCTGAGGTTCCAGACCGCGCCGGGCCAATCTTCAATGAGCAGATACTCACCTGGCCTGTGGGCGCCCTCCCTCTGGGCTATCTGCCATAGGACAAGGGACACCATGGTGGCCATCTTGCTTGTTGGGTGGCATATTCTGGCTAGGAAAGTGCCGTGCCCAGTGGCCCGGTTTCGGACACACACAGCAATTGGCACTTTGGTCACAGGTCTGGGAAACCTGGGAGGTGGTAGACGGGCAGTTAGAAAGTGTGGCTAGCTCCTGAGCATGCCTGATGTCTTTCCTTCTCTCCTCCTGAACCTGCACCTCCTGTTCCCTATTGTCCCTGTGTCTCTGACCTGCTGATCCCCATCTAGAAAGCACGACCAAAATTACTGGGAACTCGATGCCTCAAGTTCAGTAATGCGGTTTCAGTGCACACCTCTAGGGTGCCATGGAACTGGGGCCTCAAGCAGGTGCCCCTGTTTGAGGGAGGGATTGGGAACCTTAGTCTTTGCTGCAAACTGGGCCTGACTGTTTTCTAGAGAGCAAGCATTGATCACCAGCTTGGGTGACCGTACAGGGTCTATGGAAGGAATTACTGGCACAAGTAATTCACCACCCTCTGAAGGTGAAACTACTGCTTGGAGTGGCCTCCCAATAGCCTTCAAAGGTGAATGCTGGCAGGAGTGGGCTCTCGAGCCTATGAAGGGTAGAAGCCATTGGTCATTAGTTCAGGGCACATTTTAGGGAAATTGAAATCCTAGCTAGATACATGTTGTAGCAGAGCTGTATTAAGAGCTGTCCCAAAAAGTGCTGGAGCCAGTATCGCTGAAAGGCGAAAGTTAACAGTTACTCAGGGGCTTGGCTCCCGAATGCCTTTGGCCTAGGTTTCAGCAATGGAAAACCAGCTGTTAGGAAAAAGGAGAACCCCATGCTGCCATAACACTATAGCAACCTGTCTGTAAAACCAGGAGAAGGCTAAAGGGAATGCGGGGGTGGGGAGAAGCATTCGGCTCCCAGGACTAGACGGGGATAACTCCTGGGGCCCAAACAACCAGCCACCTAAGCACCACCTGGCCCCCATGTGTTTGGCATTGTGGGTGCCATCTTGGCCAGGGTCACATGCTCAGTTGTCCCGCAACAAAAATGGCAC
>NW_022103928.1:7149527-7153746 GCF_000313985.2 Echinops telfairi
AGGACGCAAACAGACCACTGAAAATCTCAAAGGTGCGGAGTTCCCATCCCATCCCAGGAATCTAGGCTGGGGAGTGCATGAAAGTCCCCGGAAACACAGAAAGGCAGACCCGCCTCTCCTAAAATTAGGGAGCAGAGATAGAAATACAGACACTAAGAGATGGGGCTTCAGCAATACATTACAAGCAGGTCGCAGTGACTTCCACAGTGGGATAAATCAAGGCTGGTGTTCTTTCCAAATCGCTCACAGTGCAATTTTAAAGTCCAGCCGTTGTTTCATCAACTTTGTATATCCGAGTCACGGCACCATATGTTAGATCTCTCGTGGGAGAGATATACCTCGGTCCTTGGCTTCTCGAGAGAAAGAATTCACGCTGAAGCCTGGGTTGTGATCCAAGTGAGTTTTATGAAAGTTAGAAGCAGCATCAGGCTTTACAGTAAATGGAACACAAACCAGACAGAGTCCACGGCACGGTTGCAGGACCAAGGCCTGGCCACTCGGAGACTGCAGCCCTGACCATGTTGCATTGTATAGCAGCCACAGGGGGAGAGAGAGCCGGAGAGGAAACTTCTGGCTTTTCAGGGCCCCCTGTCGGGAGGTGTGGTTAACATTACTGGTCAACCCCATTGGCTGAATCAAATTCAACTGGTTAGATGGGCCAATCCAGGTGTAACCCCCACCTTGGTGTACCACCCCTTCCTAGCCAGGAGCTCAAACCTAACAGCACCACCCCAGTTCTCTCTCTGGAGACCCACTGGGGTGAGGTCAAGGTCAGGAGCTTATACTGACCTGCCAATTACCAAGAGGAACCAATATGGCGTCTGGAATCTTTACAACTTTTCTTGCATGACCAAATTGAGTCACACATATTAGACAGATTATTTTAAAAATACTTGTGAACACACATGTCTGAAACAGTTTATCCAAAAAGTTCTTAGTAAAAACGGTGACAGTCAGAGGCAGCCTTTGGAAACCAAGCCTGTGCCTCTGGAACTCTCCAGAAGAGGCCATGCTGAGGATCCCCCATCTTCCTGCCCCATGCTGGACAATGAAAGAAAGTCTCCAGCTGTGAGAAATAAGTCCCAGCTGGGGCGTCTGACCATGCCACCTATCTTAACATCGTGATGTAACCAAGGAGAGTGCACTGGCAATAGCCATTGTGTCCACTTTCTTAAATCCTCCGTTCAGCATTGAAAAGCATTTCTACTGTTAAGTATGTATATTATCAAAGACTGGATTGTCCATAGGGTGAATCACAGCCTCTGGAAGTGGGTCTTTCTCTTTAAAAGCAAGCTAACTGCTCCTGGTACCTAAATTCCTAAATTGGGCAACTGACTAGCCCTTGTCTGTAGCTTCAACTAACACGTACAAACCACCACACTAGGCTGAAGTACTTAAGCTTCCCATGCATCCTCTCCATAGCACAGAGCCGGCACGAGAGAAATCCAGAACCTTGGTGTACTGAAGGGTCGGATTCACCGCTTCATACACCAAAAATCTCTCTCCCGAGGCTACTTCTCCCTTTGTCATAGGATTTTCATTCTGGAAACTCACATTTTTGGTGTGATGACCTGTCATTGTGATGACTCATGATGACTGTCTACACAACATGGTGAGGAAAGGTTTCAACGGGCTGATTTCTGAAAGTAGACCAGCAGGCCTTCATTTCCATATAAGATCAGACGCTCTGCTGAAAGCTGCTCAGCATCACAGCAATGCTCAGACCTTCACGGACAGACAAGTGGTAGCTTTGCTTGTGCTGTCTTGGCCAGGAATGGAACCCAGGCTCCACACGAAGGTGAGAATTCTCCCCCAGATCCAGCACACCTCTCAGAAACCAGCATGCCTGCAGTCTGCCCATTGCTCCAGGGCAGTATTCCTAGAGAGGCCTCACTTTATGTTACAAGGTCAGGCCGACTCAAGGGCTGGGGAAGTTGACTATAGGGAAGAGTTGCAGAGAATGTATGGTCTTATTTCAGCTACCACACCCTCTGCACTAAGGTGTAATTTCAAACTAAGGCAAGTGCCCAGAAAGGGGGGAGGGGGGCAGGGCTCCAGGGATTGCCTATGCAGAACCTGAAAGCTCCAGGACCAGCTCTCTGCCCAGAAAACCTGGTTTGAGGGGAGCTCTTTAAGCATGCAGAGGCGCAAACTAGGAGGAGGTGGTGTTTCAGCAGCCGGAACCTTACCTGCAAAGACCTGTGGCCGGGTATACACTTCAGAAATATGAAGCATGCAAGCAAATGGTCATTTGCAAAGGCAAAAGTGAGTCTGCAGACACACATGGAACTGTAAAAAGTTACGACTGTATCAGTAAACATGATGAAGTGAGCCCTGAACCCAACTGTCAGACAAGCAGGTATGCCTCCGAGCCTCCCTTGTTCCAGAGCTGCACTGTATGTCTTTGGGAACATGTAGACCAAAAGGGGCAGAGTAGGAGGAGAATGGTGCTCTGTTTGAAGGATAGAAGCAGTGTCACCGAATGGCCCAGGTGGGAATTGTTGAATTGGTGTATAATTGTTTGTATATAATTTCAATAACAATCAATTCATTTAAAGAAGAAACAATAGCAATCCCTTCATGTAACATTGAGGAGCCCTGGTGGCACAGTGGCTTAAGCAATAGGCTGTTAGCCACCAGGTCAGCAGGTAGAACTCACCCATCAGCTTCTCACTGGGAGAAGCATGAGGCTCTCTACTCCCATAAAGATTTACAGTCTCAGAAATGTGAAGGGGCAGCTTTGCGCTGTCCTATAGGGCCACTCTGAGTCAGAATCAACATGTTCCCAAAATGTCTTCAAGGTGATTCTCCAGTTTTGTGTCAGCAGGACGCATATAAAAGAACAAGTATAAAGCATAGCCCCTTCCTTTCTTGGCAACCTGAATGTCAGCCTGCATGTCACCTCTTCTCTAGCTAGCTCTGATCCTTAAGCCAAAATGGCTTGGGAACCAGCTTCCGGGAAGCCGGTGCTGCCAGGATCCCAGTCTCCCCACAGCATTTTGTTGAAGTGTGAGATGTTGAGTTTGGAGACTGTGAACTGAGGGAAGGGAAGAAATTGTTCAGTGTTCCAAGGCCCCTTCCATGAAGCCCATTTAGTAGTGGTAGGAGTAAGAGCCTTCGCTATGATGTTGTTATTGGACTCTACGTGTTTTCCGTTTCAGAGATGTCTGACCTTGTCTGAGGTCAGCTAGCTTCAGGGTTGGTGAGCACTAAATCTTCTCTAACCCTGTGTCCTTCGAAATACCTCAGGCTACTTTATGCCAAGCTATACAGTACAAGCTGCATAGAGTGACACCTCTCCTACTCCAACTGTGAAATCACCAAGATTTCACAACCGTGTGTGGATTCCTTCAAGCACTGGTTTGAACAGAAGACTATCATTCCCTGTTACATCACAGTTCTCAAAGGCCCTGGGTTGTGCAAATGATTGATGCACAGACTGCTCACTGGAGGTTCAAATACTCCCAGGGGCACCCTGGAAGGAAGCCCTGACTGGCAAGCAGCCCTAAAAGCTGCAGCCATTGAAAAGCCAGTGGAGTTCTGGGATGTACACAGGCCCACCAGGAGCCAGAGCCTCAGCAAGACTGTGTGTGCAGTGGGGTTCTCTTAAGACACTCATACGTTTCTGGGTTTTATAAGACATTCTAGTGATGCAATGGTTTAAGCACTTGACTGGGGACCACAATGTCAGCAGTTTGAATTCTTGAACGTCGCCGAGGGAGACAACTGAGGCCATCTGCTTCTGTAAAGATTACAGCTGTGGAAATCCCATGGGGTCATTTGCTTTGTCCTGGAGGGTCTCCATGAGTCGGAACAGACTCAATAGCACGTCATATGGCCTTTTGGCTTTGGTTTTTCATAGTAGAGTGAAGACCACCCTGGTATTAATACAACTAACCTTTTCTATGCCAGGTACTGCTGTAAGCATTTCACATATAGCCATTAGTAGTAGTTTGTCATTTTACACACAAGGGAATGATGGCAGAGAGAAAAATCATGTCTCTCTCTCTCTCAAAATGTCTCTACCTTTGTTTTTTTACTCTGTGTGTGTGTGTCTCTCTCTCCGTGTGTGTGTGTGTGTGTGTGTGTGTAAAGGGGAGAAGAGAAGGAAGGATTTGAAATGACAGTGTCTCATACTACAGCTCAGTGTTTTCTCCAACAACTGAGTTATGCAGCTCTTTGGCTACCCATATATAAGGAGGTACCCTCCCAAAATGGA
>NW_022103928.1:7154826-7162535 GCF_000313985.2 Echinops telfairi
TGTGTGTGTGTGTGTGTGTGTGTGTGTGTGTGTGTGTGTGAATTAGCTTTCATGATTGGAATGAATTCCTTTGAAAGACCACCCAGTGAATAGCACCAGGAGATTTTCTTTTCAGGAATGGGAAAGCTAGGGCATGGGGCCTTATGGAGAGAAAGTTCTAAAAGTACCTAAAAGCATTTATTGAATATCAGCGCCTTACCAGGAGCTGTGCTGTTGTCTGTATAGTTCACCAGGTTAGGTAGTAATATCATCACTTTACAGATCAGAAAACTGAGGTTTGGGAAGGTTAGTGACTTGCTTGGAGTCTAAAATAGTAAATGTCATGAAAGGAAGCCCAGATATAGGACATCTGTGAACAGAATGTGTCCCGGAGACGTGTCTGGGCTCCTAGGTTTGCCAAACCCTGGAGCGAGAGCTGAGTGTCTTTGGGCTGAGAATGGTGGTTTGGAGTGCTGCGGAGCTAAAGAGCTTTGTAACATTGCTCAATCACGGTGGAGGCCAAGGGGCCATGTGACTGAGAGGTTAAGGAAGAGAGAAAAGCATACCGGTGCGCATGGCTGATAAAAAGCAATTATGATGGAAGAATTGTATCTTGAGCATTTCTGACCCTGAGTTGCACCTTACTAACTTCCCTAATAAGTCTCATAATTGTGAGTATGGTCTGTGAGTTCTCTGGGGTCAATGCAATGGGTCATTGAGTCCAACAGAGTCTTTGAATGTAGAAAGTGCGGTGGGAGAGAGGATTAGTGTCAGGATGGGTAAATAAAGTTGGACGGTGAAGGAGTATGACTTCCACTTCACAGGACTAAGCCCAGGGCTGATGCTGATATTGAGTTTGATTCTCCTTCATTGTAAGGTCAGAGGAGATCAGATGCTGTCCCCATGCCAGTTTTACCTCTGTTTTCTGGGTCATAGGTCACCTTCCTGTGAAGGTACCTGTGGGAATAGACAGGGGAGAAAGGTTGACACTTTGTGAGGCCAACAGAACCCCAGTAGAACGGGATCCTGGCTCTTGGTTCCTGACTCCTGACTCCCCTCTGTCCCAAAGGACCATCAATCAATTGAGCCTCCTGCAGCCCTGCAGCCCTGACAGGCAAGTTAGAACAAAAGTCAAGGTGAGACCTCCTTTGTTACCTCCCTTCACAAAGCAAAGGTCTCAGTTCTGTTCCTTGGGGCGCACTTGCACGGAGAAGGCTGCTCAGGGCCCTTCATCTCCACACATAGGGAATGAAGATAATCATAATACCTGCCAGGAGGGGCAGTGGTTAGGTGGATCGAGTTGGTTCTGACCCATAACAACCTTATGCACAACGGACTGAAACCCTGCCCGGCCCTGTGCCATCTTCCCAGTTGTTCCTGTGCTTCAGCCACAGGAACAGTCTATCCATCTCCTTGAAGGTCTTCCTCTTTTTTGGCTGCCTCGCTACTTTGCCAAGCATGATGTCCTTCTCCAGGGACTGGTCTGTCCTGACAGCATGTCCAAAGTATGTGAGACAAAGTCTCACCATCCTTGCCTCTAAGGAGCCCTCTGACCTTCCTTCTTCCAAGACAGATTGGTTTGCCCTTTTAGCAGTCCGTGGTACTTTCAGCATTCTTCTCCAGCACCACAGTTCAAGCACAGAGATTGTTTTCCAGTCTTCCTTATTCAGTGTCCAACTTCCACATGCACATGTGGCCATTGAAAGTGCCATGGCGTGGGTCAGGCCACCCTTCATCCGCAAAGCCGCAGGCGGGCTTTTCATTATTCTGGAGAAGTCTTTAGCAGCCCTGGTGAGTACTACATGGGCTAATCCAGATCACGTGCTCGAGCAGTGGGACATGCCCCGTCCACGCGAACTGTGGTTGTGGGTGGTGGTACATATCCAGCATAACATCTCCTTGCCAGTGAGTCGATGCCTTCTCCCAGCGACCCTCTCTCCATGGGATTTCCACGGCTGTCATCTCTCTCCCTCAGCGTAGTTGGTGGGTTCAACCTGCTGACCCCGTCACTAGCAGCCCAGTGCTTAACTCACGACACCACCAGGGCTCCTTGATGCTCTAGACAGCTGGCCTGGGGACCAATGATACCAGCTGCAGTCATTTGGGGCAACACTACATATTTTATCAACTTCACTTCTCAGCACCACCCAGCCAAGCACAGGTCATGATAAAGCAGGGGGACAACGCTGCACAAGAAGTAGAGGACTCCGTTCACTTCCGGGTTGTGCCTAACTCTCTGGAAGCCTTGTCAAGTTGGTACCCACCTCTGGGCCTTAGGGCGGACTGGGATGTATCTGGAAAATGCTCAAGTGAACCATCGGGATCACAACTTAAAGGGCTAAGGCCAAATTCAGGCCAACCAGTTCTTGGGGGTCGGGGCCACCATCGCCACTGTCCTGTGATAGCTGAGGCCTGTCACGCTAAAGCACAGCCATCGGGCTTCTCCTCTTGTGTGAGCCTGGCACCCCAGTCTGTTGGAGCCCAGGAGAGCTTTGTAGACCTGCTCCTCCATCTTCCTTCCGGCCTCAATGTTCATTAATGCCTGGTCCCGGTATAGCTTGGACTTTCCAATCTGATGAACTCAATTAATTAACGGTCACTTCAGCTCTAAAATTTAGCAAGTTGGAACCTCAGGTTTGTCCTGCAGGACCTGGAAGGACTAGTCTCCCTGCTGCAGGGGGTTAATTGGCAGCTTTTGAAAGGACAAAGCCAGAGATGACGTGATAAGATAAGGAGCTCTGTTTTCAGGAGACACTCCTTGGAAAGAACAGGCTTTTGTTGTGATCCAGAGGATAAGCATCTAAGCCTCCCCATTCATCAGCCCATCCCTCCACCCCTGGGCCAAGCTCTCGCAAGGATGTGTCTGCAGCTGCTGCCATCTGCTGGAACTTGACGACTCTGCAGCCAGCCTGAGGTAGGCATTTCTCTCTCACTGATGAAGATTCTGCCTCTTTAGAACCAAGTGGAACTGGCCCGTGGGTTTCCGTCCGAGATTGTAAATCTTTATGGGAGAAGAAAGCCTCATCTTTTTCCCTCGCAATAGCTGGCGAGTTTGAACTGTTGCCCTTGTGGTTAGCAGCCCAATAAATAACTCACTAAGTCACAAGGCCTCCAAGGGCAGCATTTTCTCCCCTCGTCTGAATTACAACTCCTGATTGGAGCCCTTGTTGGGCTGCAATCCACAAGGTCAGCAGTTCAAAACCACTTGCCACTCCGAGGGAGACCGATAAGGCTTTCTACTCTTAACAGTCAGAGTCACAGAAACTTACAGGAGCAGTTCTGCCCTGCCCTATAGAGTTACTATTGAGTCAGCATCACCTCGATGGCAGTGAGTCTGGTTTTTGGTTTGGATCTAATGGATACAGAGGGATCACCACTGCAGTTGCTGGTACTTACTGGGCATTGGCCAGGGGACAAACAGCCCTGGTGGCATAGCGGGTGAAGTATCGGGCTTCTAACTATAAGGCTAGCAGTTTGAAACTACCAGCTGCTCTGCAGGAGAAAGATGCGACTTTCTACTTTCATAAAGATTTACAGCCTTGGAAACCCACAGCGGCGGTTCTACCCTGTCCCGTAGGGTTTCTATGAATCAGAATTGATTCGAGGGCAGCAAGTTTGTGAGTTTTGAGCAGGAAGCAAACACTATGCCAAGGACTTCCATGAATTTCTTCATGCCCGATCCTGGAGTTGAGATATGAAACTTTCTTTTTAGTTTTATAGATTTATTTTCAAAGGGCAAAACACTTAAGACAACTTAAATACAAGCCCAACAGAATTACTCTGTTAACGTCAGCAATGCTGCTGATAGGCCACCTTACTTCTAGATACTCGCCAAGTCATCTGAGTCTTCTCACAGGGAAGAAAGGTGGTCTGATACATTATTCACATACATCCTTCTTATCTGCAATGAAATCTACAATTTCTTGTGGACACATGAACTCTTCCGCATCTACATCCGGAATTTCAAATCCGAATTCGTCCTCCATGGCCAAGATAATCTCCACTTGATCCAAATTGTCTAAGCCCAGGTCTTTCATAAAATGGGAATTTACTGAAAGCTTTTCTGGGTCAATCTTATCATAAAGTTTCAAGACATAAAGAACACGGTCCTTGATTCCTTCTAATGTCAATGGTGGTCATCGCTGTACTGGCAGCACAGCTGTCTAACTACCAGGAGCCAATCGAAAAAGTCCTCCTCAGACTCACTAAACACGCGCAATGATGCTGAATGCAGGAAGATCACAGGCCAGGGTGGGGGGGTAACTCTTCTGGATCCAGTGGTGTGCGGTTGAAGAATCTCGACACTGGCAGAGGTCTCCAGGTGGATCCTCCAACTCCAGGGCTAGCGGAGCTCCATGTGTCTTCTCAGTAGCAATGTCTTACAGGGAGTGTGAGATATGAAACTTTTAAGAAAAATTTGAGTTGGCAGTAAACCAAATTACTGCAGAGAGGAAGCCTTGTTCTCAAGGGGAGAAGATAAGGACTTCAATTTGAGAAAGATAATCATTTTGATAGAGATCCTTGAGGAAGTTGGAGGGGCGGGAAAGAGGGATAGTTTATGGAAAGTTGGCATTTAACAAAAGGCAGATCCTTTCAAAAAAGCAAACCAAAACCAAACTGCCATCTATCTAGACTATACCAACGTATAAAAGGTCCCTATGGGTTTCAAAGGATTGGGGAGAATGGGAAAAATGTATGATTGGACTATGTGTCATTTCTCTCATTGTTAAGGTGCTAGCATCCTTGGCTTTAGCATGCTAAAGTCTTGGGGGTGGGGTGGGGGTTGGAAAATGCCAGTCAAGTGAAGGTTTTCAGTGGAAGTGCCTGGGACTGGTTCTAGTTGTTTCTGATTGCCACACATAAAAGCCTTTTCCAGGTGGGCCTTTTTGTCTCTTCTTGACCACAGCAGAATCTATAATATCTAGAACAGTCTAGGGTAAGAACCAGGCATATGCGAGTTGAGTGAAAACAGTTGTAAAGACAGCTTGTGTCATTCCTGGGGCTTAGAAATGGGGAAGGTGTCCATTGGAGAGATGAAGGCTTACAGCCACAGCACTGGGGGCGGGGGCACCTGGAAAGGAAGCATGGAAATATTAGACACACAGAGTTTGCCTATGACAGTGAGTCAGGGGGCAGTCAGCAGAGCCAAGCAACACCCAGGAATGAGCACCTCAGGCAGGTAGGGCTTGACTTTCTTGGGAACAGCAAACGCTCAGGGCTGGGAGCTGCCGGAGAAAGCGAGCTGAGTTAGTTAAAAGTTTATTGTGCCAAGCTGGCCGATAAACACATGTGGAGTTAATTGAAGGGCGGAGAGATAATTGGCTCGGTGAGCCTCACCTTCCTAGTCTCTGGTCTCTTTTTTTCTGATGGTCAGACCAGGGTGCAGCTGCCTTAGCCAGTTCCCTGCTTTAGCTGGCAAGCTTCACTTCCTGCAAGACATCCCCAAGGAGAAGCCACATGGACCTACCCCGATGGAGCCCTGGGTGCTGTAGCAGCTGTGTGGAGACCCCTGCCAGCACTGAAATGTTTACACATTCACTGACTTGGCTTTCCTCCTGCAGTCGGCATCATTGCATGCGTTTGGTGAGATAGAGGAGGGCTTTGTGGATCGGTGTTGGACATATGGGTTAATGTTGGACTTGTGGGCTTGGGCAGCACTGGGTTGGGATGTTTTCTTGATGCACACTTAACCTTTATATAAAATTCTCTCTTATACATGAGTTTCTGTGGATTTGTTTCTCTAAAGTGCCCAGATTATCACACAAGCCAAATCTACAAAGATTGCAATGGGGACCGGGATACTAAGGAGCATGCAGGGCTCTGTCTGAGGTAAGAGGTCACTCACACATGTTTTGTACTTTTAATATTACTCTTCCTAAACAGCCTGCTGGCCTGGGTTTCCTGTTCTCTAGGGTAACGAGGCCAAAATAGGGCAGGCCTGCACATCCTCCCTTCTTGTCACCATTCTGCCCTGCTGCTCTGCCAAACCCACTTCTCCCCTTGAAGCCTGAAAACACCAGAGCCACTCTCCCCTCCTGCCTGGGTGTGTTGAGCTGGGTTGTCCAGAGAAACAAAACCAGTGCACTCATCTCTGTACAAGAAAGAACTTAAATCAAGTAGTTTCATATCAAGATGTCATCTCATCCCAGTTCAACTCATGTCCAGAGGTCCAACACTAGCCGGGGAACCTCTTCAGACCCCCGGAGTTGCAGGCTGATGCTGCAGAAAATGGAAGCGGGATACCGGAAGATCATGGGCAGATGGGGGCAGAGTCAAGTGGCTCCAAGGTCAATGGCAACCTGGTAGGATGCTGACAGCTCACAGAGCCAGGCAGCCCTCACATGGCTGCCTCTGGAGGCAGACACAGAGTTTCAGCAACCAGGAAGGCAAGCAGTGAGAGAAGTTCTCAGTTTCTCCTGTCTGAGAAGGTCATCCCCCAAGGAGGCATCCTTAGGCTGTGACCAATTGACAAGTTGGACTCCACCCCTACACTTTCACGCAAATTCGAATTCACATCACAGTGAGCTACCACAGTGGAACAAAGAGTGAATGCAGTCGCTTCTAATCAAAAGTTTCAAGTCCAACCAGTGGTGCCTTGGGCGAAAGGCCTGGCGATCTACCTCTGAAAACCTGGTAACTGAAAACCCGTGGAGCTCAGATCTACGCTGAAGCACCTGGGGTCTCCCTGGGTCAGAGGGAAGGCCACGGCTGCGGGCTTGGGTGATTCTGTCATCTTACAAAGAAGGAGCCCCTGCAGATACAGATACGGCAGGGTGCTCCAGCAATTCCGGCCATTTGCATCTCTAAACACCTACCTCTTTCTCACTTTGCACACTTTCTAAAATATTGGCAGGTTAGATAGCAGCTTAATGGCCATCATCAACTTAGGGCCATTAGAATGTTCATGAGCTGAGTGAGGCAAGCGGGGACTTTAATTCACTTTTCCTCTCTCTTTTAAAAAGTGCCGTGGGAAATGCGATTTGGGTCTGAGTAATGTCGGGCTGGCATCAAACGGCAACTGTAGGAAAGAAAGAATCTTCCCCGTTGTACCTTTGACACGACACGACGCCCCAGCATCCAAAATTGAATCCCTTCACCCAGCCCAAATGAACAGTCTTAATCTCCCACCAATAACTTGTAGCAAATCGTTGTAATTGCCAAACTATTTTTTAAGGCACAGGCTTTTTGATGGGTGCCTAGGAAAACTCAAGAAATCTCACTTGAATGCCTTAAATCTGTGCAGAGAAAACCAGCTCTCTCTGTGCTGGTAGGGGGCGAGTTTATGATCTCATTTTACAAGCCTCAGCACGGCAAATGTAAACTCTCTGAAGGAAAATTCTGGCCTAATTCCTTAACTGAATCCAGAAGCATCTGCTTTGATTTGTTGGAGCCACGCCAGCTTGGTTTTAAATGGGCGTTTTGAAGCATGTGTCTCCGTGAGAGGACCGCACCTATGTAGCTGAGGTATCTTAACAGCCAACATCTTTTCTGCTCTTCTCTCCAGCCAAGGGTTCCTCAAAGGAGTAGGGGGTGGGGGACCCTGAGGCCCCAAAGAGAGCAATTGTAACAAATGTTCCAGATACTTCTTATACAGACTGAAGTCTGAGATTCACTACTGAAGGCAATATCAGGTTTCTCTTTTTATTTTTATTACTTTCCTCTTCAGTTTTATCTATAAAATAACAAAATCTGGACAGGTTTTTTTCTTGTTGTCCTGTTTGATTCTCTCA
>NW_022103928.1:7164703-7179654 GCF_000313985.2 Echinops telfairi
GAAAGAAAGAAAAACACAATATTCCTCTGGTTCTTTGAGGCTTCCTTATTCCCCACTATTATGACCCCAGTCCTACCTTTTAGTTCTGGCTAGACCGGAGCATGTACACTGGTACAGGTACGAACTCTGGACACCCAGAATCTAGGTCAGATAAACCCCTCAGGAACAGAAATGGGAGTAGAGATACCAAAAGGGTAGGGGAAAGGTGGATGGAGGAGGGGAGGAAGAGGGAACTAATTGCAAAAATTGATACATACCACCCACCACCCCCGACCCCACCCCCAGGGGGACAAACAACAGAAACATGGGTGAAGGGAGACAACAATTGGTGTAAGATATGAAAATAATAATAATTTATCAAGGGAGCATGAGGATGGGAGATGGGGGAGAGAGGGGGAAAAATGGAGGTCATACCAAAGACTCAAATGTCTAGAAAATGATGATGGCAACATATGTACAAACATGCTTTATACAATTGATATATGGATTGTTATAGGAGGTGTAAGAGCCCCCAATAAAATGATCTTTTAAAAATATTTTTTCCTTAAATTTCACGTTTTAAGTTAACATATGGTGATACTGACTTTTTTTAAGTGTACAGTTGCAGGGATCCTAGTGACACGGTGGTTAAGCCATTAGTTTGCTAGCCTCAAGGTCAGCAGTTTGAAATCACCAGCTGCTCCTTTGGAGAAAGATGAGGCTTTTTACACCTGTAAAGATGTACAGTCTTATCACTAACAGGGGTGGTTCTAGTGTGTTCTACAGCATTCCTATGAATCCCAATCAACCGAATGGCAGTGGAGTTTGTGTTTTGGGTATACAGTTGTACTAATTTAAATGCTTGCATAAATTCACATAGGAGCCCTGGGGTTCAGTGGTAAAGCACTCACTGCTAACTAGAAGGTCGGGGTTCAAACCCACCAGTCACACTGAAGAAGAAAGATGTGGCAGCCTACGTGCATGAAGCTTTTCAGGCTCAGAAGCCCTCTGGGGCAGCTCTGCTCTGTTGTGTCGGGAGCTATGGGCTGGAGTCGACACCACAGCCATGAGGTGGGGTTTGGTTTGGGTTTTATAATCAGAATACAAAACTGCTCCATCCGACCTGAAAAAAATGCCCTTGTATTATCCTTCTGTGAGCATACCCTGCCCTCAGCACTAACCCTGGGAACCACTGATCCGTTATCCATCAACCAAGCTTTGTCTTTTCCAGAATGTCATATAAATGAAATATATACATAATCTTTTGTGACTGGCTTCTTTCACTCAGCATAATGTCTTTAATAATTCTCCAAGTTGCTGAGTAGAGCAATAGTCCACTCTCTTTGTGCTGTTGGACAGTACTCCGTTGTACATAGGTAGCAGTTTGGGCCTTCATTCCTTGAAGAATGCTTGGTTTTGCCAATTATGAATACAGCTAGGAAAATTCATGTACACGTTTTAGGGTGAATCTTGAGTTTTCGTGTATCTAGGGTGAATACCTAGGAGTGGGACTAATGAGCTATCTAGCAGATATCTGTTAACTATATGCGAAATTATCACACAGGTACTCAGAAGGGCTATGCCATTTAACTTTCCTACCAGCAATATACGACCATTCTAACTGCTTCATGTCTTCCTCAGCACGTCTAAGCTCACTGCCATCAAGCTGATTGAGGACAGGGTGGAGCTGCCCCTGTGGATTTCCAAGTCGGCAACTCTTTACGGGACTAGAAAACCTCGTCTTTCTCCCAAAGACTGCCTGATGCTCTCTAAATGAAGCCCAACACTTGACCCACTATGCCACTAGGACTCCCTTCAGCAACACTTAAGATTGTTAAACGTTTGTGATGGTATTTCATTGTGGTTTCAATTTGCATTTCTCTAAGGATCCCTGGGGGCATCAAAGTCAAGCATTCAGCTGTTAACTGAAATGTCTCTAGCAGAGATGTGGCAGTCTGTTCTGTAAGGATTTACACACTTGGAAACACCACGGGCAGTTCTGCTCTGTCAGAAATGACTAGATCGCATGTCTGGTTCACTGTTTTGCTCATTAAAAAAAAAAGTTGTTTTCTATCTGTTGAATTTTGAGAGCTCTTTGTATATTCTGGATTCAAATCGTTGTTGAATATGTGCTCGATAAATATCTTTACATAATTTGAATCCTGTCTTTTTGTTCTTTTAAAAATTATTTTTTGCAGAGCAAACCTTTTGATTTTGAGGAGGGAGCCCTGGTGGTGCAGTAGTTAGGAGCTGGGCTGTAATCCGTAAGGTCACCAGTTTGAAACCACCAGGCACTCCACAGAAGAAAGACAGGGCTTTCTACTCCCATAAACAATGCAGTCTCAAAGACTCAGTGTGGAAGCCTGACTGAACGAACTGACTCTTCCCTTCCCTGTGACCCCTCTGTGAGAAGATGTCCCATTATCTACAGATGGGCTTTGGGGCTCTGCTCCAACCCCCCTCGTTCTCAACAATATGTTTTGTTTGTCTGTCGGTCTGTCTGTTTGTTTGTTTGTTTGTTTGTTTGGGGTTTTCTGATGCCTGTTACCCAGTCCCGGTGACACCTCATGGTCACACAGGCTGGTGTGCTTCTTCTATGTGGGCTTTGTTGCTACTGAGCTAGATGGCTGCTTGTTTAACTTCAAGCCTTTAAGACCCCAGACGCTATATCTTTTGATAGCTGGGCACCATCCACTTTCTTCACCATATTTGTTTATGCACCCATTTTGTCTGAAGCAATTGTGGCAGGAGGGTGAGTATCACAGAATGCCAGGTTATTAGAACAAAGTGTTCTTGCATTGAGGAAGGGCATGAGCAGAGGCCCAAAGTCCACCCAAAACCTCAGTGTATTGTCATATAAATATATGTACAAGGGCAAGTACCTCTATTTTTATGAATTAATGTATTAACATATGCACACACCTATGCTTATACCTCTATCCATAATTCTGCTTCCTAGATCTTTCCTCTGTTTCCTTTCACCTTCCTCCTGTCCCACCATCACGCTCACCCTACTTCCCGGAGCCTCTTAATAATTCCTCAGCTAGATGGCTGTTGTTCAACACCCCCAGGTTCTCCACGTTCTTGTTGCTGTTGATTTTAATTCCATCCTTGTTCCCTGTCTGTGCTGTTGTTTGCTCACTGCTGTTGTTTGCCCACCTCCTCCTCCCCCAGTCCCTCCAGGATGGCCAGGCCCATTGCTCTCTCCTCACGCTTGCTTCCCACGCCTGTAAGTAGGCAACGCAACAATGACAGAAACCAAACAAAAGGAAAACAAACGATTGAAAAAATAAAAAGCAAAAACATAGGTAATTCCAGGTCTGTCCTTTATGACTGCCTCCCCACTGGTCCTGGGGGAATTCCGGGAGCTGCCCCTCCTAACCTGAAGTCTATGTTTGTGACTCTTCAGGGACTTTGTGCTTTACATGGATTACATGAGTGTATCCATTTGTTCATAGCCATCAAATTGTATACTGTAGATCTATGCATTTCACTGGATGTGAATAATAATTCAATTAAAAGTTATCAGTTATGAATTTTTCATAATTTTAAAGAAAACACCTCGTAGCGTGGATGAACTTGGAGGGCATTGTGCTGAGTGAAATTAGTCAGTCATAAAAGGGCACATATTACATGAGACCACTATGATCAATAGTCAAGTAAAAGTTTCACACCAAAAGAAACATTCTTTGATGGTTACCAGAGGCAGGAGGGAGAAGGATGGGAAGGGAGGACGCGTGTTAGCCTGGGTGACGAGGAAGGCAATATACAGTGAGAGGCAAGTTGGCAAGAGCTGATGGAGGCAGAGGAAGACACTGGGAGGTTCACATAATCCTGCAATCATGGTGATTTATGAGTAGATATTTGGATAGACAAACAGTGAACAGATGTGGGGGGCGGTGTAGAAGAGTGGGGTTATATGAATATATATAGTTTTGACAGAAATCATTTGTACATCTACATTAATCTTTGTTGAAAATATATTACAAGAATGTGGTGGAGCATACAAAGGGCAAAGTTATGAAAACTTCTTACATCTAACTGACTACTGTGGCGGAATAACTTTCTGGCTCATCGTCTCAGAGGACACCACAGTCACTCGGCATAACATAGTTCACAAAGACCTCCTACTTCGGTGAGTTTCAACTAAGGTCTTAAAAACTCATGAGCTGCCATATAAACCACAACTATCCACCTCCTCCAGTCCAGAGGAAAGAAGAAGCATGTAAATCAGAGGAACTATGGAAATAATCCCATGAACTAATGGACCACACAAATATCAGTCTCCACAACCCTGAGCCTAGAGGAACTAGATGGTGCCCAACACCACTACCAACTGCTCATTAAAGAATCCTATTGGAAGGCCCTAGAGAGAATGGGAGAACAAGATGAAACAGAACTCAAAGTCACACACACACACACACACACACACACACACACACAACTCAAAAGTACAAAACAGATCCGGTTTACTCATTAGATAAAGACTTGATGGAACCCCCAAAGTTATGGCCCTTAGTCACACTTCAGGCCTGGAAATGAATTCACCCTAACAAGCAACCATTTAAGATTAATGGGGCAGAAATTTAGGAAAGGAGAAATGGAAATAGAAAACAGAGAAAGTTGGGTAAGTAATGACAGATTGGGGTATTGTAATGGGTGAGTTAAAACAAAAAGGGTATGAATTGCTGAAATAAAACTGACGATCTGCTTGTTAAACCGTCACCTAATTCGTGTGTGTCTATTTAGGAGTCTCTATTCTATTCCTTTGCTAGACCTATCTATCCTTTTGCCAATACCATAGTGTCTTAAATCTTCATGATTGTACCTTTACAGAAGCCTGAAAACCGCAGAGTATGATTTCTCCAACTTTATATTTCTTTTCAATATTGTATTGGCTATTCTTTTCCGTTTCCTTTCCAAATAACTTTGAGAACCACTTGATATATTTTTCTATCATACATCCTGTTGGGATTTAGATTGGGAGATCTTAAATCTGTAGATCGATTTAAGGAGCCCTGGTGGTGCTATCAGTTAGATGTCAGGCTACTAACCACAATATTGACAATTCAAACCCACCAGCCGCTCCAAGAGAGAATGATGAAGCTTGTCAGCTCCTGTGGAGGTTTCTAGGCTTGGAAACCCTCCACAGGGTCTCCTGTGTGAGGCAGAATCCACTCAATGGCAGTGGGTTTTATTTTAGTTTGAGCTATATATCAATTTGGGGAGAATTGATATCTTTATAGTATTGAGCCTTTCAGTCTATTAAAACAGTATTTTCCTCCATTTATCAAATCTTTCTTTCATCAATGTTTTATGATTTTTCACATATAGAATCTGTACATATTTTATTATATTTACATCTAAGTATTTCAGTTTTATGACTATTTTTAATTATTTATTTAAAAATCCTTGGCTTCCAAAGACTTATTGTCAGTATATAAAAATGCAATTGATTTTTGTTGATGTTTTCCTGATTTCACAGATTCACAAATTACTTCTAGAATATGTGTGTGTGTGTGTGTGTGTGTGTGTGTGTGTGTGTGTGTGTGTATGTTGGGACTTATTATGTAGGGAATCATTTTATTTGAGAAGGTGGATGATTTTATTACTTCCTTTTCAATCATTTGCTTTATTCATTTCTTGCTCGATTACACTGCTCGGAGTCCTGGTGGCATAGTGGTTATGAGTCAGGCTGCTAACCACAAGGTAGGCAATTGAAAAACACCAACCCATCCCCAGGTTTTCTAGGACAGGACCTGTTAGCCCCGTAAAGAGTTAGTCTAAGAAACTCACCGGGGCAGTTCACCACTGTCCTACAGGGTCGATGTGAGCTTGGTTAGGGTTTTGGATTACCCTGGATTTAACTAAGTAAGATAGATGAGAGTAAAAGTCTTTGCCTCTTCTTATGCATAGAGAGAAAATATTATTCTTTCATCATTCTTTCATTCATTCATTAAGTGCAATGCTCCCTCTAGGATTATTTACAGATGCTGTTCATCTGGTGATGTAGTAGGTGATGCTTTGTCCTGGTAGTTTTAAGGCCAGCATTCAAACCACCAGGGCTCCATGGGGGGAAAGTGAGGCTAATTTGCTCTCATAAAGTTTTACGTCCTCAGAAATCCAAAGGGACAGTACAACTTTGTACTGGGTCACGAGGAGTCAAAATCAACATGCCGGTAGTATTCCTGGGATTTGGGGCTTTGGTTCATCAGGTTGACAAAGATCTGTCATTTTCTTAGTTTACTGAGGCTTATTGATCATGAATGGTTATCAAATTTTGTGAAATGCTTTGAATTGGGTTAGTCAGGGTGTTTTGTGGTTTTTCTTCTTTTGGCTGTTACTATTGCATTGGTTGATTTTCAGATATTGAACTAAAACCTGGATAAATCCACTTGGTTTCTATGTGCTTTTCTCTTTGTCCATTCTTGAGCTCACGTTGCTAGAATCTTGTTATCAAGTCTGCATTCTCTTCCCGCCACTTCTTTTTGTTTTCTGGTTCTGTCTTTCCTCCTCTTGTCTGGAGAAGATTGCATAATACTTCTACTGTTCAAGATTTAAATGTTAGGTAGAATTTTTCAGAGAAAGCATCTGCACCATTTTCAGAATATTTTACATTGTGGATTCAAGTTAATTAATATCACAACACTATTCCGGTTTTTTACTTCCTGTTGGACCCATTTTGGTTGTCAGTGGGATCTGTAATAAATCCCGGTCCGCCCCCGCGCACTTTCACTCCTGACATTGACAGTGTGGCTTCTCTCCTTTATTCTTTGTCAGTCATGTTAGAGGTTCATACTTTTTTTTTCTCAAAGAATCAAATTTTACCCTAATTAATTTTCTTTATTGCCTATTTTAAACATGAGTGATATATGGTTTCACATTCGTTATTTCTTTTTTTCTTGATATGGGTTAATTTTGCTTTTCCATTTTTTGCATTTTGTGGGTCTTTCTTTTTAGATTCTTAAGATAGAAGCTTATATTATTGATTTGAGTGTCTTCTAATGTAAGCATGTAATTCTAAGAATTTTCATCTCAGCACAGCTTTAACAATAATCCACGTATTTGGAGATGTTGTGTTTTTACTTTTGTTCATTTTTTAAAAGGTTTTCTAATATTCTGTTTTCTTTTTCTTGTCTTTTTTGTTGTTGTTGTTGTTGAAATTTCCTTTTAAATCTATGGGCTATTTAGAAGTTTTTAATTTAATTTCCAGGTACTTGAAGACTTTCCTTTTTTCTTAGTGATTTCTAATATAATTTCATTGTAGTCAGCGAATAGACTTTATGATTTCAACATATTCAAATTTGTTAAGATTTGATGCTCACGCCATAGTCAGTCTTGGTAAATGTTTCATGTGCTCTGATGTGGCTAGGTGGAGTATTCTATAACTGCTAATCAGATACAGTTTGTTGATTAGAATGTGGTTCAGTTCCTTTATATCCTTGCTGATATTTTATCTATTAGATCTATCAATTGCTAAGAGAAGAGTGTATTTTTCTTAACTTTTATTAAATGCTTTTATTGGGGGCTCTTACAGCTCTTATCACAATCCATACATTCATCCATTGTGTCAAGTACATTCATACATATGTTGCCATCATCATTTTCAAAGCATTTTCTTTCTACTTGAGCCCTTGATATCAGCTCCTCATTTTCCCTCCATCCCCCACCCTCCCTCGCTCCCTCATGAACCATTGATAAAGTATAGATTTTTTTCATATCTTACATCAAGTGTAATGTAATTGTGCATTTGTCCATTCTCTTTGAAGCTCTCAGTGTTAGCTTTGTGGATTTTAAAACTTTGTAATTACTACATACCTCATAGTATTCTTGTTTCTCTACAGGGAATTGACTCTTTTATTTATATCTAAGTCCCTCTTCGTCTGTAGTAATTCTCTTTGCTCTGAAGTCTACTATGACCTCTTCAACTTTTTTATTAGTTTTTTTCACAATATATCTTTTTAAAAATCATTTTATTGGGGGCTTTTACAACTCTTATCACAATCCATGTGTACATCCATTGTGTCAAAGCACGTTTTTACATTTGTTGCCCTTATCAGTATTGCCACTAACACCACTGGTCCTGAAGGGATCATCCACCCTGGATTTCCTGGATTTCCAGTTCCTATCTGTACCAGTGTACATCCTCTGGTCTAGCCAGATTTGTAAGGTAGAATTGGGATCATGATAGTGGGTGGGAGGAAGCCTTTAGGAACTAGAGGAAAGTTGTATGTTTCATTGTTGCTGCACTCTTACCCTTCGGTAAGAGGATGTCCATTTGCCTACCGATGGGCTTTGGGTCTGTGCTCTGCATTCCCCCTCATTCACAATAATATGATTTTTTATTCTTTGATGCCTGATACCTCATCCCTTTGACACCTCATGATTGCACATGCTGGTGTGCTTCTTCCATGTGGGCTTTGTTGCTTCTGAGCTAGATGGCTGCTTGTTTACCTTCAAGCCTTTAAGACCCCACATGCTATATCTTTTGATAGCCAGGCACCATCAGCTTTCTTCACCACATTTGCTTATTCGCCTGCTTTGTCTTCAGGGGTTGTGAAGGTGAGCATCATAGAATGCCAATTTAATAGAAGAAAGTATTTTTGCATTGAGGGAGTACTTGAGTGGAGGCCCAATGTCCCTCTGCTACCTTAATACTAAACCTATAAATATATGCACATAGATCGATTTCCCCATCCTCATGTATAAATATATTTGCATATGTACATGCCTTTATTTAGACCTCTATAAATGCCCTCCTAGCTCTTTCCTCTATTTCCTTTGACTTTCCTCTTGTCCCACTATCATGCTCAGTCTTTATTTGGGTTTCAGTAATTCCTCTTGGTTACATTACCCTTGATCACACACTACCAGGCCTCCTACACCCTCCTCACCACCAATTTGGATCACTTGTTGTTCCCTTGTCTCTGGGTTTGTTAACACCACTACCTTTCCCCCCACCTCCCCCTATCCCATGTCCCCTCAGAACTGTTGGTCCCATTGTTTTCTTCTCCAGAGTGTTCATCCAGCCTCTTATTTAGACAGACCTGCGGAGATAATAACATGCACAAAAACAAGACAGAGAAAAACCAAGCAACAATATACAACAAAACAACAACAAACCAATGACAAAAAAACAAAACGCAACACAACAAGAAAGAAAAGCTTGTAGTTAGTTCAAGGACTGTTTGTTGGCCTTTAGGAGTGTTTTCCTATCCAGTCTGTTGGGGCACCACGCCCTGCCCCAAAGTCTACCTTCCGCATTTTACTGGCTAGTTTTCAGAAGTAGATCACCAAGCCTTTCTCCTTAGTCTGTCTTAGTCTGGAAGCTCTATTGTCCACCCCGATGACGCTGCTGGGGCTTGAAATACCAGAGTCCCAGCTTCCAGCATCACAGCAAAACGAGCCACAGCTAGCTGTGTTAAAAACTGACAGAGAGGTGGTGGAATGCTTAGAAATGGTAAGGAATTCACCCTTTTAATTTTGGCTCTTCTCCATTCTCTCGCACTTAAGCCCCCAAGAAGTCTTTTGTTGGTAGTGGTAGTAGTGGCAGAGGAAGCAACCCAGGCCCCCAGAAGCCTCCAACTTTCAGAGGGAGCAATGCTCCTTGGTCATAGGTGCTGTGCTCCTCAGAGGGTGGTTAAAACCCCCTTTGCTTTTTTATATCTTCTTAACATTTGGCTCCAGAGTTCGGCGAGGCTGTGTGATACGCATGGCAGCATGGAGTAAATAAAGTCCCGGATGTTGGGGTCAAATGAACAGAAAGGGGAACTCATGGAACAGAAAGGAGGCAGTCAGCATAGTGGGTTTCAAAGTGGGCCACTAACTCAGCAGTTCGAACCCCGCATCATGCTCTGTGGAAGAAAGATGAGGCTTTCTGCTCCGGCGAAGACATACAGCCTCAGTAACCCGCGGGGGAAGTTCTGTTCTGTCGTTCTGGGTTGCTATGAGTTGAAATCGACTCAATGACCGTGCGTTTGGGGAGTTTGAGTTCAGGGAACAGAAAGTATCAGGGAAATACCAGGAACGAGAAAGGGTGGGGAACCCATTTTTTTTAACTTGCTTATGAATGCCTGGGGTCACACATAGACCTCAAACCCAAACTGCGAAATAGATAACAGCTTCTGCCCCACACCAGCCTCTGGGCTGTGGATACCCAGAAGAGATCAAAAGAGCCCTGAAAAGTCTTGAAAGCTGAACTGACATGGACACTATCTCCCAGAGAAGACTGCTTGGAGATTGTGGCCTGAACTTGAGTGGGTTGCCAGCTAAAACAGAGGTACCCGCACCCTCAATAGGATTTAAATGGGGTCCAGAATATCCTCACACAGTATTAGAAAGGGGCAGGATGCAAACCAGGATGCTGCAGCTTGTAAAGGTCCCGGGGAATCCCAGTGCACGTGGGGAAAGACTCCAGTGAGGAGTAGGCCAGAAATCCCCGAAAGATATTTGGAAGCAGCTACGAATCCAATGCCCTGACCAGAAATGGTGAGCCCCTTTGGATAAATGGAAAAGCAGGAAGCCTCGGCAAAGAAGCAGAGGCTATAAAGAACTCAGTAGCAAATTTAGAATGGGAAAAAAATAATCCTAAAACAAGTTTTAAAGATGAGCTTATAACAGATGGGAATAATAGAGGAAAATCAATGAACTTGAATATAGAGTAATAGAAAGTTACGATCTGAGCAATGGGGAGGGAACGAGATTGAAAAATGGAGAGGCTGGGGATCTGTGGGCTAATACCAAGAGATTTACTATTTCATCTCCGAATTTTCAGAAGGGAAGGCGTTTGCCACAGGAGAAAAATCAGAGAAATAATGTCTTATGAATCTGACAAAAGATGAATTTGGAAGAAAGACATAAGCCCTTGGAGGTAAGAAGCTGAGGGGAAAAAAAAACCAAACAACCCCACAACAAAAACCAGTCACTGTGGAGTCATTTCCAGTCACCTGTATCAGAGTAGCCCAACGACCCCCAAGCAATACACACCCAAAGAAATCCACACCTGCGCACACTGAACTAACATGGCCGAAACTAAAGACAAAGGAAAAATACTCGTAAAACATAATCAGAGAACAATCGACACATTACATTTAGGAGAGCAATTGTTCAACGACTGAATTGTTCATCTGAGGACGTAGAACAATATTTTAAAGTACTGAAAGGAACCCAATTTAGAATTTTATTCTAGTCAAAATCTCCTTCAGGAATGAGTTGAAATAAGGACATTTTCAGATGAAGGAAAAGCTAAGACTCCCCTGCCAGAAGACTGGCTCTAAAAGTGTTCCTCAGGCAGAGGGAAATCATGCTAGAAGGAAAGTTAGAACATCAAGAAGGAGGAAAGAAACTGAAATGGCAAATTTCTGGGTAAACATAATAGATTATGCTTCTCCTACTGAATTCCATAAACAATATCATCAATGGCCAAAGCAAAAACTGTAACAGCGTCTGATGGGGTGTGATATCTAAGGAATGACAATAAGGGGTGTGGTGTAAAGAGATGGGATTGTGACTGTTGAGTTGATTGGACTCATCCTGACTCTTTAAGACAGAGGAGAACTGCCCATAGGGTTTCCTGGCTGTCATGTCCATGGGGGCAGATGGGTAGGTCTTTCTCCTGTGGCAGTGGTGTTGGGTTCAAAACACCAGGCTCTTGGTTAGTAGCTGAGTGCTCAGCCACTGTACAGTCAGGGCTCCTTCACATGGTGGTAAGATGACTGTGTCCCTGGAAGTGGTCAAATATTGAAAAGTGAAATGTGTAGATTATAATCCCCACAACAAGCACTAAAATATCTATATAAGGAATACTGTCATAATCATAGAAGAGATCAATGACAAGAGAATACTAAAAAATGTCCACATAATTGTACCCTTCTTCCTGAATTAGGTAGAAAGGAGAAATTAGAAACAAACAAAGTGGGGGTGGGGCTGGGGTACAGAAAACAAATAAAATGGGAGACCCATAGCTAAACAAACAATAACTGTATTCAAAATCAATGGATTAGGAAGGGAAGAAGATGCAAGAGTGTAGAGAGTAAGCAGGTGTTAACTTGAGTAAGTGGAAGACAGAGGTGGGTGGGGAAGGGCAGGGAAGGATAAAAATAAATGGCCCAAACAAATTAATTGAAAAACAAAGATTTCAGAAAGCATAACTCAACTACATGCTATATGCAGTTCGCCTAATATGAAGGTCATCTTAAATATACTGACAAGGATCTACATGTGACCTCCTCCCTGGGGGACAGACAATAGAAAATTGGGTGAAGGTAGACATCAGACAGGGCAAGATATGACAAAATAATAATTTCTAAATTATCAAGGGTTCATGAGGGAGTGGGGAGTGGGGAGGAAGGGGGAAAATGAGGAGCTGATGCCAGGGGCTTAGGTGGAGAGCAAATGTTTTGAGAATGATGAGGGAAATGAATGTACAAATGGGCTTTACACAATTGATGTATGTATGGATTGTGATACGAGTTGTATGAGCCCCTAATAAAAAGATTTTTTTTAAAGGTTTATGGATCCTAATAGGACATTGTCTAATACAATGCTGGTAGATGAATCCTCTAAATTGGGAGGCCGCCAAAGATACTGTGACCAGCACCATGGACTCAAAGCATGCCGACAGGAGTGAAGAGGACATAGGGCCATGTTTATTCTGCTGTCCATTGTTCTATTGTACAGTTAGCAAGATCAGCAGTGTTAGGAGACCCCTTCCTTCTCAAGCCTGTACGATGAGACCCTCTTCATTGTCTGTCTGCCTGATGTTCATGTCCAGATTCCAGGCTGACTGAGCTCAGATTGGCGCTGCTAGAGGGGAGGGGCTGCGGAATGGTAAATCAGTACTGGGTGGAGGATGTTTCGAAGGCTGGTGCTCTTCCTCAACCTGCCTGGCACAATTTACTTCTCTGCGTCCTCCAATGGTGCTCCATACAATGTCGCCGGGTCCTGCAGCTTCCATCACTGGGAGAGACAGAGTTCAAGGTGCTTAGTTTATTCCACCCAGAACCTCTTTATAATTAAGCAAAACAAAAGTTAGCCAGTTAGAGTAGTTTTGTAACAAATTAGAGAAACTGCCTTATTGAGTGGGGGGCTCAGGGGGTGTGATTATTTATTGCCTTGAGTAACTGAAAGTTCGGCTTATTTGTTTGTGCTTATCTGTATTTTCTCATTTTTTTAAATAACAAATTTGTTTGGATGTCTACTGGGCCTCTGCTGTGTGATAAATAACCACTTCCCCATCAAAGACCCACTCCTGACCCACTTTCAGGCTACACGGTTTGTGTTAGACTCACTGCACAGGTACAGGCTGGCCAATCACCAAAGTTCAGCCTCTGGCCACAGTCCTCAGATCAGGAATGAGAGTCAAGCCCAAGGCTTTTCCTGGAACTCTGGGGGAAAGCATAGCTCCATTTCTGCTGATGTTACAAAGTAAAACTGAGTTGCATCTTCTCATTTCTTTGGAAGAACTTGCCTAGTGGTAAGTTGAGAACAGCTGAGAACAAAGGAACGCTGGACCACAGATAGAGATCTGTGACAATATTCAGATGAGCCCATTAAGGGCAGAAGTCTTCCCTATCTCAGCAGCATTTCAGTTACATAAACTAGTAAATTCTACTTTGCTTGAATCAGTCTGTTAGGTTTCTGTCTCTTGCAGCCCAGTCTTTTGACCCTTTGCCTATTATATTTTATTGTGGCCTGTCTCTTGAGTTGATTATCTTTAATACTTACTTGTGGCCTAGATCTTGAGTTGATTATCTTTAATACTTACTTGTGGCCTAGATCTTGAGTTGATTATTTTTAATCAACAACACATTGATGTTTGCATTGGAGTTATTTGTCATAGTCCATTGGAAGGAAGTGTGTAATTTAGAGGCTGAATTTCATTTGTTGATATCTGTTTGTCGTTGTTATTTTCAGTGAGACTAGTTTATTGTTGCTTTGAGTGCTGCACAGTGTGAGATCGCCCCATCAGTCCCTGTGCAGAGGGTTTCCACACCGGTAGTTGGCTTCAAAAATCCTACTAGAAGCCTCAGTGGGAGAGTGAGGAAGTAGGAGAAAGAAAACAAAAATGAATTATGGAGAAGGTTACCACAGATGGTTGCTGATGCTCGGGCCTGTTGGGGGATTCTGGGAGATGGTGTAGAACATGCCTCAGAATTATTTATCCTCCAACTCACATTGATCATTTAATAAGACTAATGTTCCCAGGGCTTCGTCTCCCCCAAGCCCTCTGGCCTGTGCTGTGCAGCGGCAGAGAGATGAAGAGGCTGCAGATGGAGAGAGTCATGGGCACCTGCAGTGGGGATGTGCTAGAGCCATGTCAAGGAGAGATGGGTGGAAACACAGGTAGCACGGTCACAGGGCCTGGATGCCGTCTTGATTGGATTCTCGCTCAGCACCACCTCATGGCATGATGCCATGAATAATGTGTATTGATTCCTGAGCAGAGTCTTCCACAATGCAGTAGCTTTACACCTTCCCAGGCTTTCATTAGGTTTGGAAAGGTTGAGTTTAGTAGTGTTTTTTGGCATTTTATTTCCCAGGTTTATTTTGACCATCCATGAATTCATTTACTCATTCATACAAGTATATTGGAGAAGAGAATGAAATAGGCAACGACCCCTGTCCTTGCAGAGCTCAGGAGCTGATGGGAATTCAGAGATGTAATTAGTGGTAGAATCAAATGGTACTTAATTTAATAGAGGCAGAGACCACCTGGAGCATGGAGGTAAGATCGCATCTTAGAAGGAAGAAGTTGCTGGTTTTAACATAACAGATCACCCACACGTATGGTATTAATAGCAGCCATGTGATTCTGCTCAGGTTCTGTGGGTCAGGACTTTGAGGAGGGCTCTAGGGACTCAGCCTGTCTGTATGCCACCACACCTGGGAGACCTCGCGGAGACACGAAGCCTGCAGGAGTGGAAACAGCTGGAGGGACACTCACTTATGTGGGAGGCGGTTGATGCTGATGG
>NW_022103928.1:7180318-7181237 GCF_000313985.2 Echinops telfairi
GGATTCTATGAATATTCCTAATGTAATATTAAAGTATTAAAGTTGATGACAAGCACACACCTGCATGCAAAGTTCCTTCCTTCTAAGTGGATCTAATTCTCAGGGCTTTTGAAAACCTTCGATTCATTTCACAAGTGACATCCTATTCCCTACTCAAAAGAAAACTTTAGTTTATGCTGCGCTTCCAGGAATTGTCATGAAGTTCAGGATTGGGTGAGACGGTCTCTTTTGTCCACAGGTTAGACAGTTTTAAAAGATAATAGCCTGCTATTGAAAAAACACGTCCTCCAGGTGTGCAGTACCGGGGACGGCTGCCTGAGAAGCTAGGAGGCAGCATTGCACTGTGATCTGGCAGGCCTTGCAGGGAAATCCGACGGTGCCACTTACAGCGCTATGATTTGGGGAAAGTTGCTTAATTTGTAGGAGCCTTGGTTTCTTAATCTGTACAATGGGATAATGATCGTGGCTCATTCGTATTCTAGTAAAGACTAACTAAGGCACATGGAAACGCCTGGCACCCACGGAGTTGTAGATTGCGCATTGGGGATTCTAAGAGAAATTCAGCTCTGTTCCTTGTGTCTTTTGCAGAGACAGAGGCCAGGTCCGCAGCCACATCATCGATCTACATTTTCATGGCCCTTGTGTAGCGTCTGAGAGCTGAGGAAAGGCAGACATTCCGCGAAAGCCCAGGCCCTTCGTGCCACGCGTGTGCGCACATGCATGTGTCTGCGAGGTGCAGCAGGAGGGCTTGCAGGCCAGGGTCTCGGGAGAGAGAGAGGAGAGAGAGAGAGAGAGAGAGAGAGAGAGAGATACCTCCTCAACCCCTCCCTGAGTCAGAGAGAGAGAGGGAGAGCAAGCTCCTCAACCCCTCCCTGAGCCCTCGCCCAGGCCCCTGGGCTGCTTCCCTTTCCTGCGCCAC
>NW_022103928.1:7200669-7210775 GCF_000313985.2 Echinops telfairi
ATATGGATTGTGATAAGAGTTGTATGAGCCCCTAATAAAATTATTATTTTTTAAAGAAAAAAAGAAAAACATCATTTGTTTGCAACCCTGACAATAACCTCCAAAGTTGTGTGTGGTCATGATATCGTTTTATAGGCATACTAATATATTAATATGAGTAGGTAGAGGAGATGTATGTATGCACTCATTTAAAAAAAAGAAGAAGAAAGAAACTGCTAATGAGTTCAACTAAACTCCTTGTAACCCTGTTGGACAGAGTAGAACTGTCTCAAAGGATTTCCAAGGTAATCTTTTTGGAACCAGACTACCACATCTGTCTCTCACCAAGTGGCTAGTGGGTTTGAGCTACTAAGCTTTTGACCAGTAAACAAATATGTTAACTACTGGTACCAGCGAGACCCATACACAGATAAAAATATTTATATGTATGTGTACATTCAGATTCAGCTATGTATATGCATATATATGCACTCAAAGAGGACAGAGTTACAGATACCTCTCAGATATAACCAAACACTGTGGGAGGATGGTTTTCTAAGTCTGAAGACTTATGACTAGAGTCTCGTGGGACAACTCCGTTAATTAGCACAGCAAAGTTCATGTTCTGCATCCTGATGAGGTGAGTAATGTCTGGGGTATTTTAATCTTGTGAGCAGCTCTCTAACATAGCACTGGTTTCTACTCATCTAGTGCAAGGGAAAGCAGGAACCAAAGTCTCAAAGAAGAAACTAATTGATAAGGAGAATAAGTTATATAAGCCACAGCTTCATCTACTCTGAGACCAGAAGAACTAGATGGTGCCCAGCACCCACTGTTGACAGATACAATCAGCGCCACAATAGATGGGCCCTGCTATAACAGGAAAAATGTGGAACAGGACTAAAGTCGTTTTAAAAATCCTTACTAATTGGACCAGTTGATATTATTACCCTGAAATATTCTAAACGTTGAATCAAAACTATCTCTTAAGGTCGCTTGTTATTGAAATAACAGATTGGCGTGCACAATACAGGATACTACCCTTGAATATGGGGCTCTTGTAAGAAATCAGCTATTTGATACCAAAAGTCCCACAACCACTCTACAGTGAAGATGAGAAGATAAAACCCACTGCCATCAAGGTACTTCCAGCTCAGAGCCACTCTTAGCAACCAGGGGGCAGAGCAACTAGGGTGCTGACAGGGAAAAAGCCAGAATGGAATTAAACAGAATATTAACACATTTTGAAAAGAAATGTAATTAAAGTCAATAACCAATTTGAGGAGAAATTGTCAAATGGGAACATAATCTGCTGTGTACATTTTCACCAAAAAATACTCTTGAAAATATGAATTCAATCTGTAGTGGACATCTACTGCGTTTTCCTGCCTGACAGTCATCTCCGTTTTTAGGTTTTCTTTTAGAGAACTCTATCAACCTGAGTCTAGTGACCACAATAGAAATCCCACCGGGTATTTCAAACACCAGTTGATGGAAGGGTTGAAAAGTCAAAGAAGGAATGGCGAGGCTTCCCAGCCGTTGGCAACAGCGGGAAGACCATCACACGTGTAGTGAGCTGAGGATCAAGGGAGAAGCTAGGGATCAAGGGAAAAGCTATGTTGCCAAGGCTCTGGGCCATCTTGCTAAAATCAGAACCATGGAAGGCCTGGAGGGGCCCTGGTAGCATGTTGCACTACGTTTGGGGCTGCTAACCACAGGGCCAGCAGTGCGAAGCCACTCACCACTCCCCAGGAGTGTAAAGTGTTACTCACTCAGAAACTCACAGGGGCAGTTACTCTTGGTCCTGTAGGTTCACTGTGAGTTAGTATCAACTCAGAGGGAGTGAGATGACAGGCCTGATTTGTGGGAGCTGGACCATGGAGGGAGCCGGAGACCCAGAGGAGACATGGCCATTGTCTGCAGCACAATCCAAAATAGAGATGAGGATAAATACGATGGCTTTTCTCTTCTTATGTTCTCTGGCTTTGGCTGTGCTTCCAGTCCCCCTAGGAACCAGAAGGCAAAGGGATCCAGATGTAGTTCCCTGTGATGCCAAGCAGAGCAAGGATTAGGCAAATAACTAATCCAGGAGTCATCTGTTCCTATTCCCTACCCAATCCGTATAATTCTGGTAGAGATGACCTTGAACATCAGCTCTAGGCATGTGACTGCTACCAAGGTCTGCCCAATCAGAGTATCCCTCCATGTTGGTTATAATAATTTGCTCAGCAATGACAACAGGATCCAAACTGGGACAAGGTGAATGAGCCCTGGGACTTTTGTGACAAATGCAGGTATTGCTTTTGTCACAAATGCATCACTTAACATCCATTATACCATCTATGAAATAGGACATTGTGTGAGTGGGATGTTGTGTGAACACCATGTGATATACTTAATGCACCTCAAATCGACAAAATTACATCCACTGATAGCGAGTTCATTCTGACTCATGGTGACCCTAAAGGACAGGGTAGAATTGTCCCTATGGGTTCCTGAGACTATACATTTTAACAGGATTAGAAAGCCTCATTCTCCTGAAGAGCTTCTGGTAGTTTTGAACTGCTGGCCTTGGGATTAGCAGCCCAATGCAAGCAATAGCAGTCACTGATTTTCTACCTTCGTGTTGTCGGATCATCTTTTGTTTCACCTCTACATCTATACTGCCTCTTTGACTCTTGCTGCTACCACCACAAGCACTGTTTGTGCTGCATTTGGGAGCTATGAGGCACTTCATGCCAAGTTTTGTTAACGAAAATTAAGTAGCAGAGAACACACAACAGCTGAGAGATGTGCAATGCCTGAATCAGAGCATGCATTGTACGGTAGTTATAAAAACTTGTAATGAGGAAAAATTCATATTAAAATAATGACAGAAAGTACAGCACAGTACATATATAAGCCCGTAATAGATACTGATTATTACTACCAAGATATATGCATTATAGATTATATATATGCTCATGACTATACCCTCATACTCTTGGCAGTGAAATTGCTTTATATATGAAAGACTTGAGTTACACGTGTTGTCTGGGGGAAGCTGCTGTATTAGCTACATCAGTTATGACAGCTACATCCCATTCCTGGATCTGAACTCTGTTAGAACCTTATGGGACTACAGGTATATTAATAGTTGGAGGTTGTCAAAACGGATGTTGTAATACTCACGAATATATTGGGAAAGAGGAAGCTTCAAATTAAAGGTACAGCTCTTCCATTGACTATTCAGTGGAAAACATGCCAGTCCTTTCTGTGGAGGTGCCTTGAGGTAGACTCAACCTCCAACCTTCCAGTTAACAACTCCAACCACATGAACCACTTAGGGACCCAATGTGTATATAATCTTCGTGATCTTGCGCTAGAACCTATGAAGTGAGCATTCTCATTCCCGTTTTATAGATGTTAAAATAGAGCCAGAGATGGGCTCAATGACCTGCCAGTGATTTGAGTCCAATCATTAGACTCTATCAACACATGCGGCCCGCCGACAGGACATTTATCCAGCCACCAGATGTTTTTGCCCCGTTTGTTTGTTTTTTTTCAAAATAAGATATGTGCAGTGTGCACAGGAATTTGTTCATAGTTTTTTTTTAAACTATAGTCCGGCCCTCCAACGGGTCTGAGGGACAGTGAACTGGCCCCCTGTTTAAAAAGTTTGAGGACCCCTGCTCTAAATCCTACCCTGTTAAACATGATGATATACAGCTTTCCCCTCACCTCCACTTTAATCTATCACTTCCCCAGGAGTTGTTCTGTAAACTTTCTCTAAAGAAACACTTAAACTAGTTTTGATTTCCCTGAGATGCACTTCCCAACACTCACTTTTTCTTCTCTTCATAGTTGCCAATACAGTCTACCGTAATTACTTATTTAATTGTCGCTCTTATTCTACCAGACCACAAACCCCAAAAACCTGTGACCGATGTCTGCCTTCAACAACAAGAGCTCCTTAATGTCCACTACATAACAGACCCACTGTGACCATTTAAAGGATCAAAGAAGAACTGAAAATAAATCCACAGGTTTTGATTTAAAGGAGACATTTGTTTGAGATTAACCTAAAAATTGGGTGACCAATGAGATCATCTTTGTGTAGCTCAGACTTTTAGGATACAGAGAAGGAATCACACACAACTTTCATCCATCCCAGTTTAAGGAATGGGGGATTCCAGGCATGATCATTAGACAGGCAGGAGAGGGGAGACTAGTCACACCTCCAAATCATATCACCTGTCTGCTCTCTGCTTATCCCATTCCCTGGAGTCTCTCTTCACTTGCTGTCTTCTCCAGACGTCTGTGAGCTTACAAGAGGCGGGGTTGGAACTTTCCATTCTATTTCCCAACCTTTCCCCCCACTGAGGTGAGGATGGGTACACTGGTTGGCTACATAATTACAGAAAAACTTGCTTCCAAGGCTGGCCCCCATGGCTTTCCAGAGGATGTTAAATCCAGAATGGCTGGCTGCTTTGTGCGGCTCAACCGGATGTGCCAACTGTTCAAGAAAATTGTCCCATTGACATTTCACAAAACCTCTATGCTTCCTTGTTATTCTGAGAGTGTGAAATGCCAGAGCGCAGACATCACTGTCGATTACTCAGAACATGTGGGTCTTGGCTAACTGTTTTAGGCATTCCTTTCAGCAAATATTTACTGACCACATGCCAAGGGCAAGAAGGTATATGTCAAGTTCATGGTTATTGAGGGAAGAAGAGACGAGAAATAAAATATGAATCCTGCTTTCTAAGAGCTAAGTTTTAAAAAGAGGACCTCATACTAATAGCACCTATTCCTTGGGCATCTGCTGTGTCCTAGGCATGTGCTAAGTATTTTCCAAATGCACCATTTAAGTTACACATGGCCCTTGTGGTAGTTAGATAATCTGGTGTCAATTTGGGACTTGAGAGGATTAAGAGTAAAGAGGTGGAGTTTAGTCTGTCAATTGGGTCATAGCCAATGAGGCCCTGAGGGATTCTGGGAACTCCTGGATTTCTTCTGTGGAGGTAGGAGAACCTCTGTCTCTCGGCTCACGTCCTGAGAGATGCTCTACTGACAAGACACATGGCACTAAGCTGATAGACCCCATGCTCTGGTAACTGGAGGAGCCACATAAAGACCCCTGCCAGTGCTGAGGTACTTCTACTGCCAATGGATCCACAAGTCTTTGCACCCACTGGCCTGTGATCTTCCTGCATTCTCCATCATTGTAGGTGTTTCGTGAGTCTGAAGAGGACTTTATAGATTGGTATCAGACATATGGGCTAATATCAGACTTATGGACTTGATCTGGACTGGGCTGGGATGTTTTTCAATATTCAATTGCTCTTGTATATAAAACTCTTTCTTATATACACATGCATGTTTGTGAATTTGTTTCTCTAGTCTACCCAGACCAACACAGCTTTTAAATAGTTTCATCATTTGATAGAGGAGGACACTTAGGATCTGGGTGCTAAAGGTACTTGCTTAAGATCGCACAGCTAATAAGGAACCTAATAGGGTTTTGAACTCCGATCTTGAAGACTCCGAAGTCTGGTTCTTCCCTTTGTGTTTTCAATATGAAGTCCAGTCTGAAAGTGCTATGGATGATCCGGAGTGAGCACTTTCAACCTTAGCTTGTTGTCCCCTACTGAAGGGTAGAAGCCATCAATGTCATGGGTCTCTGTGACATACAGGCCTTGGTGATGTTGTCATTGTGACCATCATCAGGTCAGTTTCATCTCCTCCCGACACTGTGAACAATACAACTAAACACTGGCCAGTCCCGTGCCGTCCTCACAAGCATTGCTATATCTGAGTCTATTGGTGCACTCACAGCAACATCCATCTTGTTGGCCCTCTCCTTGACCAAGCACGATGTCCCTCTCCAGGGACTGATCCCTCCTGACAACATGCCTGAAAAATGTGAGACCACATCTCACGAAATCAGCTTCTAAGGAGTGTCCTGATCATAGTTCTTTCAAGACAGATTTGTTCGTTCATCTGGCAGTCCGTGGTACATGCAATTCAAGGTCAAGGCCTGCGTTAAAACTGACATTCAGTCGACCCTAAGATACCCATGAGCCACAGCATGAAATCTTCAGTTACTTGGGATCAGCTTTCCATTTCTGTAAGGCAACCACATGTAATGGACACAGCCAATGGAGATTGCCATTTGCCTGGCAGGGAGCAGTTGCCAGCACCCATATTGCTGTGTTCCACATGGAACAGGGTTTAAATGCCAGGTAGAAGTTTGGTTGGTTGGTTATTGATTTGTGATGCTCGAAAGCTACTACTCTCAAGATTTCAAAATGTTTGCCATCTAGAGTAGAGACTGTCCTGGAAACAAAGTCACCGTCTGTTCCAGAAAGTCCTTCCTGGTGGGCACTGCTAGTCCAGGCTTGAGAGCCAATATTTAAATCTGAGAAGTCACCGAAGGCAAGATATGCCACGCTTTTTGTGTGTGGTTTAGTCCTATAAGTGAGAGTGTATCAGCACAGTGTGCAATAATTCCTCATCCTAATGCTGGATTGAAGCTGTCGGAGTCTGAGAAAAGACTATTACTCATTCTTGAGAGCTATGGATGTGGTTCTCATAAAGACTGCGTTGGCCAAGGCAGGTTGTCTTCACGTGGGATTAGAAGACAGACAAGACTTTGTTTGGTAGAGCACTACGCCCACTGGATGTCACATCACATCATCACAGAGTGTAAAACCCCAGCCCTCCAGCAACCCCCGCTGTGAAGTCTTGGCCATTTGGGTCAAACCACCATGTGTTGGGGGAAGGTGGCATGGTGGTAGATTTCCCTTTATGGAAATGGATGTTGCCCATGCCAGTCATTCCAAAAAACTCCCTGGAGGCTCTACAAGGGCAGGGAAGTCTTGTCTCTCTTTCACTCTCCTTTCTAGACCTTGATTCTTTAGTGGTTAAGTTGATTCCTGACTCCAGTCTGGGAAATAGACAGGGCTGAGGAAAAGTTCCAAACTTAAAACTCTGGAAGCAACCGCTTTTGTTAAGAAGATGTGAATTATCCTCTGTGAGGTAGTTCTGTACTTCCAGTAAGTTCCGGTAAATTCTAGTTAAAAGAACAAAAGTAGACATTGCAAAAAATAAATGCTAGCATGGTCCAGGTTGATAGCCTTTTACTTAGTAGCTGTGTGCTTTCACCAGATTAGTTAACTTCTCTAAGCCTATAATTTCTTATTTTTTTTAAATGAGAATAATGATTATACCTACTCAGAATATTATTGTGCAGTGGCTAACAGATGTAATTCAAAATGTAGATGTCATTCAAAATGTCAATGCCATTTTGGTATTTCCACAATTAATTTCTAAGGGGCAAGATGGTGATAAACCTAGGAGAATTAGCATTAGGTTATAAAAGCAGCATAGTTGCACTTTTACATAAATATATATAATTTCCCAAAGAAGTTCCAGTTACATGTTGATGGAACAGAGTATTCTTCTCTTTGCTTTTCATTTCTTTTAGCCAGAATGTAGAAAAATCGGCTCTTGTTAATGGAGTGATCATCATAAAGATTCTGTTAAAAAAGGGGGATACAAAACCTGTAACATTAACATCACATTTAGTTAAGCAATCATTGTTAAGCGCATTTTTAAAAGAAAAATGGGTAGTGATTTAATTCAGCTAATAGCACAGTAAGGAAATCATTTTCATTGAATAGTAGCGAGTGCTTATGTTGAAACATGCTCATAACATTTCTCTGTGAACTCACATTTCCTCCATAGTGTTAGGAAGAAGAGAGTGGTGAACAGAACAACAAGTCCCCTCAGCAAATGAGCACGCTCCTGAAACTCGTCTTCCTTATTCCAGCAAAGTCTATGGTGCAGCCACCTCCCTAATGGTTTCAACTGGCAGTTTCCAAAGAGCCAACACAAAGGATTCTGCAAAGTGAATTTGGACATTTGGTTATAACATGTGGTGTAAACCATTATAGCGTGCTTGTTGGGGAAACGTAATGCAGCCTGCAACTTCATGAGCCATGAATGAAACTTAGACGCTCTAAAGACACAGAGATATTTCTTGACCAAGCACAACATTATGCCTGGTATACTGGTTGCTTCAATTAAGTATCTATATTTAAAATAAAACAACAAAGACACCACCATGGACTCCATCCCAACTCTTGGTGACCTATATAAGACAGAGTAGAATAGCTCCTTAGTGTTTCCAAGAGTGTAGCTTTTGTATGGGAGCATACAGCCTCATCTCTCCTCCATGGAGTGGCTCGTAGGTGTGCACCACCAACCCTGTGGTTAGTAGGCCAACACTTAACCCATTGTACCATGTGGGATCCTTGGCCTCCTAGAAAGTGCTCTTTAAGAAGAGAGAGAAAAACACACGTACACTGCATCACTGTCACCAAAGAGAAGCAGCTGTTTTCTGTGTGTGCATTCAGGAAATGCTTCATCATGATAATATAGCAATTTTTTCCCGTAAAAATGGAGAGGCCTGCAAGGCTCAGCAGCTGATTAGGATGTAGCTAATCTTGAGGGTCTGGTGAGTGGGCCACTTCCTGGTGATGTCACTGAAGGTTCAGCCATCAATTTAAACTAGCTTCTCAGCAGCCCCCACTGGATAGCATGCCCTGGAGTGTTCTCATATGAATCATTCATGTTTGCTTTGGTTATTATATTGTTTAGTTTCTCTCTGAAACTATGACCCCAGGAAGTAAATGCCATGCAACCAAAAATTGAATAAATCCATCCAGGTCCTGCCAGGTGTCAAACAAATAGAAATGTATCCCAGGAAAAGTGTTTCATCTCTAATGAATGGCAACGTGTTAACGTTTTACCAGAAACTGATAGTGCAGTGCTCTTTGTTAATATATTTTTCTCTTTTATGATGTGTACATATTTTAAACTCACTACCATCAAGTCAATGCTGACTCATAGCTACCTCCTGTGTATCTCAAAGGCTTTAATTGCTTATGAGAGTAGAAAGCCCCGTCTCTCTCCTGAGGAGTTGCTGCTGGTTTTGAACCACCAACCATGTGGATCACAGCCCAACTCTTAATTTCTACACCACCAGGACTCCATACATATTTTAAAGTAGGTCTAATATTAAATATACATTGAATTTTCCTTATAGAAAAGTAATTACTTAATAGAAAAAAGATATGTATAAACATTTCTTTGTTGTCATTTATGCAGTTATTCACTGAGAGGGATCAATGTTGAAATTTCAAGAACAAGTTTCATGTATTTATTTTGCAGGAAGCATATTCAAGACTATTAGTACAAAATCAAATTTGTAACTGCCAACTTTTTCTGCAACTTCTTCCAAAATTGGCATTGTCACTAAAACAACAACGAGCTAGATTGCCACTGGTTTGTTGGGGGATGTGACTGTCGTTTAAAATAAACACGTATTGTCCTTTCCGAGTTGCAAGGCCATCTGAGTAGCTTCATCTTGCTAGCCGTCAAACTGAACAATTAAATAGCAAGGCAAGATTGTTACCATCGCCCACATCTGCAATTCAACATTTGTGATGGAACAAATGGATATATTTCTCTTTGGGATCCATTAGTGAGAAAGGAGAATTTTAAAACTCTATAGTCTGGCAAATAGCAGTTGTTCAAGTGTTGAATTCTGGCAAATAAAATTAAGGGAGATCAAATTTTCTTCCCATTTATATAGTTTATGTCTTTGTTGAAATTGCTTCTTCTGAACTACAACATGGTGCTTTGTACCTGTCCCCTAAATTTCCAAAGCATTAAGTCATCCGCTACTGTCTGATTTCTGTTAATGCAACATGCGGTTTCCCTTAGATTGGAAAGTAAGCACAAGCTGTAGCAAGTTTACAGGATTATCTTATTTTCAAAAAGTCTCCTACCCACAGACTGGCAGAGGATTTCGGCAATGACACAACAAAGGGCTTATTAATAAAATCTACAATACTCTCACAGCCTGCAAAAAGAAGAAAAGAGTTACTCCCTGAAGAAGTGATCAAAAGACCTGAACAGAAGTTTCACTAGGGACGTGTTAGTCTGGGTGCATTAGAGAAACAAATCCACAGAAACTCAGGTATAAGAGAGAGTTTATATAAAGGTTAAGTGCACATCAAGAAAACATCCCAACCCAGTGCTGCCCAAGCCCACAAGTCCAACATTAACCCATTAACCCA
>NW_022103928.1:7213231-7241803 GCF_000313985.2 Echinops telfairi
GATGTGTGTATGGATTGGGATAACAGTTGTATGAGCCCCTAATAAAATGTTTTAAAAAAAAATCAGAGAGCAACAACTGTTGGAGGGGATGTGGCAAGATAGGAACTCTCCTCCACTGATGGTGATGTTGTAGACATACTCAGCCTCTGTGGAAAGCGATCTGGCAATATTTAAAGCAAATGGAAACTGAGTTAACTTACAACCCAGCAATCCCTCTACTGGGTAAGAAGAGGTAAGAAATAGACCAAGGCAAGTCACCTGTGCTCCAATGTTTATTGTGGCACAATTCACAATTGCAAAGAAATGGAAACAACCTAAATTTCCATTAATAGATGAATGGATCAGTAAACTCTGGCACATACACACAATGGAGTAGTACGCATCACTAAAAAGCACTGATGATCACATCATTTCATAGGAAGAGTTGGAGGAAATTATGCTAAGCGAAGTTAGCCAGTCACAAAAGGACAAGTACAAAGTGAACCCACTGAGCTAAGTATAATCAGCGGAGTAGGCATAGGAGAAAAACCACTTATCTCACACTTTAAGGGCTGAGGTACAGGCAATTGGGCAGGAGACAGACCAAGCCCAAGGATGTAATGTCATTCCAACACAAAGAAGGGGAGGGAAGGGGGAGAAGGAGACAACAGCAGTGGAAAAGTAGGCTACTAATCCACCCAGGGGGAAGGTATTGTTTATGTCTCCACAGAAATGGGATTGTGAGTGTAGACCCTACCACAGGGTGCCAAACCTTGAGGGTAATGTAACTACATGGAGTAACTCATGAACAGAGAGGTCTACAGGACCAGCCCCAATCACAACCAAACTGACACCCCCACCACCACAACCACCACCACCACCACCACCGAGAAGTATGTGCTACAGAGGACAATACTAAACCTACAGGTTGGGGAGAGGGGCCATCATGCCATGCCCATGCAGAAGCAAACCAAGAAGAAAAAAGAGAGAGCAAGAGACTAGACCCCATACTGGCACACCAAGCTCTGAGGATGATGGCCCTGCACGGAGCTGCTAAGGCACAGAGAGGACTGTAGGGTGGACAGCAGCTCGAGATATGATGTTCTCTCACTGGAGACAGAGGACAATCCTGGGAACACACGGTGGGGAGTGATTCTGGTCTGACTATCCCCACAATGGAGCGAAACAAAAAGGGAACATAATAGATCAGCAATGGGGAAAAAAGCAAAGTCACAAAACCCCCAGAGAAGCCCCCAAAGTAGACCAGGGTAAGAGGGGCAGTTCCCAGAACCCCCCAGGACAAGTGGGGAGATACTCATAAAGGTCAGTGGACAGACCTGGAATTATGTATGCTTTGTTGTGTGTTTGTTTTTCTTAATTTCTTGTATTTTCTTTCTCTCTTCCTTTTTTTTTCTCCTCTTTTTATTCAATCATTTCTTTTCTTTTTGTTCTGTCTTTGTTTTTGTTGTTTTGCCTACCAATATAAGATAAACATGCGAAGCAAGCCCAGGGAGAAAGCAATGGGACCAACGGTCCTGGAGAGTCCTGTGGGGAGGAGGAGGTAGGGGAAAGCAGCAGTAAACAAGCAACACCATCAACAGGGGAACAAGTAGGGAAGAATTAAAGCAACAACAAGGAGAATGTAGAGATTCCTTGGAGCAACAGCAATCGAGGTCTTGGAGCAACAGCAATCGAGGTGAGAGGAATTACTAAGAGGCAGAAGAAGGGCGAGCATGATGGTGGGGCAGGAGGAAGGTAAAAGGAAACAGAGGAAAGATCTAGGAAGCAAAGCTATGGATAGAGGAATAAACATAGGTGTGCATTTATGTAAATATATTAATTCATAAAAATAGAGGTATTGGCCTATGTATGCATATTTATATGGCAATAATACACTGAGGAAGTGGACAGACTTTGGGCCTCTGCTCAAGCCTTCCCGCAATGCAAGAACACTTTGTTCTAGCAACCTGGCATTCTGTGATGCTATGCTCCCCCTCCCGATATGACTGCTGAAGACAACATGGGTGCATAGGCAAATGTGGTGAAGAAAGCTAACGGTGCCCAGCTACCAAAAGATATAGTATCTGGGGTCTTAAAGGCTTGAAGTTAAACAAGCGGCCATCTAGCAGAGAAGCAACAAACCCACATGGAAGGAGCACACCAGCCTGTGCAATCACAAGGTGTCAACAGAATCAGCTAACAGACACCAGAGGACCTCACCCCCATCAAAAAAAAACCCATATTGTTTAGAATGAGGGGGGTCACAGCAGACTCAAAACCCATCTGTAGACAATAGGGCATCCCCTCACAGAAGGATCACATGGAAGGAATGAGTCAACCAGGGTGCAGTATAGTACCAATGAAACACATAATATTCCTCTGGTTCTTTGAGGCTTCCTCACCTCCCACTCTCATGACTCCAATCCTGCCTTTCAGTTCTGGCTAGACCAGAGCATGTACACTGGTACAGATGAGAGTTCACTACACATGGAATCCAGGTCAGATAAACCCCTCAGGAACAGAAATTGGGGTAGCGCAGTGGTGGGAGGAAGGGAGGAAAGGGGAACGGATCGCAATGATCCACACATAATCCCCACCCCCCAGGGGGATGAACAACAGAAACGTGGGTGAAGGGAGACAACGGTCAGTATAAGCTATGAGAACAATAACAATGTATCAAGGCGTCATGAGGGCAGCGGGGAGGAAAAAAGAGCTGATACCAAGGGCTCAAATAGGAAGTAAATGTTTAGAAAATGATGAAGGCAACATATGCACAAATATGCTTGATGGAATTTATGTATGGAATGTTGTAAGAGCCCCCAATAAAATGATTTTTAAAAGAAAAGAAAAAAGATAGTAAAAAAAAAAAGTCCTGTTGCCAGCGTGATGGCAAGTCCTTAATATCAAGTCCATTAATATCAAGCCTTTGACTCTTTCATTAGAGTTAATTTGCAAATGAGATACTATGTGATGCTCTCTGGTCATGTTCTTGACTCTATTCTGACTCATAGCAATCCCATGTGGCAGAGTAAAACTGTCTTGTGGAGTTTTCTCAGCTGTAACTTTTACGGAAATAGCTCATCAGGTCACTCTCCTCTCTCTTTTAGTGGGTTTGAATGAAACCACCAAATTTTTTGTTAGCACTTGAGTACTTAACCATTGCTCACATTGTTTTGGTGGTAGACAAAAGATCGTGAGGATTGTGTGCAGTTTACTCTTCACCTTCTTTATCTTAACAGAAATCCTTCTCAAATGGCTAGTCCATGAATCTGTCCAGAGAATTTATTGAGCACTGTAGTTCACAAAGTATTTCATGTATAAAAGCAAGGTAGGTTTCACAGGAGTAGTAATGCAAAGCTTTTAAAATGGAAAGTAGAAATTCATGTATTCCTGATTTTCTGTGCATCGACTACATGTAGTATGTCGAACACTATGCTAGGTGTTATGAACACCTTGGTGAGCCATATAGGTACTCTTATAATTTACAGCCTAATAGGAGCTGCAAACAATAACAATTATCATGTAATTAACCCACTAATTACACTCATGAGAAGTTATATGAAGGAGAAATGCAAGATATTCTAAGTATGTGTAAGTAGAGCAAAAATATCAACGTAGACACTCCATGGTGTCCCTCTACTGTAAAGACACGAGAAGCCAAGTGAAACTGATAATAATTGTGGGACTCTGAGCAACAAATGAAAAGACACTGATTAGCTCAAACACTGAGTAGAAAAGAAAACTGAACAAAAGCAGTTCACTAGAAGAGATATGGAGCTACCAACAGGCCTAGCAAAGTGTGGTCATGTTGAGATATTGGAACCAGTGTTCCAAGGTGAAGAGCATAAAAAAACCCAACTTTATCAAATCTCCAATAAGACTGAGACACCCTGTAGTCATATCAGAGTGAAGCATGGCGAGCAGAACACAAGCTAGATATAAGGATGGAAAGTGGACATGTGCCCCAAAGCCACAGGCAACCACAGTTCAGGCTGGGACTCTGTAAATACAGATAGAAATTCATGAGTAGCATTCCCTGATCACTTTGAAAGGGAAAGCCTATGGGGTAGTAGCTGGAGAAACAGCCCTCCCACCCTTAGGAATTGAGGTGGGGCAGGAACCAGACGACCAGCTGCACTCACACTGGAAACCAGGAATCAAAGGAGTACACTCACCTCCTTTCCCCACTATACCTTCCTAGTGACCACACCCACTGCTACCCACCTGTCAGCTGGTGATGCCAGCTTCTACTGTCCCTTGGTCACTTGGCAGTCCACACAGCCTGTCCCCCAGTTGTCCTCTGCTGCTTCACTCCCTCAGGCAGGCTGCAGTGTCCTCCAAAGAATCATACATTGTGCATCCAACACCTTCAAGGTCAATAGCACAAATCCCATGGAATGTCTCTGTGCTTGATAGTGCACACACTTGCTCCTGGACCACATGTCTTCCTTTCTTTATCCTCCTCTCCTTTTTTCTTGCTTGCCTCCTCATCAGGAGGTGACAAATACATCTCCAGTAGCTAACTAAACACATCCGCTGCCCCACCCACTGGGTGAGTATGATCCCCCATGCCTGCACCACTAGATCAACAACAGATGGCAGCCAGCACCTGCTCAGCCCACCCTCACCTGCTCTACCCAATCTAAACAGAAGCACACACCCACTACCCCACAAACCTAGAGACTGATGGTGAGTACTCTGGTGTTACCATCAAACTAGTGGCAAGAGAAGTATACCTGCCCTATCTGCCAAAATATATCAAATAGATTTTAAATCAACAGTAAAACAAACAACACACAATCAACAAACTCAATAAGGCCACCATGTCTCCAAGACAACAGACAACTTCAAATCACACAAGCAAACAATGCAAGATAGGTCAATCAAGTGTCCAAAATGCATGACCAGAAAAGCCTTCCTGTGGAATAAATGGTAATGGAACTATGGGAAGAAATTCAAGAGAATTATTTATGGCCATTCAATAGACTGAGAAAGAAAACAAAACACAGACAAAAACCCAGAAAAAGTCAATAAAACAAATGAACAAACAAATAAAAATAGACAATTAGAAACCATACAAAAACAGCAGATAAAAATCCAAAGACTATCACCAAAATTTCAGAAATAGACAGATAACACATTGGAAAGATGAAAGAATAGAACTGAATAATTGGAAGACAGAATTGGTGAAATAGAAGACAAATCTTGCGATACAAATTGGTTAGAAGACCAATCAGAGAAAAACATGAAGAAAGCCTAAAAGTTATGTGCCACAAATAATGACATAAGTAAGCAGAAATCCAGATGACAAAAAGAGGGGAAAAGCAGAAAAAACTCTTTATCATTTTTTGATAGAGGATTTCCCTAATACAATGCACAATGAGAAGATAAGTATTCAAGAAGAACCACAAACCCTAAATAAGATAGACTACCCCCACCTCCAAAGGAAAATCACCAAGATATATAATCAACTTTTTTAGTATCAAAGACAAAGAAAGCATTTTTTTCCTGAGAGTAGCTCAGGAATAAATGGTATGTTACTTACAAAGTGAAACCAATAACTAAGGTTTGATTGCTTATCATTGACTAAATTAATGACACTATCAATAAAATTACCCTAGGGGAGTAATTTAAAATGTTCTTTATCATAAAATGGGAAAGATGCCTCTAAAATGAACCAAAGACATGTATAAACCATAGATATATACATGGACTTTCGGCTCACATTTAATTCTAGCCCCAACCTAAGAACAATTCATCCCTGCTTGATGTTCACCCTCAGGAGGAAATCACTGAAGACATGGATGCCACAGCAAAGTGTGATGAAACCAGATGGTGCCCCACTGTCAGAAAGAATAGTTTCTGGGATCTTAAAGGCTTATCTTCAAACAAGCAAGCATCTAAATGAGGCGTAAGAAATGCACCCATGTGATCCAAGGGTTGTAATGAATTGAATCTGGGTCTGAAGAGGGGAAGGGACTCAGAGCTTAGATTCTGAATACCCGTTTGCAGAAGGCTGTATACAGTAGAAGCCCAAAACCCATTTTCCAGTTCCACACAAGGATTACGTCTTCAGTGAACACCTATAACCGGAGCCCAGGGGTGAGAATAGCCTTGCTATTAGGGAGAGAGCATTATAAAGTCATTTATGGAAGGTGTAGTTAGGTTGAAGTGTAATGCCTTATCATTTGATCTTCTTTCTGACTCGTTTTAAAGTTGGTTCCGTTTTTAATATTTTCTGCTTTCCTTTTGAATGGCATTTTTCTATATTTTGTTCAGTCACTGTTGTTGTGTTTCTTTTATTTGTTTGTGTTCTGTATGATTTTCTATTTAGGAAATCCAGGATAGATAGATCTATAGACAGTAATTTAATTGATCGTTGCCTAGAGGCATGGCAGGGAAGGATGAGGAGAATGGGGAGCTAACAGTATGAGTATGAAAAGCAAATGTTCTGACATTGATTGCAGTGATGATAACACAAAGTTTCTTAATGTGATTGAACAATTAAATTGTATGATCTGTGAAGTATAAACCAATAAAACTATCTAAATAAATACAAAAGGAAAGTTCAGGCTTTCACCAAACTTTCAAAGTTCACTGTTGAGTGATATGGGAAGATAAATGTAATATGGCAAAGGAATTAGTTGTGATGAGTAAGGGTGACTAAGGAGTTTGGCTTTGGAGCCTTTATTGACGGAAGCTTTCAAAATAGCTGCTGAATATTTGGAAAAGAATGCATACCTTTGAGAAAATAGTTGAACAGCTAAAGAAGAACAAGTAATGTATAAACAATATCTGGGCTCACATACTTAAGAATATTTTTTGAGTAATCACTTATTAATTGTGGCAAAATGTATAGAATTAAAAATATTATTTTAGCCATTTTCAGTACAATTCCATGCCACTAGTTACATTCACTATGTTGCCAGCCATCATCACTAACCTGACCCTCTCCTCACGTATAGACATGGTTAGGTTCCAAAGAGTAAGTTTTTATGTGAAATCGCATTATGCGAATATGGAGATGACCACACAGATCACAAAATGGAAGATGACTACACCATCACGCAACACAAGATTACATCCTTACATAACTGCCAAACCAATCGTTGTGTGACTGCCAAAGCACTGAGAATAATGACCCATCAGAACTGACACATCATCTTGCTTATCACAGCCGTCATTGCTTTTGCCTGGCACAGCAGCATTTGTCAAGGCTAGGTCTGTGCCGTTAATATGCGCAATAGTCAGGTAGGAGATTTTTACTGTTGCCATAAATTTTCAGATGAGATCATTGGTAAGTGAGGAGAAAATGTATCTATTTCTAAAAGTTTTCATCACTCTATATCAGCATAATTATTGTATGTAGTCAGATTGTTACTTCCATAAGAAGTTAACACAAAAGGTCAAAGTAACAGCATGCATTTTAGAATCTTCTTTTGAAAAATGTTAGCTGGGTTCTGTCAAGTCCATTTGTGGCTCATAGCAACTCCATGGGACAGCCTAGAACTGCCCCCGAGGGTTTTCTAGGCTGTGGTCCTTACAGGAGCAGACTGCCAGGTTTTTCAGTGGAGGGTTCAAACTGTCCACCTTTCCACGAGCAGCTGAGCATTTGAGTGCTGTGTCACCACGGCTCCTCTTTTGAGAATTCTTCTCAGTACAGTCTGAGAGACTTTGTATAGGAATTTGCTAAGCCGCATAGAAAAGTACTGTCTTACAGTTATCTAGCTTGTTATTATTCCAAATATTTCACACTATTTGCATGGTTCTCATTCTTACTAAATAGTAACTGGAAAATATTATTCCCATTTCATAGATGTGGACCTGGAGCCCAGAGAAATGCCCCATTGGTTATTTCTACTGTTGACGATAAACGTGAGGCAACGCCCAGCGTACTTCACTTCTAGCATTTCCCTGGTTGGAACTTAATTCGAAAATTGCTATAATTTAATAGACGTGTTCTGTGTTTGGAGTTTTGATGACGATTGATGAAGAAAATGCTCCTGGAGCAATCATTTGAAACTGAACGGCATGTTTACTACGTTTTGTTCTTTTTGCAGGAAGCTATTTAGATAATAGAGCTGCATTGCTTTATAATATAGATTTGTCTTTCCTTGTGGTTCATCTAGACCCACAGTAGGGACAGTTTCCAGAAGAGTAAGGACTTAGCCTCCAAAGCCACACTATCAGGAGACATTTCTAACGCTGTCTGGTCGAATTGTTGTATTCTTCTCATTAGATCTAAATGATCAATCCTAAAACCAAAGTAGTTCCCAATGTTTTCTTCTTACTCTAAGCTGTGATTTCTCTTCTACTTAAAGATGCTCATTAAGATAGATCTTCAGCGAGAATTCGAGTTTGCCCAGCTTTCAGAACTGAGGAGGGAATGTTGCCCTTTCTGCTAAAGTAATGATGGCATCTTTGGTCCTGGGATATCTTATGGCCAGAAGTGTAATGAACCCTTCTGAATAAAGAGGAGTCGAGAACACGCCTGTCGCTGTGCCATCTAACTCTCGAACAGTATACCTTAACTCATCAGATGAAAACGTCAGATTCTTCCAGCCCCAATCTGACATAGCAACAGGATCTGTGTTCGGGCTCTTGATTCATTAGCTAAGGATGTGAATTGTGCCCATATCAGATCCTGTACCTGGCAGGAGAAACATGAGGCTGCCTGTCCTATAAAGATTTACAGCTTCAAAACCCTATGTAGGGTCATTATGAATATAAATTGATGCCACAGCTGTGGGTTGGGTTCGGGTTCAGGTGGGTGAGGAGTCCTGGTGGCACAATGGTGAAGTGCCTGGCTGCTAACAAAAATGTCAGCAGCTCTAACAGTTCCATAGGAGAAAATCCCTTCAGGGTACAGCCAAGAGAGCCTTCTGGCATGTTGGGGCCACCGTGAGATAAGATTGATTCAAGAGCCTCCAGGGAAGCCCTTTTGCAGCCATTCCCATTGCAAGAGGTAGCGCCAGGCATTAAAGAAGACCATTTAAGTTAAGTACTTGACATGCACTTGGCACTCAGTGAATTTTCATAATATCATCATGAGGTGTCAGCGATCCTTGAGAGATCCCCAGTGACCGAGATCAGTAGGGAATCCAAAGATTGGTTTGACCAGCTGTGTCCTGCTAACTTTATTTCTGAGTTCATTCCTCTTGCTGCTACAGCACAAATACCCTCCGTGGGTAGATTTAAGAACCAGAAACTTACTTCCTCACAATCCTGGAGGCTAACAGTCAAATCCATGTCTAGACCCAGTTGTCTTGGTGATCTCCACACAGCATCTGTCTCCCTCAAGCATGCTTACAACTGCAGCTAATCTGCTGTTCATATAGCTCAGAAGTGGTGAGGTTTAACTAGATTAATAGACCCTTAGGGTTATGACAAGGGAGGTTGGGGGGAAATGGGGAGTTCATAGCAACGGATACAGGAATGAATAAAAGGATCCAACGCTGGTTGTGGTGACTGCACAGCGCTTTTTAATACATTAAAACCATGGAGTTAGAGCATGCACGAAGTATGTGTCCATCAAATGGTTAAACAATTAAATTAAATTAATTTTCTCAAAGTTCTGGAGGCTAAAGATTTGAAATTAATAAATTTTAAAAGCATCCCCTACACTGATATGGCCTTATTAACATAACAAAGAAACCCAATTTCCAAATAGGATTACATACCCAGGTACCAGGTTTAGGATTCCCAACATGTATTTTGGGGGCAGATAGAGTTCAATCCACAGCAGAGAATGGTTCATCTTGACTATGAACCATCTAAAGATTCATCTTGAAGCCAGGGCATGGCTCTAAGGACCCCTGCCTTTAGGATCTATCTGGCTTTGCCTAACAGAAAACCTATAGCCCAGGAACTTAAAGAAAAAGTCTTCCCGTGTCTCCTCACCTTACTAAAGACGGTAATTACAGCCGGCTGCATAGCACCCACAGAGGCACTCAGCATGGGTTACAGCTCATTTGAAACTGAATAAGAGCTCCAATTGGAACAATAATGGTGTAATTTTGGTTTGGTGTTCCTTCAAACACGTAACCACTCTTCCCTTTTGAAATTCCAGGCTGGTCACTTTACTCCCTCAGGCCTTCATTTAGAAATGAGTGGCTCATTAATTATCTTCTTGACTATAAAATAGAAAAAAAGCACCATGGTGTTTTCACATTGGTTGAGTCAACTAAAAGGGGTCTCCGTGCTAAGTACCGCGATCACCCTGTTTTCTCTTGTTCTTTATTTCTTCTCTTTTAGGAATAGCCCAGCCTTGTGATGGTTAAGGTCACATGTCATCTTGACTGGGCCAGGAGTCTTTGGTTTGGCACATGGCCGTTGTGTAATGATGTAATCAACCCCATTATGTGGTCTAATGTGTAAAGGAATTTAGGAGCCCTGATCTGACAGTAGGAGCCCCAGTGGGGTCATGGTGATGGGTTGGGTTGCTAGCCACAGGTCAGCAGTTCAAAACCACCAGCTGTCACTCCCTTCAAGAGTTTCAGTCAAGGAAACCCACAGGGCCAGTTCTACCCTGTCCTATAAGGGCACAGTGAGTCGGAATCTACTCAATGGCAGTGAGTTTGATGTGTGTATATATATATACACACATATATATATCAAATATACAATATATATAATATACAATATATATTATCTATATTGATATATATTTTATCTACATATTTCAAATGTGTATATATTTTTATCTACTATTAGGCGATTATAGGGGGATGCAACATCTTTCATTCAGAACCCTGATTTGATGTAAAGGGAGAATATTCAGGGGGGTAGCCTACTTTGAATATATATTTGACATCTTGGCAAAGCTCTCTGATTTTTTTGTTTGCACTGTATCTTGCATATAGTTCTCATCATGTGAGACTTGAGCCAGCAGCCTGGTGTCTGACCTGCAGGTCTTGGGTTTGTCAGTCGCTACAATTAGGTGAATCAAGTCAGGAGACACCTCCAGCCTTGTACCTCACCCGTGAACTCAGAAATTGCCACCCTCTATAACCATGCAAGCCATTTCCCTGAGGCAATGGTCTCTCTATATATATACATATAAGCTGCACTGGAGTATGTGCTTCTCTGGAGAACACAGCCCAAGACACCTCCCAAAGAAGCCCTATTAATTCCCCCAGTGGCATTTATCTCATTTATTGATTCTCATTAAAATTGGTACAGTGAGATATTTTCATGTAATTTCTGCAGAAACGCCATGTATATCCTTGGATGTAACAGCATGCCAAGGCAATTAAATATCAGAGCGCCTTCAAGCAACATTGTTTATTAAAAGTATTGTTCCCATTTCCCCCACACGCGTATTCATCACAATTGTGAACAGTTTTCTAAATAAAAGGACACAAAATCTGCTCTTCCTAAATGATAAGAAGAAAACTGCTTGTAAATATTCTGTGGATAAGCAAAGTTTGTTACTCAGTGTGCAACTTACACAGACGTTGGAGTTTTCTCTTCCTACTTGGTTTTCAGACTTTTAAAAGCTGATTCATAGGGTTATTTTTAAAAAGATGGTTAATTAACACGATGGTTTCTATGAAGGCGGCAAAATAGAGAGAAAGAGCCCAACCTCTGCTCTTTCTTATGATGAACACTAGTTTCTCTGACTACCAGCGCCTTCTTTTAAATGAGAATATGACGCAATCTCCATGCTGGGGGTATGATTGTTTACCATTTATTTCCTTTCTCCCTCAAATGCATTTTCTTCCCTTTGTATAATCACTATGACTTTTTAAAGGCTTTGTCATTTTTCCTTAAATGCTTTTTCTCCCTTTTGTATAATCACTATGAGCTTTTAAAGGTCTTTTTTAAAAGGAATTGGCATACTTTTTTCTCCACACGTTAACAAAAGCTGCATCTTGGACTTTCTTTTGCCATTTTTCCCCCTTTCTATAGAACCAGTTAAACATTGGCAGCAAAGGGAGGTTAATTTATTTATAGGGTAGACACCTTTGAATGGATTATTCCAAGGTCTCACACAATTATGAAACAGAAGTACTTAAATGAATTCAATACAATAAAAGGTTGAACCAATAAAAAGGACTATCCAAGCAATGGGGCTTGATCAACTGTTTAAGCTGGGCACAACCACACCTATTTCTAAATGAATTTTGATCATGGGATTGGACAGGATCAAACTGTTAGTCCAGGGAAGCATTCCATCAGAGCCATGGGTAATTGTGCAATGGGGTCATACACTTGAGAATACTTAGGCATTTAGAGCAAAACCAAAAATATCCAAATCCTGCCCACCAACTTGATTCAACGCATTGTGCCTGTGTGTGTTAGAACATTGAACTGAGCTCCAGGAGGTTCTTTTGGCTGTAATCCCGGTGGATCATTTGTCGGGAACACCTGGAAAAGCTGGGCAGTGGACTTGGAAGACCATAGAAGGCCATAGAAGGATGGGTGCATTCGAATTGCGATGTTGGTGAAGAATATTAAAAATGCCATGGACATCCCAAAGAGCAACTGACCTATCTTGTGAGAAGTACAGTCAGAGTGGTCCTTAGAAGTGAGAATGGCTAGACTTCTCACATCCATTGGACATATTTTTAGAAGGGACCAGTCCCTAGAAAAGGAAATCATACTTGGTAAAGTAGGGGTGAGGGTCAGCGCAAAAGAGGACGGATTGACACAGGGGCTACCTCAATGGGCTCCAAGCATAGAGTTGTGAGGATGGTGCAGGGTGGCTAGTTTTGCTTTGTTGTACATAGAGTCACTGTGAGTCCAAGCCAGCCGAGCAGCACCTGACAGCAACGTCAGTCTTTACAGAAGCAGATGTCCCGGTCTTTCTTCCACTGGAGGTTGTTTCCGAGGTTGGAAATCCTTTGCCCTGTGGACGATAGAACAAAATGCTGCCTAGTCCTGCTTCCGCCTCACAACTGTTAAGTTGGAGCCTGTTGTTGCAGTCATTGTGTCAATCCAACTTGTGGAGGGTGTCTCTTTTTTGGCTGCCCCTTCACTTTATCAAGCATGATGGCCTGTAAGTGGCACCAAATATTGCCATCCTTGCTTCTAAGGAGCATTCTGGCTGTATTTTCTTCTAGGCAAATTGGTTGGTTCTTTTGGCAATTCATAGTACTTCCAATACTCTTCAACAGCACCATCATTTATATCCATCTAGCATTCAGCAGCACCCTATTTTGTATGCATCAATTCTTCTTTGGTCTGCTTTATTCAATGTCCAACTTCCACATGCATATGAGGCAATTTTGAAAATACCATGGCTTGGGTCAGGCACATGTTAGTCCTCAAAGTAACATCCTTGCTTTTCAATGCTTTAAAGAGGTCTTGTGCAGCAGATTTGCCCAATTCGATGCATCCTTTGATTTCTTGACTCCTACTTCTATGAACATTGATCCAAGCAAGATGCAATCCTTAACAACTTTAATATTTCCTCCATTTATCATGATGTTGCCTATTGGTCCAATTGTGAGTATTTTGGTTTTCTTTATATTAAGTAAAGGTAACCTATATTGACCTTAGTTAGCAGTTCAAAACTTGTAACCCACTATACTACCAAACCCAAACCAACTTCACTGCCATTGAGTCAATACTGACTCACAGCAATCCCCTGCATGTTTCTGAGACTGTAATTGCTTATGGGAGAAGAAAGCCCAGCCTTTCTCCCATGGAGCTGCTGGTGATTTTGAACTGCTGACCATTTGTTTCACAGCCCAACAGGTAACTGCTCTACCACCAGGGCTCCTAAAATATCCAAACACAAAGTCCTCTAAGGGAAGAACAATGAACTCTGAATAGATAAAACTCTATTCTTCTCTGACCTGGAAGAGTCAATGAATGAGGACAATGGACAACGGAGCGTACGGGAAGATACGTTCCTGTCCCAACTTTTCTTCCCTCGGGTTCCACTCTCTCCTCTCTTCGGTAGTCTAGTCTTCCCCTTGCGGCCATCTCCAAATGCTGGGCAGAATTTGTGTGCACGTAGGTCCTATTGCATCACCCTCAGAGAATTAGAAAAAGGTAACCGAGAAGACCGTGGGGACAAAGTCTTCTTCTCCAGGATTTGAAGACACGAAGGGCATACGGCCCACCGGGGGTAAGCCCATCTCATAGCTGGTCTCCATTCATTCACTTGTGAGAAGAAAATATCAGTTCCTACTCCACGGAGTTGTGTGTGTAAAGAAAGCACTTCCCAAATCCAGCACTCAGACTATGACCTCCGTTCAAGCCATGTTGCCCACACAGACAGCAGAAAGCCTGTCAATGGTTCTCCTCAAAATACTGGGCAAAGGGAAGTTTGAAATCACACAGATATAACAAATTCTCCTTTGGCTAAGTTCTGAAGCTGGCAGGAATATGGTAATCAGAGGAGTGGGGGAGGGGATAACGAAATAAATTAAGACTTAACTAACTTGGCTCTATTGTACTGAGCACATTGGTAATTCAGTGGTAGAACTCTGTCCTTCCCTGTGGGGGACGTGCTCTTTCCCAAGTCAGGGCATCTCTTGCACATTTGTCACCCATCTGTCATTAGGGGGTTGTGTGTTGCCACGATGCTGAGCAAGTTGCAGCCAAGTTTCCAAATTAAGTCTGAGCAGTCTCTTTCTGACAAATTAGCCACTGAAACCATCAGCATCGCAATGGTCATACCCCATTGTGTATGGGGTCTCGTGAGTCAGAAGATGACACAGCAGCAAATGGGTAACAGCAGTGTCAGAGTCACTGGAGTGTGGTGAAGTTTCCAAAGCAATAAATAGACTGGTATGAATTTTTCTCACTTCACAAGCAACCAAGTGAGCCGAAGTTTCGGTTGTTTTAGTAGAAAGACCTCAACCCAAAGCTTATTCGAAGTTTGCATTCACTATGAAGGAAATGTCTTAGAATTTTGCTTTGATGGCCAGAATTGGGCTTTGCTTAGGCTGCCAGAAGGAACATGCCACCATGATCATTCTCATGTCCCAAACAGCTGAACTGTCTGCCGCATCACATCTAGAAAAACTGAACATGTAAACAAAGGCAAAAGAGTCCCAAGGCCAGGCCCCGTCTGGGGGTTGAGCTGCTCCATTAAATCCAGTTTAACAATTTAAATGGGAATTTCAGGTAAAGAGCAAACAATTGTTTTAGTAGAGATGTAGTTCCTGAATACTAATGGGACATACTTAGGCTGAAAAAAAATTCTTTGTGGTTATTTGATAAGGTTTTTTGAAATTTCACATTTAAGTTGTTAAACTTACCTCAGAAACTGGACCTGGCTTGGAGAATGCCCCTGTGTCCTCGGGAAATGTCCTGCATGTCCCTGAGGTGCTGAAAGGAAAGAGGTGCCGGGTCTTCTTAGAACAGTGATGGAACTCTGCTGTGTCAAGGCCAGGGGCAAGCAAAGGCTGGCACATCAGAATCTGATCCTGCTCTCCCTCTACAAGGTGTCGCCCAAATACGGTTGCTTCCTCAAACAGGGGTTTACCCTGGTGCACATCCCAGATCTGGCTAGATGAAGCCAGCTATTTACATGGTAAAGCTTCACGCATAGCTAGGTTTAATAATCAGCATTAATGCATAACCCATTCTTCAGTGGGGCCAAGTGTAACCATCTAGAAGTATAATATTCCCACCAGCTCTGGGACTTGAGTTTAGTTTATTTCACAGACCTTTGCAATGAAACAAAGCTGATGTTTGGATTGGATGAATGTTTCTGTTCTTCTAAATTTCCATGCTCTGTCTATATGAATCTTTCATTTGAATTCTATACTGTCTTTATTTTTGTTACTTTGCTTACAGGAGAGGAGGCATTTCAAGCACCAGGTAGCTTTGAGTCATCTTTCAGGTATGTCCTGTCTCCGTCCTCCTTATCAAAATAATAGTTGTTAGTTCAGTCATGATTTGTAGATGATACATTTTGATTTGGTTTCCATGTAATTTGCACGTTTGGTTGTAAATTGAGGCTGTGATGTTGTAAAAAGTACATTTTCAAAGATGAGTATATTGAATGTTGTATGGTAAAATGTTTTGAATGAATTATCGGTTTATTACAATCTCCAAATAGCAATTTTGGGTCATAAACATGATTATGCAGAGGAAAGAATTTCAAGAACTCCTCTTAATGATTCATACACTCTGACAGCTTACAAAGACACCACTAGAACACAGCACAGATAATAAAATTACAAATATTCTCGGTTAGTAAACAGGAAGAACTTAATATTTTTATGAACTTTCAGAATGGCAAAATGATGCCACTTTATTGTCAAAGACATTATAAATGCAGATGGCTCTGTGAACTCACTTCAGAGCTACCTCAAACTCTAGTTAATATTTTAAATATAAATGATTAAATATTTACATAATGAATGTATTAAGTAGGTACACTGTGGTGTAACAATATCTCAATGGCACTTTAGATCGACTCATTGCTATTACCCCCCAATCCTGTACAGTAGGTATATTCTTGTTCCTTTTTATATGTCAGCAAACAGGCTCAGAGCTGCTGTGTACATTTCCCAAGGGCATGTGCTCAAGAGGGCATAGACTTGAGCTCAAGTCTGGCTGGCACCAAAGGCCAGGCACTTTTCCTATGTTGAATTATTCTAAAGAAGATTCCTTGATCATATGACATTTACACGTCTGTAATCATTAAAAAATTCCTTTAAAAAAGGATTAGAGGCAGTATAACAAATATAAAAATGAGGCACTTAAAAATGAAAGCCAGTTCAGAAGACTTGATATTGAAGTAAGTGCTGACTTCCACGTTAGCAGGCAGTCTAACTGGCTCACAGGAACAGCCAATTGAATCCCACCATTCTGAAGAACTCCTCCTAATGATTCTCAGGAAGTTAGTGACTACATTTATTTGAAGAGATATGTTTTTCCTTTCAGAAAATCAACGGAGGAATGTGTGGCCTGTGTTCCTTATTAAGAAACCTTAGGTAGACAAGTAAACATTGCATTGCTTACTCTTACATCTTGTGGAAATGCAACTGGTTACATGGAAGGGAATTGCATTCCTGGGCGCAATTGAAAGACAGATAATTTGCATGTATAGAAGTTTGACACTAATGGCTATTTGTTACATAAGTGATCTTTTGGAGCATAATCTATTATACATTTTTGTTACTGTTGAGACTACACACAGCAGAACAAGAATCCCTATATATTCGATGCAATGGTAAGCCATCTTTACATGCTGAGGAAATAGCATTAAATTTGCAGTCTATTGAGAGTATTTCAACAAGGAGCTAACATTGTCATGGCCCGAATCATGCAATTGGTGATGTAACACAAACATCCTTTAAAGTCTCACTGCCACCAAATAAATTCTGACTCATAGCAACCCAATAGGATAGAGTAGAACCCTATTGATCAGAGGAGAACTGCCCCAGTGACTTTCCAGGATTTCTCCTTGGGAGCAACTGGTGAGCTCCGATGACAGTGGATCTTGTGGTTACCAGCCCAACATGCAACTCACTACCATACCATGGCTCCTTGTCCTTTCAAAGACAAAGTAGTCAATATTTTAGGCTTTGCAAGCCCGTGCAGTATCTGTTACCAGTATTCAGCCCTGCTATTGCAGCATGAAAATAGCTAGAGACATGGCTCTGTTTCAATAAATCTTAATTTAAACAAGCTGCCAGTGACCATGCTCTGGTACAATAGAGGAAAGAACTTAACCCTCTATTTTTCTGTCTCCAATACTAGATGTCCAAATGAGCCTTGTATCACGAGAAATTCATGTGTGAATTTTAGGGCACGTGCACAGATGTTCTAGAAGTATGCCATTAGTCTGTGACCAGGGTCCCTGGGGGTTTCAAAGGGATACATGTTGAGCTGGTAACAAGAAGGCTGGCGGTTTGAGTCCACCTAGAGGCACCTCTAAAGAAAGGCCTGGTGATCTGTTTCTGAAAACCCACCATTGAAAACCCTGTGGAGCACAGATCTGCCCCCATGCGCAGCAGAGCTATGGGGCATCTGTGGTGCAGAGACAGCTGTCCCTCCCCTTATTTGCTTGTTGTTGCTGCTGTTGTTTTCACTGCTATCAACCAACAGCAAGAAGCAGGGTGTAGGCTGTGAAATGTGGAACTATAGGGCACAGCGAGGAGTCCTGGGTGCCACAAACAGTGCAGTACTCAATTACTCTAAAAGCAGGCAGTTCAAAGCCACCCAGAGGCACATTGGAAGGCCTGGTGATCTGCTTCTGAAAAGTTGAAACCTTAAAATCCTATGGGATGGTTGTACTCTGCACACATGGGGCCTCCAAGAGTCAGAATCATCATGATGGCAGCAAACACCACCAGCACACAACTGACCAGGCAGTCCCCGCCTGTCCCCCAGGCCCTGGGAGCAAAAGCGGTGGACATCCCGCTAATGCTTTGCTGCATCCACCCAGAGGAAGGGAGCTCTCTAATTCTTCCACCCAAAAGAGGCACCTTTTTCTAATTTGGTCACAGGGAGAGTGTCTTTTTCTAATTCATTTAAGTGCCTGGCATGTGCTAACAGAGGCCCTCTGAAAACCTAAGAACCTTACTCATGCCCTTCCCATGCCTGTGGGCTGTGGCTGAGAAAGCACTCTTTCCATGGCTCTTTAATAAGAATTCATTTGAAACCACCGCGTTTGGCGCCCTAGTCCAGGAAGAAGATGCTTGAGGCCTGAAAGATATTAAGGGTAGCTGTTAACAATTGACTGTTGCAACCACAGCATCATAAGACGTGTCTTACCCATTCTAATTTTGGTTTTAATAAAATGTCACAGACATTTTAAAACCCTAGCTTTCTGGAATATGGAGGGAAAGTTTATAATTTAGATAATGGGTGATTACTCTCCAGGAGATCAAATGCTGACTTCACCTGATAAATGGTGTGCAGGGTCTTCAATTGCCCACACTTGTTTCCTGACAAGATTTACCATTAAACTGGGGTCAATTGTGTAATAATTGTGCTTAAGATTTGCTCCTTCTTCACATGACATCAGTGGAACTTATGTTGCAATTTGGTCAGAAGAATGCGGGCAGAGACTCATTGTGTTTACTTACAGGGGTTGGCTTTATTAATTTTATTATTTAAAAACCCTCAGAAAAATTAAAACAACAGCAAGGCATACAAGGACGAGGCTGACGTCCCTGGAGGTATCTAGCCTTCATGCAATGCTGGGGGAAAAAATACAAATATAACTTTCTGCATCTTTTTTTTTTCTAGTGGATCTTTGTTTTGTTTCTGAATCTCTCTAGGACTTTTGAGTGTCTGGTGAAGTCAGGCTTGGAGTGTTCCATCTAAATGAATGACCAGTAAGCAACCACTGATTGATCATGCCCCTGTGATGGAGTGTGAAGCAGAAATACATCTATGTGGATGTCCCATTGATCACACAGAATATTTAAAAGTTATTCATGTCAAAGGTGAGGATTTAGTACGGTTTATCATTTTTAATGGGCCAGCAGGGACATTCTTAAGTGAAACTGGCATTTGGTTTTGTTTTCCTGGTTGTTTTTGCTTTTGTTTTTACTATAAGTGCATGACAGTGGTGAACACAGCAGTTTGTATCCTTTTATTCTTTGGTGCAAAGGCAGTGATCGCAGATGTAGCCAGCATTGTCTTGGCATCTTCGGTGCAAACGTCAACAGAGCAAAAAGTGGGGAAAGGAAGATGATGTTTTAGAATCTTTAGGAAATCATTTTGACCTTAAAGACCCCTACAGGCTCTCAGGGACCTCCTTGTGGCCAAGGTTTACAGAACACACATTGAGTGCCACTGAAATATCCTCTACGCTCTCTGGAAAGAAGGGGCCTGTCTATCTTGTTGTTGTGTCCTTAGTATGAAGCACAGCATCAAAACAAACTAAAACCTGCCTCGGTCAAGGCAGTTCCAATTCAGGACAACCTCATGAATTATATAGAATTTTCTTGACTGTAGTCTTTATAAAAGAAAAATGCCAGCCTTTCTTCCATAGCATCACAAAATGGGTTTGCTTAACTGGGCCATAATAACCAGTAGTTTGGCATTTATGTAATGATGCAGTTTGGCAATTAAGTAATGATGTGGTCTAGCAGTTATGTGATGATGTATTCATTATGCTTTTTGTGACCTGATGTAATCATCCTCCAGTTTTGCATAATGTCAATATTCGTATAACCACTTGGTCTTTGGAATCTAACCATATAGAGACATGAGAAGTGTGTGTAAATTGAGGTAGTGTCAAAATTAATTCTTCATAATTTTTTAACCCTCCACTACAGAAGGCTGAGCAGGAGCCCTGGAGGGCTGTGATCCTCAAGGTCAGCAGTTTGAAACCACCAGCAGCTCTACAGGAGAGCTTTCTACTTTCATTAACAGGTACAGTCTCAGAAACTCACAGGGACAGTTCTACCCTGTCCTGTAGGATCACTATGAGTCAGCAGTGATTTATAAAAGGCTTACCTATGAATATAGGATCATCAAGTCACATATTAGCATAATACACTATACTCTAGCAGACTATTCAGCCATATACTAAGTATATTTCATTTTAAATTTGTCCATATGTATAATTTCTTTGTGATAAATTAGTGGTTCTCAGCCTTCCTAATGCTGCAACACTTTAATGCAGTTCCTCATGTTGTGGTGACACCCCAACCATAACATTATTTTCGTTGCTACTTCATAACTGTAATTTGCTACTGTTATGAATCGGGCGACCCCTGTGAAAGGGTCCTTCGACCCCCAATGGGATCGTGACCCGCAGGTGGAGAGCTGTTGTTGGTAGCTATCTCGTATGTTATTTGCAAATAACATATAATATTTTCTACAGTTTGGTTCATCTTTATATCCTTACTCATAGAATTATAAAAACAAGATGATTTTGTTACTGGCACCATGTAATTACGTAACAACTCATTGGGCAAGAAAGAGCACATTTCAAAGAGTGATACTTGGGAGTATTAACAACCTTGAGTATTGAAGGCGAAAGACTGAAACTAATTTATGGGGTTACATTGAATCTTTAACAGTTAAAAAGCAAGAGGGAAATAATAAATCAACTGAATCGTTGTAAGAAAATTGAATATTGTGTATAAAGATTAACAGAAATTGGGAGATTTATGTGCCTGTTGCTGAGAATGGGAATGAGAACAAGGGAAATGAATAGTTTTGCATTATTCTTAAAATACTATTACCTGATGTGCAAAAAGGCACTTTCCCATTTGTATTTTTCCTTAATGCAATACATTTGTTTGCATCTTTGTTGGGTGAAATTATTTGAAATATGTCTTTAATTCCAGTTGAAAATAACAATGTTTCAAGTGTTCAAAAGAGACTTTTAAAAATCGTTGGTGCTTAAAGATGTCCTATTGGAATCCAATGAATTCACTTTTGCTCTCAAATGAAGATGAATATTTATTAAAGAGCTTGCCGACGACTTCTCCCAAAAGGCAACAGGCTGGGAATGTGTGGGAAAAAAATGAAATAATGATTAAATAGACATTTTGAGGGTATTTGCATTCACCGTGGTTCTCATGCAAGTGATTAGAGTCGATGTGGAGGGATGAAGCATGACAATCTTGATGGAGCAGAGGTCTTTGTATGATGCCTGCCCCCCACTGAGGTGGAGCAATTTGAATGCAGCAAAAGAACAAAGATGGCCACATCGTCTCATCCCCACAGCTCCTGGAAGTCAATAGGGCTGCTCATTTTACAAATGAAGAAGCAGGTTCAATGTGACTAAGTAATTGGTCCAACACTACATAGATTGTGTCAGCACCGCTATCAACACCATAATCTTCTAGATCCACAACCAGTGTCCTTGCAGCTGTTTACTTAGTGGACTCTCTGTTGATCAAAAACACACTCCCTCGCAAGAACTTTCTCTGCTGTCCCTTTATTGTATACATTTCTTCTCTTATCTGTCCGGTATTGTTCTGGTTAGAAATTCCTCCCCATTCCATGTAGTTCTGGCAGGACTGTCAGCCACAGTGCCAACTACTCCCCATCGCCTACTCCCCAGTTCACAGACTTCTGTACTCCCTCATGCAGGGTTTTCCAATAGCTAGCTTGGACCACTCATATTTAAATTTCCAAACTTGGATGAAAAAGAATTTAGGCTCCCACTTCCCCTGTGTATCTCAAATGAAAAACTGTGATCCAATAGGCTTCTAAATGTCAGCCACCATCTTCCCACCACCACTGCTAGTCCCCCCACCAGAGCCACTGAAGGAGCAGTCTGCAGCAGAAGAATCTGGCCACATACAATAAAACGGCACCTGATGCAGCCACGGCCAAACTGAATTCACAGTGACCCTGTAGGACAGAGTAGAACTGCAGAGGCATCTTCCAAAGAGGTCCTAGTGGTGCTGATGACTGCAAGATCCGTGGTACAAGTGGTACAAGTCCACCAGCTGCTCCAAAGGAGAAGGATGAACTGTCTGCTTCTGTAAAGCCTTCTGTGGGGTTGTTGTGAGTCAGCATCAACTCAATGGCAGTGGGAGTCATTATGGAAATGGGTTAGAACTGCTGACCTTTCAGTAGCTGAGCACTTACCCAATGCACCACCAGGGATCTTCCACCTCACTAGTCACTAGGAAATCTAAGCTAAACCACAGTAATATAATTTGCCATCCATCAAGATGGGTAAAATTTATAGCTGTGGCAATAGCAAATGTTGGTGAAGACATGGAGAAACATTCTGATAGGCTGATTGTGTTGAGTGTAACTTGGAACTATGCTAAAGAACAATTGGCCTTTCTGCCCAAGATGGCACTGATATAGGGTCATGATGTGGTTCCCTGTGAGTAGTTGCCAGATCTATGGAGGAGAGAAACTATTTGGAGAGATTTAGACCTACAGATGGCTTCCCACAGATGGCTGAGCTGGGCTCATCACGACCCATGTCCCTCTGGGCTTCCCCACTCTGAAGACACGTGTGTGGTACCCCCATTGCCTCCCAGCATCGGTGAGACACAGTCAGGGATTTCCTGGGTCTCCCTAGCCCTAGAAACCTCCCTGCAGCATGCTTCTCAGCAGCCCACCCCCACTCTCGTGTGTGTCAAGGTGCCCCGTGATTTCCATGCCACAGACAAGTGTGCCTTAATCCCTTGAGGAGCTCCCTCTGCCTTCCTGCGGGATTGCCGCAGCCCAGGTGTGGCCAGCTACCGCTTCCTGGGCATTCTCCAGTTGCTCTCTCTTACTTCACTGCAGTTACTGAGGTCAAGTACCACCGGCAGCTGCTTTCTGAACTTGGTAGCCCACTCACTCCTTCTTCCCCCACAGTTGCCTGAGCCCGAGTGCCACTGGCAGGTGCCCCCTGGGCTTCCTGCATCTGCTCCCCTCTTCCCCTCCTGGAGCCGCTGGAGCCCAAGTGTACTGGTGACCACTTCCCAGGTTCTTCAAACCCTCTGGTAACTCCCTGCACCCGCTAGCCACTCCCTAGACCACCACCACCACCAGGCCGCACACACAGCTGCCAGCTATTTCCTGTGCCCATTGGCTGCTTTTCAGTATCCTTGCAACCACTGGCTTCATCCTGTGTCGACAAACCACTCCTTGGGGACTCACAAACCTAACAGCAGTTTCCTGGACCCACGGGCCACTTCCTGGAGCCCCCACATCAGCAGGCCACTGTTTGCAACCATCAGCCACTTCCCAGACTCCCCTATGCATGCAGGACATTTTCTGTGCCTGCCAGCCCCTTCTTGAGCTCCTTGTGCCCACTGGTTTCTTCCTGTCACTTCTGGCTGAGTCTGGGCCCCACAGGCCCTATGGCCTCTTCCCACCCCTATACAACACTTACTGGGCACCCTGGTGTCTTCAGGCTGCTTCCTAGATTCCTCAGGTCTGCTGGCTTCATCCTACACCTGCTAGCCACATACCGCCTTCCCCACCACCACCACAATGTACTTCTGAAAAAGGACTAGGTTGTGGCACAAATTAGAGATGAAGTTAGGAAGTTTCTAGCAACTAATGAGAATGAGAATACATCATACCCAAAATGATGGTATACAGCAAAGACAGTCATCAGAGGATGTATGATAGTGATAAATGCACATATGAAGAAGGAGAGACAAAACCATCAGCAGTTGAAACAGAGTCAACAGAATAATCCATCTAATGGCAAAAGAAAAGCAATTATAAAAATTAGAGCAGAGATAAATGAATGGGGAGAAAAACAATGGAAAAAATCAACTCAGAAAAATGGTTCTTTGAAAGGATCAAAACCAGAAGAGATAAACCACTAGAAAACATAACAAAAGATAGCAAGGCGCAAACATCAATATTCAGGATGAGGGATGAAACAGGTGAGTTACAACGGACCCCAATGAAATTGGAAGACTAATTATACAGTATTACAAAAGACTGTACTACAGTGAATTCAACAACTTGGAGGACATGGACAAATATCTAGAAAAACAAACCCTCCACAAGTTATCTCATATGGATGTCAAAAACCGAAATAAACCCATGGTAATAGAAGAAATAAGGTTATTAAGGAGCTCCCAACTAAAATACACCCCGGCCCAGATGGCTTCACAGGAGAATTCTCCCAAATATTTGAGGAAGAGCTGATACCAATTCTAGACAAACTCTTCCAGAAGATAAAAAAGGGATAGTAAACTCCCAAACACATTCGATGAAGTTAATATAACACTGATACCAAGTTGGGCAAGTGTCTCACAGAACTAGAGAATTACAGGCCATTATCTCTTATGAGCATAGATGCAACAATCCTCAACAAAATTCTGGCCAATAGAATATAAAAGTATAAGATATGACAAAATACCCATTTATAAACTATCAAGGGCTCATGAGGGAGGGGGGAGCGGGGAGGGAGGGGAAAAATGAGGACCTAATGTCGGGGGTTTAAATGGAGAGAAAATGTTTTGAGAAACGATGTACAAATGCGCTTTACACAACTGATGTGTGTATGGATTGGGATAACAGTTGTATGAGCCCCTAATAAAATGTTAAAAAAAAAGAATATAAAAGTATATTCAAAAATTAATCCATCATGACCAAATGGGATTCATACCAGGGATGCAGGGATGGTTGAACATTCATAAAACCATCAACATTATCCATCAAATTAACAAGAAAAACAAAAACTACATGATAATATCACTAGATGCAGAAAAAGCATTTGACAACATTCAACACCCGTTCCTTATTCAGACATTCAAGAAGATGGGATTAGAAGGAAATTTCCTTATATAATAAAAGTTTTATATAAAAATCCAACAGGTGGGAGGCAGAGGTTGGGGAGTGGGGAGAGAGGAACTGATACCAAGGGCTCTAATAGAAAGTGAATGTCTAGAAAATGATGATGGCAACATATGCACAAATATGCTTGATACAATTGATGTATGGAATATTATAAGAGCTGTAAGAGCCCCCAATAAAATGATTTAATAATTAAAAATAATAATAACAGCCAGTGTTACAATTAATGTGAAAAAAAACTAAAGCATTCCCACTGAAGAAGAGGACCTGACAAGGATGCCCCTTGTCCCCACTTTTTTGTTTTTTAATTAAAAGATCATTTTATTGGGGGCTCCTACTACTCTTATAACAATTCATACATCAATTGTATCAAGCGTATTTGCACATATGTTGCCATCATTTCTTCTAGACATTTGCCTTCTATTGAGCCCTTGGTATCAGTTCTGCTTTTTTCCCTCCTCCCCTCTCCCACCCTTGTGACCTCTTGATAAATTACAAATTATTATTTTTTTCACATCTTACCCCAACCACTGTTTCCCTTCCCCCATGGTTTCTGTTGTCAATCCCCTGGAGAGGTGGGGACAGTAATATGTGTAGATTATTGCAATCAGTTCTCTCTTCCTCCCCTCCTCTACCCCACTTCTATTCACCATTGTAGTGGATGTCCTAGCTAATAATATAAGGCAACAGAAGGATATCAAAGGTATATGCTTGGGGATAAAAGAAGTGAACATATCACTATTTGCAGATGACATGATTTTATATATTGATAACCCTGAAGACTTCACAATAGGATTGCTGGAAACGATAGATGAATATGGTAGAATAGCAGGATATAAGATCAGCAATCAGTAGTCAATTGAATTGGTATATACCATGAATGGGATTACAGAAAAAGAGATCAAGAAGGTAGTACCCTTCACAATAGCCAAGCATAAATTGAAATATCTAGGGATAAACCTAACCAAAAAAACAAAGGATCTGTATGAGGAAAATTATAGAACATTATTACAAGAAACCAAAAGTGATTTTCACAAGTGGAAGAATATCCCATGTTCATGGATCGGAAGCCTCAATATTGTAAAGATGTCAATCCTGCCCAAGGTACTATATAACTTCAATGCAATCCTGATACAAATTCTAACATCATTTATCAAAGAAAGAAAAAATGGCTACCAACTTCATATGGAAAAGGAAGAAGCCCAGGATTGGCAAAGAAATCCTCAAATAGAACAAATTGGGCAGACTTGCATTACCTGACTTCAAAACTTATTATACAGCCATGGTTATCAAAACAGCACGGTACTGTTACAAGGATAGATATTCAGTCCAATGGATAAGAACAGAAAATCAGAAATAAAAACACCATCATCTAGAAAACTGATCTTTGACAAATGCCCCCCAAAAAACATCAAACGGGAAGCAGATGCCCTTTTCAACAAGGGGTGCTGGAACAACTGCATATGGGTCTGCAGAAGAATGAAACAAGACCCTTACCTCTCTCCATGCACAAGAACAAATTCAAGGTGGATCAAAGACCTCGAGGTAAACTCCAAAATGATTAGGATCATCAATGAGAGGATTGGGACAAAACTAAGAACACTTAGTGCAGGATACACACGGGTTATCAGAATTTAGGAAGGGTACACACCCAGAGGAGGATAAAATATATCAGTGGGACCTTCTAAAGATAAAACACTTGTGTACATCAAAAGACTTCATCAAGAGAGTAACAAGAGAGCCCATAAACTGGGAAAAATTATTTAGTAATGACATATCAGACAAATGGCTTATTACTAAAATCTAAAGAAACCTTCAAGCTTACAACAGTAAAAAGCAAAGCAAATAGGCCACTGATGAGGTGGACAAGAGACATGGACAGACGATTCACAAAGGAATAAACCTGAATGGCCAGTAAGCATATGAGAAAATGTAGTAGTTTCATGATCTGGTGTCAATTTGGGACTTGAGAGGATGAAGAGGGAAGGGGTGGAGCCTAGTCTGTCAATCAGATCACAGCCAATGAGGCCTCTGTGTGGGTATGGCTTTCTCCTGAGAATTCTGGGAGATGTTTTTTCCTCCTTGAAGGCTAGAGAGACTCTGCTCACTCCCTGGGAGATATTGCAGCTGACAAGACACATGGAACTACACTAGTGCCCAGAGTGGGAAAAGCCACATGGACCTACCCTGATGCAACCAGACCTCTGAAGCTGGAGAAACTATGTAGAGACCCCTTCCAGTGCTGAGATGCTTACAACGCCACTGGATCCAAAGATTTTCTATCCACTGGCTTGTGATTGCCCTGCATTCGGTGTCATTGCATGTGTTTCATGGGTCTGAAGAGGACTTTATAGATTGGTATTGGACATATGGGCTAATATCGGACTTAAGGACTTGGACTGGACTGGGTTGGTATGTTTTCCTAATGTACAATTACCCTTTACATAAAACTCTCCCTTATACACATATGAGTTTTCATGAATTTGTTTCTCTAGTCTACCCGGACTAACACACCAATCATTGGCCATCTGGGAAATGTTCTTGTATATAAAGCACTTTCTTATATACATATAAGTGTCTATGCATTTGTTTTTCTAGTGTACCCAGACTAACACAACTACGAAACACCTCATCTCATGGAAAGAGTGGGAGGATGTCATGCTAAGTGAAGTTAATCAAGTATGAAAGGACAAGCAGGACATAAGTCCACTGAGGTAAGTTCAAACAGCAGAACGGACAAAAGGGAAAACGCACACAACACACAATTCCCGGGCTAAGGACCAGATATTGTGGCAAGAGCCAGACCAAACCCTAAGATTCATACGTCATCAACAACAGATGCAGATAGCATCTGTGATGAACGGCATCTTCTTCACACCCTCAACACTCCCCTCTGTCTCCCCCACCCATGCCAATATGCCTTTAAAGCCCACAGAGGGGCAGGGGAAGACAAACAAAGGCTTTGGGACACCAGGGCACCAACCAACCCAAGGGAGGGTATTATTTGTTTCCTCACAGGAAAGGGAGAACGGGAGTGGACCTCATTCAGGTGTACCAAGTGGAGCAGCTCAATCCCACAAAAGACTGAGGGACCAGCCTCAGACTGAGATGTGAAGGCCTTTCCCTAGATGACAGTGTGGTAGAGGACAGCCCTGAAGATCCAGTTTGGGGAGAGCGACCTTGTCTGACCTGCCCTCATGAAGGAAGACCAGGAGGGTAGTGCATGCGACCAGCGGTGGGAGCAAAGTCACAAAGTCCCTGAGGAACCCCGAGTGTGGACTTCTGACTCAGGGGGCAGTGCCTGACACCCCACCAGAGCTGGTTGTTGCTTACAAGTGGGCCACACTGAAAGTGTCATCCATAAATGGGGGAGGGAGGACAAGATGCTCCATCCCAGACTGTGGGATAGCAACATGGACCTATGGGAAACTTGCCATTTTGACA
>NW_022103928.1:7241903-7243520 GCF_000313985.2 Echinops telfairi
GCGTTGTTCATTTTGTTTTGTTCTTTTATTATTTTGTTGTTGTTGCTTTGTTTTTTGGTGTTGATCTATATAAGAAAAGCAGGATGGACAATATTATGGAGACAGCAGCTGGAGCAATGGATCTTTGGGGGCATGGAAGTGGAGGGAGAGAAGGTAAGTGGGGAGCCAACAATGACAAGCACAAGGGAATAGTAAGAGTTGTAAAATGGACCTCTGAGAGGTGAGCATAATAGTGGGGTAGGAAGGAAAAAAACAACCCCAATATATATATATGAATATGGAGATATGTGTTTATGTATGTATATAGGTGTAAATGCAACAAGGAAGCAGATAGACTTTTGGGCCACTACTTAAATCTTACCTTTGTACAAGAACAGTTTGTTCTAATAATGTGGCACTTTATGATACCCACTCCCTGACACGATCATTGAAGACAAAATGGGTGCGTAAGCAAATGTGGTAAAGACAGCTGCTGGTGCCCGGCTATCAAAAGCTATATCATCTGGGGTTCAAAGGCTTGGAGTTAAACAAGTGGCCACCTAGCAGGGAAGCAACAAAACCCACATGGAAGAAGCACACCAGGCTGTGTGATCATGAGGTGACGGGAAGAGGTATCACAAGTTTGAAAAACACACATCCAAATTGATATGAAGAGTACTGGATGTAGTGGAGACCCAAAGTCCACCAGCAAGACAATTGGACAGTCCCTCTTAGTGGGGCCTCATGGATCAGAGGATAAATCCAGGGTGCAGTGTGGCACTGATGCACATAACTATCCTCTAGTTCTGTAAGATTTCCTCCCCTTACTATTGTAGTCCATATGTGACATAGCTCATTGGGCATGTTAGACTTGCGGATGTTTGTTTGTTCATTTGAGATCGCTCAGTACATGGCAGTCAAGATAGATGACCCCTCAGAGACACTGACGGTAGTAACAGTTCCTGGAAGTTATTGGAAGTGAGATGGGGAAGGACGAACGGGGTAGAGGGGAGTTATAGCATTGCTAATTGATGGTCCCCCCAATGGGATTAAACAACAGAACTGTATGAGAAGGGAAGGGATTTATTGGAATGAGTAAGATATGTCACTAAAAAACATTATTTGAGAAAAAAATAAGGAACAATTGGACAATATGCTTCTACAGATACTAATGAGCATGTGTTCGAGGAAATGTGTACAGAGATCCCCATGGAAGCCATATTGACAAAGTGGGAAACCACCTCGAACTCCACTGTCAGAAGAACAATAAATGACTGTGGCTCACTCTTAGCATGGAATATGTAAGACAGTTAAAGTAAAGGAAATCAACATAGATCCACCTTAGAAACATGATGATGAATGTCATATCAAATTGCAGGAGGGTATGGCAGCATAGTGGTTACATATTGGACTGCTAACCACAAGGTCAATAGTTCAAATCCACCAGGTGCTTTGTGAAATAAAGAGAAGGATTTCTGATCCCATAAAATTTACAGCCTTGTAAACCAAAAGGTACATTTCTATTCTGCCCTATGTATAGGGGCATAATAAATCAGAATCAACTTGATATCAGTGAGGTTTCTTTCTAGGGGATGGGGTGTAGAATATACTACCATTTACCTAGATGTAAAAAAAAAA